>NW_026061829.1:5725470-6361633 GCF_023897955.1 Schistocerca gregaria
TGTTCATATGTAGTAAAAACCTGAGAAATCCGTCCGTTTTCGTCATTTGTTACCGAATCGACTTAAAGGCAGATCGTCACATTGGCCGCTCTTCTCTCTGAAACGGTTCTACTTATCGTCTGCAAAGCTATGTCGCGTGCTGCGGTATGCGGAGACACTAATAGCACCATAGTAGAACACAGATGAAGCTTCTAAGTTGATGTAATAGCCAGTAAGAAGTAGTACAATTCAAGTTTTAGGTACTGATTATTGACTTTTTAGCAGACTTTGGTGCCTTGGACATGAGCTAGGACGTTAAGATTCTGCATGAAAGGAGGACTAGCAGCCGAGTTGCACGGGAGAATGTGAAAAGTGTTCATATGTAGTAAAAACCTGAGAAATCCGTCCGTTTTCCTCATTTGTTATCGAATCGACTTAAAGCCAGATCGTCACATTGGCCGCTCTTCTCTCTGAAACGGTTGTACTTATCGTCTGCAAAGCTATGTCGCGTGCTGCGGTATGCGGAGACACTAAAAGCACCATAGTAGAACACAGATGAAGCTTCTATGATGATGTAATAGCCAGTAAGAAGTAGTACAATTCAAGTTTTAGGTATCGATTATTGACTTTTTAGCTGGCTTTGGTGCCTTGGACATGAGGTAGGACCTTAAGATTCTGCGTGAAAGGAGGATTAGCAGCCGCGTTGGATGGGAGAATGTGAATAGTGTTCATATGTAGAAAAAACCTGAGAAATCCGTCCGTTTTCGTCATTTGTTATCGAATCGCCTTAAAGCCAGATCGTCACATTGGCCGCTCTTCTCTCTGAAACGGTTGTCCTTATCGCCTGCAAAGCTATGTCGCGTGATGCGGTATGCGGAGACACTAAAAGCACCATAGTAGAACACAGATGAAGCTTCTAAGTTGATGTAATAGCCAGTAAGATGTAGTATAATTCAACTTTTAGGTATCGATTATTGACTTTTTAGCTGGCTTTGGTGCCTTGGACATGAGCTAGGACCTTAAGATTCTGCATGAAAGGAGGACTAGCAGCCGAGTTGCAGGGGAGAATGTGAAAAGTGTTCATATGTAGTAAAAACCTGAGAAATCCGTCCGTTTTCCTCATTTGTTATCGAATCGACTTAAAGCCAGATCGTCACATTGGCCGCTCTTCTCTCTGAAACGGTTCTACTTATCGTCTGCAAAGCTATGTCGCGTGCTGCGGTATGCGGAGACATTAAAAGCACCATAGTAGAAGACAGATGAAGCTTCTAAGTTGATGTAATAGCCAGTAAGAAGTAGTACAATTCAAGTTTAATGTATCGATTATCGACTTTTTAGCTGGCTTTGGTGCCTTGGACATGAGCTAGGACCTTAAGATTCTGCATGAAAGGAGGACTAGCAGCCGAGTTGCACGGGAGAATGTGTAAAGTGTTCATATGTAGTAAAAACCTGAGAAATCCGTCCGTTTTCGTCATTTGTTATCGAATCGACTTAAAGGCAGATCGTCACATTGGCCGCTCTTCTCTCTGAAACGGTTGTACTTATCGTCTGCAAAGCTATGTCGCGTGCTGCGGTATGCGGAGACACTAAAAGCACCATAGTAGAACACAGATGAAGCTTCTAAGTTGATGTAATAGCCAGTAAGAAGTAGTACAATTCAAGTTTTAGGTACTGATTATTTACTTTTTAGCTAGCTTTGGTGCCTTGGACATGAGCTAGGACCTTAAGATTCTGCATGAAAGGAGGACTAGCAGCCGAGTTGCACGGGAGAATGTGAAAAGTGTTCATATGTAGTAAAAACCTGAGAAATCCGTCCGTTTTCGTCATTTGTTATCGAATCGACTTAAAGCCAGATCGTCACATTGGCCGCTCTTCTCTCTGAAACGGTTGTACTTATCGTCTGCAAAGCTATGTCGCGTGCTGCGGTATGCGGAGACACTAAAAGCACCATAGTAGAACACAGATGAAGCTTCTATGATGATGTAATAGCCAGTAAGAAGTAGTACAATTCAAGTTTTAGGTATCGATTATTGACTTTTTAGCTGGCTTTGGTGCCTTGGACCTGAGCTAGGACCTTAAGATTCTGCATGAAAGGAGGACTAGCAGCCGAGTTGCACGGGAGAATGTGAAAAGTGTTCATATGTAGTAAAAGCCTGAGAAATCCGTCCGTTTTCGTCATTTGTTATCGAATCGACTTAAAGCCAGATCGTCACATTGGCCGCTCTTCTCTCTGAAACGGTTGTACTTATCGTCTGCAAAGCTATGTCGTATGCTGCGGTAGGCGGAGACACTGAAACCACCACAGTAGAACACAGATGAAGCTTCTAATTTGATGTAATAGCCAGTAAGAAGTAGTACAAATCAAGTTTTAGGTATCGATTATTGACTTTTTAGCTGGCTTTGATGCCTTGGACATGAGCTAGGACCTTAAGAATCTGCATGAAAGGAGGACTAGCAGCCGAGTTGCAGGGAAGAATGAGAAAAGTGTTCATATTTAGTAAAAACCTGAGAAATCCGTCCGTTTTCGTCATTTGTTATCGAATCGACTTAAAGCCAGATCGTCACATTGGCCGCTCTTCTCTCTGAAACGGTTGTACTTATCGTCTGCAAAGCTATGTCGCGTGCTGCGGTATGCGGAGACTCTAAAAGCACCATAGTAGAACACAGATGAAGCTTCTAAGTTGATGTAATAGCCAGTAAGAAGTAGTACAATTCAAGTTTTAGGTACTGATTATTTACTTTTTAGGTGGTTTGGAGACTTGGACATGAGCTAGGACCTTAAGATTCTGCATGAAAGGAGGACTAGCAGCCGCGTTGCACGGGAGAATGTGAAATGTGTTCATATGTAGTAAAAACCTGAGAAATCCGTCCGTTTTCGTCATTTGTTATCGAATCGACTTAAAGCCAGATCGTCACATTGGCCGCTCTTCTCTCTGAAACGGTTGTACTTATCGTCTGCAAAGCTATGTCGCGTGCTGCGGTATGCGGAGACACTAAAAGCACCATAGTAGAACACAGATGAAGCTTCTATGATGATGTAATAGCCAGTAAGAAGTAGTACAATTCAAGTTTTAGGTATCGATTATTGACTTTTTAGCTGGCTTTGGTGCCTTGGACCTGAGCCAGGACCTTAAGATTCTGCATGAAAGGAGGACTAGCAGCCGAGTTGCAGGGGAGAATGTGAAAAATGTTCATATGTAGTAAAAGCCTGAGAAATCCGTCCGTTTTCGTCATTTGTTATCGAATCGACTTAAAGCCAGATCGTCACATTGGCCGCTCTTCTCTCTGAAACGGTTGTACTTATCGTCTGCAAAGCTATGTCGTATGCTGCGGTAGGCGGAGACACTGAAACCACCACAGTAGAACACAGATGAAGCTTCTAATTTGATGTAATAGCCAGTAAGAAGTAGTACAAATCAAGTTTTAGGTATCGATTATTGACTTTTTAGCTGGCTTTGATGCCTTGGACATGAGCTAGGACCTTAAGAATCTGCATGAAAGGAGGACTAGCAGCCGAGTTGCAGGGAAGAATGTGAAAAGTGTTCATATTTAGTAAAAACCTGAGAAATCCGTCCGTTTTCGTCATTTGTTATCGAATCGACTTAAAGCCAGATCGTCACATTGGCCGCTCTTCTCTCTGAAACGGTTGTACTTATCGTCTGCAAAGCTATGTCGCGTGCTGCGGTATGCGGAGACTCTAAAAGCACCATAGTAGAACACAGATGAAGCTTCTAAGTTGATGTAATAGCCAGTAAGAAGTAGTACAATTCAAGTTTTAGGTACTGATTATTTACTTTTTAGGTGGTTTGGAGACTTGGACATGAGCTAGGACCTTAAGATTCTGCATGAAAGGAGGACTAGCAGCCGCGTTGCACGGGAGAATGTGAAATGTGTTCATATGTAGTAAAAACCTGAGAAATCCGTCCGTTTTCCTCATTTGTTATCGAATCGACTTAAAGCCAGATCGTCACATTGGCCGCTCTTTTCTCTCTGAAACGGTTCTACTTATCGTCTGCAAAGCTATGTCGCGTGCTGCGGTATGCGGAGACATTAAAAGCACCATAGTAGAAGACAGATGAAGCTTCTAAGTTGATGTAATAGCCAGTAAGAAGTAGTACAATTCAAGTTTAATGTATCGATTATCGACTTTTTAGCTGGCTTTGGTGCCTTGGACATGAGCTAGGACCTTAAGATTCTGCATGAAAGGAGGACTAGCAGCCGAGTTGCACGGGAGAATGTGTAAAGTGTTCATATGTAGTAAAAACCTGAGAAATCCGTCCGTTTTCGTCATTTGTTATCGAATCGACTTAAAGGCAGATCGTCACATTGGCCGCTCTTCTCTCTGAAACGGTTGTACTTATCGTCTGCAAAGCTATGTCGCGTGCTGCGGTATGCGGAGACACTAAAAGCACCATAGTAGAACACAGATGAAGCTTCTAAGTTGATGTAATAGCCAGTAAGAAGTAGTACAATTCAAGTTTTAGGTACTGATTATTTACTTTTTAGCTAGCTTTGGTGCCTTGGACATGAGCTAGGACCTTAAGATTCTGCATGAAAGGAGGACTAGCAGCCGAGTTACACGGGAGAATGTGAAAAGTGTTCATATGTAGTAAAAACCTGAGAAATCCGTCCGTTTTCGTCATTTGTTATCGAATCGACTTAAAGCCAGATCGTCACATTGGCCGCTCTTCTCTCTGAAACGGTTGTACTTATCGTCTGCAAAGCTATGTCGCGTGCTGCGGTATGCGGAGACACTAAAAGCACCATAGTAGAACACAGATGAAGCTTCTATGATGATGTAATAGCCAGTAAGAAGTAGTACAATTCAAGTTTTAGGTATCGATTATTGACTTTTTAGCTGGCTTTGGTGCCTTGGACCTGAGCTAGGACCTTAAGATTCTGCATGAAAGGAGGACTAGCAGCCGAGTTGCAGGGGAGAATGTGAAAAATGTTCATATGTAGTAAAAGCCTGAGAAATCCGTCCGTTTTCGTCATTTGTTATCGAATCGACTTAAAGCCAGATCGTCACATTGGCCGCTCTTCTCTCTGAAACGGTTGTACTTATCGTCTGCAAAGCTATGTCGTATGCTGCGGTAGGCGGAGACACTGAAACCACCACAGTAGAACACAGATGAAGCTTCTAATTTGATGTAATAGCCAGTAAGAAGTAGTACAAATCAAGTTTTAGGTATCGATTATTGACTTTTTAGCTGGCTTTGATGCCTTGGACATGAGCTAGGACCTTAAGAATCTGCATGAAAGGAGGACTAGCAGCCGAGTTGCAGGGAAGAATGTGAAAAGTGTTCATATTTAGTAAAAACCTGAGAAATCCGTCCGTTTTCGTCATTTGTTATCGAATCGACTTAAAGCCAGATCGTCACATTGGCCGCTCTTCTCTCTGAAACGGTTGTACTTATCGTCTGCAAAGCTATGTCGCGTGCTGCGGTATGCGGAGACTCTAAAAGCACCATAGTAGAACACAGATGAAGCTTCTAAGTTGATGTAATAGCCAGTAAGAAGTAGTACAATTCAAGTTTTAGGTACTGATTATTGACTTCTTAGCTGGCTTTGGTGCCTTGGACATAAGCTAGGACCTTAAGATTCTGCATGAAAGGAGGACTAGCAGCCGAGTTGCACGGGAGAATGTGAAAAGTGTTCATATGTAGTAAAAACCTGAGAAATCCGTCCGTTTTCCTCATTTGTTATCGAATCGACTTAAAGCCAGATCGTCACATTGGCCGCTCTTCTCTCTGAAACGGTTGTACTTATCGTCTGCAAAGCTATGTCGCGTGATGCGGTATGCGGAGACACTAAAAGCACCATAGTAGAACACAGATGAAGCTTTCAAGTTGATGTAATAGCCAGTAAGAAGTAGTATAATTCAAGTTTTAGGTATCGATTATTGACTTTTTAGCTGGCTTTGGTGCCTTGGACATGAGCTAGGACCTTAAGATTCTGCATGAAAGGAGGACTAGCACCCGCGTTGGATAGGAGAATGTGAAAAGTGTTCATATGTAGTAAAAACCTGAGAAATACGTCCGTTTTCGTCATTTGTTATCGAATCGACTTAAAGCCAGATCGTCACATTGGCTGCTCTTCTCTCTGAAACGGTTGTACTTATCGTCTGGAAAGCTTTGTCGCGTGCTGCGGTATGCGGAGACACTAAAAGCACCATAGTAGAACACAGATGAAGCTTCTAAGTTGATGTAATAGCCAGTAAGAAGTAGTACAATTCAAGTTTTAGGTATCGATTATTGACTTCTTAGCTGGCTTTGGTGCCTTGGACATGAGGTAGGACCTTAAGATTCTGCGTGAAAGGAGGACTAGCAGCCGCGTTGGATGGGAGAATGTGAATAGTGTTCATATGTAGTAAAAACCTGAGAAATCCGTCCGTTTTCGTCATTTGTTATCGAATCAACTTAAAGCCAGATCGTCACATTGGCCGCCCTTCTCTCTGAAACGGTTGTCCTTATCGCCTGCAAAGCTATGTCGCGTGATGCGGTATGCGGAGACACTAAAAGCACCATAGTAGAACACAGATGAAGCTTTCAAGTTGATGTAATAGCCAGTAAGAAGTAGTATAATTCAAGTTTTAGGTATCGATTATTGACTTTTTAGCTGGCTTTGGTGCCTTGGACATGAGCTAGGACCTTAAGATTCTGCATGAAAGGAGGACTAGCACCCGCGTTGGATAGGAGAATGTGAAAAGTGTTCATATGTAAAAAAAACCTGAGAAATACGTCCGTTTTCGTCATTTGTTATCGAATCGACTTAAAGCCAGATCGTCACATTGGCTGCTCTTCTCTCTGAAACGGTTGTACTTATCGTCTGGAAAGCTTTGTCGCGTGCTGCGGTATGCGGAGACACTAAAAGCACCATAGTAGAACACAGATGAAACTTCTAAGTTGATGTAATAGCCAGTAAGAAGTAGTACAATTCAAGTTTTAGGTACTGATTATTTACTTTTTAGCTGGCTTTGGTGCCTTGGACATGAGGTAGGACCTTAAGATTCTGCATGAAAGGAGGACTAGCAGCCGAGTTGCACGGGAGAATGTGAAAAGTGTTCATATGTAGTAAAAACCTGAGAAATCCGTCCGTTTTCGTCATTTGTTACCGAATCGACTTAAAGGCAGATCGTCACATTGGCCGCTCTTCTCTCTGAAACGGTTCTACTTATCGTCTGCAAAGCTATGTCGCGTGCTGCGGTATGCGGAGACACTAATAGCACCATAGTAGAACACAGATGAAGCTTCTAAGTTGATGTAATAGCCAGTAAGAAGTAGTACAATTCAAGTTTTAGGTACTGATTATTGACTTTTTAGCAGACTTTGGTGCCTTGGACATGAGCTAGGACGTTAAGATTCTGCATGAAAGGAGGACTAGCAGCCGAGTTGCACGGGAGAATGTGAAAAGTGTTCATATGTAGTAAAAACCTGAGAAATCCGTCCGTTTTCCTCATTTGTTATCGAATCGACTTAAAGCCAGATCGTCACATTGGCCGCTCTTCTCTCTGAAACGGTTGTCCTTATCGCCTGCAAAGCTATGTCGCGTGATGCGGTATGCGGAGACACTAAAAGCACCATAGTAGTACACAGATGAAGCTTCTAAGTTGATGTAATAGCCAGTAAGAAGTAGTATAATTCAACTTTTAGGTATCGATTATTGACTTTTTAGCTGGCTTTGGTGCCTTGGACATGAGCTAGGACCTTAAGATTCTGCATGAAAGGAGGACTAGCAGCCGAGTTGCAGGGGAGAATGTGAAAAGTGTTCATATGTAGTAAAAACCTGAGAAATCCGTCCGTTTTCGTCATTTGTTATCGAATCGACTTAAAGCCAGATCGTCACATTGGCTGCTCTTCTCTCTGAAACGGTTGTACTTATCGCCTGCAAAGCTATGTCGCGTGCTGCGGTATGCGGAGACACTAAAAGCACCATAGTAGAACACAGATGAAGCTTCTAAGATGATGTAATAGCCAGTAAGAAGTAGTACAATTCAAGTTTTATGTATCGATTATTGACTTTTTAGCTGGCTTTGGTGCCTTGGACATGAGCTAGGACCTTAAGATTCTGCATGAAAGGAGGACTAGCAGCCGAGTTGCAGGGGAGAATGTGAAAAGTGTTCATATGTAGTAAAAACCTGAGAAATCCGTCCGTTTTCCTCATTTGTTATCGAATCGACTTAAAGCCAGATCGTCACATTGGCCGCTCTTCTCTCTGAAACGGTTCTACTTATCGTCTGCAAAGCTATGTCGCGTGCTGCGGTATGCGGAGACATTAAAAGCACCATAGTAGAAGACAGATGAAGCTTCTAAGTTGATGTAATAGCCAGTAAGAAGTAGTACAATTCAAGTTTAATGTATCGATTATCGACTTTTTAGCTGGCTTTGGTGATCTGGACATGAGCTAGGACCTTAAGATTAAGCATCAAAAGGAGGACTAGCAGCCGAGTTGCACGGGAGAATGTGAAAAGTGTTCATATGTAGTAAAAACCTGAGAAATCCGTCCGTTTTCGTCATTTGTTATCGAATCGACTTAAAGGCAGATCGTCACATTGGCCGCTCTTCTCTCTGAAACGGTTGTACTTATCGTCTGCAAAGCTATGTCGCGTGCTGCGGTATGCGGAGACACTAAAAGCACCATAGTAGAACACAGATGAAGCTTCTAAGTTGATGTAATAGCCAGTAAGAAGTAGTACAATTCAAGTTTTAGGTACTGATTATTTACTTTTTAGCTAGCTTTGGTGCCTTGGACATGAGCTAGGACCTTATGATTCTGCATGAAAGGAGGACTAGCAGCCGAGTTGCACGGGAGAATGTGAAAAGTGTTCATATGTAGTAAAAACCTGAGAAATCCGTCCGTTTTCGTCATTTGTTATCGAATCGACTTAAAGCCAGATCGTCACATTGGCCGCTCTTCTCTCTGAAACGGTTGTACTTATCGTCTGCAAAGCTATGTCGCGTGCTGCGGTATGCGGAGACACTAAAAGCACCATAGTAGAACACAGATGAAGCTTCTATGATGATGTAATAGCCAGTAAGAAGTAGTACAATTCAAGTTTTAGGTATCGATTATTGACTTTTTAGCTGGCTTTGGTGCCTTGGACCTGAGCTAGGACCTTAAGATTCTGCATGAAAGGAGGACTAGCAGCCGAGTTGCAGGGGAGAATGTGAAAAATGTTCATATGTAGTAAAAGCCTGAGAAATCCGTCCGTTTTCGTCATTTGTTATCGAATCGACTTAAAGCCAGATCGTCACATTGGCCGCTCTTCTCTCTGAAACGGTTGTACTTATCGTCTGCAAAGCTATGTCGTATGCTGCGGTAGGCGGAGACACTGAAACCACCACAGTAGAACACAGATGAAGCTTCTAATTTGATGTAATAGCCAGTAAGAAGTAGTACAAATCAAGTTTTAGGTATCGATTATTGACTTTTTAGCTGGCTTTGATGCCTTGGACATGAGCTAGGACCTTAAGAATCTGCATGAAAGGAGGACTAGCAGCCGAGTTGCAGGGAAGAATGTGAAAAGTGTTCATATTTAGTAAAAACCTGAGAAATCCGTCCGTTTTCGTCATTTGTTATCGAATCGACTTAAAGCCAGATCGTCACATTGGCCGCTCTTCTCTCTGAAACGGTTGTACTTATCGTCTGCAAAGCTATGTCGCGTGCTGCGGTATGCGGAGACTCTAAAAGCACCATAGTAGAACACAGATGAAGCTTCTAAGTTGATGTAATAGCCAGTAAGAAGTAGTACAATTCAAGTTTTAGGTACTGATTATTTACTTTTTAGGTGGTTTGGAGACTTGGACATGAGCTAGGACCTTAAGATTCTGCATGAAAGGAGGACTAGCAGCCGCGTTGCACGGGAGAATGTGAAATGTGTTCATATGTAGTAAAAACCTGAGAAATCCGTCCGTTTTCGTCATTTGTTATCGAATCGACTTAAAGCCCGATCGTCACATTGGCCGCTCTTCTCTCTGAAACGGTTGTACTTATCGCCTGCAAAGCTATGTCGCGTGATGCGGTATGCGGAGACACTAAAAGCACCATAGCAGAACACAGATGAAGCTTCTAAGTTGATGTAATAGCCAGTAAGAAGTAGTACAATTCAAGTATTAGGTATCGATTATTGACTTTTTAGCTGGCTTTGGTGCCTTGGACATGAGCTAGGACCTTAAGATTCTGCATGAAAGGAGGACTAGCGGCCGCGTTGTACGGGAGAATGTGAAATGTGTTCATATGTAATAAAATCCTGAGAAATCCGTCCATTTTCGTCATTTGTTATCGAATCGACTTAAAGCCAGATCGTCACATTGGCTGCTCTTCTCTCTGAAACGGTTGTACTTATCGTCTGGAAAGCTTTGTCGCGTGCTGCGGTATGCGGAGACACTGAAAGCACCATAGTGGAACACAGATGAAGCTTCTAAGATGATGTAATAGCCAGTAAGAAGTAGTACAATTCAAGTTTTAGGTATCGATTATTGACTTTTTAGCTGGCTTTGGTGTCTTGGACATGAGCTAGGACCTTAAGATTCTGCATGAAAGGAGGACTAGCAGCCGAGTTGCACGGGAGAATGTGAAAAGTGTTCATATGTAGTAAAAACCTGAGAAATCCGTCCGTTCTCGTCATTTGTTAACAAATCGACTTAAAGCTAGATCGTCACATTGGCCCCTCTTTTCTCTGAAACGGTTGTACTTATCGTCTGCAAAGCTATGTCGCGTACTGCGGTGTGCGGAGACACTAAAAGCACCATGGTAGAACACAGATGAAGCTTCTAAGTTGATGTAATAGCCAGTAAGAAGTAGTACAATTCAAGTTTTAGGTATCGATTATTGACTTTTTAGCTGGCTTTGGTGCCTTGGACATGAGCTAGGACCTTAAGATTCTGCATTAAAGGAGGACTAGCAGCCGCGTTGCACGGGAGAATGTGAAATGTGTTCATATGTAGTAGAAACCTGAGAAATCCGTCCGTTTTCGTCATTTGTTATCGAATCGACTTAAAGCCTGATCGTCACATTGGCCGCTCTTCTCTCTGAAACGGTTGTACTTATCGTCTGCAAAGCTATGTCACATGCTGCGGTATGTGGAGACAATAAAATCACCATAGAAGAACACAGATGAAGCTTCTAAGTCGACGTAATAGCCAGTAAGAAGTAGTACAATTCAAGTTTTAGGTACTGATTATTGACTTTTTAGCTGGCTTTGGTGCCTTGTACATGAGCTAGGACCTTAAAATTCTGCATGAAATTAGGACTAGCAGCCGAGTTGCACGGGAGAATGTGAAAAGTGTTCATATGTAGTAAAAACCTGAGAAATCCGTCCGTTTTCGTCATTTGTTATCGAATCGACTTAAAGCCAGATCGTCACATTGGCCGCTCTTCTCTCTGAAACGGTTGTACTTATCGTCTGCAAAGCTATGTCGCGTGCTGCGGTATGCGGAGACACTAAAAGCACCATAGTAGAACACAGATGAAGCTTCTATGATGATGTAATAGCCAGTAAGAAGTAGTACAATTCAAGTTTTAGGTATCGATTATTGACTTTTTAGCTGGCTTTGGTGCCTTGGACCTGAGCTAGGACCTTAAGATTCTGCATGAAAGGAGGACTAGCAGCCGAGTTGCAGGGGAGAATGTGAAAAATGTTCATATGTAGTAAAAGCCTGAGAAATCCGTCCGTTTTCGTCATTTGTTATCGAATCGACTTAAAGCCAGATCGTCACATTGGCCGCTCTTCTCTCTGAAACGGTTGTACTTATCGTCTGCAAAGCTATGTCGTATGCTGCGGTAGGCGGAGACACTGAAACCACCACAGTAGAACACAGATGAAGCTTCTAATTTGATGTAATAGCCAGTAAGAAGTAGTACAAATCAAGTTTTAGGTATCGATTATTGACTTTTTAGCTGGCTTTGATGCCTTGGACATGAGCTAGGACCTTAAGAATCTGCATGAAAGGAGGACTAGCAGCCGAGTTGCAGGGAAGAATGTGAAAAGTGTTCATATTTAGTAAAAACCTGAGAAATCCGTCCGTTTTCGTCATTTGTTATCGAATCGACTTAAAGCCAGATCGTCACATTGGCCGCTCTTCTCTCTGAAACGGTTGTACTTATCGTCTGCAAAGCTATGTCGTGTGCTGCGGTATGCGGAGACTCTAAAAGCACCATAGTAGAACACAGATGAAGCTTCTAAGTTGATGTAATAGCCAGTAAGAAGTAGTACAATTCAAGTTTAATGTATCGATTATCGACTTTTTAGCTGGCTTTGGTGCCTTGGACATGAGCTAGGACCTTAAGATTCTGCATGAAAGGAGGACTAGCAGCCGCGTTGCACGGGAGAATGTGAAATGTGTTCATATGTAGTAAAAACCTGAGAAATCCGTCCGTTTTCGTCATTTGTTATCGAATCGACTTAAAGCCCGATCGTCACATTGGCCGCTCTTCTCTCTGAAACGGTTGTACTTATCGCCTGCAAAGCTATGTCGCGTGATGCGGTATGCGGAGACACTAAAAGCACCATAGCAGAACACAGATGAAGCTTCTAAGTTGATGTAATAGCCAGTAAGAAGTAGTACAATTCAAGTATTAGGTATCGATTATTGACTTTTTAGCTGGCTTTGGTGCCTTGGACATGAGCTAGGACCTTAAGATTCTGCATGAAAGGAGGACTAGCGGCCGCGTTGTACGGGAGAATGTGAAATGTGTTCATATGTAATAAAATCCTGAGAAATCCGTCCATTTTCGTCATTTGTTATCGAATCGACTTAAAGCCAGATCGTCACATTGGCTGCTCTTCTCTCTGAAACGGTTGTACTTATCGTCTGGAAAGCTTTGTCGCGTGCTGCGCTATGCGGAGACACTGAAAGCACCATAGTGGAACACAGATGAAGCTTCTAAGATGATGTAATAGCCAGTAAGAAGTAGTACAATTCAAGTTTTAGGTATCGATTATTGACTTTTTAGCTGGCTTTGGTGTCTTGGACATGAGCTAGGACCTTAAGATTCTGCATGAAAGGAGGACTAGCAGCCGAGTTGCACGGGAGAATGTGAAAAGTGTTCATATGTAGTAAAAACCTGAGAAATCCGTCCGTTTTCGTCATTTGCTAACAAATCGACTTAAAGCCAGATCGTCACATTGGCCCCTCTTTTCTCTGAAACGGTTGTACTTATCGTCTGCAAAGCTATGTCGCGTACTGCGGTGTGCGGAGACACTAAAAGCACCATGGTAGAACACAGATGAAGCTTCTAAGTTGATGTAATAGCCAGTAAGAAGTAGTACAATTCAAGTTTTAGGTATCGATTATTGACTTTTCAGCTGGCTTTGGTGCCTTGGACATGAGCTAGGACCTTAAGATTCTGCATTAAAGGAGGACAAGCAGCCGCGTTGCACGGGAGAATGTGAAATGTGTTCATATGTAGTAGAAACCTGAGAAATCCGTCCGTTTTCGTCATTTGTTATCGAATCGACTTTAAGCCTGATCGTCACATTGGCCGCTCTTCTCTCTGAAACGGTTGTCCTTATCGCCTGCAAAGCTATGTCGCGTGATGCGGTATGCGGAGACACTAAAAGCACCATAGTAGAACACAGATGAAGCTTCTAAGTTGATGTAATAGCCAGTAAGAAGTAGTATAATTCAACTTTTCGGTATCGATTATTGACATTTTAGCTGGCTTTGGTGCCTTGGACATGAGCTAGGACCTTAAGATTCTGCATGAAAGGAGGACTAGCACCCGCGTTGGATAGGAGAATGTGAAAAGTGTTCATATGTAGTAAAAACCTGAGAAATCCGTCCGTTTTCGTCATTTGTTATCGAATCGACTTAAAGCCAGATCGTCACATTGGCTGCTCTTCTCTCTGAAACGGTTGTACTTAACGTCTGGAAAGCTTTGTCGCGTGCTGCGGTATGCGGAGACACTAAAAGCACCATAGTAGAACACAGATGAAGCTTCTAAGATGATGTAATAGCCAGTAAGAAGTAGTACAATTCAAGTTTTATGTATCGATTATTGACTTTTTAGCTGGCTTTGGTGCCTTGGACATGAGCTAGGACCTTAAGATTCTGCATGAAAGGAGGACTAGCAGCCGAGTTGCAGGGGAGAATGTGAAAAGTGTTCATATGTAGTAAAAACCTGAGAAATCCGTCCGTTTTCCTCATTTGTTATCGAATCGACTTAAAGCCAGATCGTCACATTGGCCGCTCTTTTCTCTCTGAAACGGTTCTACTTATCGTCTGCAAAGCTATGTCGCGTGCTGCGGTATGCGGAGACATTAAAAGCACCATAGTAGAAGACAGATGAAGCTTCTAAGTTGATGTAATAGCCAGTAAGAAGTAGTACAATTCAAGTTTAATGTATCGATTATCGACTTTTTAGCTGGCTTTGGTGCCTTGGACATGAGCTAGGACCTTAAGATTCTGCATGAAAGGAGGACTAGCAGCCGAGTTGCACGGGAGAATGTGTAAAGTGTTCATATGTAGTAAAAACCTGAGAAATCCGTCCGTTTTCGTCATTTGTTATCGAATCGACTTAAAGGCAGATCGTCACATTGGCCGCTCTTCTCTCTGAAACGGTTGTACTTATCGTCTGCAAAGCTATGTCGCGTGCTGCGGTATGCGGAGACACTAAAAGCACCATAGTAGAACACAGATGAAGCTTCTAAGTTGATGTAATAGCCAGTAAGAAGTAGTACAATTCAAGTTTTAGGTACTGATTATTTACTTTTTAGCTAGCTTTGGTGCCTTGGACATGAGCTAGGACCTTAAGATTCTGCATGAAAGGAGGACTAGCAGCCGAGTTGCACGGGAGAATGTGAAAAGTGTTCATATGTAGTAAAAACCTGAGAAATCCGTCCGTTTTCGTCATTTGTTATCGAATCGACTTAAAGCCAGATCGTCACATTGGCCGCTCTTCTCTCTGAAACGGTTGTACTTATCGTCTGCAAAGCTATGTCGCGTGCTGCGGTATGCGGAGACACTAAAAGCACCATAGTAGAACACAGATGAAGCTTCTATGATGATGTAATAGCCAGTAAGAAGTAGTACAATTCAAGTTTTAGGTATCGATTATTGACTTTTTAGCTGGCTTTGGTGCCTTGGACCTGAGCTAGGACCTTAAGATTCTGCATGAAAGGAGGACTAGCAGCCGAGTTGCAGGGGAGAATGTGAAAAATGTTCATATGTAGTAAAAGCCTGAGAAATCCGTCCGTTTTTGTCATTTGTTATCGAATCGACTTAAAGCCAGATCGTCACATTGGCCGCTCTTCTCTCTGAAACGGTTGTACTTATCGTCTGCAAAGCTATGTCGTATGCTGCGGTAGGCGGAGACACTGAAACCACCACAGTAGAACACAGATGAAGCTTCTAATTTGATGTAATAGCCAGAAAGAAGTAGTACAAATCAAGTTTTAGGTATCGATTATTGACTTTTTAGCTGGCTTTGATGCCTTGGACATGAGCTAGGACCTTAAGAATCTGCATGAAAGGAGGACTAGCAGCCGAGTTGCAGGGAAGAATGTGAAAAGTGTTCATATTTAGTAAAAACCTGAGAAATCCGTCCGTTTTCGTCATTTGTTATCGAATCGACTTAAAGCCAGATCGTCACATTGGCCGCTCTTCTCTCTGAAACGGTTGTACTTATCGTCTGCAAAGCTATGTCGCGTGCTGCGGTATGCGGAGACTCTAAAAGCACCATAGTAGAACACAGATGAAGCTTCTAAGTTGATGTAATAGCCAGTAAGAAGTAGTACAATTCAAGTTTTAGGTACTGATTATTTACTTTTTAGGTGGTTTGGAGACTTGGACATGAGCTAGGACCTTAAGATTCTGCATTAAAGGAGGACAAGCAGCCGCGTTGCACGGGAGAATGTGAAATGTGTTCATATGTAGTAGAAACCTGAGAAATCCGTCCGTTTTCGTCATTTGTTATCGAATCGACTTTAAGCCTGATCGTCACATTGGCCGCTCTTCTCTCTGAAACGGTTGTCCTTATCGCCTGCAAAGCTATGTCGCGTGATGCGGTATGCGGAGACACTAAAAGCACCATAGTAGAACACAGATGAAGCTTCTAAGTTGATGTAATAGCCAGTAAGAAGTAGTATAATTCAACTTTTCGGTATCGATTATTGACTTTTTAGCTGGCTTTGGTGCCTTGGACATGAGCTAGGACCTTAAGATTCTGCATGAAAGGAGGACTAGCACCCGCGTTGGATAGGAGAATGTGAAAACTGTTCATATGTAAAAAAAACCTGAGAAATACGTCCGTTTTCGTCATTTGTTATCGAATCGACTTAAAGCCAGATCGTCACATTGGCTGCTCTTCTCTCTGAAACGGTTGTACTTAACGTCTGGAAAGCTTTGTCGCGTGCTGCGGTATGCGGAGACACTAAAAGCACCATAGTAGAACACAGATGAAGCTTCTAAGATGATGTAATAGCCAGTAAGAAGTAGTACAATTCAAGTTTTATGTATCGATTATTGACTTTTTAGCTGGCTTTGGTGCCTTGGACATGAGCTAGGACCTTAAGATTCTGCATGAAAGGAGGACTAGCAGCCGAGTTGCAGGGGAGAATGTGAAAAGTGTTCATATGTAGTAAAAACCTGAGAAATCCGTCCGTTTTCCTCATTTGTTATCGAATCGACTTAAAGCCAGATCGTCACATTGGCCGCTCTTTTCTCTCTGAAACGGTTCTACTTATCGTCTGCAAAGCTATGTCGCGTGCTGCGGTATGCGGAGACATTAAAAGCACCATAGTAGAAGACAGATGAAGCTTCTAAGTTGATGTAATAGCCAGTAAGAAGTAGTACAATTCAAGTTTAATGTATCGATTATCGACTTTTTAGCTGGCTTTGGTGCCTTGGACATGAGCTAGGACCTTAAGATTCTGCATGAAAGGAGGACTAGCAGCCGAGTTGCACGGGAGAATGTGTAAAGTGTTCATATGTAGTAAAAACCTGAGAAATCCGTCCGTTTTCGTCATTTGTTATCGAATCGACTTAAAGGCAGATCGTCACATTGGCCGCTCTTCTCTCTGAAACGGTTGTACTTATCGTCTGCAAAGCTATGTCGCGTGCTGCGGTATGCGGAGACACTAAAAGCACCATAGTAGAACACAGATGAAGCTTCTAAGTTGATGTAATAGCCAGTAAGAAGTAGTACAATTCAAGTTTTAGGTACTGATTATTTACTTTTTAGCTAGCTTTGGTGCCTTGGACATGAGCTAGGACCTTAAGATTCTGCATGAAAGGAGGACTAGCAGCCGAGTTGCACGGGAGAATGTGAAAAGTGTTCATATGTAGTAAAAACCTGAGAAATCCGTCCGTTTTCGTCATTTGTTATCGAATCGACTTAAAGCCAGATCGTCACATTGGCCGCTCTTCTCTCTGAAACGGTTGTACTTATCGTCTGCAAAGCTATGTCGCGTGCTGCGGTATGCGGAGACACTAAAAGCACCATAGTAGAACACAGATGAAGCTTCTATGATGATGTAATAGCCAGTAAGAAGTAGTACAATTCAAGTTTTAGGTATCGATTATTGACTTTTTAGCTGGCTTTGGTGCCTTGGACCTGAGCTAGGACCTTAAGATTCTGCATGAAAGGAGGACTAGCAGCCGAGTTGCAGGGGAGAATGTGAAAAATGTTCATATGTAGTAAAAGCCTGAGAAATCCGTCCGTTTTTGTCATTTGTTATCGAATCGACTTAAAGCCAGATCGTCACATTAGCCGCTCTTCTCTCTGAAACGGTTGTACTTATCGTCTGCAAAGCTATGTCGTATGCTGCGGTAGGCGGAGACACTGAAACCACCACAGTAGAACACAGATGAAGCTTCTAATTTGATGTAATAGCCAGTAAGAAGTAGTACAAATCAAGTTTTAGGTATCGATTATTGACTTTTTAGCTGGCTTTGATGCCTTGGACATGAGCTAGGACCTTAAGAATCTGCATGAAAGGAGGACTAGCAGCCGAGTTGCAGGGAAGAATGTGAAAAGTGTTCATATTTAGTAAAAACCTGAGAAATCCGTCCGTTTTCGTCATTTGTTATCGAATCGACTTAAAGCCAGATCGTCACATTGGCCGCTCTTCTCTCTGAAACGGTTGTACTTATCGTCTGCAAAGCTATGTCGCGTGCTGCGGTATGCGGAGACTCTAAAAGCACCATAGTAGAACACAGATGAAGCTTCTAAGTTGATGTAATAGCCAGTAAGAAGTAGTACAATTCAAGTTTTAGGTACTGATTATTTACTTTTTAGGTGGTTTGGAGACTTGGACATGAGCTAGGACCTTAAGATTCTGCATGAAAGGAGGACTAGCAGCCGCGTTGCACGGGAGAATGTGAAATGTGTTCATATGTAGTAAAAACCTGAGAAATCCGTCCGTTTTCGTCATTTGTTATCGAATCGACTTAAAGCCCGATCGTCACATTGGCCGCTCTTCTCTCTGAAACGGTTGTACTTATCGCCTGCAAAGCTATGTCGCGTGATGCGGTATGCGGAGACACTAAAAGCACCATAGCAGAACACAGATGAAGCTTCTAAGTTGATGTAATAGCCAGTAAGAAGTAGTACAATTCAAGTATTAGGTATCGATTATTGACTTTTTAGCTGGCTTTGGTGCCTTGGACATGAGCTAGGACCTTAAGATTCTGCATGAAAGGAGGACTAGCGGCCGCGTTGTACGGGAGAATGTGAAATGTGTTCATATGTAATAAAATCCTGAGAAATCCGTCCATTTTCGTCATTTGTTATCGAATCGACTTAAAGCCAGATCGTCACATTGGCCGCTCTTCTCTCTGAAACGGTTGTACTTATCGTCTGGAAAGCTTTGTCGCGTGCTGCGGTATGCGGAGACACTGAAAGCACCATAGTGGAACACAGATGAAGCTTCTAAGATGATGTAATAGCCAGTAAGAAGTAGTACAATTCAAGTTTTAGGTATCGATTATTGACTTTTTAGCTGGCTTTGGTGTCTTGGACATGAGCTAGGACCTTAAGATTCTGCATGAAAGGAGGACTAGCAGCCGAGTTGCACGGGAGAATGTGAAAAGTGTTCATATGTAGTAAAAACCTGAGAAATCCGTCCGTTTTCGTCATTTGTTAACAAATCGACTTAAAGCCAGATCGTCACATTGGCCCCTCTTTTCTCTGAAACGGTTGTACTTATCGTCTGCAAAGCTATGTCGCGTACTGCGGTGTGCGGAGACACTAAAAGCACCATGGTAGAACACAGATGAAGCTTCTAAGTTGATGTAATAGCCAGTAAGAAGTAGTACAATTCAAGTTTTAGGTATCGATTATTGACTTTTTAGCTGGCTTTGGTGCCTTGGACATGAGCTAGGACCTTAAGATTCTGCATTAAAGGAGGACTAGCAGCCGCGTTGCACGGGAGAATGTGAAATGTGTTCATATGTAGTAGAAACCTGAGAAATCCGTCCGTTTTCGTCATTTGTTATCGAATCGACTTAAAGCCTGATCGTCACATTGGCCGCTCTTCTCTCTGAAACGGTTGTACTTATCGTCTGCAAAGCTATGTCGCATGCTGCGGTATGTGGAGACAATAAAATCACCATAGAAGAACACAGATGAAGCTTCTAAGTCGACGTAATAGCCAGTAAGAAGTAGTACAATTCAAGTTTTAGGTACTGATTATTGACTTTTTAGCTGGCTTTGGTGCCTTGTACATGAGCTAGGACCTTAAAATTCTGCATGAAAGGAGGACTAGCAGCCGAGTTGCATGGGAGAATGTGAAAAGTGTTCATATGTAGTAAAAACTTGAGAAATCCCTCCGTTTTCGTCATTTGTTATCGAATCGACTTAAAGCCAGATCGTCACATTGGCCGCTCTTCTCTCTGAAACGGTTGTACTTATCGTCTGCAAAGCTATGTCGCGTGCTGCGGTATGCGGAGACACTAAAAGCACCATAGTAGAACACAGATGAAGCTTCTATGATGATGTAATAGGCAGTAAGAAGTAGTACAATTCAAGTTTTAGGTATCGATTATTGACTTTTTAGCTGGCTTTGGTGCCTTGGACATGAGCTAGGACCTTAAGATTCTGCATGAAAGGAGGACTAGCACCCGCGTTGGATAGGAGAATGTGAAAAGTGTTCATATGTAGTAAAAACCTGAGAAATCCGTCCGTTTTCGTCATTTGTTATCGAATCGACTTAAAGCCAGATCGTCACATTGGCCGCTCTTCTCTCTGAAACGGTTGTACTTATCGTCTGGAAAGCTTTGTCGCGTGCTGCGGTATGCGGAGACACTAAAAGCACCATAGTAGAACACAGATGAAGCTTCTAAGATGATGTAATAGCCAGTAAGAAGTAGTACAATTCAAGTTTTATGTATCGATTATTGACTTTTTAGCTGGCTTTGGTGCCTTGGACATGAGCTAGGACCTTAAGATTCTGCATGAAAGGAGGACTAGCAGCCGAGTTGCACGGGAGAATGTGAAAAGTGTTCATATGTAGTAAAAACCTGAGAAATCCGTCCGTTTTCGTCATTTGTTATCGAATCGACTTAAAGCCAGATCGTCACATTGGCCGCTCTTCTCTCTGAAACGTTTGTACTTATCGTCTTCAAAGCTATGTCGCGTGCTGCGATATGCGGAGACACTAAAAGCACCATAGTAGAACACAGATGAAGCTTCTAAGTTGATGTAATAGCCAGTAAGAAGTAGTACAATTCAAGTTTCAGGTATCGATTATTGACTTCTTAGCTGGCTTTCGTGCCTTGGACATGAGCTAGGACCTTAAGATTCTGCATGAAAGGAGGACTAGCAGCCGAGTTGCACGGGAGAATGTGAAAAGTGTTCATATGTAGTAAAAACCTGAAAAATCCGTCCTTTTTCGTCATTTGTTATCGAATCGACTTAAAGCCAGATCGTCACATTGGCCGCTCTTGTCTCTGAAACGGTTGTACTTATCGTCTGCAAAGCTATGTCGCGTGCTGCGGTATGCGGAGACACTAAAAGCACCATAGTAGAACACAGATGAAGCTTCTATGATGATGTAATAGCCAGTAAGAAGTAGTACAATTCAAGTCTAGGTATCGATTATTGATTTTTTAGCTGGCTTTGGTGCCTTGGACATGAGCTAGGACCTTAAGATTCTGCATGAAAGGAGGACTAGCAGCCGCGTTGGATTTTAGAATGTGAAAAGTGTTCAAATGTAGTAAAAACCTGAGAAATCCGTCCGTTTTCTTCATTTGTTATGAAATCGACTTAAAGCCAGATCGTCACATTGGCCGCTCTTCTCTCTGAAACGGTTGTACTTATCGTCTTCAAAGCTATGTCGCGTGCTGCGGCATGCGGAGACACTAAAAGCACCCTAGTAGAACACAGATGAAGCTTCTAAGTTGATGTAATAGCCAGTATGAAGTAGTACAATTCAAGTTTTAGGTATCGATTATTGACTTCTTAGATGGATTTGGTGCCTTGGACATGAGCTAGGAACTTAAGATTCTGCATGAAAGGAGGACTAGCAGCCGAGTTGCAGGGGAGAATGTGAAAAGTGTTCATATGTAGTAAAAACCTGAGAAATTCGTCCGTTTTCGTCATTTGTTATCGAATCGACTTAAAGCCCGATCGTCAAATTGGCCGCTCTTCTCTCTGAAACGGTTGTACTTATCGTCTGCAAAGCTATGTCGCGTGCTGCGGTGTGCGGAGACAATAAAAGCACCATAGTAGAACACAGATGAAGCTTCTAAGTCGATGTAATAGCCAGTAAGAAGTAGTACAATTCAAGTTTTAGGTATCGATTATTGATTTCTTGGATGGATTTGGTGCCTTGGACATGAGCTAGGACCTTAAGATTCTGCATGAAAGGAGGACTAGCAGCCGAGTTTCACGGGACAATATGAAAAGTGTTCATATGTAGTAAAAACCTGAGAAATCCGTCCGTTTTCGTCATTTGTTATGGAATCGCTTTAAATCCAGATCGTCACTTGGCCGCTCTTCTCTCTGAAACGGCTGTACTTATCGTCTGCAAAGCTATGTGGCGTGCTGCGGTATGCGGAGACACTAAAAGCACCATAGTAGAACACAGATTAAGCTTCTAAGTTGATGTAATAGCCAGTAAGAAGTAGTACAATTCAAGTTTAAGGTATCGATTATTGACTTTTTAGCTGGCTTTGGTGCCTTGGACATGAGCTAGGACCTTAAGATTCTGCATTAAAGGAGGACTAGCAGCCGCGTTGCACGGGAGAATGTGAAATGTGTTCATATGTAGTAGAAACCTGAGAAATCCGTCCGTTTTCGTCATTTGTTATCGAATCGCCTTAAAGCCAGATCGTCACTTGGCCGCTCTTCTCTCTGAAACGGCTGTACGTATGGTCTGCAAAGCTATGTGGCGTGCTGCGGTATGCGGAGACACTAAAAGCACCATTGTAGAACACAGATGAAGCTTCTAAGTTGATGTAATAGCCAGTGAGAAGTAGTACAATTCAAGTTTTAGGTATCGATTATTGACTTTTTAGCTGGCTTTGGTGCCTTGGACATGAGCTTGGACCTTAAGATTCTGCATTAAAGGAGGACTAGCAGCCGCGTTGCATGGGAGAATGTGAAATGTGTTCATATGTAGTAGAAACCTGAGAAATCCGTCCGTTTTCGACATTTGTTATCGAATCGACTTAAAGCCAGATCGTCACATTGGCCAGTCTTCTCTCTGAAACGGTTGTACTTATCGTCTGGAAAGCTTTGTCGCGTGCTGCGGTATGCGGAGACACTAAATGCACCATAGTAGAACACAGATGAAGCTTCTAAGATGATGTAATAGCCAGTAAGAAGTAGTACAATTCAAGTTTTATGTAACGATTATTGACTTTTTAGCTGGCTTTGGAGCCTTGGACATGAGCTAGGACCTTAAGATTCTGCATGAAAGGAGGACTAGCAGCCGAGTTGCAGGGGAGAATGTGAAAAGTGTTCATATGTAGGAAAAACCTGAGAAATCCGTCCGTTTTCGTCATTTGTTATCGAATCGACTTAAAGCCAGATCGTCACATTGGCCGCTCTTCTCTCTGAAACGGTTCTACTTATCGTCTGCAAAGCTATGTCGCGTGCTGCGGTATGCGGAGACACTTAAAGCACCATAGTAGAACACAGATGAAGCTTCTAAGTTGATGTAATAGCCAGTAAGAAGTAGTACAATTCAAGTTTTAGGTACTGATTATTTACTTTTTAGCTGGCTTTGGTGCCTTGGACATGATCTAGGACCTTAAGATTCTGCATGAAAGGAGGACTAGCAGCCGAGTTGCACGGGTGAATGTGAAAGGTGTTCATATGTAGTAAAAACCTGAGAAATCAGTCCGTTTTCGTCATTTGTTATCGAATCGACTTAAAGCCAGATCGTCACATTGGCCGCTCTTCTCTCTGAAACGGTTGTACTTATCGTCTGCAAAGCTATGTCGCGTGCTGCGGTATGCGGAGACACTAAAAGCACCATAGTAGAACACAGATGAAGCTTCTAAGTTGATGTAATAGCCAGTAAGAAGTAGTACAATTCAAGTTTTAGGTACTGATTATTTACTTTTTAGCTAGCTTTGGTGCCTTGGACATGAGCTAGGACCTTAAGATTCTGCATGAAAGGAGGACTAGCAGCCGAGTTGCAGGGGAGAATGTGAAAAGTGTTCATATGTAGTAAAAACCTGAGAAATCCGTCCGTTTTCCTCATTTGTTATCGAATCGACTTAAAGCCAGATCGTCACATTGGCCGCTCTTCTCTCTGAAACGGTTGTACTTATCGTCTACAAAGCTATGTCGCGTGCTGCGGTATGCGGAGACACTAAAGGCACCATAGTAGAACACAGATGAAGCTTCTATGATGATGTAATAGCCAGTAAGAAGTAGTACAATTCAAGTTTTAGGTATCGATTATTGACTTTTTAGCTAACTTTGGTGCCTTGGACATGAGCTAGGACCTTAAGATTCTGCATGAAAGGAGGACTAGCAGCCGCGTTGCACGGGAGAATGTGAAATGTGTTCATATGTAGTAAAAACCTGAGAAATCCGTCCGTTTTCGTCATTTGTTATCGAATCGACTTAAAGCCCGATCGTCACATTGGCCGCTCTTCTCTCTGAAACGGTTGTACTTATCGCCTGCAAAGCTATGTCGCGTGATGCGGTATGCGGAGACACTAAAAGCACCATAGTAGAACACAGATGAAGCTTCTAAGTTGATGTAATAGCCAGTAAGAAGTAGTACAATTCAAGTTTTAGGTATCGATTATTGATTTTTTAGCTGGCTTTGGTGCCTTGGACATGAGCTAGGACCTTAAGATTCTGCATGAAAGGAGAACTAGCAGCCGAGTTGTACGGGAGAATGTGAAATGTGTTCATATGTAGTAAAATCCTGAGAAATCCGTCCGTTTTCGTCATTTGTTATCAAATCGACATAAAGCCAGATCGTCACATTGGCTGCTCTTCTCTCTGAAACGGTTGTACTTATCGTCTGGAAAGCTTTGTCGCGTGCTGCGGTATGCGGAGACACTGAAAGCACCATAGTAGAACACAGATGAAGCTTCTAAGATGATGTAATAGCCAGTAAGAAGTAGTACAATTCAAGTTTTAGGTATCGATTATTGACTTTTTAGCTGGCTTTGGTGCCTTGGACATGAGCTAGGACCTTAAGATTCTGCATGAAAGGAGGACTAGCAGCCGAGTTGCACGGGAGAATGTGAAAAGTGTTCATATGTAGTAAAAACCTGAGAAATCCGTCCGTTTTCGTCATTTGTTATCAAATCGACTTAAAGCCAGATCGTCACATTGGCCCCTCTTTTCTCTGAAACGGTTGTACTTATCGTCTGCAAAGCTATGTCGCGTACTGCGGTGTGCGGAGACACTAAAAGCACCATGGTAGAACACAGATGAAGCTTCTAAGTTGATGTAATAGCCAGTAAGAAGTAGTACAATTCAAGTTTTAGGTATCGATTATTGACTTTTTAGCTGGCTTTGGTGCCTTGGACATGAGCTAGGACCTTAAGATTCTGCATGAAAGGAGGACTAGCACCCGCGTTGGATAGGAGAATGTGAAAAGTGTTCATATGTAGTAAAAACCTGAGAAATCCGTCCGTTTTCGTCATTTGTTATCGAATCGACTTAAAGCCCGATCGTCACATTGGCCGCTCTTCTCTCTGAAACGGTTGTACTTATCGTCTGCAAAGCTATGTCGCGTGCTGCGGTATGCGGAGACAATAAAATCACCATAGTAGAACACAGATGAAGCTTCTAAGTCGATGTAATAGCCAGTAAGAAGTAGTACAATTCAAGTTTTAGGTATCGATTATTGATTTTTTAGCTGGCTTTGGTGCCTTGGACATGAGCTAGGACCTTAAGATTCTGCATGAAAGGAGAACTAGCAGCCGAGTTTCACGGGACAATATGAAAAGTGTTCATATGTAGTAAAAACCTGAGAAATCCGTCCGTTTTCGTCATTTGTTATCGAATCGCCTTAAAGCCAGATCGTCACTTGGCCGCTCTTCTCTCTGAAACGGCTGTACTTATCGTCTGCAAAGCTATGTGGCGTGCTGCGGTATGCGGAGACACTAAAAGCACCATAGTAGAACACAGATTAAGCTTCTAAGTTGATGTAATAGCCAGTAAGAAGTAGTACAATTCAAGTTTTAGGTATCGATTATTGACTTTTTAGCTGGCTTTGGTGCCTTGGACATGAGCTAGGACCTTAAGATTCTGCATTAAAGGAGGACTAGCAGCCGCGTTGCACGGGAGAATGTGAAATGTGTTCATATGTAGTAGAAACCTGAGAAATCCGTCCGTTTTTGTCATTTGTTATCGAATCGCCTTAAAGCCAGATCGTCACTTGGCCGCTCTTCTCTCTGAAACGGCTGTACGTATCGTCTGCAAAGCTATGTGGCGTGCTGCGGTATGCGGAGACACTAAAAGCACCATAGTAGAACACAGATGAAGCTTCTAAGTTGATGTAATAGCCAGTAGGAAGTAGTACAATTCAAGTTTTAGGTATCGATTATTGACTTCTTAGCTGGCTTTGGTGCCTTGGACATGAGCTAGGACCTTAAGATTCTGCATGAAAGGAGGACTAGCAGCCGAGTTGCACGGGATAATGTGAAAAGTGTTCATATGTAGTAAGAACCTGAAAAATCCGTCCTTTTTCGTCATTTGTTATCGAATCGACTTAAAGCCTGATCGTCACATTGGCCGCTCTTGTCTCTGAAACGGTTGTACTTATCGTCTGCAAAGCTATGTCGCGTGCTGCGGTATGCGGAGACACTAAAAGCACCATAGTAGAACACAGATGAAGCTTCTATGATGATGTAATAGCCAGTAAGAAGTAGTACAATTCAAGTTTTAGGTATCGATTATTGATTTTTTAGCTGGCTTTGGTGCCTTGGACATGAGCTAGGACCTTAAGATTCTGCATGAAAGGAGGACTAGCAGCCGAGTTGCAGGGGAGAATGTGAAAAGTGTTCATATGTAGTAAAAACCTGAGAAATCCGTCCGTTTTCGTCATTTGTTATCGAATCGACTTAAAGCCAGATCGTCACATTGGCCGCTCTTCTCTCTGAAACGGTTGTACTTATCGTCTTCAAAGCTATGTCGCGTGCTGCGGCATGCGGAGACACTAAAAGCACCATAGTAGAACACAGATGAAGCTTCTAAGTTGATGTAATAGCCAGTATGAAGTAGTACAATTCAAGTTTTAGGTATCGATTATTGACTTCTTAGATGGATTTGGTGCCTTGGACATGAGCTAGGACCTTAAGATTCTGCATGAAAGGAGGACTAGCAGCCGAGTTGCAGGGGAGAATGTGAAAAGTGTTCATATGTAGTAAAAAACCTGAGAAATCCGTCCGTTTTCCTCATTTGTTATCGAATCGACTTAAAGCCCGATCGTCACATTGGCCGCTCTTCTCTCTGAAACGGTTGTACTTATCGTCTGCAAAGCTATGTCGCGTGCTGCGGTATGCGGAGACAATAAAATCACCATAGTAGAACACAGATGAAGCTTCTAAGTCGATGTAATAGCCAGTAAGAAGTAGTACAATTCAAGTTTTAGGTATCGATTATTGACTTCATAGATGGATTTGGTGCCTTGGACATGAGCTAGGACCTTAAGATTCTGCATGAAAGGAGGACTAGCAGCCGAGTTTCACGGGACAATATGAAAAGTGTTCATATGTAGTAAAAACCTGAGAAATCCGTCCGTTTTCGTCATTTGTTATCGAAACGCCTTAAAGCCAGATCGTCACTTGGCCGCTCTTCTCTCTGAAACGGCTGTACTTATCGTCTGCAAAGCTATGTGGCCTGCTGCGGTATGCGGAGACACTAAAAGCACCATAGTAGAACACAGATTAAGCTTCTAAGTTGATGTAATAGCCAGTAACAAGTAGTACAATTCAAGTTTTAGGTATCGATTATTGACTTTTTAGCTGGCTTTGGTGCCTTGGACATGAGCTAGGACCTTAAGATTCTGCATTAAAGGAGGACTAGCAGCCGCGTTGCACGGGAGAATGTGAAATGTGTTCATATGTAGTAGAAACCTGAGAAATCCGTCCGTTTTTGTCATTTGTTATCGAATCGCCTTAAAGCCAGATCGTCACTTGGCCGCTCTTCTCTCTGAAACGGCTGTACGTATCGTCTGCAAAGCTATGTGGCGTGCTGCGGTATGCGGAGACACTAAAAGCACCATAGTAGATCACAGATTAAGCTTCTAAGTTGATGTAATAGCCAGTAAGAAGTAGTACAATTCAAGTTTTAGGTAGCGATTATTGACTTTTTAGCTGGCTTTGGTGCCTTGGACATGAGGTAGGACCTTAAGATTCTGCATGAAAGGAGGACTAGCAGCCGAGTTGCACGGGAGAATGTGAAAAGTGTTCATATGTAGTAGAAACCTGAGAAATCCGTCCGTTTTCGACATTTGTTATCGAATCGACTTAAAGCCAGATCGTCACATTGGCCGCTCTTCTCTCTGAAACGGTTGTACTTATCGTCTTCAAAGCTATGTCGCGTGCTGCGGTATGCGGAGACACTAAAAGAACCATAGTAGAACACAGATGAAGCTTCTAAGTTGATGTTATAGCCAGTAAGAAGTAGTACAATTCAAGTTTTAGGTATCGATTATTGACTTTTTAGCTGGCTTTGGTGCCTTGGACATGAGCTAGGACATTAAGATTCTGCATGAAAGGAGGACTAGCAGCCGCGTTGTACGGGAGAATGTGAAATGTGTTCATATGTAGTAAAAACCTGAGAAATACGTCCGTTTTCGTCATTTGTTATCGAATCGACTTAAAGCCAGATCGTCACATTGGCCGCTCTTCTCTCTGAAACGGTTGTACTTATCGTCTGCAAAGCTATGTCGCGTGCTGCGGTATGCGGAGACACTAAAAGCACCATAGTAGAACACATATGAAGCTTCTATGATGATGTAATAGCCAGTAAGAAGTAGTACAATTCAAGTTTAATGTATCGATTATCGACTTTTTTGCTGGCTTTGGTGCCTTGGACATGAGCTAGGACCTTAAGATTCTGCATGAAAGGAGGACTAGCAGCCGAGTTGCACGGGAGAATGTGAAAAGTGTTCATATGTAGTAAAAACCTGAGAAATCGTCCGTTTTCATCATTTGTTATCGAATCGACTTAAAGCCAGATCGTCACATTGGCCCCTCTTTTCTCTGAAACGGTTGTACTTATCGTCTGCAAAGCTATGTCGCGTACTGCGGTGTGCGGAGACACTAAAAGCACCATGGTAGAACACAGATTAAGCTTCTAAGTTGATGTAATAGCCAGTAAGAAGTAGTACAATTCAAGTTTTAGGTATCGATTATTGACTTTTTAGCTGGCTTTGGTGCCTTGGACATGAGCTAGGACCTTAAGATTCTGCATTAAAGGAGGACTAGCAGCCGCGTTGCAGGGGAGAATGTGAAATGTGTTCATATGTAGTAGAAACCTGAGAAATCCGTCCGTTTTCGTCATTTGTTATCGAATCGACTTAAAGCCCGATCGGCACATTGGCCGCTCTTCTCTCTGAAACGGTTGTACTTATCGTCTGCAAAGCTATGTCGCGTACTGCGGTATGCGGAGACAATAAAATCGCCATAGTAGAACACAGATGAAGCTTCTAAGTCGATGTAATAGCCAGTAACAAGTAGTACAATTCAAGTTTTAGGTACTGATTATTGACTTTTTAGCTGGCTTTGGTGCCTTGGACATGAGCTAGGACCTTAAGATTCTGTATGAAAGGAGGACTAGCAGCCGAGTTGCACGTCACAATATGAAAAGTGTTCATATGTAGTAAAAACCTGAGAAATACGTCCGTTTTCGTCATTTGTTATCGAATCGACTTAAAGCCAGATCGTCACATTTGCCGCTCTTCTCTCTGAAACGGTTGTACTTATCGTCTGCAAAGCTATGTCGCGTGCTGCGGTATGCGGAGACACTAAAAGCACCATAGTAGAACACATATGAAGCTTCTATGATGATGTAATAGCCAGTAAGAAGTAGTACAATTCAAGTTTAATGTATCGATTATCGACTTTTTAGCTGGCTTTGGTGCCTTGGACATGAGCTAGGACCTTAAGATTCTGCATGAAAGGAGGACTAACAGCCGAGTTGCACGGTAGAATGTGAAAAGTGTTCATATGTAGTAAAAACCTGAGAAATCGTCCGTTTTCATCATTTGTTATCGAATCGACTTAAAGCCAGATCGTCACATTGGCCCCTCTTTTCTCTGAAACGGTTGTACTTATCGTCTGCAAAGCTATGTCGCGTACTGCGGTGTGCGGAGACACTAAAAGCACCATGGTAGAACACAGATGAAGCCTCTAAGTTGATGTAATAGCCAGTAAGAAGTAGTACAATTCAAGTTTTAGGTATCGATTATTGACTTTTTAGCTGGCTTTGGTGCCTTGGACATGAGCTAGGACCTTAAGATTCTGCATTAAAGGAGGACTAGCAGCCGCGTTGCACGGGAGAATGTGAAATGTGTTCATATGTAGTAGAAACCTGAGAAATCCGTCCGTTTTCGTCATTTGTTATCGAATCGACTTAAAGCCCGATCGTCACATTGGCCGCTCTTCTCTCTGAAACGGTTGTACTTATCGTCTGCAAAGCTATGTCGCGTGCTGCGGTATGCGGAGACAATAAAATCGCCATAGTAGAAAACAGATGAAGCTTCTAAGTCGATGTAATAGCCAGTAAGAAGTAGTACAATTCAAGTTTTAGGTACTGATTATTGACTTTTTAGCTGGCTTTGGTGCCTTGGACATGAGCTAGGACCTTAAGATTCTGCATGAAAGGAGGACTAGCAGCCGAGTTGCACGGGACAATATGAAAAGTGTTCATATGTAGTGAAAACCTGAGAAATCCCTCCGTTTTCGTCATTTGTTATCGAATCGACTTAAGCCAGATCATCACGTTGGCCCCTCTTTTCTCTGAAACGGTTGTACTTATCGTCTGCAAAGCTATGTCGCGTACTGCGGTGTGCGGAGACACTAAAAGCACAATGGTAGAACACAGATGAAGCTTCTAAGTTGATGTAATAGCCAGTAAGAAGTAGTACAATTCAAGTTTTAGGTATCGATTATTGACTTTTTTGCTGGCTTTGGTGCCTTGGACATGAGCTTGGACCTTAAGATTCTGCATTAAAGGAGGACTAGCAGCCGCGTTGCACGGGAGAATGTGAAATGTGTTCATATGTAGTAAAAACCTGAGAAATACGTCCGTTTTCGTCATTTGTTATCGAATCGACTTAAAGCCAGATCGTCACATTGGCCCCTCTTTTCTCTGAAACGGTTGTACTTATCGTCTGCAAAGCTATGTCGCGTACTGCGGTGTGCGGAGACACTAAAACCACCATGGTAGAACACAGATGAAGCTTCTAAGCTGATGTAATAGCCAGTAAGAAGTAGTACAATTCAAGTTTTAGGTATCGATTATTGACTTTTTAGCTGGCTTTGGTGACTTGGACATGAGCTAGGACCTTTAAATTCTGCATTAAAGGAGGACTAGCAGCCGTGTTGCACGGGAGAATGTGAAAAGTGTTCATATGTAGTAAAAACCTGAGAAATCCGTCCGTTTTCGTCATTTGTTATCAAATCGACTTAAAGCCAGATCGTCACATTGGCCCCTCTTTTCTCTGAAACGGTTGTACTTATCGTCTGCAAAGCTATGTCGCGTGCTGCGGTATGCGGAGACAATAAAATCGCCATAGTAGAACACAGATGAAGCTTCTAAGTCGATGTAATAGCCAGTAAGAAGTAGTACAATTCAAGTTTTAGGTACTGATTATTGACTTTTTAGCTGGCTTTGGTGCCTTGGACATGAGCTAGGACCTTAAGATTCTGCATGAAAGGAGGACTAGCAGCCGAGTTGCACGGGACAATATGAAAAGTGTTCATATGTAGTGAAAACCTGAGAAATCCGTCCGTTTTCGTCATATGTTATCGAATCGCCTTAAAGCCAGATCGTCACTTGGCCGCTCTTCTCTCTGAAACGGTTGTACTTATCGTCTTCAAAGCTATGTCGCGTGCTGCGGTATGCGGAGACACTAAAAGAACCATAGTAGAACACAGATGAAGCTTCTAAGTTGAAGTAATAGCCAGTAAGAAGTAGTACAATTCAAGTTTTAGGTATCGATTATTGACTTTTTAGCTGGCTTTGGTGCCTTGGACATGAGCTAGGACATTAAGATTCTGCATGAAAGGAGGACTAGCAGCCGCGTTGTACGGGAGAATGTGAAATGTGTTCATATGTAGTAAAAACCTGAGAAATACGTCCGTTTTCGTCATTTGTTATCGAATCGACTTAAAGCCAGATCGTCACATTGGCCGCTCTTCTCTCTGAAACGGTTGTACTTATCGTCTGCAAAGCTATGTCGCGTGCTGCGGTATGCGGAGACACTAAAAGCACCATAGTAGAACACATATGAAGCTTCTATGATGATGTAATAGCCAGTAAGAAGTAGTACAATTCAAGTTTAATGTATCGATTATCGACTTTTTAGCTGGCTTTGGTGCCTTGGACATGAGCTAGGACCTTAAGATTCTGCATGAAAGGAGGACTAGCAGCCGAGTTGCACGGGAGAATGTGAAAAGTGTTCATATGTAGTAAAAACCTGAGAAATCGTCCGTTTTCATCATTTGTTATCGAATCGACTTAAAGCCAGATCGTCACATTGGCCCCTCTTTTCTCTGAAACGGTTGTACTTATCGTCTGCAAAGCTATGTCGCGTACTGCGGTGTGCGGAGACACTAAAAGCACCATGGTAGAACACAGATTAAGCTTCTAAGTTGATGTAATAGCCAGTAAGAAGTAGTACAATTCAAGTTTTAGGTATCGATTATTGAATTTTTAGCTGGCTTTGGTGCCTTGGACATGAGCTAGGACCTTAAGATTCTGCATTAAAGGAGGACTAGCAGCCGCGTTGCAGGGGAGAATGTGAAATGTGTTCATATGTAGTAGAAACCTGAGAAATCCGTCCGTTTTCGTCATTTGTTATCGAATCGACTTAAAGCCCGATCGGCACATTGGCCGCTCTTCTCTCTGAAACGGTTGTACTTATCGTCTGCAAAGCTATGTCGCGTACTGCGGTATGCGGAGACAATAAAATCGCCATAGTAGAACACAGATGAAGCTTCTAAGTCGATGTAATAGCCAGTAACAAGTAGTACAATTCAAGTTTTAGGTACTGATTATTGACTTTTTAGCTGGCTTTGGTGCCTTGGACATGAGCTAGGACCTTAAGATTCTGTATGAAAGGAGGACTAGCAGCCGAGTTGCACGTCACAATATGAAAAGTGTTCATATGTAGTGAAAACCTGAGAAATCCGTCCGTTTTCGTCATTTGTTATCGAATCGCCTTAAAGCCAGATCGTCACTTGGCCGCTCTTCTCTCTGAAACGGCTGTACGTATCGTCTGCAAAGCTATGTGGCGTGCTGCGGTATGCGGAGACACTAAAAGCACCATAGTAGAGCACAGATTAAGCTTCTAAGTTGATGTGATAGCCAGTAAGAAGTAGTACAATTCAAGTTTTAGGTATCGATTATTGACTTTTTAGCTGGCTTTGGTGCCTTGGAAATGAGCTAGGACCTTAAGATTCTGCATGAAAGGAGGACTAGCAGCCGAGTTGCACGGGAGAATGTGAAAAGTGTTCATATGTAGTAAAAACCTGAGAAATCCGTCCGTTTTCGTCATTTGTTATCGAATCGACTTAAGCCAGATCGTCACGTTGGCACCTCTTTTCTCTGAAACGGTTGTACTTATCGTCTGCAAAGCTATGTCGCGTACTGCGGTGTGCGGAGACACTAAAAGCACCATGGTAGAACACAGATGAAGCTTCTAAGTTGATGTAGTAGCCAGTAAGAAGTAGTACAATTCAAGTTTTAGGTATCGATTATTGACTTTTTAGCTGGCTTTGGTGCCTTGGACATGAGCTTGGACCTTAAGATTCTGCATTAAAGGAGGACTAGCAGCCGCGTTGCACGGGAGAATGTGAAATGTGTTCATATGTAGTAGAAACCTGAGAAATCCGTCCGTTTTCGACATTTGTTATCGAATCGACTTAAAGCCAGATCGTCACATTGGCCGCTCTTCTCTCTGAAACGGTTGTACTTATCGTCTTCAAAGCTATGTCGCGTGCTGCGGTATGCGGAGACACTAAAAGCACCATAGTAGAACACAGATGAAGCTTCTAAGTTGATGTAATAGCCAGTAAGAAGTAGTACAATTCAAGTTTTAGGTATTGATTATTGACTTTTTAGCTGGCTTTGGTGCCTTGGACATGAGCTAGGACATTAAGATTCTGCATGAAAGGAGGACTAGCAGCCGCGTTGTACGGGAGAATGTGAAATGTGTTCATATGTAGTAAAAACCTGAGAAATACGTCCGTTTTCGTCATTTGTTATCGAATCGACTTAAAGCCAGATCGTCACATTTGCCGCTCTTCTCTCTGAAACGGTTGTACTTATCGTCTGCAAAGCTATGTCGCGTGCTGCGGTATGCGGAGACACTAAAAGCACCATAGTAGAACACATATGAAGCTTCTATGATGATGTAATAGCCAGTAAGAAGTAGTACAATTCAAGTTTAATGTATCGATTATCGACTTTTTAGCTGGCTTTGGTGCCTTGGACATGAGCTAGGACCTTAAGATTCTGCATGAAAGGAGGACTAACAGCCGAGTTGCACGGTAGAATGTGAAAAGTGTTCATATGTAGTAAAAACCTGAGAAATCGTCCGTTTTCATCATTTGTTATCGAATCGACTTAAAGCCAGATCGTCACATTGGCCCCTCTTTTCTCTGAAACGGTTGTACTTATCGTCTGCAAAGCTATGTCGCGTACTGCGGTGTGCGGAGACACTAAAAGCACCATGGTAGAACACAGATGAAGCCTCTAAGTTGATGTAATAGCCAGTAAGAAGTAGTACAATTCAAGTTTTAGGTATCGATTATTGACTTTTTAGCTGGCTTTGGTGCCTTGGACATGAGCTAGGACCTTAAGATTCTGCATTAAAGGAGGACTAGCAGCCGCGTTGCACGGGAGAATGTGAAATGTGTTCATATGTAGTAGAAACCTGAGAAATCCGTCCGTTTTCGTCATTTGTTATCGAATCGACTTAAAGCCTGATCGTCACATTGGCCGCTCTTCTCTCTGAAACGGTTGTACTTATCGTCTGCAAAGCTATGTCGCATGCTGCGGTATGTGGAGACAATAAAATCACCATAGAAGAACACAGATGAAGCTTCTAAGTCGACGTAATAGCCAGTAAGAAGTAGTACAATTCAAGTTTTAGGTACTGATTATTGACTTTTTAGCTGGCTTTGGTGCCTTGTACATGAGCTAGGACCTTAAAATTCTGCATGAAATTAGGACTAGCAGCCGAGTTGCACGGGAGAATGTGAAAAGTGTTCATATGTAGTAAAAACCTGAGAAATCCGTCCGTTTTCGTCATTTGTTATCGAATCGACTTAAAGCCAGATCGTCACATTGGCCGCTCTTCTCTCTGAAACGGTTGTACTTATCGTCTGCAAAGCTATGTCGCGTGCTGCGGTATGCGGAGACACTAAAAGCACCATAGTAGAACACAGATGAAGCTTCTATGATGATGTAATAGCCAGTAAGAAGTAGTACAATTCAAGTTTTAGGTATCGATTATTGACTTTTTAGCTGGCTTTGGTGCCTTGGACCTGAGCTAGGACCTTAAGATTCTGCATGAAAGGAGGACTAGCAGCCGAGTTGCAGGGGAGAATGTGAAAAATGTTCATATGTAGTAAAAGCCTGAGAAATCCGTCCGTTTTCGTCATTTGTTATCGAATCGACTTAAAGCCAGATCGTCACATTGGCCGCTCTTCTCTCTGAAACGGTTGTACTTATCGTCTGCAAAGCTATGTCGTATGCTGCGGTAGGCGGAGACACTGAAACCACCACAGTAGAACACAGATGAAGCTTCTAATTTGATGTAATAGCCAGTAAGAAGTAGCACAAATCAAGTTTTAGGTATCGATTATTGACTTTTTAGCTGGCTTTGATGCCTTGGACATGAGCTAGGACCTTAAGAATCTGCATGAAAGGAGGACTAGCAGCCGAGTTGCAGGGAAGAATGTGAAAAGTGTTCATATTTAGTAAAAACCTGAGAAATCCGTCCGTTTTCGTCATTTGTTATCGAATCGACTTAAAGCCAGATCGTCACATTGGCCGCTCTTCTCTCTGAAACGGTTGTACTTATCGTCTGCAAAGCTATGTCGTGTGCTGCGGTATGCGGAGACTCTAAAAGCACCATAGTAGAACACAGATGAAGCTTCTAAGTTGATGTAATAGCCAGTAAGAAGTAGTACAATTCAAGTTTAAAGTATCGATTATCGACTTTTTAGCTGGCTTTGGTGCCTTGGACATGAGCTAGGACCTTAAGATTCTGCATGAAAGGAGGACTAGCAGCCGCGTTGCACGGGAGAATGTGAAATGTGTTCATATGTAGTAAAAACCTGAGAAATCCGTCCGTTTTCGTCATTTGTTATCGAATCGACTTAAAGCCCGATCGTCACATTGGCCGCTCTTCTCTCTGAAACGGTTGTACTTATCGCCTGCAAAGCTATGTCGCGTGATGCGGTATGCGGAGACACTAAAAGCACCATAGCAGAACACAGATGAAGCTTCTAAGTTGATGTAATAGCCAGTAAGAAGTAGTACAATTCAAGTATTAGGTATCGATTATTGACTTTTTAGCTGGCTTTGGTGCCTTGGACATGAGCTAGGACCTTAAGATTCTGCATGAAAGGAGGACTAGCGGCCGCGTTGTACGGGAGAATGTGAAATGTGTTCATATGTAATAAAATCCTGAGAAATCCGTCCATTTTCGTCATTTGTTATCGAATCGACTTAAAGCCAGATCGTCACATTGGCTGCTCTTCTCTCTGAAACGGTTGTACTTATCGTCTGGAAAGCTTTGTCGCGTGCTGCGGTATGCGGAGACACTGAAAGCACCATAGTGGAACACAGATGAAGCTTCTAAGATGATGTAATAGCCAGTAAGAAGTAGTACAATTCAAGTTTTAGGTATCGATTATTGACTTTTTAGCTGGCTTTGGTGTCTTGGACATGAGCTAGGACCTTAAGATTCTGCATGAAAGGAGGACTAGCAGCCGAGTTGCACGGGAGAATGTGAAAAGTGTTCATATGTAGTAAAAACCTGAGAAATCCGTCCGTTTTCGTCATTTGCTAACAAATCGACTTAAAGCCAGATCGTCACATTGGCCCCTCTTTTCTCTGAAACGGTTGTACTTATCGTCTGCAAAGCTATGTCGCGTACTGCGGTGTGCGGAGACACTAAAAGCACCATGGTAGAACACAGATGAAGCTTCTAAGTTGATGTAATAGCCAGTAAGAAGTAGTACAATTCAAGTTTTAGGTATCGATTATTGACTTTTCAGCTGGCTTTGGTGCCTTGGACATGAGCTAGGACCTTAAGATTCTGCATTAAAGGAGGACAAGCAGCCGCGTTGCACGGGAGAATGTGAAATGTGTTCATATGTAGTAGAAACCTGAGAAATCCGTCCGTTTTCGTCATTTGTTATCGAATCGACTTTAAGCCTGATCGTCACATTGGCCGCTCATCTCTCTGAAACGGTTGTCCTTATCGCCTGCAAAGCTATGTCGCGTGATGCGGTATGCGGAGACACTAAAAGCACCATAGTAGAACACAGATGAAGCTTCTAAGTTGATGTAATAGCCAGTAAGAAGTAGTATAATTCAACTTTTCGGTATCGATTATTGACTTTTTAGCTGGCTTTGGTGCCTTGGACATGAGCTAGGACCTTAAGATTCTGCATGAAAGGAGGACTAGCACCCGCGTTGGATAGGAGAATGTGAAAAGTGTTCATATGTAGTAAAAACCTGAGAAATCCGTCCGTTTTCGTCATTTGTTATCGAATCGACTTAAAGCCAGATCGTCACATTGGCTGCTCTTCTCTCTGAAACGGTTGTACTTAACGTCTGGAAAGCTTTGTCGCGTGCTGCGGTATGCGGAGACACTAAAAGCACCATAGTAGAACACAGATGAAGCTTCTAAGATGATGTAATAGCCAGTAAGAAGTAGTACAATTCAAGTTTTATGTATCGATTATTGACTTTTTAGCTGGCTTTGGTGCCTTGGACATGAGCTAGGACCTTAAGATTCTGCATGAAAGGAGGACTAGCAGCCGAGTTGCAGGGGAGAATGTGAAAAGTGTTCATATGTAGTAAAAACCTGAGAAATCCGTCCGTTTTCCTCATTTGTTATCGAATCGACTTAAAGCCAGATCGTCACATTGGCCGCTCTTTTCTCTCTGAAACGGTTCTACTTATCGTCTGCAAAGCTATGTCGCGTGCTGCGGTATGCGGAGACATTAAAAGCACCATAGTAGAAGACAGATGAAGCTTCTAAGTTGATGTAATAGCCAGTAAGAAGTAGTACAATTCAAGTTTAATGTATCGATTATCGACTTTTTAGCTGGCTTTGGTGCCTTGGACATGAGCTAGGACCTTAAGATTCTGCATGAAAGGAGGACTAGCAGCCGAGTTGCACGGGAGAATGTGTAAAGTGTTCATATGTAGTAAAAACCTGAGAAATCCGTCCGTTTTCGTCATTTGTTATCGAATCGACTTAAAGGCAGATCGTCACATTGGCCGCTCTTCTCTCTGAAACGGTTGTACTTATCGTCTGCAAAGCTATGTCGCGTGCTGCGGTATGCGGAGACACTAAAAGCACCATAGTAGAACACAGATGAAGCTTCTAAGTTGATGTAATAGCCAGTAAGAAGTAGTACAATTCAAGTTTTAGGTACTGATTATTTACTTTTTAGCTAGCTTTGGTGCCTTGGACATGAGCTAGGACCTTAAGATTCTGCATGAAAGGAGGACTAGCAGCCGAGTTGCACGGGAGAATGTGAAAAGTGTTCATATGTAGTAAAAACCTGAGAAATCCGTCCGTTTTCGTCATTTGTTATCGAATCGACTTAAAGCCAGATCGTCACATTGGCCGCTCTTCTCTCTGAAACGGTTGTACTTATCGTCTGCAAAGCTATGTCGCGTGCTGCGGTATGCGGAGACACTAAAAGCACCATAGTAGAACACAGATGAAGCTTCTATGATGATGTAATAGCCAGTAAGAAGTAGTACAATTCAAGTTTTAGGTATCGATTATTGACTTTTTAGCTGGCTTTGGTGCCTTGGACCTGAGCTAGGACCTTAAGATTCTGCATGAAAGGAGGACTAGCAGCCGAGTTGCAGGGGAGAATGTGAAAAATGTTCATATGTAGTAAAAGCCTGAGAAATCCGTCCGTTTTTGTCATTTGTTATCGAATCGACTTAAAGCCAGATCGTCACATTGGCCGCTCTTCTCTCTGAAACGGTTGTACTTATCGTCTGCAAAGCTATGTCGTATGCTGCGGTAGGCGGAGACACTGAAACCACCACAGTAGAACACAGATGAAGCTTCTAATTTGATGTAATAGCCAGTAAGAAGTAGTACAAATCAAGTTTTAGGTATCGATTATTGACTTTTTAGCTGGCTTTGATGCCTTGGACATGAGCTAGGACCTTAAGAATCTGCATGAAAGGAGGACTAGCAGCCGAGTTGCAGGGAAGAATGTGAAAAGTGTTCATATTTAGTAAAAACCTGAGAAATCCGTCCGTTTTCGTCATTTGTTATCGAATCGACATAAAGCCAGATCGTCACATTGGCCGCTCTTCTCTCTGAAACGGTTGTACTTATCGTCTGCAAAGCTATGTCGCGTGCTGCGGTATGCGGAGACTCTAAAAGCACCATAGTAGAACACAGATGAAGCTTCTAAGTTGATGTAATAGCCAGTAAGAAGTAGTACAATTCAAGTTTTAGGTACTGATTATTTACTTTTTAGGTGGTTTGGAGACTTGGACATGAGCTAGGACCTTAAGATTCTGCATGAAAGGAGGACTAGCAGCCGCGTTGCACGGGAGAATGTGAAATGTGTTCATATGTAGTAAAAACCTGAGAAATCCGTCCGTTTTCGTCATTTGTTATCGAATCGACTTAAAGCCCGATCGTCACATTGGCCGCTCTTCTCTCTGAAACGGTTGTACTTATCGCCTGCAAAGCTATGTCGCGTGATGCGGTATGCGGAGACACTAAAAGCACCATAGCAGAACACAGATGAAGCTTCTAAGTTGATGTAATAGCCAGTAAGAAGTAGTACAATTCAAGTATTAGGTATCGATTATTGACTTTTTAGCTGGCTTTGGTGCCTTGGACATGAGCTAGGACCTTAAGATTCTGCATGAAAGGAGGACTAGCGGCCGCGTTGTACGGGAGAATGTGAAATGTGTTCATATGTAATAAAATCCTGAGAAATCCGTCCATTGTCGTCATTTGTTATCGAATCGACTTAAAGCCAGATCGTCACATTGGCCGCTCTTCTCTCTGAAACGGTTGTACTTATCGTCTGGAAAGCTTTGTCGCGTGCTGCGGTATGCGGAGACACTGAAAGCACCATAGTGGAACACAGATGAAGCTTCTAAGATGATGTAATAGCCAGTAAGAAGTAGTACAATTCAAGTTTTAGGTATCGATTATTGACTTTTTAGCTGGCTTTGGTGCCTTGGACATGAGCTAGGACCTTAAGATTCTGCATTAAAGGAGGACTAGCAGCCGCGTTGCACGGGAGAATGTGAAATGTGTTCATATGTAGTAGAAACCTGAGAAATCCGTCCGTTTTCGTCATTTGTTATCGAATCGACTTAAAGCCTGATCGTCACATTGGCCGCTCTTCTCTCTGAAACGGTTGTACTTATCGTCTGCAAAGCTATGTCGCATGCTGCGGTATGTGGAGACAATAAAATCACCATAGAAGAACACAGATGAAGCTTCTAAGTCGACGTAATAGGCAGTAAGAAGTAGTACAATTCAAGTTTTAGGTATCGATTATTGACTTTTTAGCTGGCTTTGGTGCCTTGGACATGAGCTAGGACCTTAAGATTCTGCATGAAAGGAGGACTAGCACCCGCGTTGGATAGGAGAATGTGAAAAGTGTTCATATGTAGTAAAAACCTGAGAAATCCGTCCGTTTTCGTCATTTGTTATCGAATCGACTTAAAGCCAGATCGTCACATTGGCCGCTCTTCTCTCTGAAACGGTTGTACTTATCGTCTGGAAAGCTTTGTCGCGTGCTGCGGTATGCGGAGACACTAAAAGCACCATAGTAGAACACAGATGAAGCTTCTAAGAAGATGTAATAGCCAGTAAGAAGTAGTACAATTCAAGTTTTATGTATCGATTATTGACTTTTTAGCTGGCTTTGGTGCCTTGGACATGAGCTAGGACCTTAAGATTCTGCATGAAAGGAGGACTAGCAGCCGAGTTGCACGGGAGAATGTGAAAAGTGTTCATATGTAGTAAAAACCTGAGAAATCCGTCCGTTTTCGTCATTTGTTATCGAATCGACTTAAAGCCAGATCGTCACATTGGCCGCTCTTCTCTCTGAAACGTTTGTACTTATCGTCTTCAAAGCTATGTCGCGTGCTGCGATATGCGGAGACACTAAAAGCACCATAGTAGAACACAGATGAAGCTTCTAAGTTGATGTAATAGCCAGTAAGAAGTAGTACAATTCAAGTTTCAGGTATCGATTATTGACTTCTTAGCTGGCTTTCGTGCCTTGGACATGAGCTAGGACCTTAAGATTCTGCATGAAAGGAGGACTAGCAGCCGAGTTGCACGGGAGAATGTGAAAAGTGTTCATATGTAGTAAAAACCTGAAAAATCCGTCCTTTTTCGTCATTTGTTATCGAATCGACTTAAAGCCAGATCGTCACATTGGCCGCTCTTGTCTCTGAAACGGTTGTACTTATCGTCTGCAAAGCTATGTCGCGTGCTGCGGTATGCGGAGACACTAAAAGCACCATAGTAGAACACAGATGAAGCTTCTATGATGATGTAATAGCCAGTAAGAAGTAGTACAATTCAAGTCTAGGTATCGATTATTGATTTTTTAGCTGGCTTTGGTGCCTTGGACATGAGCTAGGACCTTAAGATTCTGCATGAAAGGAGGACTAGCAGCCGCGTTGGATTTTAGAATGTGAAAAGTGTTCAAATGTAGTAAAAACCTGAGAAATCCGTCCGTTTTCTTCATTTGTTATGAAATCGACTTAAAGCCAGATCGTCACATTGGCCGCTCTTCTCTCTGAAACGGTTGTACTTATCGTCTTCAAAGCTATGTCGCGTGCTGCGGCATGCGGAGACACTAAAAGCACCCTAGTAGAACACAGATGAAGCTTCTAAGTTGATGTAATAGCCAGTATGAAGTAGTACAATTCAAGTTTTAGGTATCGATTATTGACTTCTTAGATGGATTTGGTGCCTTGGACATGAGCTAGGAACTTAAGATTCTGCATGAAAGGAGGACTAGCAGCCGAGTTGCAGGGGAGAATGTGAAAAGTGTTCATATGTAGTAAAAACCTGAGAAATTCGTCCGTTTTCGTCATTTGTTATCGAATCGACTTAAAGCCCGATCGTCAAATTGGCCGCTCTTCTCTCTGAAACGGTTGTACTTATCGTCTGCAAAGCTATGTCGCGTGCTGCGGTGTGCGGAGACAATAAAAGCACCATAGTAGAACACAGATGAAGCTTCTAAGTCGATGTAATAGCCAGTAAGAAGTAGTACAATTCAAGTTTTAGGTATCGATTATTGATTTCTTGGATGGATTTGGTGCCTTGGACATGAGCTAGGACCTTAAGATTCTGCATGAAAGGAGGACTAGCAGCCGAGTTTCACGGGACAATATGAAAAGTGTTCATATGTAGTAAAAACCTGAGAAATCCGTCCGTTTTCGTCATTTGTTATGGAATCGCTTTAAATCCAGATCGTCACTTGGCCGCTCTTCTCTCTGAAACGGCTGTACTTATCGTCTGCAAAGCTATGTGGCGTGCTGCGGTATGCGGAGACACTAAAAGCACCATAGTAGAACACTGATTAAGCTTCTAAGTTGATGTAATAGCCAGTAAGAAGTAGTACAATTCAAGTTTAAGGTATCGATTATTGACTTTTTAGCTGGCTTTGGTGCCTTGGACATGAGCTAGGACCTTAAGATTCTGCATTAAAGGAGGACTAGCAGCCGCGTTGCACGGGAGAATGTGAAATGTGTTCATATGTAGTAGAAACCTGAGAAATCCGTCCGTTTTCGTCATTTGTTATCGAATCGCCTTAAAGCCAGATCGTCACTTGGCCGCTCTTCTCTCTGAAACGGCTGTACGTATGGTCTGCAAAGCTATGTGGCGTGCTGCGGTATGCGGAGACACTAAAAGCACCATTGTAGAACACAGATGAAGCTTCTAAGTTGATGTAATAGCCAGTGAGAAGTAGTACAATTCAAGTTTTAGGTATCGATTATTGACTTTTTAGCTGGCTTTGGTGCCTTGGACATGAGCTTGGACCTTAAGATTCTGCATTAAAGGAGGACTAGCAGCCGCGTTGCATGGGAGAATGTGAAATGTGTTCATATGTAGTAGAAACCTGAGAAATCCGTCCGTTTTCGACATTTGTTATCGAATCGACTTAAAGCCAGATCGTCACATTGGCCAGTCTTCTCTCTGAAACGGTTGTACTTATCGTCTGGAAAGCTTTGTCGCGTGCTGCGGTATGCGGAGACACTAAATGCACCATAGTAGAACACAGATGAAGCTTCTAAGATGATGTAATAGCCAGTAAGAAGTAGTACAATTCAAGTTTTATGTATCGATTATTGACTTTTTAGCTGGCTTTGGAGCCTTGGACATGAGCTAGGACCTTAAGATTCTGCATGAAAGGAGGACTAGCAGCCGAGTTGCAGGGGAGAATGTGAAAAGTGTTCATATGTAGGAAAAACCTGAGAAATCCGTCCGTTTTCGTCATTTGTTATCGAATCGACTTAAAGCCAGATCGTCACATTGGCCGCTCTTCTCTCTGAAACGGTTCTACTTATCGTCTGCAAAGCTATGTCGCGTGCTGCGGTATGCGGAGACACTTAAAGCACCATAGTAGAACACAGATGAAGCTTCTAAGTTGATGTAATAGCCAGTAAGAAGTAGTACAATTCAAGTTTTAGGTACTGATTATTTACTTTTTAGCTGGCTTTGGTGCCTTGGACATGATCTAGGACCTTAAGATTCTGCATGAAAGGAGGACTAGCAGCCGAGTTGCACGGGTGAATGTGAAAGGTGTTCATATGTAGTAAAAACCTGAGAAATCAGTCCGTTTTCGTCATTTGTTATCGAATCGACTTAAAGCCAGATCGTCACATTGGCCGCTCTTCTCTCTGAAACGGTTGTACTTATCGTCTGCAAAGCTATGTCGCGTGCTGCGGTATGCGGAGACACTAAAAGCACCACAGTAGAACACAGATGAAGCTTCTAAGTTGATGTAATAGCCAGTAAGAAGTAGTACAATTCAAGTTTTAGGTACTGATTATTTACTTTTTAGCTAGCTTTGGTGCCTTGGACATGAGCTAGGACCTTAAGATTCTGCATGAAAGGAGGACTAGCAGCCGAGTTGCAGGGGAGAATGTGAAAAGTGTTCATATGTAGTAAAAACCTGAGAAATCCGTCCGTTTTCCTCATTTGTTATCGAATCGACTTAAAGCCAGATCGTCACATTGGCCGCTCTTCTCTCTGAAACGGTTGTACTTATCGTCTACAAAGCTATGTCGCGTGCTGCGGTATGCGGAGACACTAAAGGCACCATAGTAGAACACAGATGAAGCTTCTATGATGATGTAATAGCCAGTAAGAAGTAGTACAATTCAAGTTTTAGGTATCGATTATTGACTTTTTAGCTAACTTTGGTGCCTTGGACATGAGCTAGGACCTTAAGATTCTGCATGAAAGGAGGACTAGCAGCCGCGTTGCACGGGAGAATGTGAAATGTGTTCATATGTAGTAAAAACCTGAGAAATCCGTCCGTTTTCGTCATTTGTTATCGAATCGACTTAAAGCCCGATCGTCACATTGGCCGCTCTTCTCTCTGAAACGGTTGTACTTATCGCCTGCAAAGCTATGTCGCGTGATGCGGTATGCGGAGACACTAAAAGCACCATAGTAGAACACAGATGAAGCTTCTAAGTTGATGTAATAGCCAGTAAGAAGTAGTACAATTCAAGTTTTAGGTATCGATTATTGATTTTTTAACTGGCTTTGGTGCCTTGGACATGAGCTAGGACCTTAAGATTCTGCATGAAAGGAGAACTAGCAGCCGAGTTGTACGGGAGAATGTGAAATGTGTTCATATGTAGTAAAATCCTGAGAAATCCGTCCGTTTTCGTCATTTGTTATCGAATCGACATAAAGCCAGATCGTCACATTGGCTGCTCTTCTCTCTGAAACGGTTGTACTTATCGTCTGGAAAGCTTTGTCGCGTGCTGCGGTATGCGGAGACACTGAAAGCACCATAGTAGAACACAGATGAAGCTTCTAAGATGATGTAATAGCCAGTAAGAAGTAGTACAATTCAAGTTTTAGGTATCGATTATTGACTTTTTAGCTGGCTTTGGTGCCTTGGACATGAGCTAGGACCTTAAGATTCTGCATGAAAGGAGGACTAGCAGCCGAGTTGCACGGGAGAATGTGAAAAGTGTTCATATGTAGTAAAAACCTGAGAAATCCGTCCGTTTTCGTCATTTGTTATCAAATCGACTTAATGCCAGATCGTCACATTGGCCCCTCTTTTCTCTGAAACGGTTGTACTTATCGTCTGCAAAGCTATGTCGCGTACTGCGGTGTGCGGAGACACTAAAATCGCCATAGTAGAACACAGATGAAGCTTCTAAGTCGATGTAATAGCCAGTAACAAGTAGTACAATTCAAGTTTTAGGTACTGATTATTGACTTTTTAGCTGGCTTTGGTGCCTTGGACATGAGCTAGGACCTTAAGATTCTGTATGAAAGGAGGACTAGCAGCCGAGTTGCACGTCACAATATGAAAAGTGTTCATATGTAGTGAAAACCTGAGAAATCCGTCCGTTTTCGTCATTTGTTATCGAATCGCCTTAAAGCCAGATCGTCACTTGGCCGCTCTTCTCTCTGAAACGGCTGTACGTATCGTCTGCAAAGCTATGTGGCGTGCTGCGGTATGCGGAGACACTAAAAGCACCATAGTAGAGCACAGATTAAGCTTCTAAGTTGATGTGATAGCCAGTAAGAAGTAGTACAATTCAAGTTTTAGGTATCGATTATTGACTTTTTAGCTGGCTTTGGTGCCTTGGAAATGAGCTAGGACCTTAAGATTCTGCATGAAAAGAGGACTAGCAGCCGAGTTGCACGGGAGAATGTGAAAAGTGTTCATATGTAGTAAAAACCTGAGAAATCCGTCCGTTTTCGTCATTTGTTATCGAATCGACTTAAGCCAGATCGTCACGTTGGCACCTCTTTTCTCTGAAACGGTTGTACTTATCGTCTGCAAAGCTATGTCGCGTACTGCGGTGTGCGGAGACACTAAAAGCACCATGGTAGAACACAGATGAAGCTTCTAAGTTGATGTAATAGCCAGTAAGAAGTAGTACAATTCAAGTTTTAGGTATCGATTATTGACTTTTTAGCTGGCTTTGGTGCCTTGGACATGAGCTTGGACCTTAAGATTCTGCATTAAAGGAGGACTAGCAGCCGCGTTGCACGGGAGAATGTGAAATGTGTTCATATGTAGTAGAAACCTGAGAAATCCGTCCGTTTCGACATTTGTTATCGAATCGACTTAAAGCCAGATCGTCACATTGGCCGCTCTTCTCTCTGAAACGGTTGTACTTATCGTCTTCAAAGCTATGTCGCGTGCTGCGGTATGCGGAGACACTAAAAGCACCATAGTAGAACACAGATGAAGCTTCTAAGTTGATGTAATAGCCAGTAAGAAGTAGTACAATTCAAGTTTTAGGTATTGATTATTGACTTTTTAGCTGGCTTTGGTGCCTTGGACATGAGCTAGGACATTAAGATTCTGCATGAAAGGAGGACTAGCAGCCGCGTTGTACGGGAGAATGTGAAATGTGTTCATATGTAGTAAAAACCTGAGAAATACGTCCGTTTTCGTCATTTGTTATCGAATCGACTTAAAGCCAGATCGTCACATTTGCCGCTCTTCTCTCTGAAACGGTTGTACTTATCGTCTGCAAAGCTATGTCGCGTGCTGCGGTATGCGGAGACACTAAAAGCACCATAGTAGAACACATATGAAGCTTCTATGATGATGTAATAGCCAGTAAGAAGTAGTACAATTCAAGTTTAATGTATCGATTATCGACTTTTTAGCTGGCTTTGGTGCCTTGGACATGAGCTAGGACCTTAAGATTCTGCATGAAAGGAGGACTAACAGCCGAGTTGCACGGTAGAATGTGAAAAGTGTTCATATGTAGTAAAAACCTGAGAAATCGTCCGTTTTCATCATTTGTTATCGAATCGACTTAAAGCCAGATCGTCACATTGGCCCCTCTTTTCTCTGAAACGGTTGTACTTATCGTCTGCAAAGCTATGTCGCGTACTGCGGTGTGCGGAGACACTAAAAGCACCATGGTAGAACACAGATGAAGCCTCTAAGTTGATGTAATAGCCAGTAAGAAGTAGTACAATTCAAGTTTTAGGTATCGATTATTGACTTTTTAGCTGGCTTTGGTGCCTTGGACATGAGCTAGGACCTTAAGATTCTGCATTAAAGGAGGACTAGCAGCCGCGTTGCACGGGAGAATGTGAAATGTGTTCATATGTAGTAGAAACCTGAGAAATCCGTCCGTTTTCGTCATTTGTTATCGAATCGACTTAAAGCCCGATCGTCACATTGGCCGCTCTTCTCTCTGAAACGGTTGTACTTATCGTCTGCAAAGCTATGTCGCGTGCTGCGGTATGCGGAGACAATAAAATCGCCATAGTAGAAAACAGATGAAGCTTCTAAGTCGATGTAATAGCCAGTAAGAAGTAGTACAATTCAAGTTTTAGGTACTGATTATTGACTTTTTAGCTGGCTTTGGTGCCTTGGACATGAGCTAGGACCTTAAGATTCTGCATGAAAGGAGGACTAGCAGCCGAGTTGCACGGGACAATATGAAAAGTGTTCATATGTAGTGAAAACCTGAGAAATCCCTCCGTTTTCGTCATTTGTTATCGAATCGACTTAAGCCAGATCATCACGTTGGCCCCTCTTTTCTCTGAAACGGTTGTACTTATCGTCTGGAAAGCTATGTCGCGTACTGCGGTGTGCGGAGACACTAAAAGCACAATGGTAGAACACAGATGAAGCTTCTAAGTTGATGTAATAGCCAGTAAGAAGTAGTACAATTCAAGTTTTAGGTATCGATTATTGACTTTTTTGCTGGCTTTGGTGCCTTGGACATGAGCTTGGACCTTAAGATTCTGCATTAAAGGAGGACTAGCAGCCGCGTTGCACGGGAGAATGTGAAATGTGTTCATATGTAGTAAAAACCTGAGAAATACGTCCGTTTTCGTCATTTGTTATCGAATCGACTTAAAGCCAGATCGTCACATTGGCCCCTCTTTTCTCTGAAACGGTTGTACTTATCGTCTGCAAAGCTATGTCGCGTACTGCGGTGTGCGGAGACACTAAAACCACCATGGTAGAACACAGATGAAGCTTCTAAGCTGATGTAATAGCCAGTAAGAAGTAGTACAATTCAAGTTTTAGGTATCGATTATTGACTTTTTAGCTGGCTTTGGTGACTTGGACATGAGCTAGGACCTTTAAATTCTGCATTAAAGGAGGACTAGCAGCCGTGTTGCACGGGAGAATGTGAAAAGTGTTCATATGTAGTAAAAACCTGAGAAATCCGTCCGTTTTCGTCATTTGTTATCAAATCGACTTAAAGCCAGATCGTCACATTGGCCCCTCTTTTCTCTGAAACGGTTGTACTTATCGTCTGCAAAGCTATGTCGCGTGCTGCGGTATGCGGAGACAATAAAATCGCCATAGTAGAACACAGATGAAGCTTCTAAGTCGATGTAATAGCCAGTAAGAAGTAGTACAATTCAAGTTTTAGGTACTGATTATTGACTTTTTAGCTGGCTTTGGTGCCTTGGACATGAGCTAGGACCTTAAGATTCTGCATGAAAGGAGGACTAGCAGCCGAGTTGCACGGGACAATATGAAAAGTGTTCATATGTAGTGAAAACCTGAGAAATCCGTCCGTTTTCGTCATATGTTATCGAATCGCCTTAAAGCCAGATCGTCACTTGGCCGCTCTTCTCTCTGAAACGGTTGTACTTATCGTCTTCAAAGCTATGTCGCGTGCTGCGGTATGCGGAGACACTAAAAGAACCATAGTAGAACACAGATGAAGCTTCTAAGTTGAAGTAATAGCCAGTAAGAAGTAGTACAATTCAAGTTTTAGGTATCGATTATTGACTTTTTAGCTGGCTTTGGTGCCTTGGACATGAGCTAGGACATTAAGATTCTGCATGAAAGGAGGACTAGCAGCCGCGTTGTACGGGAGAATGTGAAATGTGTTCATATGTAGTAAAAACCTGAGAAATACGTCCGTTTTCGTCATTTGTTATCGAATCGACTTAAAGCCAGATCGTCACATTGGCCGCTCTTCTCTCTGAAACGGTTGTACTTATCGTCTGCAAAGCTATGTCGCGTGCTGCGGTATGCGGAGACACTAAAAGCACCATAGTAGAACACATATGAAGCTTCTATGATGATGTAATAGCCAGTAAGAAGTAGTACAATTCAAGTTTAATGTATCGATTATCGACTTTTTAGATGGCTTTGGTGCCTTGGACATGAGCTAGGACCTTAAGATTCTGCATGAAAGGAGGACTAGCAGCCGAGTTGCACGGGAGAATGTGAAAAGTGTTCATATGTAGTAAAAACCTGAGAAATCGTCCGTTTTCATCATTTGTTATCGAATCGACTTAAAGCCAGATCGTCACATTGGCCCCTCTTTTCTCTGAAACGGTTGTACTTATCGTCTGCAAAGCTATGTCGCGTACTGCGGTGTGCGGAGACACTAAAAGCACCATGGTAGAACACAGATTAAGCTTCTAAGTTGATGTAATAGCCAGTAAGAAGTAGTACAATTCAAGTTTTAGGTATCGATTATTGACTTTTTAGCTGGCTTTGGTGCCTTGGACATGAGCTAGGACCTTAAGATTCTGCATTAAAGGAGGACTAGCAGCCGCGTTGCAGGGGAGAATGTGAAATGTGTTCATATGTAGTAGAAACCTGAGAAATCCGTCCGTTTTCGTCATTTGTTATCGAATCGACTTAAAGCCCGATCGGCACATTGGCCGCTCTTCTCTCTGAAACGGTTGTACTTATCGTCTGCAAAGCTATGTCGCGTACTGCGGTATGCGGAGACAATAAAATCGCCATAGTAGAACACAGATGAAGCTTCTAAGTCGATGTAATAGCCAGTAACAAGTAGTACAATTCAAGTTTTAGGTACTGATTATTGACTTTTTAGCTGGCTTTGGTGCCTTGGACATGAGCTAGGACCTTAAGATTCTGTATGAAAGGAGGACTAGCAGCCGAGTTGCACGTCACAATATGAAAAGTGTTCATATGTAGTGAAAACCTGAGAAATCCGTCCGTTTTCGTCATTTGTTATCGAATCGCCTTAAAGCCAGATCGTCACTTGGCCGCTCTTCTCTCTGAAACGGCTGTACGTATCGTCTGCAAAGCTATGTGGCGTGCTGCGGTATGCGGAGACACTAAAAGCACCATAGTAGAGCACAGATTAAGCTTCTAAGTTGATGTGATAGCCAGTAAGAAGTAGTACAATTCAAGTTTTAGGTATCGATTATTGACTTTTTAGCTGGCTTTGGTGCCTTGGAAATGAGCTAGGACCTTAAGATTCTGCATGAAAGGAGGACTAGCAGCCGAGTTGCACGGGAGAATGTGAAAAGTGTTCATATGTAGTAAAAACCTGAGAAATCCGTCCGTTTTCGTCATTTGTTATCGAATCGACTTAAGCCAGATCGTCACGTTGGCACCTCTTTTCTCTGAAACGGTTGTACTTATCGTCTGCAAAGCTATGTCGCGTACTGCGGTGTGCGGAGACACTAAAAGCACCATGGTAGAACACAGATGAAGCTTCTAAGTTGATGTAGTAGCCAGTAAGAAGTAGTACAATTCAAGTTTTAGGTATCGATTATTGACTTTTTAGCTGGCTTTGGTGCCTTGGACATGAGCTTGGACCTTAAGATTCTGCATTAAAGGAGGACTAGCAGCCGCGTTGCACGGGAGAATGTGAAATGTGTTCATATGTAGTAGAAACCTGAGAAATCCGTCCGTTTTCGACATTTGTTATCGAATCGACTTAAAGCCAGATCGTCACATTGGCCGCTCTTCTCTCTGAAACGGTTGTACTTATCGTCTTCAAAGCTATGTCGCGTGCTGCGGTATGCGGAGACACTAAAAGCACCATAGTAGAACACAGATGAAGCTTCTAAGTTGATGTAATAGCCAGTAAGAAGTAGTACAATTCAAGTTTTAGGTATTGATTATTGACTTTTTAGCTGGCTTTGGTGCCTTGGACATGAGCTAGGACATTAAGATTCTGCATGAAAGGAGGACTAGCAGCCGCGTTGTACGGGAGAATGTGAAATGTGTTCATATGTAGTAAAAACCTGAGAAATACGTCCGTTTTCGTCATTTGTTATCGAATCGACTTAAAGCCAGATCGTCACATTTGCCGCTCTTCTCTCTGAAACGGTTGTACTTATCGTCTGCAAAGCTATGTCGCGTGCTGCGGTATGCGGAGACACTAAAAGCACCATAGTAGAACACATATGAAGCTTCTATGATGATGTAATAGCCAGTAAGAAGTAGTACAATTCAAGTTTAATGTATCGATTATCGACTTTTTAGCTGGCTTTGGTGCCTTGGACATGAGCTAGGACCTTAAGATTCTGCATGAAAGGAGGACTAACAGCCGAGTTGCACGGTAGAATGTGAAAAGTGTTCATATGTAGTAAAAACCTGAGAAATCGTCCGTTTTCATCATTTGTTATCGAATCGACTTAAAGCCAGATCGTCACATTGGCCCCTCTTTTCTCTGAAACGGTTGTACTTATCGTCTGCAAAGCTATGTCGCGTACTGCGGTGTGCGGAGACACTAAAAGCACCATGGTAGAACACAGATGAAGCCTCTAAGTTGATGTAATAGCCAGTAAGAAGTAGTACAATTCAAGTTTTAGGTATCGATTATTGACTTTTTAGCTGGCTTTGGTGCCTTGGACATGAGCTAGGACCTTAAGATTCTGCATTAAAGGAGGACTAGCAGCCGCGTTGCACGGGAGAATGTGAAATGTGTTCATATGTAGTAGAAACCTGAGAAATCCGTCCGTTTTCGTCATTTGTTATCGAATCGACTTAAAGCCCGATCGTCACATTGGCCGCTCTTCTCTCTGAAACGGTTGTACTTATCGTCTGCAAAGCTATGTCGCGTGCTGCGGTATGCGGAGACAATAAAATCGCCATAGTAGAAAACAGATGAAGCTTCTAAGTCGATGTAATAGCCAGTAAGAAGTAGTACAATTCAAGTTTTAGGTACTGATTATTGACTTTTTAGCTGGCTTTGGTGCCTTGGACATGAGCTAGGACCTTAAGATTCTGCATGAAAGGAGGACTAGCAGCCGAGTTGCACGGGACAATATGAAAAGTGTTCATATGTAGTGAAAACCTGAGAAATCCCTCCGTTTTCGTCATTTGTTATCGAATCGACTTAAGCCAGATCATCACGTTGGCCCCTCTTTTCTCTGAAACGGTTGTACTTATCGTCTGCAAAGCTATGTCGCGTACTGCGGTGTGCGGAGACACTAAAAGCACAATGGTAGAACACAGATGAAGCTTCTAAGTTGATGTAATAGCCAGTAAGAAGTAGTACAATTCAAGTTTTAGGTATCGATTATTGACTTTTTTGCTGGCTTTGGTGCCTTGGACATGAGCTTGGACCTTAAGATTCTGCATTAAAGGAGGACTAGCAGCCGCGTTGCACGGGAGAATGTGAAATGTGTTCATATGTAGTAAAAACCTGAGAAATACGTCCGTTTTCGTCATTTGTTATCGAATCGACTTAAAGCCAGATCGTCACATTGGCCGCTCTTCTCTCTGAAACGGTTGTACTTATCGTCTGCAAAGCTATGTCGCGTGCTGCGGTATGCGGAGACACTAAAAGCACCATAGTAGAACACATATGAAGCTTCTATGATGATGTAATAGCCAGTAAGAAGTAGTACAATTCAAGTTTAATGTATCGATTATCGACTTTTTAGCTGGCTTTGGTGCCTTGGACATGAGCTAGGACCTTAAGATTCTGCATGAAAGGAGGACTAGCAGCCGAGTTGCACGGGAGAATGTGAAAAGTGTTAATATGTAGTAAAAACCTGAGAAATCGTCCGTTTTCGTCATTTGTTATCGAATCCACTTAAGCCAGATCGTCACGTTGGCCCCTCTTTTCTCTGAAACGGTTGTACTTATCGTCTGCAAAGCTATGTCGCGTACTGCGGTGTGTGGAGACACTAAAAGCACCATGGTAGAACACAGATGAAGCTTCTTGGTTGATGTAATAGCCAGTAAGAAGTAGTACAATTCAAGTTTTAGGTATCGATTCTTGACTTTTTAGCTGGCTTTGGTGGCTTGGACATGAGCTTGGACCTTAAGATTCTGCATAAAAGGAGGACTAGCAGCCGCGTTGCACGGGAGAATGTGAAATGTGTTCATATGTAGTAGAAACCTGAGAAATCCGTCCGTTTTCGTCATTTGTTATCGAATCGACTTAAAGCCAGATCGTCACATTGGCCGCTCTTCTTTCTGAAACGGTTGTACTTATCGTCTTCAAAGCTATGTCGCTTACTGCGGTATGAGGAGACACTAAAAGCACCATAGTAGAACACAGATGAAGCTTCTAAGTTGATGTAATAGCCAGTAAGAAGTAGTACAATTCAAGTTTTAGGTATCGATTATTGACTTTTTAGCTGGCTTTGGTGCCTTGGACATGAGCTAGGACCTTAAGATTCTGCATGAAAGGAGGACTAGCAGCCGAGTTGCGCGGGAGAATGTGAAAAGTGTTCATATGTAGTAAAAACCTGAGAAATCCGTCCGTTTTCGTCATTTGTTATCGAATCGACTTAAAGCCAGATCGTCACATTGGCCCCTCTTTTCTCTGAAACGGTTGTACTTATCGTCTGCAAAGCTATGTCGCGTACTGCGGTGTGCGGAGACACTAAAAGCACCATGGTAGAACACAGATGAAGCTTCTAAGTTGATGTAATAGCCAGTAAGAAGTAGTACAATTCAAGTTTTAGGTATCGATTATTGACTTTTTAGCTGGCTTTGGTGCCTTGGACATGAGCTTGGACCTTAAGATTCTGCATTAAAGGAGGACTAGCAGCCGCGTTGCACGGGAGAATGTGAAATGTGTTCATATGTAGTAGAAACCTGAGAAATCCTTCCGTTTTCGTCATTTGATATCGAATCGACTTAAAGCCAGATCGTCACATTGGCCGCTCTTCTCTCTGAAACGGTTGTACTTATCGTCTGCAAAGCTATGTCGCGTGCTGCGGTATGCGGAGACAATAAAATCACCATAGTAGAACACAGATGAAGCTTCTAAGTCGATGTAACAGCCAGTAAGAAGTAGTACAATTCAAGTTTTAGGTACTGATTATTGACTTTTTAGCTGGCTTTGGTGCCTTGGACATGAGCTAGGACCTTAAGATTCTGCATGAAAGGAGGACTAGCAGCCGAGTTGCACGGGAGAATGTGAAAAGTGTTCATATGTAGTAAAAACCTGAGAAATCTGTCCGTTTTCGTCATTTGTTATCGAATCTACTTAAAGCCAGATCGTCACATTGGCCGCTCTTCTCTCTGAAACGGCTGTACTTATCGTCTGCAAAGCTATGTCGCGTGCTGCGGTATGCGGAGACACTAAAAGCACCATAGTAGAACACAGATGAAGCTTCTATGATGATGTAATAGCCAGTAAGAAGTAGTACAATTCAAGTTTTAGGTATCGATTATTGACTTTTTAGCTGGCTTTGGTGCCTTGGACATGAGCTAGGACCTTAAGATTCTGCATGAAAGGAGGACTAGCAGCCGCGTTGGATAGGAGAATGTGAAAAGTGTTCATATGTAGTAAAAACCTGAGAAATCCGTCCGTTTTCGTCATTTGTTATCGAATCGACTTAAAGCCAGATCGTCACATTGCCTGCTCTTCTCTCTGAAACGGTTGTACTTATCGTCTGGAAAGCTTTGTCGCGTGCTGTGGTATGCGGAGACACTAAAACACCATAGTAGAACACAGATGAAGCTTCTAAGATGATGTAATAGCCAGTAAGAAGTAGTACAATTCAAGTTTTAGGTATCGATTATTGACTTTTTAGCTGGCTTTGGTGCCTTGAACATGAGCTAGGACCTTAAGATTCTGCATGAAAGGAGGACTAGCAGCCGAGTTGCACGGGAGAATGTGAAAAGTGTTCATATTGCGACGGGTCAGGCTCTTATCGCGCAGTTTCCTTTCCCTGAAAGAAAATCCACCTACCTCGTTTCTTAGGTAGTTGCTGCACTCGCCTCTCCTGATAGCAGCTACTGGAAAAATTGCAGAAAAGCAGTGTTGAAGAAACTGCAATTTAATAGCCGCTCACCGGAGGCCGCGATACATGTTTGCTGAAATACAATCTATGAGCAATCTTCCTAAATAAATTGAGTTATTGGAATGGTAGTAATTGTTTACTCAAACGAGAACGCGAAGTTGGTAATTCTATTTAAGCTCTTTATTGTCTTTAAGCCTGATCATCAGCCCGCTAATCTACGTTTGAAGAAAGTTCAGTTCACAATTCTATCCACACTCAAACCCCGCCAGAATTAGCTTTCAAAGTTACGGAATTTACTTAACTGCAACACAGACGATTTTCTAACATACACGTTTGCAGTCGATGTTCAATAATAGTTCGTTTTTTTTAACGTTAATGCTCGCCATAAGCACTTAGTAAAAGTTTACGAAGTACCGCCACGCTTTTAATTACTAAAGTTACTCGCGTCTTTCGCGGAACGAAAAGTCACAACTCGCTCAAACTCACACTACGCGTTACTGGACTCTTCCAGTCTCAAATCGCACAGTACCGAACCGATGAAGCCGTTTTATGACTTCATTTTACACATTATTCGCGAGGACACATCAAGCATGTCTCTTCTCGATCACAGTTCCTTCGCGACCCCTCATCCACTCGCGACTCACTCTCCTAGTCTGCTAACCGTCCTCGCATCTCATTGGCTCACACATCACACAGCCAATCAGAATTAACTCTTTGGGTGCGCCTCGCGCCAAAATCTAGCACGCACCAGTCATGACTTCTGAATCATTTACGTCATGATTTCTTGTTACACAAAATTTACTGTATAATTTAACAAACCGAAAGGAAAACTAGACTTTACTTTATTTCCAGAAATTATTTAAATACTCGCGAACGTTCTGGCTGCTTGTACAATACCATACACTCTTGGACATCCGACATTCACTAAGATGGGGAACCACTGGCGACTCTGTTCCCACGGTTACATCGTCTGAACACTTGCGAGTTCCAACCTAGATTTTATACACTTGCAAAGAATGGCGAATGTCCCTCTTTCATTCACTCAGGCACACTCATTCACTCTCACCTACTCATATAAAATAACTGTTCACAAAAATTCAAAACATTTATGGTTTTAACAAAGTTATAGGTGAATTTCTAAAAGTAAAATTCTCAAAATAAATACAAAAGCACGGAAGGTGATTTTGTTTCATAGTTGGATGGTCACTGAAGGTGATCTATACATAATGGTATTTATTTAGACTCGAAAATTGTAGAAATTTGCGTTTTCTGTAAGATTTTTCTAATTTCCAAAATATGCAGGTTTCAAAGCTCAAATTTGGATGACTTATTTTTATTCATAACAGAAACTAGTATATTAACTTTTAATTTCCTCAGGTTCCTCAGTTAGAAGTTATTAAAGATGAAAGTTCCACGTTATACACGCGGCTAGTTAGCGCACAGGTCTTACATTCTCACGGTACAGACATGCCATATGGTCGTGACGTCAGACGAACGGACACCGGTAATCTGCCCGCTACAGCACATATGCTAATCTGATGACTACTTTACAGTCTGTCTACATTTCACAGTAAATATTTGATAGAAAACTGTGCGCTCGCACTAGTTGCGACGCCACACACCTCCTGAGGAAACTAAATTTTTTCATTCATGACAAACTTTTAGTTTTCTAAAAAAATTTCTATTAAAGATTTACTCAAACAGCTATTTAACATTTATAGTTCCTGTACATCAATCATCCACTTATACCTAGGGCTGACGACCTACAAAACATCTTATATCTAAACATGCACTTTTATCATCATTCAAAAAAAATTTTTCAGATTACAAAATTCTATTTACAAATTCCTGAAAGAGAAAACAAACCTAAATACTATCTTGATGTACGTCACACGCACACTAACACTACTATCGCTATGGTGAGCGTCACTTTTTTACCACTTACACTTAAGATTTTGATAGCACTCGTAGTTCGACCGGGTCCTGCTTGGGAGGTCCATTTCAAGTCTCGTGCTACCACCTCTGTTTACTTCGGCGCACCTGAAACATCAGCTGGCCTCAGTTCCCTTTCTAACTGCTACGTCTTAACCTACAGCAGCGATAAATGGCGCTATCTGCTTGACTCTAAAGTCTCATATTTTTGATAAAATTTACTTTACAGTATGTACAATTTTCAAAATTTTTTTTTTTTTAAGTGAAAAGTGAATTGACTTTCCTAATGCAGTACCGAAGTGGCACATTTACTCTTTAATTACTTCTTCATCTCATAATCAAACAAGTTATGGTTACATAAGAATTACTAAGAAAAACAATTCCTACAAATAGTTCACAAATACATAATAAATCTCCGCCAGCACTGGTGACTCTCCAGTTCCTGTACAATACACAACAATATAAAATATACACAAAATTATCAATATTACAATTCTGTCTCCAGGCAATCTCCTGTAGTCCTGTATCATAAATTAAACACTGAAAAATACATATTTACTTATTCATTTATCAACACTACAATCCTTATACTAATCTCTACGACAAACTTGGGGAGCTTTGTGTGTCTCTGGTCAAAAATGGAATCGATGTCATGGGTACTTTCCTCATCTCACATATCTGGAGTTACTTCAATTTCTTGTCAACATCAGGTTTTCTCTAGTCACATTCGGGTTTAATTTACAACTCTCATACTCATACTTCACACACTCAGGTTAGTATTTGTTAAAGCGTTTCCTACTAATCTGCGAAACCTCGTTACCCATACTTTCTAACATACATCCACCTCCTGAGTTACCAACGTCGCCTCAGCTCTGTTTACATTCGTAGCCTCACTTCCTTTTTTTTACAAACATCTCCTCTGTTTACCAACAAACGCCACCTCTGGTTACCAACATTAAGCTTTTTATTTACTCACCTTCGTAGCCTCACTTTTTCCTAATATCGAGCTAGCCAAACACTATGCTCATTCTTTCTCCTTTTCTCACATATTTCTCTTCATTTGACAGTCAGTCCTGCTGCACTGTCCCTTTAACTTAACTTCCTTTACCCCTTTGACAGTCAACCTTGTTGCACTGTACCTTTACTCATTTTACCACTAAATCACCTCCTGAGGCTCTGACTTCATTGAACAGACAGTTTTGCTGTACTGCTCCATTTCCTTTCCTAAACATTAGCTTAATGCTACGTCTTAACATATCGTTCTGTTACTTAACAAACAGCTTCAATGTTCGTCACCATATTTTCTGAGGCTCTTACATTTCTTAGTTATTTTACCTTTCTAAGGGCATTACTCACACCTTAGGCCAAACATTTACTTTACTGGGACTTATTACTTATCTGAGGTATCTTAATCCTTTTTGATTTTCTCTTACACTCATTCCTTACGCTTAACCTATACTGCACTGAGGTTCTTTCCTACTCATTACTTAAACACTTTATCACTTAAAAACTACGATAGAGAAGAAGGAAAGACGATAGAATTTTAGTTCTGAATGAAAGAAGAGGTAGGTTGACAATACGGAAAAGAAAGTGGAAGAAATATTGTCAAACGACTCGAGACCTAGTGCTCGTCACGCACTTAGCTCTGCAAAGAGTGCAAAGCTCTCTGAGGTATCTACTCACTCCTGGCCACGTCTCTCTTTTGAACATATCTTTTCAAATCCACAATGTTCCTAAGCCCTAACACCTTATGTGATTTCACAAACTCCAGTCTATAAGCATTTGGGTGAGGCTTCTCTACGATTCTAAATGGGCCCACGTACTCATCGGTAAACTTCTTTGTTTCTGACGTAAGTTTCTTAGATCTTTCCCTAGTTTTCACTAGCACTAGATCCCCTACCTGAAAACTAGTGGGATCAGCTCTTGCGTCATGCCTTCTCTTTCTTTCCAGGGCCTTCTTTCTTATATTAATACGTGCCAGTCTCTCCTTCTCTTCGATGGCTATGTCTGTGAGATTTGGAAACTCGACCAGGTCGAATAAAATATTATTCGGCCTAATGTCACACATTAGCTCTACTGGTGCATATCCTGTGGCTTCATGCTTCAGATGGTTTATTACTTCTTCGAAGTATTCAATATAATTGGCCCAAGCGGAGTGTTTTTTATGACAATATGTTCTACACAATCTGTTTAACTCCTTCATAATTCGCTCACACATGTTCCCTTGAGGAAAGTACGCGGAGATTTTTATGTGATCGATACCTCTCTGTTGTAAACATTCACTAAATTTCTTAGAGATAAACTGGGGCCCATTGTCTGACAATATTGCCTTTGGCACTCCTATCTTCCCAAAATAGTCCTTCTCCAACTTATTCACTAATACTTTAGAGTTGGCTTTCTTAATTGGGTAAAATTTTACGTACTTAGTAAACCCATCCACCATCACAAACACATATTCACATCCCCCTCTAGACACTGGTAGTGGACCAAATAAATCTACAGCTACTAAATCCAGCCGATTTTGTGGTTCTACTGAATACATCTGTCCTTGGATAGTTCTATTGTTGGCCCTAACTTTCTGGCAACGATCACAGGATTCTAATCGCTGTTGCACCCTTCTCCACATATTATCAAAAATTACCACTTCACTTAACTTAGTTATACATTTACGAGCGCCATAATGCCCATACTTACAATGTACGTAGTCTATAAGTGCATCTACATGTTGCTCCGGAAAACATATTTTCCAATTCTCCTCACTGTCTTTCCTGCGCCTAAATAAGACATCTTTATGCACTTTATAGTAGACCAGTAATTTTGGGTAGTCTGGATGACCTAATCTACTCTTTACTAATTTAATGTTGTCATCCTGGTTCTGTTCCCTCCGTAGGTTCTTACAAATGCGCTTAATTAAGCCATCGTCCTGGAGCTGCATGATGGCCAACATTACTTCATTATTATCGGTATTTCTTAAAGATTTCCCTTCTTGTCCTGTATCTTTCACACTTCTTGATAAGGCGTCCGCCACGATGTTCTCGGAACCCTTAATGTATATCATCTTATAATTAAATTGCTGTAAATACAGGGACCACCTTCTTAATCTAGCATGTTTTAGCTGACATGAGTCTAAATATGTAAGGGCACTATGGTCTGTGTAGATCCAAATTTCATGTCCTAAAAGGTACTTTTCAAATTTTTGCAGGCCGAAAATAACAGCTAATGCTTCAAGTTCAGATATACTATAATTTTTCTCGGATTGTTGCAATGACCTGCTCGCAAAGGCTATGGTCTTGTGGACTTCCTCTTCTCCTTCTTTTTCCAACTGAAATAGTTCAACTCCTAACCCGTAACCACAAGCATCAGATCCCAGACAAAATGGTTTCGAAAAATCGGGATGGTTCAAAATCTTACTATTAATAAGAGCTTCTTTCAATTCTTCAAACGCCTTCTGACACTCAGAAGTCCATTTATAAACTACATTTTTCTTTAAGAGTTCTCGCAGGCACGGTGCATTGAATAATTGTCCAGACACAAATTTTCTATAAAACCCAAACAAACCAAACATCCCCTTTAATGCTTTACGTGTTGTAGGTGCAGCATAATCCCTTATTGCTCTAATCTTTTCTGGATCCGGCATGATACCATCGCCACTCACTATGTGCCCCAAGAATTTAATTTCTTTCTTCACAAATTCAGTTTTGTCTAGCTTCAATTTCATACCCCCCAATTTTATGGCCCTCAATACTTCATCCAATAACATACAGTGTTCCTCCCACGTTGGTGTCGATATCAAAACGTCGTCTACATACACTGTAATTCTTCTTAGTAGATGGTCCCCTAATACCTGCGACATAGCTCTTACAAAGGCACATACACTTATATTTAAACCAAACGGCACCACCTTATACTGATAACATCTACCTTCGAATAAGAATTCCGTGTACTTTCTTGATTCCTTTGCTAACGGTAGGTTCCAATATCCACAGGTCACATCCATGGATGTAAAGAACTTAGCACCTTTAAACTTTTGTAGCAGTTCTTCAATATTCTCCGGACGGTCACTCTCAGGTAGTACTATTTTGTTTAATGCTCGAGCATCCAACACTAGTATAATTGAACCATCCTTCTTAGGAACTATGACTAGCGGGTTATTGTACACACTAACAGCCCTTTCAATAATTCCCCACTCTAACATATTTTGAATTAAGTCACGTACTGCCTCCTTATGTACTTCTGGGATTGCAAATGGTTTTTTGAAGAAATGAGCGTCTTTCTGCACTGTCAAAAAACACTCATAATCCTTTACTAGCCCTGGTTGATCTGAGAAAACCTCGGCATGTTTGACTAGTATTTGTCTTAAATCGTTTTTCCTTGCTTCATCAATATCAATTAATTCTAGTAATTTCTCCTCGATCCTATTTCTGACACTCACAAGCTCAGACGGATCCTCTACTTTTTTACCACCGTACTCATTATAGCCCTCCAAGAATTTCTCTGTTTTACAAATACATATAGGAAAATCATTCTGCTCAGGATCCTCACATAGCTGCTTACCGATGAAAGGTATAGTAATTAGTTTACCCTTAATTTTTACCATAACATCATTGGTAGAAATGATCCTTCATATTTATTCAAAAAGTCAGCCCCCACCAATATGTCTACACTCAGTCCATTTATAACTAAGAAGTTCTGTCTTATTTCTACTTCCTTAAATGCTATGGGTAGAAACACTTCCTGTTTTACTGTCTTCTTAGTCTTACCGGTTGCTACTACAATGTTCAAGCCACTTACTGGCATCTTAACAATCTGTTTACTGTTAGGGAGTTCATTTACCAAGTTCTGGGATACTGCACAGACTTCCGATCCAGTATCTATCAAACATTTAACTGGTTCATTTAATACTCTTAGCTCTACTATCGGTTGCCCTAAGTACTCATTATTTATTTTGGGTTCTGCTTCCTCCAATAAATCTTGCACAATTTCTCTCCTTTCGAAGCCTGTCTTTTGGGTGGCAATCACATTCACACTTACAGGGTTTATTTCATGCTTATTATCACCCTCAATTCTAGTGGCAGCTCCTATTAGCCTATCCACTATTGCTAAGTCAAAACATTTTTCCAATGTTTCCCCCTCTTTCTCATTAACCTCCTTTTCTACGACCCTATCCAAGGCGTCGTCATTAACCTCTACCTCCTCCTCTAATCTATCCTCTTCTTCGTAACTATCTACAACATCAATTATCCTATCAAGCACAGTCACAACCCTGCCATTATTACTGTTCTCACCCCTATCCGACAGCTCTTCATTAGTTTTACTGTGCATAATGTCTTTCTGATTATTACCCTTATAACTAGTACTTAGTTCTTCAATAAGTGGCTTCTTATGATTATTCTTACAGTTAATTGGTTCATTAACCTCCACTTGACTTAAAGCTACTATCTCTGTCTGTTTTACGTTATCCTCCCTAAATTTTGTAGCAACAACATTTATGTTAGGTGGTCGTTCAGGCTGCTTTCTTATGAATGGTTTTGCCAGCGGATTTAACTTTAAACGCTGTTGCCTACGATCGCCAGCACACTCGTAGACAATTAATGGTTTTCCGAGCGCGGTGCGTCATCACTATGCCTCCAGCTGACCGCCTCACCTCCTGACATCTGTCGGCCGCTGTCATACTGCTCGCGTTCATTGAACCTGTTAACATATGTTCTTCCTCTACCACGTGAACTGCCACGGTATCCGCCGCCTCTCTGAACACCCATCCTATTAATGTTTACATCCGCGCGATTGTCATTCTGCCTAGCAGGCGGGCGATGCTCCCTCCTCATGTTTTCTTCTTCTTTTTGGACGGATTCAACCCTTTCTAAATACTGTACGAACTTGTCAATGTTATCTCGGGGCGCAGATATGATCTTAGTTTTCCAGTTCCACGGTAGCTTATTTTCTACCCCTAATATGATCTGTTCTGTTTCTAACTTATTACTAAGGTAGGACAGAGTTGTTACCCACCTTTGAACAAATCGTTTGATGCCCTCTCTCTTGGGGTCATACTTCTCTCCCGACCAGAACCGATTAAGAACATCCATCTGCTTTCTCTTTCCCCAGTATTCCTCAAAGAACGCTAATTTAAATTCTGACAATTTCGCGTATTTTTCAGAGGCTAAATTCCCCCATACTCTGGCCTCTCCCATCAAATTTGAAGTGATAAAGCCTATCTTTTGTTTATCGCTCCATACTTTCGGCAAAACGTCTTCAAAATCGTTCCAAAATTCTCTGGGGTGCATGTTCTTACTTGGGTCAAATTTTAAAAACTGTCTGTGGGTAACATACGCAACCTCGGTAGATTCAATTATTCCACTGGAAATTATACTATCACTATGGTTAGAAACACACTGTTCTACTTTGGTTAGTCTGCATTCATGCCCACAAAGTTGCTCATTCACACTTTCACTGAAATGGCTTATGTGAGTCTCTAAATTATTGACCTTATTTACAACTTGCTCTCCAAGTTTCTCACACCGAATTTTGGTATCATTTACTTTACATTCTAAGGCGGCATGATTAATTTCATTGGAATTCTCTACCACTTTTATGTGCTCACATACTTTATCTAATTCTGCATCAACATGGGTTTTAAATTGCTGTTGATCCTCAGTAACCTGTTCGATTCGTGTCGTCAATTCACTTTGCACTTGAACAATATTTTCTGTACATTCTAGTTTAACCTGCTGTATTTCAACATTTACTTTACTACTGAGCACTGCTAAATCTTGCTTCCAACAGTCTCTGAGATCGGATATTTTGGAATCTAAATCAGCGCCCATTTTAGTCATCTCATTACTTAAATCAGATCCTAATTTAGACATTTTTGAATCCATTTTACTTGACATATTAGTTTCCATTTGTGACATATTAGTTTCCAATTTTGATATACTGGAATCCATTTTACTTGACATATTGGAATCCAACACGTTCATCTTAGTTAATAGATTCATCAGCATACTGGCGACATTATCCTTCGCCCCCTCATTTGCTGATACAATGTCCCTATTAACATTAACTACCGGCATGGGTAACTGTAACTCACTGGGCACTGACATATTTGGATCTGACTCCAAACTATAATTAACATAGGATGAATCAGTCAAACTACTACTGAAATTGGGTTGAGACACGTCTAAACTAAAATTCATGGGGTCATTTTCCCCTGTCTCCATCCCACTATCACAACTTAGTTCCGCCTTTTTGTCACTTGGTTGAAACTCAGCCATTTTTCTCAGTTTGACTCCACAAACACACAAAGTTTTCAAAAGCACTGTACTTAACTTTGTGCTTCGGCGTGCTGCGTTGCTGCTAGATGAAACTGCGGGTCCGTTCACCATACACTGCAATGCTGTACCAGTTTCCGGGCCCCCGCTCGAATCAGCGCTGCCAACTGCCACTGCTGTCGTCGCCTCTGCGTAGTCTCCGTAGCTCGTCGTCTGCCAGACGCCGTCGTAGACTGCTATTCCAATCGGCGCGTAGTCACCGAAAAATTCTTCCGTTCCGTACAACACATTACAGTTCACGGACACTTTCACTGTCCTTCCTATTCACGTGGCGATATCAATTTGTACGCTACACAGTTCCTACACATAGCGAGCACTTCTGTATTGTCCGGTAATTGTCACTACTGCTTTTTTTTGAAATTCACTGGAATTTACTATTTTTATTTCCCGGCCGATGCACCACTTGCGACGGGTCAGGCTCTTATCGCGCAGTTTCCTTTCCCTGAAAGAAAATCCACCTACCTCGTTTCTTAGGTAGTTGCTGCACTCGCCTCTCCTGATAGCAGCTACTGGAAAAATTGCAGAAAAGCAGTGTTGAAGAAACTGCAATTTAATAGCCGCTCACCGGAGGCCGCGATACATGTTTGCTGAAATACAATCTATGAGCAATCTTCCTAAATAAATTGAGTTATTGGAATGGTAGTAATTGTTTACTCAAACGAGAACGCGAAGTTGGTAATTCTATTTAAGCTCTTTATTGTCTTTAAGCCTGATCATCAGCCCGCTAATCTACGTTTGAAGAAAGTTCAGTTCACAATTCTATCCACACTCAAACCCCGCCAGAATTAGCTTTCAAAGTTACGGAATTTACTTAACTGCAACACAGACGATTTTCTAACATACACGTTTGCAGTCGATGTTCAATAATAGTTCGTTTTTTTTAACGTTAATGCTCGCCATAAGCACTTAGTAAAAGTTTACGAAGTACCGCCACGCTTTTAATTACTAAAGTTACTCGCGTCTTTCGCGGAACGAAAAGTCACAACTCGCTCAAACTCACACTACGCGTTACTGGACTCTTCCAGTCTCAAATCGCACAGTACCGAACCGATGAAGCCGTTTTATGACTTCATTTTACACATTATTCGCGAGGACACATCAAGCATGTCTCTTCTCGATCACAGTTCCTTCGCGACCCCTCATCCACTCGCGACTCACTCTCCTAGTCTGCTAACCGTCCTCGCATCTCATTGGCTCACACATCACACAGCCAATCAGAATTAACTCTTTGGGTGCGCCTCGCGCCAAAATCTAGCACGCACCAGTCATGACTTCTGAATCATTTACGTCATGATTTCTTGTTACACAAAATTTACTGTATAATTTAACAAACCGAAAGGAAAACTAGACTTTACTTTATTTCCAGAAATTATTTAAATACTCGCGAACGTTCTGGCTGCTTGTACAATACCATACACTCTTGGACATCCGACATTCACTAAGATGGGGAACCACTGGCGACTCTGTTCCCACGGTTACATCGTCTGAACACTTGCGAGTTCCAACCTAGATTTTATACACTTGCAAAGAATGGCGAATGTCCCTCTTTCTTTCACTCAGGCACACTCATTCACTCTCACCTACTCATATAAAATAACTGTTCACAAAAATTCAAAACATTTATGGTTTTAACAAAGTTATAGGTGAATTTCTAAAAGTAAAATTCTCAAAATAAATACAAAAGCACGGAAGGTGATTTTGTTTCATAGTTGGATGGTCACTGAAGGTGATCTATACATAATGGTATTTATTTAGACTCGAAAATTGTAGAAATTTGCGTTTTCTGTAAGATTTTTCTAATTTCCAAAATATGCAGGTTTCAAAGCTCAAATTTGGATGACTTATTTTTATTCATAACAGAAACTAGTATATTAACTTTTAATTTCCTCAGGTTCCTCAGTTAGAAGTTATTAAAGATGAAAGTTCCACGTTATACACGCGGCTAGTTAGCGCACAGGTCTTACATTCTCACGGTACAGACATGCCATATGGTCGTGACGTCAGACGAACGGACACCGGTAATCTGCCCGCTACAGCACATATGCTAATCTGATGACTACTTTACAGTCTGTCTACATTTCACAGTAAATATTTGATAGAAAACTGTGCGCACGCAATAGTTGCGACGCCACAATATGTAGTAAAAATCTGAGAAATCCGTCCGTTTTCGTCATTTGTTATCGAATCGACCTAAAGCCAGATCGTCACATTGGCCGCTCTTCTCTCTGAAACGGTTGTACTTATCGTCTTCAAAGCTATGTCGCGTGCTGCGGTATGCATAGACACTAAAAGCACCATAGTACAACACAGATGAAGCTTCTAAGTTGATGTAATAGCCAGTAAGAAGTAGTACAATTCAAGTTTTAGGTATCGATTATTGACTTCTTAGCTGGCTTTGGTGCCCTGGACATGAGCTAGGACCTTAAGATTCTGCATGAAAGGAGGACTAGCACTTGAGTTGCACGGGAGAATGTGAAAAGTGTTCATATGTAGTAAAAACTTGAGATATCCGTCTGTTTCCGTCATTTGTTATCGAATCGACTTAAAGCCCGATCGTCACATTGGCCGCTCTTCTCTCTGAAACGGTTGTACTTATCCTCTGCAAAACTATGTCGCGTGCTGCGGTATGCGGAGACACTAAAAGCACCATAGTAGAACACAGATGAAGCTTCTATGATGATGTAATAGCCAGTAAGAAGTAGTACAATTCAAGTTTTAGGTATCGATTATTGACTTTTTAGCTGGCTTTGGTGCCTTGGACATGAGCTAGGACCTTAAGATTCTGCATGAAGGGAGGACTAGCAGCCGCGTTGGATGGGAGAATGTGAAAAGTGTTCATATGTAGTAAAAACCTGAGAAATCCGTCCGTTTTCGTCATTTGTTATCGAATCGACTTAAAGCCAGAGCGTCACATTGGCCGCTCTTCTCTCTGAAACGGTTGTTCTTATCGTCTTCAAAGCTATGTCGCGTGCTGCGGTATGCGGAGACACTAAAAGCACCATAGTAGAACACAGATGAAGCTTCTAAGTTGATGTAATAGCCAGTAAGAAGTAGTACAATTCAAGTTTTAGGTATCGATTATTGACTTTTTAGCTGGCTTTGGTGCCTTGGACATGAGCTAGGACCTTAAGATTCTGCATGAAAGGAGGACTAGCAGCCGAGTTGCACGGGAGAATGTGAAAAGTGTTCATATGTAGTAAGAACCTGAGAAATCCGTCCGTTTTCGTCAATTGTTATCGAATCGACTTAATGCCAGATCGTCACATTGGCCGCTCTTCTCTCTAAAACGGTTCGACTTATCGCCTGCAAAGCTATGTCGCATGCTGCGGTATGCGGAGACACTAAATGCACCATAGTAGAACACAGATGAAGCTTCTAAGTTGATGTAATAGCCAGTAAGAAGTAGTACAATTCAAGTTTTAGGTACTGATTATTTACTTTTTAGCTGGCTTTGGTGCCTTGGGCATGTGCTAGGACCTTAAGATTCTGCATGAAAGGAGGACTAGCAGCCAAGTTGCACGGGAGAATGTGAAAAGTGTTCATATGTAGTAAAAACCTGAGAAATCCGTCCGTTTTCGTCATTTGTTATCGAATCGACTTAAAGCCAGATCGTCACATTGGCCGCTCTTCTCTCTGAAACGGTTGTACTTATCGTCTGCAAAGCTATGTCGCGTGCTGCGGTATGCGCAGACACGAAAAGCACCATAGTATAAAACAGATGAAGCTTCTAAGTTGATGTAATAGCCAGTAAGAAGTAGTACAACTCAAGTTTTAGGTATCGATTATTGACTTTTTAGCTGGCTTTGGTGCTTTGGACATGAGCTAGGACCTTAAGATTCTGCATGAAAGGAGGACTAGCAGCCGCGTTGCACGGGAGAATGTGAAAAGTGTTCATATGTAGTAAAAACCTGAGAAATCCGTCCGTTTTCGTCATTTGTTATCGAATCGACCTAAAGCCAGATCGTCACATTGGCCGCTCTTCTCTCTGAAACGGCTGTACTTATCGTCTTCAAAGCTATGTCGCGTGCTGCGGTATGCGGAGACACTAAAAGCACCATAGTAGAACACAGATGAAGCTCCTAAGTTGATGTAATAGCCAGTAAGAAGTAGTACAATTCAAGTTTTAGGTATCGATTATTGACTTCTTAGCTGGCTTTGGTGCCCTGGACATGAGCTAGGACCTTAAGATTCTGCATGAAAGGAGGACTAGCACTTGAGTTGCACGGGAGAATGTGAAAAGTGTTCATATGTAGTAAAAACCGGAGAAATTCGTCCGTTTTCGTCATTTGTTATCGAATCGACTTAAAGCCAGATCGTCACTTGGCCGCTCTTCTCTCTGAAACGGTTGTACTTATCGTCTGCAAAGCTACGTCGCGTGCTGCGGTATGCGGAGACAATAAAATCACCATAGTAGAACACAGATGAAGCTTCTAAGTCGATGTAATAGCCAGTAAGAAGTAGTACAATTCAAGTTTTAGGTATCGATTATTGACTTCTTAGATGGATTTGGTGCCTTGGACATGAGCTAGGCCCTTAAGATTCTGCATGAAAGGAGGACTAGCAGCCGAGTTGCACGGGAGAATGTGAAAAGTTTTTCATATGTAGTAAGAACCTGAGAAATCCGTCCGTTTTCGTCATTTGTTATCGAATCGACTTAAAGCCACATCGTCAAATTGGCCCCTCTTTTCTCTGAAACGGTTGTACTTATCGTCTGCAAAGCTATGTCGCGTGCTGCGGTATGCGGAGACAATAAAATCACCATAGTAGAAAACAGATGAAGCTTCTAAGTTGATATAATGGCCAGTAAGAAGTAGTACACTTCAAGTTTTAGGTATCGATTAATGACTCTTTAGCTGGCTTTGGTGCCTTGGACATGAACTGGGACCTTAAAGTTCTGCATTAAACGAGGACTAGCAGCCGCGTTGCACGGGAGAATGTGAAATGTGTTCATATGTAGTAGAAACCTGAGAAATCCGTCCGTTTTCGTCATTTGTTATCGAATCGACTTAAAGCCCGATCGTTACATTGGCCGCTCTTCTCTCAGAAACGGTTGTACTTATCGTCTGCAAAGCTATGTCGCGTGCTGCGGTATGCGGAGACAATAAAATCACCATAGTAGAACACAGATGAAGCTTATAAGTTGATATAATAGCCAGTAAGAAGTAGTACAATTCAAGTTTTAGGTATCGATTATCGACTTTTTAGCTCGCTTTGGTGCCTTGGACATGCGCTAGGACCTTAAGATTCTGCATTAAAGAAGGACTAGCAGCCGCGTTGCACTGGAGAATGTGAAATGTGTTCATATGTAGTAGAAACCTGAGAAATCCGTCCGTTTTCGTCATTTGTTATCGAATCGACTTAAAGCCAGATCGTCACATTGGCCGCTCTTCTCTCTGAAACGGTTGTACTTATCGTCTGCAAAGCTATGTCGCGTGCTGCGGTATGCGGAGACAATAAAATCACCGTAGTAGAACACAGATGAAGCTTCTAAGTTGATATAATAGCCAGTAAGAAGTAGTACAATACAAGTTTTAGGTATCGATTATTGACTTTTTAGCTGGCTTTGGAGCCTTGGACATGAGCTAGGACCTTAAGATTCTGCATCAAAAGGAGGACTAGCAGCCGAGTTGCACGGGAGAATGTGAAAAGTGTTCATATGTAGTAAAAACCTTAGAAATCTGTCCGTTTTCGTCATTTGTTATCGAATCGACTTAAAGCCAGGTCGTCAAATAGGCCCCTCTTTTCTCTGAAACGGTTGTAATTATCGTCTGCAAAGCTATGTCGCGTGCTGCGGTATGCGGAGACAATAAAATCACCATAGTAGAACACAGATGAAGCTTCTAAGTTGATATAATAGCAGGTAAGAAGTAGTACACTTAAAGTTTTAGGTATCGATTATTGACTTTGTAGCTGGCTTTGGTGCCTTGGACATGAGCTAGGACCTTAAGATTCTGCACTAAAGGAGGACTAGCAGCCGCGTTGCACGGGAGAATGTGAAATGTGTTCATATGTAGTAGAAACCTGAGAAATCCGTCCGTTTTCGTCATTTGTTATCGTATCGACTTAAAGCCAGATCGTCACATTGGCCGCTCTTCTCTCTGAAACGGTTGTACTTATCGTCTGCAAAGCTATGTCGCGTGCTGCGGTATGCGGAGACAATAAAATCACCGTAGTAGAACACAGATAAAGCTTCTAAGTTGATATAATAGCCAGTAAGAAGTAGTACACTTAAAGTTTTAGGTATCGATTATTGACTTTTTAGCTGGCTTTGGTGTCTTGGACATGAGCTAGGACCTTAAGATTCTGCATCAAAAGGAGGACTAGCAGCCGAGTTGCACGGGAGAATGTGAAAAGTGTTCATATGTAGTAAAAACCTGAGAAATCCGTCCGTTTTCGTCATTTGTTATCGAATCGACTTAAAGCCAGATCGTCACATTGGCCGCTCAATTCTCTGAAACGGTTGTACTTATCGTCTGGAAAGCTATGTCGCGTGCTGCGGTATGCGGAGACACTAAAAGCACCATAGTAGAACACAGATGAAGCTTCTAATATGATGTAATAGCCAGTAAGAAGTAGTACAATTCAAGTTTTAGGTATCGATTATTGACTTTTTAGCTGGCTTTGGTGATCTGGACATGAGCTAGGACCTTAAGATTCTGCATGAAAGGAGGACTAGCAGCCGAGTTGCACGGGAGAATGTGAAAAGTATTCATATGTAGTAAAAACCTTAGAAATCCGTCCGTTTTCGTCATTTGTTATCGAATCGACTTAATGCCAGAACGTCACATTGGCCGCTCTTCTCTCTGAAACGGTTGTACTTATCGTCCTCAAAGCTATGTCGCGTGCTGCGGTATGCGGAGACACTAAAAGCACCATTGTAGAACACAGATGAAGCTTCTAAGTTGATGTAATAGCCAGTAAGATGTAGTACAATTCAAGTTTTAGGTATCGATTATTGACTTTTTAGCTGGCTTTGGTGCCTTGGACATGAGCTAGGACCTTAAGATTCTGCATTAAAGGAGGACTAGCAGCCGCGTTGCACGGGAGAATGTGAAATGTGTTCATATGTAGTAGAAGCCTGAGAAATCCGTCCGTTTTCGTCATTTGTTATCGTATCGACTTAAAGCCAGATCGTCACATTGGCCGCTCTTCTCTCTGAAACGGTTGTACTTATCGTCTGCAAAGCTATGTCGCGTGCTGCGGTATGCGGAGACAATAAAATCACCGTAGTAGAACACAGATGAAGCTTCTAAGTTGATATAATAGCCAGTAAGAAGTAGTACAATACAAGTTTTAGGTATCGATTATTGACTTTTTAGCTGGCTTTGGAGCCTTGGACATGAGCTAGGACCTTAAGATTCTGCATCAAAAGGAGGACTAGCAGCCGAGTTGCACGGGAGAATGTGAAAAGTATTCATATGTAGTAAAAACCTTAGAAATCTGTCCGTTTTCGTCATTTGTTATCGAATCGACTTAAAGCCAGATCGTCAAATAGGCCCCTCTTTTCTCTGAAACGGTTGTACTTATCGTCTGGAAAGCTATGTCGCGTGCTGCGGTATGCGGAGACAATAAAATCACGATAGTAGAACACAGATGAAGCTTCTAACTTGATATAATAGCAGGTAAGAAGTAGTACACTTAAAGTTTTAGGTATCGATTATTGACTTTGTAGCTGGCTTTGGTGCCTTGGACATGAGCTAGGACCTTAAGATTCTGCATCAAAAGGAGGACTAGCAGCCGAGTTGCACGGGAGAATGTGAAAAGTGTTCATATGTAGTAAAAACCTGAGAAATCCGTCCGTTTTCGTCATTTGTTATCGAATCGACTTAAAGCCAGATCGTCACATTGGCCGCTCTTCTCTCTGAAACGGTTGTACTTATCGTCTGCAGAGCTATGTCGCGTGCTGCGGTATGCGGAGACACTAAAAGCACCATAGTAGAACACAGATGAAGCTTCTAAGATGATGTAATAGCCAGTAAGAAGTAGTACAATTCAAGTTTTAGGTATCGATTATTGACTTTTTAGCTGGCTTTGGTTATCTGGACATGAGCTAGGACCTTAAGATTCTGCATGAAAGGAGGACTAGCAGCCGAGTTGCACGGGAGAATGTGAAAAGTCTTCATATGTAGTAAAAACCTGAGAAATCCGTCCGTTTTCGTCATTTGTTATCGAATCGACTTAAAGCCAGATCGTCAAATTGGCCCCTCTTTTCTCTGAGACGGTTGTACTTATCGTCTGCAAAGCTATGTCGCGTGCTGCGGTATGCGGAGACAATAAAATCACCATAGTAGAAAACAGATGAAGCTTCTAAGTTGATATAATAGCCAGTAAGAAGTAGTACACTTCAAGTTTTAGGTATCGATTAATGACATTTTAGCTGGCTTTGGTGCCTTGGACATGAACTGGGACCTTAAAGTTCTGCATTAAAGGGGGACTAGCAGCCGCGTTGCACGGGAGAATGTGAAATGTGTTGATATGTGGTAGAAACCTGAGAAATCCGTCCGTTTTGGTCATTTGTTATCGAATCGACTTAAAGCCATATCGTCACATTGGCCGCTCTTCTCTCTGAAACGGTTGTACTTATCGTCTGCAAAGTTATGTCGCGTGCTGCGGTATGCGGAGACAATAAAATCACCATAGTAGAACACAGATGAAGCTTCTAAGTTGATGTAATAGCCAGTAAGAAGTAGTACAATTTAAGTTTTAGGTATCGATTATTGACTTTTTAGCTGGCTTTGGTGATCTGGACATGAGCTAGGACCTTAAGATTCTGCATCAAAAGGAGGACTAGCAGCCGAGTTGCACGGGAGAATGTGAAAAGTGTTCATATGTAGTAAAAACCTGAGAAATCCGTCCGTTTTGGTCATTTGTTATCGAATCGACTTAAAGCCAGATCGTCACATTGGCCGCTCTTCTCTCTGAAACGGTTGTACTTATCGTCGGCGAAGTTATGTCGCGTGCTGCGGTATGCGGAGACAATAAAATCACCATAGTAGAACACAGATGAAGCTTCTAAGTTGATATAATAGCCAGTAAGAAGTAGTACACTTCAAGTTTTAGGTATCGATTATTGACTTTTTAGCTTTCTTGTTGCCTTGGACATGATCTAGGACCTTAAGATTCTGCATTAAAGGAGGACTAGTAGCCGCGTTGCACGGGAGAATGTGAAATGTGTTCATATGTAGTAGAAGCCTGAGAAATCCGTCCGTTTTCGTCATTTGTTATCGTATCGACTTAAAGCCAGAAAGTCACATTGGCCGCTCTTCTCTCTGAAACGGTTGTACTTATCGTCCTCAAAGCTATGTCGCGTGCTGCGGTATGCGGAGACACTAAAAGCACCATTGTAGAACACAGATGAAGCTTCTAAGTTGATGTAATAGCCAGTAAGATGAAGTACAATTCAAGTTTTAGGTATCGATTATTGACTTTTTAGCTGGCTTTGGTGCCTTGGACATGAGCTAGGACCTTAAGATTCTGCATTAAAGGAGGACTAGCAGCCGCGTTGCACGGGAGAATGTGAAATGTGTTCATATGTAGTAGAAGCCTGAGAAATCCGTCCGTTTTCGTCATTTGTTATCGTATCGACTTAAAGCCAGATCGTCACATTGGCCGCTCTTCTCTCTGAAACGGTTGTACTTATCGTCTGCAAAGCTATGTCGCGTGCTGCGGTATGCGGAGACAATAAAATCACCGTAGTAGAACACAGATGAAGCTTCTAAGTTGATATAATAGCCAGTAAGAAGTAGTACAATACAAGTTTTAGGTATCGATTATTGACTTTTTACCTGGCTTTGGAGCCTTGGACATGAGCTAGGACCTTAAGATTCTGCATCAAAAGGAGGACTAGCAGCCGAGTTGCACGGGAGAATGTGAAAAGTATTCATATGTAGTAAAAACCTTAGAAATCTGTCCGTTTTCGTCATTTGTTATCGAATCGACTTAAAGCCAGATCGTCAAATAGGCCCCTCTTTTCTCTGAAACGGTTGTACTTATCGTCTGGAAAGCTATGTCGCGTGCTGCGGTATGCGGAGACAATAAAATCACCATAGTAGAACACAGATGAAGCTTCTAACTTGATATAATAGCAGGTAAGAAGTAGTACACTTAAAGTTTTAGGTATCGATTATTGACTTTGTAGCTGGCTTTGGTGCCTTGGACATGAGCTAGGACCTTAAGATTCTGCATCAAAAGGAGGACTAGCAGCCGAGTTGCACGGGAGAATGTGAAAAGTGTTCATATGTAGTAAAAACCTGAGAAATCCGTCCGTTTTCGTCATTTGTTATCGAATCGACTTAAAGCCAGATCGTCACATTGGCCGCTCTTCTCTCTGAAACGGTTGTACTTATCGTCTGCAGAGCTATGTCGCGTGCTGCGGTATGCGGAGACACTAAAAGCACCATAGTAGAAGACAGATGAAGCTTCTAAGGCGATGTAATAGCCAGTAAGAAGTAGTACAATTCAAGTGTTAGGAATCGATTATCGACTTTTTAGCTGGCTTTGGTGACTTGGACATGAGCTAAGACTTTAAGATTCTGCATGAAACGAGGACTAGCAGCCGAGTTGCACGGGAGAATGTGAAAAGTCTTCATATGTAGTAAAAACCTGAGAAATCCGTCCGTTTTCGTCATTTGTTATCGAATCGACTTAAAGCCAGATCGTCAAATTGGCCCCTCTTTTCTCTGAGACGGTTGTACTTATCGTCTGCAAAGCTATGTCGCGTGCTGCGGTATGCGGAGACAATAAAATCACCATAGTAGAAAACAGATGAAGCTTCTAAGTTGATATAATAGCCAGTAAGAAGTAGTACACTTCAAGTTTTAGGTATCGATTAATGACATTTTAGCTGGCTTTGGTGCCTTGGACATGAACTGGGACCTTAAAGTTCTGCATTAAAGGGGGACTAGCAGCCGCGTTGCATGGGAGAATGTGAAATGTGTTGATATGTGGTAGAAACCTGAGAAATCCGTCCGTTTTGGTCATTTGTTATCGAATCGACTTAAAGCCATATCGTCACATTGGCCGCTCTTCTCTCTGAAACGGTTGTACTTATCGTCTGCAAAGTTATGTCGCGTGCTGCGGTATGCGGAGACAATAAAATCACCATAGTAGAACACAGATGAAGCTTCTAAGTTGATGTAATAGCCAGTAAGAAGTAGTACAATTTAAGTTTTAGGTATCGATTATTGACTTTTTAGCTGGCTTTGGTGATCTGGACATGAGCTAGGACCTTAAGATTAAGCATCAAAAGGAGGACTAGCAGCCGAGTTGCACGGGAGAATGTGAAAAGTGTTCATATGTAGTAAAAACCTGAGAAATCCGTCCGTTTTGGTCATTTGTTATCGAATCGACTTAAAGCCAGATCGTCACATTGGCCGCTCTTCTCTCTGAAACGGTTGTACTTATCGTCGGCGAAGTTATGTCGCGTGCTGCGGTATGCGGAGACAATAAAATCACCATAGTAGAACACAGATGAAGCTTCTAAGTTGATATAATAGCCAGTAAGAAGTAGTACACTTCAAGTTTTAGGTATCGATTATTGACTTTTTAGCTGGCTTGTTGCCTTGGACATGATATAGGACCTTAAGATTCTGCATTAAAGGAGGACTAGCAGCCGCGTTGAACGGGAGAATGTGAAATGTGTTCATATGTAGTAGAAACCTGAGAAATCCGTCCGTTTTCGTCATTTGTTATCGAATCGACTTAAAGCCCGATCGTCACATTGGCCGCTCTTCTCTCAGAAACGGTTGTACTTATCGTCTGCAAAGCTATGTCGCGTGCTGCGGTATGCGGAGACAATAAAATCACCATAGTAGAACACAGATGAAGCTTATAAGTTGATATAATAGCCAGTAAGAAGTAGTACAATTCAAGTTTTAGGTATCGATTATCGACTTTTTAGCTGGCTTTGGTGCCTTGGACATGAGCTAGGACCTTAAGATTCTGCATTAAAGGAGGACTAGCAGCCGCGTTGCACGGGAGAATGTGAAATGTGTTCATATGTAGTAGAAACCTGAGAAATCCGTCCGTTTTCGTCATTTGTTATCGAATCGACTTAAAGCCAGATCGTCACATTGGCCGCTCTTCTCTCTGAAACGGTTGTACTTATCGTCTGCAAAGCTATGTCGCGTGCTGCGGTACGCGGAGACAATAAAATCACCGTAGTAGAACACAGATGAAGCTTCTAAGTTGATATAATAGCCAGTAAGAAGTAGTACAATACAAGTTTTAGGTATCGATTATTGACTTTTTAGCTGGCTTTGGAGCCTTGGACATGAGCTAGGACCTTAAGATTCTGCATCAAAAGGAGGACTAGCAGCCGAGTTGCACGGGAGAATGTGAAAAGTGTTCAAATGTAGTAAAAACCTTAGAAATCTGTCCGTTTTCGTCATTTGTTATCGAATCGACTTAAAGCCAGATCGTCAAATAGGCCCCTCTTTTCTCTGAAACGGTTGTACTTATCGTCTGCAAAGCTATGTCGCGTGCTGCGGTATGCGGAGACAATAAAATCACCATAGTAGAACACAGATGAAGCTTCTAAGTTGATATAATAGCAGGTAAGAAGTAGTACACTTAAAGTTTTAGGTATCGATTATTGACTTTTTAGCTGGCTTTGGTGCCTTGGACATGAGCTAGGACCTTAAGATTCTGCATCAAAAGGAGGACTAGCAGCCGAGTTGCACGGGAGAATGTGAAAAGTGTTCATATGTAGTAAAAACCTGAGAAATCCGTCCGTTTTCGTCATTTGTTATCGAACCGACTTAAAGCCAGATCGTCACATTGGCCGCTCTTCTCTCTGAAACGGTTGTACTTATCGTCTGGAAAGCTATGTCGCGTGCTGCGGTATGCGGAGACACTAAAAGCACCATAGTAGAACACAGATGAAGCTTCTAATATGATGTAATAGCCAGTAAGAAGTAGTACAATTCAAGTTTTAGGTATCGATTATTGACTTTTTAGCTGGCTTTGGTGATCTGGACATGAGCTAGGACCTTAAGATTCTGCATGAAAGGAGGACTAGCAGCCGAGTTGCACGGGAGAATGTGAAAAGTGTTCATATGTAGTAAAAACCTGAGAAATCCGTCCGTTTTCGTCATTTGTTATCGAATCGACTTAATGCCAGAACGTCACATTGGCCGCTCTTCTCTCTGAAACGGTTGTACTTCTCGTCTGCAAAGCTATGTCGCGTGCTGCGGTATGCGGAGACAATAAAATCACCGTAGTAGAACACAGATGAAGCTTCTAAGTTGATATAATAGCCAGTAAGAAGTAGTACAATAGAAGTTTTAGGTATCGATTATTGACTTTTTAGCTGGCTTTGGAGCCTTGGACATGGGCTAGGACCTTAAGACTCTGCATCAAAAGGAGGACTAGCAGCCGAGTTGCACGGGAGAATGTGAAAAGTGTTCATATGTAGTAAAAACCTTAGAAATCTGTCCGTTTTCGTCATTTGTTATCGAGTCGACTTAAAGCCAGATCGTCAAATAGGCCCCTCTTTTCTCTGAAACGGTTGTACTTATCGTCTGCAAAGCTATGTCGCGTGCTGCGGTATGCGGAGACAATAAAATCACCATAGTAGAACACAGATGAAGCTTCTAAGTTGATATAATAGCAGGTAAGAAGTAGTACACTTAAAGTTTTAGGTATCGATTATTGACTTTGTAGCTGGCTTTGGTGCCTTGGACATGAGCTAGGACCTTAAGATTCTGCATCAAAAGGAGGACTAGCAGCCGAGTTGCACGGGAGAATGTGAAAAGTGTTCATATGTAGTAGAAACCTGAGAAATCCGTCCGTTTTCGTCATTTGTTATCGAATCGACTTAAAGCCAGATCGTCACATTGGCCGCTCTTCTCTCTGAAACGGTTGTACTTATCGTCTGGAAAGCTATGTCGCGTGCTGCGGTATGCGGAGACACTAAAAGCACCATAGTAGAACACAGATGAAGCTTCTAAGATGATGTAATAGCCAGTAAGAAGTAGTACAATTCAAGTTTTAGGTATCGATTATTGACTTTTTAGCTGGCTTTGGTTATCTGGACATGAGCTAGGACCTTAAGATTCTGCATGAAAGGAGGACTAGCAGCCGAGTTGCACGGGAGAATGTGAAAAGTGTTCATATGTAGTAAAAACCTGAGAAATCCGTCCGTTTTCGTAATTTGTTATCGAATCGACTTAAAGCCAGATCGTCAAATTGGCCGTTCTTTTCTCTGAAACGGTTGTACTTATCGTCTGCAAAGCTATGTCGCGTGCTGCGGTATGCGGAGACAATAAAATAACCATAGTAGAAAACAGATGAAGCTTCTAAGTTGATATAATAGCCAGTAAGAAGTAGTACACTTCAAGTTTTAGGTATCGATTAATGACATTTTAGCTGGCTTTGGTGCCTTGGACATGAACTGGGACCTTAAAGTTCTGCATTAAAGGAGGACTAGCAGCCGCGTTGCACGGGAGAATGTGAAATGTGTTCATATGTGGTAGAAACCTGAGAAATCCGTCCGTTTTGGTCATTTGTTATCGAATCGACTTAAAGCCAGATCGTCACATTGGCCGCTCTTCTCTCTGAAACGGTTGTACTTATCGTCTGCAAAGTTATGTCGCGTTCTGCGGTATGCGGAGACAATAAAATCGCCATAGTAGAACACAGATGAAGCTTCTAAGTTGATGTAATAGCCAGTAAGAAGTAGTACAATTTAAGTTTTAGGTATCGATTATTGACTTTTTAGCTGGCTTTGGTGATCTGGACATGAGCTAGGACCTTAAGATTAAGCATCAAAAGGAGGACTAGCAGCCGAGTTGCACGGGAGAATGTGAAAAGTGTTCATATGTGGTAAAAACCTGAGAAATCCGTCCGTTTTGGTCATTTGTTATCGAATCGACTTAAAGCCAGATCGTCACATTGGCCGCTCTTCTCTCTGAAACGGTTGTACTTATCGTCGGCGAAGTTATGTCGCGTGCTGCGGTATGCGGAGACAATAGAATCACCATAGTAGAACACAGATGAAGCTTCTAAGTTGATATAATAGCAGGTAAGAAGTAGTACACTTAAAGTTTTAGGTATCGATTATTGACTTTTTAGCTGGCTTTGGTGCCTTGGACATGAGCTAGGACCTTAAGATTCTGCATCAAAAGGAGGACTAGCAGCCGAGTTGCACGGGAGAATGTGAAAAGTCTTCATATGTAGTAAAAACCTGAGAAATCCGTCCGTTTTCGTCATTTGTTATCGAATCGACTTAAAGCCAGATCGTCACATTGGCCGCTCTTCTCTCTGAAACGGTTGTACTTATCGTCTGGAAAGCTATGTCGCGTGCTGCGGTATGCGGAGACACTAAAAGCACCATAGTAGAACACAGATGAAGCTTCTAATATGATGTAATAGCCAGTAAGAAGTAGTACAATTCAAGTTTTAGGTATCGATTATTGACTTTTTAGCTGGCTTTGGTGATCTGGACATGAGCTAGGACCTTAAGATTCTGCATGAAAGGAGGACTAGCAGCCGAGTTGCACGGGAGAATGTGAAAAGTGTTCATATGTAGTAAAAACCTGTGAAATCCGTCCGTTTTCGTCATTTGTTATCGAATCGACTTAATGCCAGAACGTCACATTGGCCGCTCTTCTCTCTGAAACGGTTGTACTTATCGTCTGAAAAGCTATGTCGCGTGCTGCGGTTCGCGGAGACAATAAAATCACCGTAGTAGAACACAGATGAAGCTTCTAAGTTGATATAATAGCCAGTAAGAAGTAGTACAATACAAGTTTTAGGTATCGATTATTGACTTTTTAGCTGGCTTTGGAGCCTTGGACATGAGCTAGGACCTTAAGATTCTGCATCAAAAGGAGGACTAGCAGCCGAGTTGCACGGGAGAATGTGAAAAGTCTTCATATGTAGTAAAAACCTGAGAAATCCGTCCGTTTTCGTCATTTGTTATCGAATCGACTTAAAGCCAGATCGTCAAATTGGCCCCTCTTTTCTCTGAAACGGTTGTACTTATCGTCTGCAAAGCTATGTCGCGTGCTGCGGTATGCGGAGACAATAAAATCACCATAGTAGTAAACAGATGAAGCTTCTAAGTTGATATAATAGCCAGTAAGAAGTAGTACACTTCAAGTTTTAGGTATCGATTAATGACATTTTAGCTGGCTTTGGTGACTTGGACATGAACTGGGACCTTAAAGTTCTGCATTAAAGGAGGACTAGCAGGCGCGCTGCACGGGAGAATGTGAAATTTGTTCATATGTGGTAGAAACCTGAGAAATCCGTCCGTTTTGGTCATTTGTTATCGAATCGACTTAAAGCCAGATCGTCACATTGGCCGCTCTTCTCTCTGAAACGGTTGTACTTATCGTCGGCGAAGTTATGTCGCGTGCTGCGGTATGCGGAGACAATAAAATCACCATAGTAGTACACAGATGAAGCTTCTAAGTTGATATAATAGCCAGTAAGAAGTAGTACACTTCAAGTTTTAAGTATCGATTATTGACTTTTTAGCTGGCTTGTTGCCTTGGACATGATCTAGGACCTTAAGATTCTGCATTATAGGAGGACTAGCAGCCGCGTTGCACGGGAGAATGTGAAATGTGTTCATATGTAGTAGAAACCTGAGAAATCCGTCCGTTTTCGTCATTTGTTATCGAATCGACTTAAAGCCCGATCGTCACATTGGCCGCTCTTCTCTCAGAAACGGTTGTACTTATCGTCTGCAAAGCTATGTCGCGTGCTGCGGTATGCGGAGACAATAAAATCACCATAGTAGAACACAGATGAAGCTTATAAGTTGATATAATAGCCAGTAAGAAGTAGTACAATTCAAGTTTTAGGTATCGATTATCGACTTTTCAGCTGGCTTTGGTGCCTTGGACATGAGCTAGGACCTTAAGATTCTGCATTAAAGGAGGACTAGCAGCCGCGTTGCACGGGAGAATGTGAAATGTGTTCATATGTAGTAGAAACCTAAGAAATCCGTCCGTTTTCGTCATTTGTTATCGAATCGACTTAAAGCCAGATCGTCACATTGGCCGCTCTTCTCTCTGAAACGGTTGTACTTATCGTCTGCAAAGCTATGTCGCGTGCTGCGGTATGCGGAGACAATAAAATCACCGCAGTAGAACACAGATGAAGCTTCTAAGTTGATATAATAGCCAGTAAGAAGTAGTACAATACAAGTTTTAGGTATCGATTATTGACTTTTTAGCTGGCTTTGGAGCCTTGGACATGAGCTAGGACCTTAAGATTCTGCATCAAAAGGAGGACTAGCAGCCGAGTTGCACGGGAGAATGTGAAAAGTGTTCATATGTAGTAAAAACCTTAGAAATCTGTCCGTTTTCGTCATTTGTTATCGAGTCGACTTAAAGCCAGATCGTCAAATAGGCCCCTCTTTTCTCTGAAACGGTTGTACTTATCGTCTGCAAAGCTATGTCGCGTGCTGCGGTATGCGGAGACAATAAAATCACCATAGTAGAACACAGATGAAGCTTCTAAGTTGATATAATAGCAGGTAAGAAGTAGTACACTTAAAGTTTTGGGTATCGATTATTGACTTTGTAGCTGGCTTTGGTGCCTTGGACATGAGCTAGGACCTTAAGATTCTGCATTAAAGGAGGACCAGCAGCCGCGTTGCACGGGAGAATGTGAAATGTGTTCATATGTAGTAGAAACCTGAGAAATCCGTCCGTTTTCGTCATTTGTTATCGTATCGACTTAAAGCCAGATCGTCACATTGGCCGCTCTTCTCTCTGAAACGGTTGTACTTATCGTCTGCAAAGCTATGTCGCGTGCTGCGGTATGCGGAGACAATAAAATCACTGTAGTAGAACACAGATGAAGCTTCTAAGTTGATATAATAGCCAGTAAGAAGTAGTACAATACAAGTTTTAGGTATCGATTATTGACTTTTTAGCTGGCTTTGGAGCCTTGGACATGAGCTAGGACCTTAAGATTCTGCATCAAAAGGAGGACTAGCAGCCAAGTTGCACGGGAGAATGTGAAAAGTGTTCATATGTAGTAAAAACCTTAGAAATCTGTCCGTTTTCGTCATTTGTTATCGAGTCGACTTAAAGCCAGATCGTCAAATAGGCCCCTCTTTTCTCTGAAACGGTTGTACTTATCGTCTGCAAAGCTATGTCGCGTGCTGCGGTATGCGGAGACAATAAAATCACCATAGTAGAACACAGATGAAGCTTCTAAGTTGATATAATAGCAGGTAAGAAGTAGTACACTTAAAGTTTTAGGTATCGATTATTGACTTTGTAGCTGGCTTTGGTGCCTTGGACATGAGCTAGGACCTTAAGATTCTGCATCAAAGGGAGGACTAGCAGCCGAGTTGCACGGGAGAATGTGAAAAGTGTTCATATGTAGTAAAAACCTGAGAAATCCGTCCGTTTTCGTCATTTGTTATCGAATCGACTTAAAGCCAGATCGTCACATTGGCCGCTCTTCTCTCTGAAACGGTTGTACTTATCGTCTGCAAAGCTATGTCGCGTGCTGCGGTATGCGGAGACAATAAAATCGCCATAGTAGAACACAGATGAAGCTTCTAAGTTGATGTAATAGCCAGTAAGAAGTAGTACAATTTAAGTTTTAGGTATCGATTATTGACTTTTTAGCTGGCTTTGGTGATCTGGACATGAGCTAGGACCTTAAGATTAAGCATCAAAAGGAGGACTAGCAGCCGAGTTGCACGGGAGAATGTGAAAAGTGTTCATATGTAGTAAAAACCTGAGAAATCCGTCCGTTTTGGTCATTTGTTATCGAATCGACTTAAAGCCAGATCGTCACATTGGCCGCTCTTCTCTCTGAAACGGTTGTACTTATCGTCGGCGAAGTTATGTCGCGTGCTGCGGTATGCGGAGACAATAAAATCACCATAGTAGAACACAGATGAAGCTTCTAAGTTGATATAATAGCCAGTAAGAAGTAGTACACTTCAAGTTTTAAGTATCGATTATTGACTTTTTAGCTGGCTTGTTGCCTTGGACATGATCTAGGACCTTAAGATTCTGCATTAAAGGAGGACTAGCAGCCGCGTTGCACGGGAGAATGTGAAATGTGTTCATATGTAGTAGAAACCTGAGAAATCCGTCCGTTTTCGTCATTTGTTATCGAATCGACTTAAAGCCCGATCGTCACATTGGCCGCTCTTCTCTCTGAAACGGTTGTACTTATCGTCTGCAAAGCTATGTCGCGTGCTGCGGTATGCGGAGACAATAAAATCACCATAGTAGAACACAGATGAAGCTTATAAGTTGATATAATAGCCAGTAAGAAGTAGTACAATTCAAGTTTTAGGTATCGATTATCGACTTTTTAGCTGGCTTTGGTGCCTTGGACATGAGCTAGGACCTTAAGATTCTGCATTAAAGGAGGACTAGCAGCCGCGTTGCACGGGAGAATGTGAAATGTGTTCATATGTAGTAGAAACCTAAGAAATCCGTCCGTTTTCGTCATATGTTATCGAATCGACTTAAAGCCAGATCGTCACATTGGCCGCTTTTCTCTCTGAAACGGTTGTACTTATCGTCTGCAAAGCTATGTCGCGTGCTGCGGTATGCGGAGACAATAAAATCACCGTAGTAGAACACAGATGAAGGTTCTAAGTTGATATAATAGCCAGTAAGAAGTAGTACAATACAAGTTTTAGGTATCGATTATTGACTTTTTAGCTGGCTTTGGAGCCTTGGACATGAGCTAGGACCTTAAGATTCTGCATCAAAAGGAGGACTAGCAGCCGAGTTGCACTGGAGAATGTGAAAAGTGTTCATATGTAGTAAAAACCTTAGAAATCTGTCCGTTTTCGTCATTTGTTATCGAATCGACTTAAAGCCAGATCGTCAAATAGGCCCCTCTTTTCTCTGAAACGGTTGTACTTATCGTCTGCAAAGCTATGTCGCGTGCTGCGGTATGCGGAGACAATAAAATCACCATAGTAGAACACAGATGAAGCTTCTAAGTTGATATAATAGCAGGTAAGAAGTAGTACACTTAAAGTTTTAGGTATCGATTATTGACTTTGTAGCTGGCTTTGGTGCCTTGGACTTGAGCTAGGACCTTAAGATTCTGCATCAAAAGGAGGACTGGCAGCCGAGTTGCACGAGAGAATGTGAAAAGTGTTCATATGTAGTAAAAACCTGAGAAATCCGTCCGTTTTCGTCGTTTGTTATCGAATCGACTTAATGCCAGATCGTCACATTGGCCGCTCTTCTCTCTGAAACGGTTGTACTTATCGCCTGCAAAGCTATGTCGCGTGCTGCGGTATGCGGAGACACTAAAAGCACCATAGTAGAACACAGATGAAGCTTCTAATATGATGTAATAGCCAGTAAGAAGTAGTACAATTCAAGTTTTAGGTATCGATTATTGACTTTTTAGCTGGCTTTGGTGATCTGGACATGAGCTAGGACCTTAAGATTCTGCATGAAAGGAGGACTAGCAGCCGAGTTGCACGGGAGAATGTGAAAAGTGTTCATATGTAGTAAAAACCTGAGAAATCCGTCCGTTTTCGTCATTTGTTATCGAATCGACTTAATGCCAGAACCTCACATTGGCCGCTCCTCTCTCTGAAACGGTTGTACTTATCGTCCTCAAAGCTATGTCGCGTGCTGCGGTATGCGGAGACACTAAAAGCACCATAGTAGAACACAGATGAAGCTTCTAAGTTGATGTAATAGCCAGTAAGAAGTAGTACAATTCAAGTTTTAGGTATCGATTATCGACTTTTTAGCTGGCTTTGGTGCCTTGGACATGAGCTAGGACCTTAAGATTCTGCATTAAAGGAGGACTAGCAGCCGCGTTGCATGGGAGAATGTGAAATGTGTTCATATGTAGTAGAAACCTGAGAAATCCTTCCGTTTTCGTCATTTGTTATCGAATGGACTTAAAGCCAGATCGTCACATTGGCCGCTCTTCTCTCTGAAACGGTTGTACTTATCGTCTGCAAAGCTATGTCGCGTGCTGCGGTATGCGGAGACAATAAAATCACCGTAGTAGAACACAGATGAAGCTTCTAAGTTGATATAATAGCCAGTAAGAAGTAGTACAATACAAGTTTTAGGTATCGATTATTGACTTTTTAGCTGGCTTTGGAGCCTTGGACATGAGCTAGGACCTTAAGATTCTGCATCAAAAGGAGGACTAGCAGCCGAGTTGCACGGGAGAATGTGAAAAGTGTTCATATGTAGTAAAAACCTTAGAAATCTGTCCGTTTTCGTCATTTGTTATCGAATCGACTTAAAGCCAGATCGTCAAATAGGCCCCTCTTTTCTCTGAAACGGTTGTACGTATCGTCTGCAAAGCTATGTCGCGTGCAGCGGTATGCGGAGACAATAAAATCACCATAGTAGAACACAGATGAAGCTTCTAAGTTGATATAATAGCAGGTAAGAAGTAGTACACTTAAAGTTTTAGGTATCGATTATTGACTTTTTAGCTGGCTTTGGTGCCTTGGACATGAGCTAGGACCTTAAGATTCTTCATGAAAGGAGGACTAGCAGCCGAGTTGCACGGGAGAATGTGAAAAGTGTTCATATGTAGTAAAAACCTGAGAAATCCGTCCGTTTTCGTCATTTGTTATCGAATCGACTTAAAGCCAGATCGTCACATTGGCCGCTCTTCTCTCTGCAACGGTTGTACTTATCGCCTGCAACGCTATGTCGCGTGCTGCGGTATGCGGAGATACTAAAAGTACCATAGTAGAACACAGATGAAGCTTCTAATATGATGTAATAGCCAGTAAGAAGTAGTACAATTCAAGTTTTAGGTATCGATTATTGACTTTTTAGCTGGCTTTGGTGATCTGGACATGAGCTAGGACCTTAAGATTCTGCATGAAAGGAGGACTAGCAGCCGAGTTGCACGGGAGAATGTGAAAAGTGTTCATATGTAGTAAAAACCTGAGAAATCCGTCCGTTTTTGTCATTTGTTATCGAATCGACTTAATGCCAGAACGTCACATTGGCCGCTCCTCTCTCTGAAACGGTTGTACTTGTCGTCCTCAAAGCTATGTCGCGTGCTGCGGTATGCGGAGACACTAATAGCACCATAGTAGAACACATATGAAGGTTCTAAGTTGATGTAATAGCCAGTAAGAAGTAGTCCAATTCAAGTTTTAGGTATCGATTATTGACTTTTTAGCTGGCTTTGGTTCCTTGGACATGAGCTAGGACCTTAAGATTCTGCATGAAAGGAGGACTAGCAGCCGCGTTGCATGGGAGAATGTGAAATGTGTTCATATGTAGTAGAAACCTGAGAAATCCTTCCGTTTTCGTCATTTGTTATCGAATGGACTTAAAGCCAGATCGTCACATTGGCCGCTCTTCTCTCTGAAACGGTTGTACTTATCGTCTGCAAAGCTATGTCGCGTGCTGCGGTATGCGGAGACAATAAAATCACCGTAGTAGAACACAGATGAAGCTTCTAAGTTGATATAATAGCCAGTAAGAAGTAGTACAATACAAGTTTTAGGTATCGATTATTGACTTTTTAGCTGGCTTTGGAGCCTTGGACATGAGCTAGGACCTTAAGATTCTGCATCAAAAGGAGGACTAGCAGCCGAGTTGCACGGGAGAATGTGAAAAGTGTTCATATGTAGTAAAAACCTTAGAAATCTGTCCGTTTTCGTCATTTGTTATCGAATCGACTTAAAGCCAGATCGTCAAATAGGCCCCTCTTTTCTCTGAAACGGTTGTACGTATCGTCTGCAAAGCTATGTCGCGTGCAGCGGTATGCGGAGACAATAAAATCACCATAGTAGAACACAGATGAAGCTTCTAAGTTGATATAATAGCAGGTAAGAAGTAGTACACTTAAAGTTTTAGGTATCGATTATTGACTTTTTAGCTGGCTTTGGTGCCTTGGACATGAGCTAGGACCTTAAGATTCTTCATGAAAGGAGGACTAGCAGCCGAGTTGCACGGGAGAATGTGAAAAGTGTTCATATGTAGTAAAAACCTGAGAAATCCGTCCGTTTTCGTCATTTGTTATCGAATCGACTTAAAGCCAGATCGTCACATTGGCCGCTCTTCTCTCTGCAACGGTTGTACTTATCGCCTGCAACGCTATGTCGCGTGCTGCGGTATGCGGAGATACTAAAAGTACCATAGTAGAACACAGATGAAGCTTCTAATATGATGTAATAGCCAGTAAGAAGTAGTACAATTCAAGTTTTAGGTATCGATTATTGACTTTTTAGCTGGCTTTGGTGATCTGGACATGAGCTAGGACCTTAAGATTCTGCATGAAAGGAGGACTAGCAGCCGAGTTGCACGGGAGAATCTGAAAAGTGTTCATATGTAGTAAAAACCTGAGAAATCCGTCCGTTTTTGTCATTTGTTATCGAATCGACTTAATGCCAGAACGTCACATTGGCCGCTCCTCTCTCTGAAACGGTTGTACTTGTCGTCCTCAAAGCTATGTCGCGTGCTGCGGTATGCGGAGACACTAATAGCACCATAGTAGAACACATATGAAGGTTCTAAGTTGATGTAATAGCCAGTAAGAAGTAGTCCAATTCAAGTTTTAGGTATCGATTATTGACTTTTTAGCTGGCTTTGGTTCCTTGGACATGAGCTAGGACCTTAAGATTCTGCATGAAAGGAGGACTAGCAGCCGAGTTGCACGGGAGAATGTGAAAAGTGTTCATATGTAGTAAAAACCTGAGAAATCCGTCCGTTTTCGTCATTTGTTATCGAATCGACTTAATGCCAGAACGTCACATTGGCCGCTCCTCTCTCTGAAACGGTTGTACTTATCGTCCTCAAAGCTATGTCGCGTGCTGCGGTATGCGGAGACACTAAAAGCACCATAGTAGAACACAGATGAAGCTTCTAAGTTGATGTAATAGCCAGTAAGAAGTAGTACAATTCAAGTTTTAGGTATCGATTATTGACTTTTTAGCTGGCTTTGGTGCCTTGGACATGAGCTAGGACCTTAAGATTCTGCATTAAAGGAGGACTCTCAGCCGCGTTGCACGGGAGAATGTGAAATGTGTTCATATGTAGTAGAAACCTGAGAAATCCTTCCGTTTTCGTCATTTGTTATCGAATCGACTTAAAGCCAGATCGTCAAATAGGCCCCTCTTTTCTCTGAAACGGTTGTACTTATAGTCTGCAAAGCTATGTCGCGTGCTGCGGGATGCGGAGACAATAAAATCACCATAGTAGAACACAGATTGAAGCTTCTAAGTTGATATAATAGCCAGTAAAAAGTAGTACCCTTAAAGTTTTAGGTATCGATTATTGACTTTTTAGCTGGCTTTGGTGCCTTGGACATGAGCTAGGACCTTAAGATTCTGCATCAAAAGGAGGACTAGCAGCCGAGTTGAATGGGAGAATGTGAAAAGTGTTCATATGTAGTAAAAACCTCAGAAATCCGTCCGTTTTCGTCATTTGTTATCGAATCGACTTAAAGCCAGATCGTCACATTGGCCGCTCTTCTCTCTGCAACGGTTGTACTTATCGCCTGCAACGCTATGTCGCGTGCTGCGGTATGCGGAGATACTAAAAGTACCATAGTAGAACACAGATGAAGCTTCTAATATGATGTAATAGCCAGTAAGAAGTAGTACAATTCAAGTTTTAGGTATCGATTATTGACTTTTTAGCTGGCTTTGGTGATCTGGACATGAGCTAGGACCTTAAGATTCTGCATGAAAGGAGGACTAGCAGCCGAGTTGCACGGGAGAATCTGAAAAGTGTTCATATGTAGTAAAAACCTGAGAAATCCGTCCGTTTTTGTCATTTGTTATCGAATCGACTTAATGCCAGAACGTCACATTGGCCGCTCCTCTCTCTGAAACGGTTGTACTTGTCGTCCTCAAAGCTATGTCGCGTGCTGCGGTATGCGGAGACACTAATAGCACCATAGTAGAACACATATGAAGGTTCTAAGTTGATGTAATAGCCAGTAAGAAGTAGTCCAATTCAAGTTTTAGGTATCGATTATTGACTTTTTAGCTGGCTTTGGTTCCTTGGACATGAGCTAGGACCTTAAGATTCTGCATGAAAGGAGGACTAGCAGCCGAGTTGCACGGGAGAATGTGAAAAGTGTTCATATGTAGTAAAAACCTGAGAAATCCGTCCGTTTTCGTCATTTGTTATCGAATCGACTTAATGCCAGAACGTCACATTGGCCGCTCCTCTCTCTGAAACGGTTGTACTTATCGTCCTCAAAGCTATGTCGCGTGCTGCGGTATGCGGAGACACTAAAAGCACCATAGTAGAACACAGATGAAGCTTCTAAGTTGATGTAATAGCCAGTAAGAAGTAGTACAATTCAAGTTTTAGGTATCGATTATTGACTTTTTAGCTGGCTTTGGTGCCTTGGACATGAGCTAGGACCTTAAGATTCTGCATTAAAGGAGGACTCTCAGCCGCGTTGCACGGGAGAATGTGAAATGTGTTCATATGTAGTAGAAACCTGAGAAATCCTTCCGTTTTCGTCATTTGTTATCGAATCGACTTAAAGCCAGATCGTCAAATAGGCCCCTCTTTTCTCTGAAACGGTTGTACTTATCGTCTGGAAAGCTATGTCGCGTGCTGCGGTGTGCGGAGACACTAAAAGCACCATAGTAGAACACAGATGAAGCTTCTAATATGATGTAATAGCCAGTAAGAAGTAGTACAATTCAAGTTTTAGGTATCGATTATTGACTTTTTAGCTGGCTTTGGAGCCTTGGACATGAGCTAGGACCTTAAGATTCTGCATCAAATGGAGGACTAGCAGCCGAGTTGCACTGGAGAATGTGAAAAGTGTTCATATGTAGTAAAAACCTTAGAAATCTGTCCGTTTTCGTCATTTGTTATCGAATCGACTTAAAGCCAGATCGTCAAATAGGCCCCTCTTTTCTCTGAAACGGTTGTACTTATCGTCTGCAAAGCTATGTCGCGTGCTGCGGTATGCGGAGACAATAAAATCACCATAGTAGAACACAGATGAAGCTTCTAATATGATGTAATAGCCAGTAAGAAGTAGTACAATTCAAGTTTTAGGTATCGATTATTGACTTTTTAGCTGGCTTTGGTGATCTGGACATGAGCTAGGACCTTAAGATTCTGCATGAAAGGAGGACTAGCAGCCGAGTTGCACGGGAGAATGTGAAAAGTGTTCATATGTAGTAAAAACCTGAGAAATCCGTCCGTTTTCGTCGTTTGTTATCGAATCGACTTAAAGCCAAATCGTCACATTGGCCGCTCTGCTCTCTGAAACGGTTGTACTTATCGTCTGCAAAGCTATGTCGCGTACTGCGGTATTCGGAGACACTAAAAGCACCATAGTAGAACACAGATGAAACTTCTAATATGATGTAATAGCCAGTAAGAAGTAGTACAATTCAAGTTTTAGGTATCGATTATTGACTTTTAGCTGGCTTTGGTGATCTGGACATGGGCTAGGACCTTAAGATTCTGCATGAAAGGAGGACTAGCAGCCGAGTTGCACGGGAGAATGTGAAAAGTGTTCATATGTAGTAAAAACCTGAGAAATCCGTCCGTTTTCGTCATTTGTTATCGAATCGACTTAATGCCAGAACGTCACATTGGCCGCTCCTCTCTCTGAAACAGTTGTACTTATCGTCCTCAAAGCTATGTCGCGTGCTGCGGTATGCGGAGACACTAAAAGCACCATAGTAGAACACAGATTAAGCTTCTAAGTTGATGTAATAGCCAGTAAGAAGTAGTACAATTCAAGTTTTAGGTATCGATTATTGACTTTTTAGCTGGCTTTGGTGATCTGGACATGAGCTAGGAACTTAAGATTCTGCATGAAAGGAGGACTAGCAGCCGAGTTGCACGGGAGAATGTGAAAAGTGTTCATATGTAGTAAAAACCTGAGAAATCCGTCCGTTTTCGTCATTTGTAATCGAATCGACTTAAAGCCAGATCGTCACATTGGCCGCTCTTCTCTCTGAAACGGTTGTACTTACCGTCTGCAAAGCTATGTCGCATGCTGCGGTATGCGGAGACACTAGAAGCACCATAGTAGAACACAGATGAAGCTTCTAAGTTGATGTAATAGAAAGTAAGAAGTAGTACAATTCAAGTTTTAGGTATCGATTATTGACTTTTTAGCTGGCTTTGGTGCCTTGGACATGAGCTAGGACCTTAAGATTCTGCATGAAAGGAGAACTAGCAGCCGAGTTGCATGGGAGAATGGGAAAAGTGTTCATATGTAGTAAAAACCTGAGAAATCCGTCCGTTTTCGTCATTTGTTATCGAATCGACTTAAAGACCAGATCGTCAAATTGGCCCCTCTTTTCTCTGAAACGGTTGTACTTATCGTCTGCAAAGCTATGTCACGTGCTGCGGTATGCGGAGACAATAAAATCACCATAGTAGAACACAGATGAAGCTTCTAAGTTGATATAATAGCCAGTAAGAAGTAGTACATTTCAAGTTTTAGGTATCGATTATTGACTTTTTAGCTGGCTTTCGTGCCTTGGACATCAGCTAGGACCTTAAGATTCTGCATCAAAAGGAGGACTAGCAGCCGAGTTGCACGGGAGAATGTGAAAAGTGTTCATATGTATTAAAAACCTGAGAAATCCGTCCGTTTTCGTCATATGTTATCGAATCGACTTAAAGCCAGATCGTCACATTGGCCGGTCTTCTCTCTGAAACGGTTGTACTTATCGTCTGGAAAGCTATGTCGCGTGCTGCGGTATGCGGAGATACTAAAAGCACCATAGTAGAACACAGATGAAGCTTCTAAGTTGATGTAATAGCCAGTGAGAAGTAGTACAATTCAAGTTTTAGGTATCGATTATTGAATTTTTAGCTGGCTTTGGTGACCTGGACATGAGCTAGGACCTTAAGATTCTGCATGAAAGGAGGACTAGCAGCCGAGTTGCACGGGAGAATGTGAAAAGTGTTCATATGTAGTAAAAACCTGAGAAATCCGTCCGTTTTCGTCATTTGTTATCGAATCGATTTAATGCCAGATCGTCACTTGGCCGCTCTTCTCTCTGAAACGGTTGTACTTATCGTCTGCAAAGCTATGTCGCGTGCTGCGGTAGGCGGAGACACTAAAAGCACCATAGTACAACACAGATGAAGCTTCTAAGTTGATGTAATAGCCAGTAAGAAGTAGTACAATTCAAGTTTTAGGTACTGATTATTTTATTTTTTTTTAGCTGGCTTTGGTGCCTTGGACATGAGCTAGGACCTTAAGATTTGCATGAAAGGAGGACTAGCAGCCGAGTTGCACGGGAGAATGTGAAAAGGGTTCATATGTAGTAAAAACCTGAGAAATCCGTCCGTTTTCGTCATTTGTTATCGAATCGACTTAAAGCCAGATCGTCACATTGGCCGCTCTTCACTCTGGAACGGCTGTACTTATCGTCTGCAAAGCTATGTCGCCTGCTGCGGTATGCGGAGACACTAAAAGCTCCATAGTAGAACACAGATGAAGCTTCTAAGATGATGTAATAGCGAGTAAGAAGTAGTACAATTCAAGTTTTAGGTATCGATTATTGACTTTATAGCTGGCTTTGGTGCCTTGGACATGAGCTAGGACCTTACGATTCTGCATGAAAGGAGGACTAGCAGCCGAGTTGCACGGGCGAATGTGGAATGTATTCATATGTAGTAAAAACCTAGATATTCGCCCGTTATCGTCATTTGTTATCGAATCGACTTAAAGCCAGATCTTCACATTGGCCGCTCTTCTCTCTGAAACGGTTGTTCTTATCGTCTGCAAAGCTATGACGTGTGCTGCGGTATGCGGAGACACTAAAACCACCATAGTAAAACACAGATGAAGCTTCTAAGTTGATGTAATAGCCAGTAAGAAGTAGTACAACTGAAGTTTTAGGTATCGTTTATTGACTTTTTAGCAGGCTTTGGTGCCTTGGACATGAGCTAGGACCTTGAGATTCTGCATGAAAGGAGGACTAGCAGCCGATTTCAACGGGACAGTGTGAAAAGTGTTCATATGTAGTAAAAACCTGAGAAATCCGTCCGTTTCCGTAATTTGTTATCGAATCGACTTAAAGCCAGATCGTCACATTGGTCGCTCTTCTCTCTGAAACGGTTGTACTTATCGTCTGCAAAGCTATGTCGCGTGCTGCGGTATGTGGAGAATCTAAAAGCACCATAGTAGAACACAGATGAAGCTTCTAAGATGATGTAATTGCCAGTAAGAAGTAGTACAATTCAAGTTTTAGTTACTGATTAATGACTTTTTAGCTGGCTTTGGTGCCTTGGACATGGGCTAGGACCTTAAGATTCTGCATGAAAGGAGGACTTGCAGCCGAGTTGCACGGGAGAGTGTGAAAAGTGTTTATATGTAGTAAAAACCTGAGAAATCCGTCCGTTTTCGTCATTTGTTATCGAATCGACTTAAAGCCAGATCGTCACATTGGCCGCTCTTCTCTCTGAAACGGTTGTACTTATCGTCTGCAAAGCTATGTCGCGTGCTGCGGTATGTGGAGAATCTAAAAGCACCATAGTAGAACACAGATGAAGCTTCTAAGTTGATGTAATAGCCAGTAAGAAGTAGTACAATTCAAGTTTTAGGTATTGATTATTGACATTTTAGCTGGCTTTGGTTCCTTGGACATGAGCTAGGACCTTAAGATTCTGCATGAAAGGAGAACTAGCAGCCGAGTTGCACGGGAGAATGTGAAAAGTGTTCACATGTAGTAAAAACCTGAGATATCCGTCCGCTTTCGACATTTGTTATCGAATCGACTTAAAGCCAAATCGCCACATTGGCCGCTCTTCTCTCTGAAACGGTTGTACTTATCGTCTGCAAAGCTATGTCGCGTGCTGCGGTATGTGGAGACACTAAAAGCACCATAGTAGAACACAGATGAAGCTTCTAAGTTGATGTAATAGCCAGTAGGAAGTAGTGCAATTCAAGTTTTAGGTATCGATTATTGACTTCTTAGCTGGCTTTGGTGCCTTGGAAATGAGCTAGGACCTTAAGATTCTGCATGAAAGGAGGACTAGCAGCCGAGTTGCACGGGAGAATGTGAAAAGTGTTCATATGTAGTAAAAACCTGAGAAATCCGTCCGTTTTCGTCATTTGTTATCGAATCGACTTAAAGCCAGATCGTACTTGGCCGCTATTCTCTCTGAAACGGTTGTACTTATCGTCTGCAAAGCTATGTCGCGTGCTGCGGTATGCGGAGACACTAAAAGCACAATAGTAGAACACAGATGAAGCTTCTAAGTTGATGTAATAGCCAGTAAGAAGTAGTACAATACAAGTTTTAGGTACTGATTATTTACTTTATAGCTGGCTTTGGTGCCTTGGACATGAGCTAGGACCTTAAGATTCTGCATGAAAGGAGGACTAGCAGCCGAGTTGCACGGGAGAATGTGAAAAGTGTTCATATGTAGTAAAAACCTGAGAAATCCGTCCGTTTTCGTCATATGTTATCGAATCGACTAAAAGCCAGATCGTCAAATTGGCCGCTCTTCTCTCTGGAACCGTTGTACTTATCGTCTGCAAAGCTATGTCGCGTGCTGCGGTATGCGGAGACACTAAAAGGACCGTAGTAGAACACAGATGAAGTTTCTAAGTTGATGTAATAGCCAGTAAGAAGTAGTACAATTCTAGTTTTAGGTATTGATTATTGACTTTTTTGCTGGCTTTGGTGCCTTGGACATGAGCTAGGACCTTAAGAATGTGCATGAAAGGAGGACTAGCAGCCGAGTTGCACGGGAGAATGTGAAAAGTGTTCATATGTAGTAAACACCTGAGAAATCCGTCCGATTTCGTCATTTGTTATCGAATCGACCTTAAGCCAGATCGTCACATTGGCTGCTCTTCTCTCTGAAACGGTTGTACTTATCGTCTGCAGAGCTATGTCGCGTGCTGCGGTATGCGGAGACACTAAAAGCACCACAGTAGAACACAGATGAAGATTCTAAGTTGACGTAATAGCCACTAAGAAGTAGTACAATTCAAGTTTTAGGTATCGATTATTGACTTTTTAGCTGGCTTTGGTGCCTTGGACATGAGCTAGGACCTTAAGAATCTGCATGAAAGGAGGACTAGCAGCCGAGTTGCACGGGAGAATGTCAAAAGTGTTCATATGTAGTAAAAACCTGAGAAATTCGTCCGTTTTCGTCATTTGTTATCGAATCGACTTAAAGCCAGATCGACACATTTGCCGCTCTTCTCTCTGAAACGGTTGTACTTATCGTCTGCAAAGCTATGTCGCATGCTGCGGTATGCGGAGACCCTAAAAGCACCATAGTAGAACACAGATGAAGCTTCTAAGTTGATGTAATAGCCAGTAAGAAGTAGTACAATTCAAATTTAGGTATTGATTATTGACTTTTTAGCTGGCTTTGGTGCCTTGGACATGAGCTAGGACCTTAAGATTCTGCATGAAAGGAGAACTAGCAGCCGAGTTGCACGGGAGAGTGTGAAAAGTGTTTATATGTAGTAAAAACCTGAGAAATCCGTCCGTTGTTGTCATTTGTTATCGAATCGACTTAAAGCCAGATCGTCACATTGGCCGCTCTTCTCTCTGAAACGGTTGTACTTATCGTCCGCAAAGCTATGTCGCGTGCTGCGGCATGCGGAGACACAAAAAGCACCATAGTAGAACACAGATGAAGCTTCTAAGTTGATGTAATAGCAAGTAAGAAGAAGCACAATTCTATGTTTTGGTACTGATTATTGACTTTTTAGCTGGCGTTGGTGACTTGGACATGAGCTAGGACCGTAAGATTCTGCATTAAGGGAGGACTAGCAGCCGAGTTGCACGGGAGAGTGTGAAAAGTGTTTATATGTAGTAAAAACCTGAGAAATCCGTCCGTTTTCGTCATTTGTTATCGAATCGACTTAAAGCCAGATCGTCACATTGGCCGCTCTTCTCTCTGAAACGGTTGTACTTATCGTCTGCAAAGCTATGTCTCATGCTGCGGTATGTGGAGACACTAAAAGCACCATAGTAGAACACAGATGAAGCTTCTAAGTTGATGTAATAGCCAGTAAGAAGTAGTACAATTCAAGTTTTAGGTATTGATTATTGACATTTTAGCTGGCTTTGGTTCCTTGGACATGAGCTAGGACCTTAAGATTCTGCATGAAAGGAGAACTAGCAGCCGAGTTGCACGGGAGAATGTGAAAAGTGTTCATATGTAGTAAAAACCTGAGAAATCCGTCCGTTTTCGTCATTTGTTATCGAATCGACTAAAAGCCAGATCGTACTTGGCCGCTATTCTCTCTGAAACGGTTGTACTTATCGTCTGCAAAGCTATGTCGCGTGCTGCGGTATGCGGAGACCCTAAAAGCACCATAGTAGAACACAGATGAAGCTTCTAAGTTGATGTAATAGCCAGTAAGAAGTAGTATAAATCAAATTTTAGGTACTGATTATTTACTTTATAGCTGGCTTAGGTGCCTTGGACATGAGCTAGGACCTTAAGATTCTGCATGAAAGGAGGACTAGCAGCCGAGTTGCGCGGCAGAATGTGAAAAGTGTTCAAATGTAGTAAAAACCTGAGAAATCCGTCCGTTTTCGTCATTTGTTATCGAGTCGACTTAAAGCCAGATCGTCACATTGGCCGCTCTTCTCTCTGGAACAATTGTACTTATCGTCTGCAAAGCTATGTCGCGTGCTGCGGTATGCGGAAACACTAAAAGCACCATAGTAGAACACAGATGAAGCTTCTAAGTTGATGTAATAGCCAGTAAGAAGTAGTACAATTCAAGTTTTAGGTATTGATTATTGACTTTTTAGCTGTCTTTGGTGCCTTGGACATGAGCTAGGACCTTAAGAATCTGCATGAAAGGAGGACTAGCAGCCGAGTTGCACGGGAGAATGTGAAAAGTGTTCATATGTAGTAAACACCTGAGAAATCCGTCCGATTTCGTCATTTGTTATCGAATCGACTTAAAGCCAGATCGTCACATTGTCCGCTCTTCTCTCTGAAACGGTTGTACTTATCGTCTGCAGAGCTATGTCGCGTGCTGCGGTATGCGGAGACCCTAAAAGCACCATAGTAGAACACAGATGAAGCTTCTAAGTTGATGTAATAGCCAGTAAGAAGTAGTACAATTCAAGTTTTAGGTATTGATTATTGACTTTTTAGCTGGCTTTGGTGCCTTGGACATGAGCTGGGACCTTAAGATTCTGCATGAAAGGAGAACTAGCAGCCGAGGTGCACGGGAGAGTGTGAAAAGTGTTTATATGTAGTAAAAACCTGAGAAATCCGCCCGTTGTTGTCATTTGTTATCGAATCGACTTAAAGCCAGATAGTCACATTGGCCGCTCTTCTCTCTGAAACGGTTGTACGTATCGTCTGCAAAGCTATGTCGCGTGCTGCGGTATCTGGAGACACTAAAAGCACCATAGTAGAACACAGATGAAGCTTCTAAGTCGATGTAATAGCCAGTAAGAAGTAGTACAACTCAAGTTTTAGGTATTGATTATTGACATTTTAGCTTACTTTGGTTCCTTGGACATGAGCTAGGACCTTAACATTCTGCATGAAAGGAGAACTAGCAGCCGAGTTGCACGGGAGAATGTGAAAAGTGTTCATATGTAGTAAAAACCTGAGAAATCCGTCCGTTTTCGACATTTGTTATTGAATCGACTTAAAGCCAAATTGTCACATTGGCCGCTCTTATCTCTGAAACGTTTGTACTTATCGTCTGCAGAGCTATGTCGCGTGCTGCGGTATGCGGAGACACTAAAAGCACCACAGTAGGACACAGATGAAGATTCTAAGTTGACGTAATAGCCACTAAGAAGTAGTACAATTCAAGTTTTAGGTATCGATTATTGACTTTTTAGCTGGCTTTGGTGCCTTGGACATGAGCTCGGACCTTAAGAATCTGCATGAAAGGAGGACTAGCAGCCGAGTTGCACGGGAGAATGTGAAAAGTGTTCATATGTAGTAAAAACCTGAGAAATCCGTCGTTTTCGTCATTTGTTATCGAATCGACTTAAAGCCAGATCGTCACTTTTGCCGCTCTTCTCTCTGAAACGGTTGTTCTTATCGTTTGCAAAGCGATGTCACGTGCTGCGGTATGCGGAGACCTTAAAAGCACCATAGTGGAACACAGATGAAGCTTCTAAGTTGATGTAATAGCCAGTAAGAGGTAGTACAATTCAAGTTTTAGGTATTGATTATTGACTTTTTAGCTGGCTTTGGTGCCTTGGACATGAGCTGGGACCTTAAGATTCTGCATGAAAGGAGAACTAGCAGCCGAGGTGCACGGGAGAGTGTGAAAAGTGTTTATATGTAGTAAAAACCTGAGAAATCCGCCCGTTGTTGTCATTTGTTATCGAATCGACTTAAAGCCAGATCGTCACATTGGCCGCACTTCTCTCTGAAATGGCTGTACTTATCGTCTGCAAAGCTATGACGTGTGCTGCGGTATGCGGAGACACTAAAGCCACCATAGTAAAACACAGATGAAGCATCTAATTTAATGTAATAGAAAGTAAGAAGTAGTACAATTCAAGTTTTAGGTAGTGATTATTGACTTTTTAGCTGGCTTTGGTGCCTTGGACATGAGCTAGGACCTTAAGATTCTGCATGAAAGGAGGACTAGCAGCCGAGTTGCACGGGACAATGTGAAAAGTGTTCATATGTAGTAAAAACCTGAGAAATCCGTCCGTTTTCGTCATATGTTATCGAATCGACTTAAAGCCAGATCGTCACATTGGCCGCTCTTCTCTCTGAAACGGTTGTACTTATCGTCTGCAAAGCTATGTCGCGAGCTGCGGCATGCGGAGACACAGAAAGCACCATAGTAGAACACAGATTAAGCTTCTAAGTTGATGTAATAGCAAGTAAGAAGAAGTACAATTCTATGTTTTGGTACTGATTATTGACTTTTTAGCTGGCTTTGGTGCCTTGGACATGAGCTAGGACCTTAAGATTCTGCATGAAACGAGGACTAGCAGCAGAGTTGCACGGGACAATGTGAAAAGTGTTCATATGTAGTAAAAACCTGAGATATCCGTCCGTTTTCGTCATTTGTTATCGAATCGACTTAAAGCCAGATCGTCACATTGGCCGCTCTTCTCTCTGAAACGGTTGTACTTATCGTCTGCAAAGCTATGTCGCGTGCTGCGGTATGCGGAGACACTAAAAGGACCATAGTAGAACACAGATGAAGCCTCTAAGATGAAGTAATTGCCAGTAAGAAGTTGTACAATTCAAGTTTTAGGTATCGATTATTGACTTTTTAGCTGGCTTTGGTGCCTTGGACATGAGCTAGGACCTTAAGATTCTGCATGAAAGGAGGACTAGCAGCCGAGCTGCACGGGAGAGTGTGAAAAGTGTTCACATGTAGTAAAAACCTGAGAAATCCGTCCGTTTTCGTCATTTGTTATCGAATCGACTTAAAGGCAGATCGTCACATTTGCCGCTCTTTTCTCTGAAACGATTGTACTTATCGTCTGCAAAGCTATGTCGCGTGCTGCGGTATGCGGAGACACTAAAAGCACCATAGTAGAACACAGACGAAGGTTCTAAGTTGATGTAATAGCCAGTAAGAAGTAGTCCAATTCAAGTTTTAGGTATCGATTATTGACTTTTTGCTGGCTTTGGTGCCTTTTACATGAGCTAGGACGTTAAGATTCTGCATGAAAAGAGGACTAGCAGCCGAGTTGCACGGGAAAATGTGAAAAGTGTTCATATGTAGTAAAAACCTGAGAAATCCGTCCGTTTCCGTCATTTGTTATCGAATCGACTTAAAAGCCAGATCGTCACATTGGCCGCTCTTCTCTCTGAAACGGTTGTACTTATCGTCTGCAAAGCTATGTCGCGTGCTGCGGTATGCGGAGACACTAAAAGCACCATAGTAGAACACAGATGAAGCTTCTAAGTTGATGTAATAGCCAGTAAGAAGTAGTACAATTCAAGTTTTAGGTATTGATTATTGACTTTTTAGCCGTCTTTGGTGCCTTGGACATGAGCTAGGACCTTAAGAATCTGCATGAAAGGAGGACTAGCAGCCGAGTTGCACGGGAGAATGTGAAAAGTGTTCATATGTAGTAAACACCTGAGAAATCCGTCCGATTTCGTCATTTGTTATCGAATCGACTTAAAGCCAGATCGTCACATTGTCCGCTCTTCTCTCTGAAACGGTTGTACTTATCGTCTGCAGAGCTATGTCGCGTGCTGCGGTATGCGGAGACACTAAAGCACCACAGTAGAACACAGATGAAGATTCTAAGTTGGCGTAATAGCCACTAAGAAGTAGTACAATTCAAGTTTTAGGTATCGATTATTGACTTTTTAGCTGGCTTTGGTGCCTTGGACATGAGCTCGGACCTTAAGAATCTGCATGAAAGGAGGACTAGCAGCCGAGTTGCACGGGAGAATGTGAAAAGTGTTCATATGTAGTAAAAACCTGAGAAATCCGTCGTTTTCGTCATTTGTTATCGAATCGACTTAAAGCCAGATCGTCACTTTTGCCGCTCTTCTCTCTGAAACGGTTATTCTTATCGTTTGCAAAGCGATGTCACGTGCTGCGGTATGCGGAGACCCTAAAAGCACCATAGTAGAACACAGATGAAGCTTCTAAGTTGATGTAATAGCCAGTAAGAAGTAGTACAATTCAAGTTTTAGGTATTGATTATTGACTTTTTAGCTGGCTTTGGTGCCTTGGACATGAGCTGGGACCTTAAGATTCTGCATGAAAGGAGAACTAGCAGCCGAGGTGCACGGGAGAGTGTGAAAAGTGTTTATATGTAGTAAAAACCTGAGAAATCCGCCCGTTGTTGTCATTTGTTATCGAATCGACTTAAAGCCAGATAGTCACATTGGCCGCTCATCTCTGAAACGGTTGTACGTATCGTCTGCAAAGCTATGTCGCGTGCTGCGGTATCTGGAGACACTAAAAGCACCATAGTAGAACACAGATGAAGCTTCTAAGTCGATGTAATAGCCAGTAAGAAGTAGTACAACTCAAGTTTTAGGTATTGATTATTGACATTTTAGCTTACTTTGGTTCCTTGGACATGAGCTAGGACCTTAACATTCTGCATGAAAGGAGGACTAGCAGCCGAGTCGCACGGGACAATGTGAAAAGTGTTCATATGTAGTAAAAACCTGAGAAATCCGTCCGTTTTCGTCATTTGTTATCGAATCGACTTAAAGCCAGAACGTCACATTGGCCGCTCTTCTCTCTGAAACGGTTGTACTTATCGTCTGCAAAGCTATGTCGCGAGCTGCGGCATGCGGAGACACAGAAAGCACCATAGTAGAACACAGATTAAGCTTCTAAGTTGATGTAATAGCAAGTAAGAAGAAGTACAATTCTATGTTTTGGTACTGATTATTGACTTTTTAGCTGGCTTTGGTGCCTTGGACATGAGCTAGGACCTTAAGATTCTGCATGAAACGAGGACTAGCAGCAGAGTTGCACGGGACAATGTGAAAAGTGTTCATATGTAGTAAAAACCTGAGATATCCGTCCGTTTTCGTCATTTGTTATCGAATCGACTTAAAGCCAGATCGTCACATTGGCCGCTCTTCTCTCTGAAACGGTTGTACTTATCGTCTGCAAAGCTATGTCGCGTGCTGCGGTATGCGGAGACACTAAAAGGACCATAGTAGAACACAGATGAAGCCTCTAAGATGAAGTAATTGCCAGTAAGAAGTTGTACAAGTCAAGTTTTAGGTATCGATTATTGACTTTTTAGCTGGCTTTGGTGCCTTGGACATGAGCTAGGACCTTAAGATTCTGCATGAAAGGAGGACTAGCAGCCGAGCTGCACGGGAGTGTGTGAAAAGTGTTCACATGTAGTAAAAACATGAGAAATCCGTCCGTTTTCGTCATTTGTTATCGAATCGACTTAAAGCCAGATCGTCACATTTGCCGCTCTTTTCTCTGAAACGATTGTACTTATCGTCTGCAAAGCTATGTCGCGTGCTGCGGTATGCGGAGACACTAAAAGCACCATAGTAGAACACAGACGAAGGTTCTAAGTTGATGTAATAGCCAGTAAGAAGTAGTCCAATTCAAGTTTTAGGTATCGATTATTGACTTTTTGCTATCTTTGGTGCCTTTTACATGAGCTAGGACGTTAAGATTCTGCATGAAAAGAGGACTAGCAGCCGAGTTGCACGGGAAAATGTGAAAAGTGTTCATATGTAGTAAAAACCTGAGAAATCCGTCCGTTTCCGTCATTTGTTATCGAATCGACTTAAAAGCCAGATCGTCACATTGGCCGCTCTTCTCTCTGAAACGGTTGTACTTATCGTCTGCAAAGCTATGTCGCGTGCTGCGGTATGCGGAGACTCTAAGAGCACCATAGTAGAACACAGATGAAGCTTCTAAGTTGATGTAATAGCCAGTAAGAAGTAGTAAAATTCAAGTTTTAGGTATCGATTATTGACGTTTTAGCTGGCTTTGGTGCCTTGGACATGAGCTAGGACCTTAAGATTCTGCATGAAAGGAGAACTAGCACCCGACTTGCACGGGAGAATGTGAAAAGTGTTCATATGTAGTAAAAACCTGAGAAATCCGTCCGTCTTCGTCATTTGTTATCGACTCAAGTTAAAGCCAGATCATCACATTGGCCGCTCTTCTCTCTGAAACGGTCGTAATTATCGTCTGCAAAGCTATGACTCGTGCTCCGGTATGCGGAGACACTAAAAGCACCATAGTAGAACACAGATGAAGCTTCTAAGTTGATGTAATAGCCAGTAAGATATAGTACAATTCAAGTTTTAGGTATCGATTATTGATTTTTTAGCTGGCATTGGTGCCTTGGACATGAGCTAGAACCTTAAGATTCTGCATAAAAGGAGGACTAGCAGCAAAGTTGCACGGGAGAATGTGGAATGTGTTCATATGTAGTAAAAACCTAGAAATCCGTCCGTTTTCGTCATATGTTATCGAATCGACGTTAAGCCAGATCGTCACATTGGCCGCTCTTCTCTCTGAAACGGTTGTACTTATCGTCTGCAAAGCTATGTCGCGTGCTGCGGTATGCGGAGACACAAAAAGCACCATAGTAGAACACAGATGAAGCTTCTAAGTTGATGTAATAGCAAGTAAGAAGTAGTACAATTCTATGTTTTGGTACTGATTATTGACTTTTTAGCTGGCTTTGGTGCCTTGGACATGAGCTAGGACCTTAAGATTCTGCATGAAAGGAGGACTAGCAGCCCAGTTGCACGGGAGAATGTGAAAGTGTTCATATGTAGTAAAAACCTGAGAAATCCGTCCGTTTTCGTCATTTATTATCGAATCGACTTAAAGCCAGATCGTCACATTGGCCGCTCTTCTCTCTGAAACGGTTGTACTTATCGTCTGCAAAGCTATGTCGCGTGCTGCGGTATGCGGAGACACTAAAAGCACCATAGTAGAACACAGATGAAGCTTCTATGATGATGTAATAGCCAGTAAGAAGTAGTACAATTCAAGTTTTAGGTATCGATTATTGATTTTTTAGCTGGCTTTGGTGCTTGGACATGAGCTAGGACCTTAAGATTCTGCATGAAAGGAGGACTAGCAGCCGAGTTGCACGGGAGAATGTGGAATGTGTTCATATGTAGTAAAAACCTGAGAAATCCGTCCGTTTTCGTCATTTGTTATCGAATCGACTTAAAGCCAGATCGTCACATTTGCCGCTCTTCACTCTGAAACGGTTATACTTATCGTCTACAAAGTTATGTCGCGTGCTACGGTATGCGGAGACACTAAAAGCACCATAGTAGAACACAGATGAAGCTTCTAAGTTGATGTAATAGCCAGTTAGAAGTAGTACAATTCTATGTTTTGGTACTGATTATTGACTTTTTAACTGGCTTTGGTGCCTTGGACATGAGCTAGGACCTTAAGATTCTGCATGAAAGGAGGACTAGCAGCAGAGTTGCACGGGACAATGTGAAAAGTGTTCATATGTAGTAAAAACCTGAGAAATCCGTCCGTTTTCGTCATTTGTTATCGAATCGACTTAAAGCCAGATAGTCACATTGGCCGCTCTTCTCTCTGAAACGGTTGTACTTATCGTCTGCAAAGCTATGTCGCGTGATGCGGTATGCGGAGACACTAAAAGGACCATAGTAGAACACAGATGAAGCCTCTAAGATGATGTAATTGCCAGTAAGAAGTAGTACAATTCAAGTTTTAGGTATCGATTATGGACTTTTTAGCTGGCTTTGGTGCCTTGGACATGAGCTAGGACCTTAAGATTCTGCATGAAAGAAGGACTAGCAGCCGAGTTGCACGGGAGAATGTGAAAGTGTTCATATGTAGTAAAAACCTGAGAAATCCGTCGGTTTTCGTCATCTGTTATCGAATCGACTTAAAGCCAGATCGTCACATTGGTCGCTCTACTCTCTGAAACGATTGTACTTATCGTCTGCAAAGCTATGTCGCGTGCTGCGGTATGCGGGGACACTAAAAGCACCACAGTAGAACACAGATGAAGGTTCTAAGTTGATGTAATAGCCAGTAAGAAGTAGTCCAATTCAAGTTTAAGGTATCGATAATTGACTTTTTAGCTGGCTTTGGTGCCTTGGACATGAGCTAGGACCTTAAGATTCTGCATGAAAGAAGGACTAGCAGTCGAGTTGCACGGGAGAATGTGAAAAGTGTTCATATGTAGTAAAAACCTAGAAATCCGACCGTTTTCGTCATTTGTTATCGAATCGACTTAAAGCCAGATCGTCACATTGGTCGCTCTTCTCTCTGAAACGATTGTACTTATCGTCTGCAAAGCTATGACGTGTGCTGCGGTATGCGGAGACACTAAAACCACCATAGTAAAACACAGATGAAGCTTCTAAGTTGATGTAATAGCCAATAAGATATAGTACAATTCTAGTTTTAGGTATCGATTATTGACTTATTAGCTGGCTTTGGTGCCTTGGACATGAGCTAGGACCTTAAGAATCTGCATGAAATGAGGACTAGCAACCGCGTTGCATGGGAGAATGTGAGAAGTGTTCATATGTAGTAAAAACCTGAGAAATCCGTCCGTTTTCGTCATTTGTTATCGAATCGACTTAAAGCCAGAATGTCACACTGGCCGCTCTTCTATCTGAATCGGTTGTACTTATCGTCTGCAAAGCTATGTCGCTTGCTGCGGTATGCGGAGACACTAAAAGCACCATAGTAGAACACAGATGAAGGTTCTAAGTTGATGTAATAGCCAGTAAGAAGTAGTCCAATTCAAGTTTTAGGTATCGATTATTGACTTTTTAGCTGGCTTTGGTTCCTTGGACATGAGCTAGGACCTTAAGATTCAGCATGAAAGGAGGCCTAGCTGCAGAGTTGCACGGGAGAATGTGAAAAGTGTTCATATGTAGTAAAAACCTGAGAAATCGGTCCGTTTTCGTCATTCGTTATCGACTCGACTTAAAGCCAGATCATCACATTGGCCGCTCTTCTCTCTGAAACGGTCCTAATTATCGTCTGCAAAGCTATGTCTCCTGCTCCGGTATGCGGACACACTAAAAGCACCATAGTAGAAAACAGATGAAGCTTCTAAGTTGATGTAATAGCCAGTAAGATATAGTACAATTCAAGTTTTAGGTTTCGATTATTGACTCTTTAGCTGGCTTTGGTGCCTTGGACATGAGCTAGGACCTTAAGATTCTGCATGAAAGGAGGACTAGCAGCCGAGTTGCACGGGAGAATGTGGAATGTGTTCATATGTAGTTAAAACCTAGGAATCGGTCCGTTTTCGTCATTTGTTACCGAATCGACTTATAGCCAGATCGTCACATTGGCCGCTCTTCTCTCTGAAACGGTTGTACTTATCGTCTGCAAAGCTATGTCGCGTGCTGCGGTATGCGGAGACACTAAAAGCACCACAGTAGAACACAGATGAAGCTTCTAAGTTGATGTAATAGCCAGTAAGAAGTAGTACAATTCAAGTTTTAGGTATCTATTATTGACTTTTTAGCTGGCTTTGGTGCCTTGGACTTGAGCTACGACCTTAAGATTCTGCATGAAAGGAGGACTAGCAGCTGAGTTGCACGGGAGAATGTGAAAAGTGTTCATATGCAGTAAAAACACGAAAAATCCGTTCGTTATCGTCATTTTTTTTTCGAATCGACATAAGGCCAGATCGTCACATTGGCCGCTCTTCTCTCTGAAATGGTTGTACTTATCGTCTGCAAAGCTATGTCTCGTGCTCCGGTATGCGGACACACTAAAAGCACCATAGTAGAAAACAGATGAAGCTTCTAAGTTGATGTAATAGCCAGTAAGATATAGTACAATTCAAGTTTTAGGTTTCGATTATTGACTCTTTAGCTGGCTTTGGTGGCTTGGACATGACCTAGGACCTTAAGATATTGCATGAAAAGAGGACTAGCAGCCGCGTTGCACGGGAGAAAGTGAGAAGTGTTCATATGTAGTAAAAACCTGAGAAATCCGTCTGTTTTCGTCATTTGTTATCGAATCGACTTAAAGCCAGAATGTCACACTGGCCGCTCTTCTCTCTGAAACGGTTGTACTTATCGTCTGCAAAGCTATGTCGCGTGCTGCGGTATGCGGAGACACTAAAAGCACCATAGTAGAACACAGATGAAGGTTCTAAGTTGATGTAATAGCCAGCAAGAAGTAGTACAATTCAAGTTCTATTTATCGATTATTGACTTTTTGGGTGGCTTTGGTTCCTTGGACATGAGCTAGGACCTTAAGATTCTGCATGAAAGGAGGCCTAGCTGCAGAGTGGCACGGGAGAATGTGAAAAGTGTTCATATGTAGTAAAAACCTGAGAAATACGTCCGTTTTCGTCATTTGATATCGACTCGACTTAAAGCCAGATCTTCACATTGGCCGCTCTTCTCTCTGAAACGGTGGTACTTATCGTCTGCAAAGCTATGACGTGTGCTGCGGTATGCGGAGACACTAAAACCACGATAGTAAAACACAGATGAAGCTTCTATGTTGATGTAATAGCCAGTAAGATATAGTACAATTCTAGTTTTAGGTATCGATTATTGACCTTTTAGCTGGCTTTGGTTCCTTGGACATGAGCTAGGACCTTAAGATTCTGCATGAAAGGAGGACTAGCAGCCGCGTTGCACGGGAGAATGTGAGAAGTGTTCATATGAGGTAAAAACCTGAGAAATCCGTCCGTTTTCGTCATTTGTTATCGAATCGACATAAGCCAGAAAGTCACATTGGCCGCTCTTCTCTCTGAAACGGTTGTTCTTATCGTCTGCAAAGCTATGACCTGTGCTGCGGTATGCGCAGACACTAAAACCACAAAGGTAAAACATAGATGAAGCATCTAATTTAATGTAATAGCCAGTAAGAAGTAGACCAATTCAAGTTTTAGGTATCGATTATTAATTTTTTAGCTGGCTTTGGTTCCTTGGACATTAGCTAGGAACTTAAGATTCTGCATGAAAGGAGGACTAGCTGCCGTGTTGCACGGGAGAATGTGAAAAGTGTTCATATGCAGTAAAAACACGAAAAATCCGTTCGTTATCGTCATTTTTTTTTCGAATCGACATAAGGCCAGATCGTCACATTGGCCGCTCTTCTCTCTGAAATGGTTGTACTTATCGTCTGCAAAGATATGACGAGTGCTGCGGTATGCGGAGACACTAAAAGCACCATAGTAGAACACAGATGAAGCTTCTAAGTTGATGTAATAGCCAGTAAGATATAGTACAATTCTAGTTTTAGGTATCGATTATTGACTTATTAGCTGGCTTCGGTGCCTTGGACATGAGCTAGGACCTTAAGATTCTGCATGAAAGGAGGACTAGCAGCCGCGTTGCACGGGAGAAAGTGAGAAGTGTTCATATGTAGTAAAAACCTGAGAAATCCGTCTGTTTTCGTCATTTGTTATCGAATCGACTTAAAGCCAGAATGTCACACTGGCCGCTCTTCTCTCTGAAACGGTTGTACTTATCGTCTGCAAAGCTATGTCGCGTGCTGCGGTATGCGGAGACACAAAAAGCACCATAGTAGAATACAGATGAAGCTTCTAAGTTGATGTAATAGCAAGTAAGAAGTAGTACAATTCTATGTTTTGGTACTGATTATTGACTTTTTAGCTGGCTTTGGTGCCTTGGACATGAGCTAGGACCTTAAGATTCTGCATGAAAGGAGGACTAGCAGCAGAGTTGCACGGAACAATGTGAAAAGTGTTCATATGTAGTAAAAACCTGAGAAATCCGTCCGTTTTCGTCATTTGTTATCGAATCGACTTAAAGCCAGAACGTCACATTGGCCGCTCTTCTCTCTGAAACGGTTGTACTTATCGTCTGCAAAGCTATGTCGCTTGCTGCGGTATGCGGAGACACTAAAAGGACCATAGTAGAACACAGATGAAGCCTCTAAGATGATGTAATTGCCAGTAAGAAGTAGTACAATTCAAGTTTTAGGTATCGATTATTGACTTTTTAGCTGGCTTTGGTGCCTTGGACATGAGCTAGGACCTTAAGATTCTGCATGAAAGGAGGACTAGCAGCCGAGTTGCATGGAAGAGTGTGAAAAGTGTTCATTTGCAGTAAAAACCCGAAAAATCCGTCCGTTTACGTCATTTGTTATCGAATCGACTTAAAGCCTGATCGTCACAATGGCCGCTCTTCTCTCTGAAACGGTTGTACTTATCGTCTGCAAAGCAATGTCTTGTGCTGCGGTATGCGGAGACACTAAAAGCACCATAGTAGAACACAGATGAAGGTTCTAAGTTGATGTAATAGCCAGTAAGAAGTAGTACAATTCAAGTTTTATGTATCGATTATTGACTTTTTGGCTGGCTTTGGTTCATTGGACATGAGCTAGGACCTTAAGATTCTGCATGAAAGGAGGCCAAGCAGCAGAGTTGCACGGGAGAATGTGAAAAGTGTTCATATGTAGTAAAAACCTGAGAAATCCGTCCGTTGTCGTCGTTTGTTATCGACTCGACTTAAAGCCAGATCATCACATTGGCCGCTCTTGTCTCTGAAACGGTCCTAATTATCGTCTTCAAAGCTATGTCTCGTGCTCCGGTATGCGGAGACACTAAAAGCACCATAGTAGAAAACAGATGAAGCTTCAAAGTTGATGTAATAGCAAGTAAGAAGTAGTACAATTCTATGTTTTGGTACTGATTATTGACTTTTTAGCTGGCTTTGGTGCCTTGGACATGAGCTAGGACCTTAAGATCCTGCATGAAAGGAGGACTAGCAGCCGAGTTGCACGGAAGAATGTGGAATGTGTTCATATGTAGTAAAAACCTAGAAATCCGTCCGTTTTCGTCATTTGTTATAGAATCGACTTAAAGCCATATCGTCACATTGGCCGCTCTTCTCTCTGAAACGGTTGTACTTATCGTCTGCAAAGCTACGTCGCGTGCTGCGATATGCGGAGACACTAAAAGATCCATAGTATAACACAGATGAAGCTTGAAAGTTGATGTAATAGCCAGTAAGAAGTAGTACAATTCAAGTTTTAAGTATCGATTATTGACTTTTTAGCTGGCTTTGGTGCCTTGGACATGAGCTAGGACCTTAAGATTCTGCATGAAAGGAGGACTATCAGCCGAGTTGTACGGGAGAATGTGAAAAGTGTTCATATGTAGTAAAAACCTAGAAATCCGTCCGTTTTCGTCATTTGTTATCGAATCGACTTAAAGCCAGATCGTCATATTGGCCGCATTTATGTCTAAACCGGTTGTACTTATCGTCTGCAAAGCTATGTCGCGTGCTGCGGTATGCGGAGACACTAAAAGCATCATAGTAGAACACAGATGAAGCTTCTAAGTTGATGTAATAGACAGTAAGAGGTAGTACAATTCAAGTTTTAGGTATCGATTATTGACTTTATAGCTATCTTTGGTGCCTTGGACATGAGCTAGGATCTTAAGATTCTGCATGTAAGGAGGACTAGCAGCTGATTTGCACGGGAGAATGTGAAAGGTGTTCATATGTAGTAAAAACCTGAGAAATCCGTCCGTTTTCGTCATTTGTTATCGACTCGACTTAAAGCCAGATCTTCACATTGGCCGCTCTTCTCTCTGAAACGGTTGTACTTATCGTCTGCAAAGCTATGACGTGTGCTGCGGTATGCGGAGACACTAAAACCACCATAGTAAAACACAGATGAAGTTTCTAAGTTGATGTAATAGCCAGTAAGATATAGTACAATTCTAGTTTTAGGTATCGATTATTGACTTTTTAGCTGGCTTTGGTTCCTTGGACATGAGCTAGGACCTTAAGATCCTGCATGAAAGGAGGACTAGCAGCCGCGTTGCACCGGTGAATGTGAGAAGTGTTCATATGTAGTAAAAACCTAGAAATCCGTCCGTTTTTGTCATTTGTTACCGAATCGACTTAAAGCCCGATCGTCACATTGGCCGCTCTTCTCTCTGAAACGGTTGTACTTATCGTCTGCAAAGCTATTTCGCGTGCTGCGGTATGCGGAGACACTAAAAGCACCATAGTAGAACACAGATGAAGGTTCTAAGTTGATGTAATAGCCAGTAAGAAGTAGTCCAATTCAAGTTTTATTTATCGATTATTGACTTTTTAGCTGGCTTTGGTTCCTTGGACATGAGCTAGGACCTTAAGATTCTGCATGAAAGGAGGACTAGCAGCCGAGTTGCACGGAAGAATGTGGAATGTGTTCATATGTAGTAAAAACCTAGAAATCCATCCGTTTTCGTCATTTGTTATAGAATCGACTTAAAGCCATATCGTCACATTGGCCGCTCTTCTCTCTGAAACGGTTGTACTTATCGTCTGCAAAGCTACGTCGCGTGCTGCGATATGCGGAGACACTAAAAGATCCATAGTATAACACAGATGAAGCTTGAAAGTTGATGTAATAGCCAGTAAGAAGTAGCACAATTCAAGTTTTAAGTATCGATTATTGACTTTTTAGCTGGCTTTGGTGCCTTGGACATGAGCTAGGACCTTAAGATTCTGCATGAAAGGAGGACTATCAGCCGAGTTGTACGGGAGAATGTGAAAAGTGTTCATATGTAGTAAAAACCTAGAAATCCGTCCGTTTTCGTCATTTGGTATCGAATCGACTTAAAGCCAGATCTTCACATTGACCGCATTTCTGTCTAAAACGGTTGTACTTATCGTCTGCAAAGCTATGTTGCTTGCTGCGGTATGTGGAGACACTAAAAGCACCATAGTAGAACACATATGAAGCTTCTAAGTTGATGTAATAGCCAGTAAGATATAGCCAGTAAGATATAGTACAATTCAAGTTTCAGGTATCGATTATTGACTTTATAGCTGGCTCTGGAGACTTGGACATAGCTAGGACCTTAAGATTCTGCATGAAAGGAGGACTAGCAGCCGAGTTGCACGGGAGAATGTGAAAAGTGTTCATATGTAGTAAAAACCTGAGAAATCCGTCCGTATTCGTCATTTGTTATCGAATCGACTTAAAGCCAGATCGTCAAATTAGCCGCTCTTCTCTCTGAAACTGTTGTACTTATCGATTGCAAAGCTATGTCGCGTGCTGCGGTATGCGGAGACACTAAAAGCACCATAGTAGAACACAGATGAAGCTTCTAAGTTGATGTAGTAGCCAGTAAGAAGTAGTACAATTCAAGTTTTAGGTATCGATTATTGGCTTTTAGCTGGCTTTGGCGCCTTGGACATGAGCTAGGACCTTAAGATTCTGCATGAAAGGAGGATTAGCAGCCGCGATGCACGGGAGAATGTGAAAAGTGTTCATATGTAGTAAAAACCTTAGTAATCCGTCCGTTTTCGTCATTTGTTATCGAATCGACTTAAAGCCAGATCGCCACATTGGCCGCTCTTCTCTCTGAAATGGCTGTACTTATCGTCTGCAAAGCTATGACGCGTGCTGCGGTATGCGGAGACACTAAAACCACCATAGTAAAACACAGATGAAGCATCTAATTTAATGTAATAGAAAGTAAGAAGTAGTACAATTCAAGTTTTAGGTATCGATTATTGACTTTTTAGCTGGCTTTGGTGCCTTGGACATGAGCTAGGACCTTAAGATTCTGCATGAAAGGAGGACTAGCAGCCGAGTTGCACGGGAGAATGTGGAATGTGTTCATATGTAGTAAAAACCTAGAAATCCTTCCGTTTTCGTCATTTGTTATCGACTCAACTTAAAGCCAGATTATCACATTGCCCGCTCTTCTCTCTGAAACGGTCGTAATTATCGTCTGCAAAGCTATGTCTCGTGCTCCAGTATGCGGAGACACTAAAAGCACCATAGTAGAAAACAGATGAAGCTTCTAAGTTGATGTAATAGCCAGTAAGATATAGTACAATTCAAGTTTTAGGTATGGATTATTGACTTTTTAGCTGGCTTTGGTGCCTTGGACATGAGCTAGGACCTTAAGATTCTGCATGAAAGGAGGACTAGCAGCCGAGTTGCACGGGAGAATGTGGAATGTGTTCATATGTAGTAAAAACCTAGAAATCCTTCCGTTTTCGTCATTTGTTATCGAATCGACTTAAAGCCAAATCGTCACATTGGCCGCTCTTCACTCTGAAACGGTTGTACTTATCGTCTGCAAAGCGATGTCGCGTGCTGCGGTATGCGCAGACACTAAAAGCACCATAGTAGAAAACAGATGAAGCTTCTAAGTTGATGTAATAGCCAGTAAGAAGTAGTACAACCCAAGTTTTAGGTATCGATTATTGACTTTTTAGCTTGCTTTTGTGCCTTGGACATGAGCTAGGACCTTGATATTCTGCATGAAAGGAGGACTATCAGCCGAGTTGCAAGGGAGAATGTGCAAAGTGTTCACATGTAGCAAAAACATTAGAAATCCGTCCGTTTTCGTCATTTGTTATCGAATCGACTAATAGCCAGATCGTTACATTGGCCGCTCTTCTCTCTGAAACGGTTGTACTTATCGTCTGCAAAGCTATGACGCTTGCTGCGGTATGCGGAGACACTAAAACCACCATAGTAAAACACAGATGAAGCATCTAATTTAATGTAATAGAAAGTAAGAAGTAGTACAATTCAAGTTTTAGGTATCGATTATGGACTTTTTAGCTGGCTTTGGTGCCTTGGGCAAGAGCTAGGACCTTAAGAATGTGCATGAAAGGAGGACTAGCAGCCGAGTTGCACGGGAGAATGTGAAAAGTGTTCATATGTAGTAAAAACCTGAGAAATCCGTCCGTTTTCGTCATTTGTTATCGAATCGACTTAAAGCCAGATCGTCAAATTGGCCGCTCTTCTCTCTGAAACGGTTGTACTTATCGTCTGCAAAGCGATGTCGCGTGCTGCGGTATGCGCAGACACTAAAAGCACCATAGTACAAAACAGATGAAGCTTCTAAGTTGATGTAATAGCCAGTAAGAAGTAGTACAATTTACGTTTTAGGTATCGTTTATTGACTTTTTAGCTGGCTTTGGTGCCTTGGACATGAGCTAGGACCTTAAGATTCTGCATGAAAGGAGAACTAGCACCGGAGTTGCACGGGTGAATGTGAAAAGTGTTCATATGTAGTAAAAACCTGAGAAATCCGTCCGTTTTCGTCATTTGTTATCGACTCAACTTAAAGCCAGATCATCACATTGGCCGCTCTTCTCTCTGAAACGGTCGTAATTATCGTCTGCAAAGCTATGTCTCGTGCTCCAGTATGCGGAGACACTAAAAGCACCATAGTAGAAAACAGATGAAGCTTCTAAGTTGATGTAATAGCCAGTAAGATATAGTACAATTCAAGTTTTAGGTATCGATTCATGACTTTTTAGCTGGCTTTGGTGCCTTGGACATGAGCTAGGACCTTAACATTCTGCATGAAAGGAGGTCTAGCAGCCGAGTTGGACGGGAGAATGTGAAAAGTGTTCATATGCAGTAAAATCCCGAAAAATCCGTTCGTTATCGTCATTTCTTTACGAATCGACATAAGGCCAGATTGTCACATTGGCCGCTCTTCTCTCTGAAATGGTTGTACTTATCGTCTGCAAAGATATGACGTGTGCTGCGGTATGCGGAGACACTACATCCACCATAGTAAAACACAGATGAAGCATCTAATTTAATGTAATAGCCAGTAAGAAGTAGTACAATTCAAGTTTTAGGTATCGATTATGGACTTTTTAGCTGGCTTTGGTGCCTTGGACATGAGCTAGGACCTTAAGAATCTGCATGAAAGGAGGACTAGCAGCCGAGTTGCACGGGAGAATGTGAAAAGTGTTCATATGTAGTAAAAACCTGAGAAATCCGTCCGTATTCGTCATTTGTTACCGAATCGACTTAAAGCCAGATTGTCACATTGGCCGCTCTTCTCTCTGAAACGGTTGTACTTATCGTCTGCAAAGCTATGTCGCGTGCTGCGGTATGCGGAGACACTAAAAGCACCATAGTAGAACACAGATGAAGCTTCTAAGTTGATGTAATAGCCAGTAAGAAGTAGTACAATTCAAGTTTTAGGTATCGATTATTGACTTTTTGGCTGGCTTTCGTGCCTTGGACATGAGCTAGGACCTTAAGATTCTGCATGGAAGGAGAACTAGCACCGGAGTTGCACGGGAGAATGTGAAAAGTGTTCATATGTAGTAAAAACCTGAGAAATCCGTCCGTTTTCGTCATTTGTTATCTTCTCAACTTACAGCCAGATCATCACATTGGCCGCTCTTCTCTCTGAAACGGTCGTAATTATCGTTTGCAAAGCTATGTCGCGTGCTGCGGTATGCGCAGACACTAAAAGCACCATAGTCGAAAACAGATTAAGCTTCTAAGTTGATGTAATAGCCAGTAAGAAGTAGTACAACTCAAGTTTTAGGTATCGATAATTGACTTTTTAGCTTGCTTTTGTGCCTTGGACATGAGCTAGGACCTTGATTTTCTGCATGAAAGGAGGACTATCAGCCGAGTTGCACGGGTGAATGTGAAAAGTGTTCACATGTAGCAAAAACATTAGAAATCCGTCCGTTTTCGTCATTTGTTATCGAATCGACTTAAAGCCAGATCGTTACATTGGCCGCTCTTCTCTCTGAAACGGTTGTACTTATCGTCTGCAAAGCTATGTAGCGTGCTGCGGTATGTGGAGACACTAAAAGCACCATAATAGAACACAGATGAAGCTTCTAAGTTGATGTAATAGCCAGTAAGAAGTAGTCCAATTCAAGTTTTAGGTATCGATTATTGACTTTTTAGCTGTCTTTGGTTCCTTGGACATGAGCTAGGACCTTAAGATTCTGCATGAAAGGAGGCCTAGCTGCAGAGTTGCACGGGAGAATGTGAAAAGTGTTCATATGTAGTAAAAACCTAGAATTCGTCCGTTTTCGTCATTTGTTATCCAATCGACATAAAGCCAGATCGTCACATTGGCCGCTCTTCTCTCTGAAACGGTTGTACTTATCGTCTGCAAAGCTATGTCGCGTGCTGCGGTATGCGGAGACACTAAAATCACCATAGTAGAAAACAGATGAAGCTTCTAAGTTGATGTAATAGCCTGTAAGATATAGTACAATTCAAGTTTTAGGTTTCGATTATTGACTTTTTAGCTGGCTTTGGTGCCTTGGACATGAGCTAGGACCTTAAGATTCGGCATGAAAGGAGGACTAGCAGCCGAGTTCCACAGGAGAATGTGGAATGTGTTCATATGTAGTAAAAACCTAGAAATCCGTCCGTTTTCGTCATTTGTTACCGAATCGACTTAAAGCCAGATCGTCACATTGGCCGCTGTTCTCTCTGAAACGGTTGTACTTATCGTCTGCAAAGCTATGTCGCGTGCTGCGGTATGCGGAGACACTAAAAGCACCATAGTAGAACACAGATGAAGCTTCTAAGTTGATGTAATAGCCAGTAAGAAGTAGTACAATTCAAGTTTTAGGTATCGATTATTGACTTTTTAGCTGGCTTTGGTGCCTTGGACTTGAGCTAGGACCTTAAGATTCTGCATGAAAGGAGGACTAGCAGCCGAGTTGCACGGGAGAATGTGAAAAGTGTTCATATGCAGTAAAAACCCGAAAAATACGTTCGTTATCGTCATTTTTTTATCGAATCGACATAAGGCCAGATCGTCACATTGGCCGCTCTTCTCTCTGAAATGGTTGTACTTATCGTCTGCAAAAATATGACGTGTGCTGCGGTATGCGGAGACACTAAAACCACCATAGCAAAACATAGATGAAGCATCTAATTTAATGTAATAGCCAGTAAGAAGTAGTACAATTCAAGTTTTAGGTATCGATTATTGACTTTTTAGCTGGCTTTGGTGCCTTGGACATGAGCTAGGACCTTAAGATTCTGCATGAAAGGAGGACTAGCAGCCGAGTTGCACGGGAGAGTGTGAAAAGTGTTCATTTGCAGTAAAAACCCGAAAAATCCGTCCGTTTACGTCATTTGTTATCGAATCGACTTAAAGCCAGATCGCCACATTGGCCGCTCTTCTCTCTGAAATGGCTGTACTTATCGTCTGCAAAGCTATGACGCGTGCTGCGGTATGCGGAGACACTAAAACCACCATAGTAAAACACAGATGAAGCATCTAATTTAATGTAATAGAAAGTAAGAAGTAGTACAATTCTAGTTTTAGGTATCGATTATTGACTTTTTAGCTGGCTTTGGTGCCTTGGACATGAGCTAGGACCTTAAGATTCTGCATGAAGGGACGACTAGCAGCCGAGTTGCACGGGAGAATGTGAAAAGTGTTCATATGTAGTAAAAACCTGAGAAATCCGTCCGTTTTCGTCAATTGTTTTCGAATCGACTTAAAGCCAGATCGTCACATTGGCCCCTCTTCTCTCTGAAACGGTTGTACTTATCGTCTGCAAAGCGATGTCGCGTGCTGCGGTATGCGCAGACACTAAAAGCACCATAGTAGAAAACAGATGAAGCTTCTAAGTTGATGTAATAGCCAGTAAGAAGTAGTACAATTTAAGTTCTAGGTATCGATTATTGACTTTTTAGCTGGCTTTGGTGCCTTGGACATGAGCTAGGACCTTAAGATTCTGCATGAAAGGAGAACTAGCACCGGAGTTGCACGGGAGAATGTGAAAAGTGTTCATATGTAGTAAAAACATGAGAAATCCGTCCGTTTTCGTCATTTGTTATCGACTCAACTTAAAGCCAGATTATCACATTGCCCGCTCTTCTCTCTGAAACGGTCGTAATTATCGTCTGCAAAGCTATGTCTCGTGCTCCAGTATGCGGAGACACTAAAAGCACCATAGTAGAAAACAGATGAAGCTTCTAAGTTGATGTAATAGCCAGTAAGATATAGTACAATTCAAGTTTTAGGTATGGATTATTGACTTTTTAGCTGGCTTTGGTGCCTTGGACATGAGCTAGGACCTTAAGATTCTGCATGAAAGGAGGACTAGCAGCCGAGTTGCACGGGAGAATGTGGAATGTGTTCATATGTAGTAAAAACCTAGAAATCCTTCTGTTTTCGTCATTTGTTATCGAATCGACTTAAAGCCAAATCGTCACATTGGCCGCTCTTCACTCTGAAACGGTTGTACTTATCGTCTGCAAAGCGATGTCGCGTGCTGCGGTATGCGCAGACACTAAAAGCACCATAGTAGAAAACAGATGAAGCTTCTAAGTTGATGTAATAGCCAGTAAGAAGTAGTACAACTCAAGTTTTAGGTATCGATTATTGACTTTTTAGCTTGCTTTTGTGCCTTGGACATGAGCTAGGACCTTGATATTCTGCATGAAAGGAGGACTATCAGCCGAGTTGCACGGGAGAATGTGCAAAGTGTTCACATGTAGCAAAAACATTAGAAATCCGTCCGTTTTCGTCATTTGTTATCGAATCGACTAATAGCCAGATCGTTACATTGGCCGCTCTTCTCTCTGAAACGGTTGTACTTATCGTCTGCAAAGCTATGACGCTTGCTGCGGTATGCGGAGACACTAAAACCACCATAGTAAAACACAGATGAAGCATCTAATTTAATGTAATAGAAAGTAAGAAGTAGTACAATTCAAGTTTTAGGTATCGATTATGGACTTTTTAGCTGGCTTTGGTGCCTTGGACATGAGCTAGGACCTTAAGATTCTGCATGAAAGGAGAACTAGCACCGGAGTTGCACGGATGAATGTGAAAAGTGTTCATATGTAGTAAAAACCTGAGAAATCCGTCCGTTTTCGTCATTTGTTATCGACTCAACTTAAAGCCAGATCATCACATTGGCCGCTCTTCTCTCTGAAACGGTCGTAATTATCGTCTGCAAAGCTATGTCTCGTGCTCCAGTATGCGGAGACACTAAAAGCACCATAGTAGAAAACAGATGAAGCTTCTAAGTTGATGTAATAGCCAGTAAGATATAGTACAATTCAAGTTTTAGGTATCGATTCATGACTTTTTAGCTGGCTTTGGTGCCTTGGACATGAGCTAGGACCTTAACATTCTGCATGAAAGGAGGTCTAGCAGCCGAGTTGGACGGGAGAATGTGAAAAGTGTTCATATGCAGTAAAATCCCGAAAAATCCGTTCGTTATCGTCATTTTTTTACGAATCGACATAAGGCCAGATTGTCACATTGGCCGCTCTTCTCTCTGAAATGGTTGTACTTATCGTCTGCAAAGATATGACGTGTGCTGCGGTATGCGGAGACACTACATCCACCATAGTAAAACACAGATGAAGCATCTAATTTAATGTAATAGCCAGTAAGAAGTAGTACAATTCAAGTTTTAGGTATCGATTATGGACTTTTTAGCTGGCTTTGGTGCCTTGGACATGAGCTAGGACCTTAAGAATCTGCATGAAAGGAGGACTAGCAGCCGAGTTGCACGGGAGAATGTGAAAAGTGTTCATATGTAGTAAAAACCTGAGAAATCCGTCCGTATTCGTCATTTGTTACCGAATCGACTTAAAGCCAGATTGTCACATTGGCCGCTCTTCTCTCTGAAACGGTTGTACTTATCGTCTGCAAAGCTATGTCGCGTGCTGCGGTATGCGGAGACACTAAAAGCACCATAGTAGAACACAGATGAAGCTTCTAAGTTGATGTAATAGCCAGTAAGAAGTAGTACAATTCAAGTTTTAGGTATCGATTATTGACTTTTTGGCTGGCTTTCGTGCCTTGGACATGAGCTAGGACCTTAAGATTCTGCATGGAAGGAGAACTAGCATCGGAGTTGCACGGGAGAATGTGAAAAGTGTTCATATGTAGTAAAAACCTGAGAAATCCGTCCGTTTTCGTCATTTGTTATCGACTCAACTTACAGCCAGATCATCACATTGGCCGCTCTTCTCTCTGAAACGGTCGTAATTATCGTTTGCAAAGCTATGTCGCGTGCTGCGGTATGCGCAGACACTAAAAGCACCATAGTCGAAAACAGATTAAGCTTCTAAGTTGATGTAATAGCCAGTAAGAAGTAGTACAACTCAAGTTTTAGGTATCGATAATTGACTTTTTAGCTTGCTTTTGTGCCTTGGACATGAGCTAGGACCTTGATTTTCTGCATGAAAGGAGGACTATCAGCCGAGTTGCACGGGTGAATGTGAAAAGTGTTCACATGTAGCAAAAACATTAGAAATCCGTCCGTTTTCGTCATTTGTTATCGAATCGACTTAAAGCCAGATCGTTACATTGGCCGCTCTTCTCTCTGAAACGGTTGTACTTATCGTCTGCAAAGCTATGTAGCGTGCTGCGGTATGTGGAGACACTAAAAGCACCATAATAGAACACAGATGAAGCTTCTAAGTTGATGTAATAGCCAGTAAGAAGTAGTCCAATTCAAGTTTTAGGTATCGATTATTGACTTTTTAGCTGTCTTTGGTTCCTTGGACATGAGCTAGGACCTTAAGATTCTGCATGAAAGGAGGCCTAGCTGCAGAGTTGCACGGGAGAATGTGAAAAGTGTTCATATGTAGTAAAAACCTAGAATTCGTCCGTTTTCGTCATTTGTTATCCAATCGACATAAAGCCAGATCGTCACATTGGCCGCTCTTCTCTCTGAAACGGTTGTACTTATCGTCTGCAAAGCTATGTCGCGTGCTGCGGTATGCGGAGACACTAAAATCACCATAGTAGAAAACAGATGAAGCTTCTAAGTTGATGTAATAGCCTGTAAGATATAGTACAATTCAAGTTTTAGGTTTCGATTATTGACTTTTTAGCTGGCTTTGGTGCCTTGGACATGAGCTAGGACCTTAAGATTCGGCATGAAAGGAGGACTAGCAGCCGAGTTGCACAGGAGAATGTGGAATGTGTTCATATGTAGTAAAAACCTAGAAATCCGTCCGTTTTCGTCATTTGTTACCGAATCGACTTAAAGCCAGATCGTCACATTGGCCGCTGTTCTCTCTGAAACGGTTGTACTTATCGTCTGCAAAGCTATGTCGCGTGCTGCGGTATGCGGAGACACTAAAAGCACCATAGTAGAACACAGATGAAGCTTCTAAGTTGATGTAATAGCCAGTAAGAAAGAGTACAATTCAAGTTTTAGGTATCGATTATTGACTTTTTAGCTGGCTTTGGTGCCTTGGACTTGAGCTAGGACCTTAAGATTCTGCATGAAAGGAGGACTAGCAGCCGAGTTGCACGGGAGAATGTGAAAAGTGTTCATATGCAGTAAAAACCCGAAAAATACGTTCGTTATCGTCATTTTTTTATCGAATCGACATAAGGCCAGATCGTCACATTGGCCGCTCTTCTCTCTGAAATGGTTGTACTTATCGTCTGCAAAAATATGACGTGTGCTGCGGTATGCGGAGACACTAAAACCACCATAGCAAAACATAGATGAAGCATCTAATTTAATGTAATAGCCAGTAAGAAGTAGTACAATTCAAGATTTAGGTATCGATTATTGACTTTTTAGCTGGCTTTGGTGCCTTGGACATGAGCTAGGACCTTAAGATTCTGCATGAAAGGAGGACTAGCAGCCGAGTTGCACGGGAGAGTGTGAAAAGTGTTCATTTGCAGTAAAAACCCGAAAAATCCGTCCGTTTACGTCATTTGTTATCGAATCGACTTAAAGCCAGATCGCCACATTGGCCGCTCTTCTCTCTGAAATGGCTGTACTTATCGTCTGCAAAGCTATGACGCGTGCTGCGGTATGCGGAGACACTAAAACCACCATAGTAAAACACAGATGAAGCATCTAATTTAATGTAATAGAAAGTAAGAAGTAGTACAATTCAAGTTTTAGGTATCGATTATTGACTTTTTAGCTGGCTTTGGTGCCTTGGACATGAGCTAGGACCTTAAGATTCTGCATGAAGGGAGGACTAGCAGCCGAGTTGCACGGGAGAATGTGAAAAGTGTTCATATGTAGTAAAAACCTGAGAAATCCGTCCGTTTTCGTCATTTGTTATCGAATCGACTTAAAGCCAGATCGTCACATTGGCCCCTCTTCTCTCTGAAACGGTTGTACTTATCGTCTGCAGAGCGATGTCGCGTGCTGCGGTATGCGCAGACACTAAAAGCACCATAGTAGAAAACAGATGAAGCTTCTAAGTTGATGTAATAGCCAGTAAGAAGTAGTACAATTTAAGTTTTAGGTATCGATTATTGACTTTTTAGCTGGCTTTGGTGCCTTGGACATGAGCTAGGACCTTAAGATTCTGCATGAAAGGAGAACTAGCACCGGAGTTGCACGGGAGAATGTGAAAAGTGTTCATATGTAGTAAAAACATGAGAAATCCGTCCGTTTTCGTCATTTGTTATCGACTCAACTTAAAGCCAGATTATCACATTGCCCGCTCTTCTCTCTGAAACGGTCGTAATTATCGTCTGCAAAGCTATGTCTCGTGCTCCAGTATGCGGAGAGACTAAAAGCACCATAGTAGAAAACAGATGAAGCTTCTAAGTTGATGTAATAGCCAGTAAGATATAGTACAATTCAAGTTTTAGGTATGGATTATTGACTTTTTAGCTGGCTTTGGTGCCTTGGACATGAGCTAGGACCTTAAGATTCTGCATGAAAGGAGGACTAGCAGCCGAGTTGCACGGGAGAATGTGGAATGTGTTCATATGTAGTAAAAACCTAGAAATCCTTCCGTTTTCGTCATTTGTTATCGAATCGACTTAAAGCCAAATCGTCACATTGGCCGCTCTTCACTCTGAAACGGTTGTACTTATCGTCTGCAAAGCGATGTCGCGTGCTGCGGTATGCGCAGACACTAAAAGCACCATAGTAGAAAACAGATGAAGCTTCTAAGTTGATGTAATAGCCAGTAAGAAGTAGTACAACTCAAGTTTTAGGTATCGATTATTGACTTTTTAGCTTGCTTTTGTGCCTTGGACATGAGCTAGGACCTTGATATTCTGCATGAAAGGAGGACTATCAGCCGAGTTGCACGGGAGAATGTGCAAAGTGTTCACATGTAGCAAAAACATTAGAAATCCGTCCGTTTTCGTCATTTGTTATCGAATCGACTAATAGCCAGATCGTTACATTGGCCGCTCTTCTCTCTGAAACGGTTGTACTTATCGTCTGCAAAGCTATGACGCTTGCTGCGGTATGCGGAGACACTAAAACCACCATAGTAAAACACAGATGAAGCATCTAATTTAATGTAATAGAAAGTAAGAAGTAGTACAATTCAAGTTTTAGGTATCGATTATGGACTTTTTAGCTGGCTTTGGTGCCTTGGGCAAGAGCTAGGACCTTAAGAATGTGCATGAAAGGAGGACTAGCAGCCGAGTTGCACGGGAGAATGTGAAAAGTGTTCATATGTAGTAAAAACCTGAGAAATCCGTCCATTTTCGTCATTTGTTATCGAATCGACTTAAAGCCAGATCGTCACATTGGCCGCTCTTCTCTCTGAAACGGTTGTACTTATCGTCTGCAAAGCGATGTCGCGTGCTGCGGTATGCGCAGACACAAAAGCACCATAGTACAAAACAGATGAAGCTTCTAAGTTGATGTAATAGCCAGTAAGAAGTAGTACAATTTACGTTTTAGGTATCGATTATTGACTTTTTAGCTGGCTTTGGTGCCTTGGACATGAGCTAGGACCTTAAGATTCTGCATGAAAGGAGAACTAGCACCGGAGTTGCACGGGTGAATGTGAAAAGTGTTCATATGTAGTAAAAACCTGAGAAATCCGTCCGTTTTCGTCATTTGTTATCGACTCAACTTAAAGCCAGATCATCACATTGGCCGCTCTTCTCTCTGAAACGGTCGTAATTATCGTCTGCAAAGCTATGTCTCGTGCTCCAGTATGCGGAGACACTAAAAGCACCATAGTAGAAAACAGATGAAGCTTCTAAGTTGATGTAATAGCCAGTAAGATATAGTACAATTCAAGTTTTAGGTATCGATTCATGACTTTTTAGCTGGCTTTGGTGCCTTGGACATGAGCTAGGACCTTAAGATTCTGCATGAAAGGAGGTCTAGCAGCCGAGTTGGACGGGAGAATGTGAAAAGTGTTCATATGCAGTAAAATCCCGAAAAATCCGTTCGTTATCGTCATTTTTTTACGAATCGACATAAGGCCAGATTGTCACATTGGCCGCTCTTCTCTCTGAAATGGTTGTACTTATCGTCTGCAAAGATATGACGTGTGCTGCGGTATGCGGAGACACTACAACCACCATAGTAAAACACAGATGAAGCATCTAATTTAATGTAATAGCCAGTAAGAAGTAGTACAATTCAAGTTTTAGGTATCGATTATGGACTTTTTAGCTGGCTTTGGTGCCTTGGACATGAGCTAGGACCTTAAGAATCTGCATGAAAGGAGGACTAGCAGCCGAGTTGCACGGGAGAATGTGAAAAGTGTTCATATGTAGTAAAAACCTGAGAAATCCGTCCGTATTCGTCATTTGTTACCGAATCGACTTAAAGCCAGATTGTCACATTGGCCGCTCTTCTCTCTGAAACGGTTGTACTTATCGTCTGCAAAGCTATGTCGCGTGCTGCGGTATGCGGAGACACTAAAAGCACCATAGTAGAACACAGATGAAGCTTCTAAGTTGATGTAATAGCCAGTAAGAAGTAGTACAATTCAAGTTTTAGGTATCGATTATTGACTTTTTAGCTGGCTTTGGTGCCTTGGACATGAGCTAGGACCTTAAGATTCTGCATGGAAGGAGAACTAGCACCGGAGTTGCACGGGAGAATGTGAAAAGTGTTCATATGTAGTAAAAACCTGAGAAATCCGTCCGTTTTCGTCATTTGTTATCGACTCAACTTACAGCCAGATCATCACATTGGCCGCTCTTCTCTCTGAAACGGTCGTAATTATCGTTTGCAAAGCTATGTCGCGTGCTGCGGTATGCGCAGACACTAAAAGCACCATAGTCGAAAACAGATTAAGCTTCTAAGTTGATGTAATAGCCAGTAAGAAGTAGTACAACTCAAGTTTTAGGTATCGATAATTGACTTTTTAGCTTGCTTTTGTGCCTTGGACATGAGCTAGGACCTTGATATTCTGCATGAAAGGAGGACTATCAGCCGAGTTGCACGGGTGAATGTGAAAAGTGTTCACATGTAGCAAAAACATTAGAAATCCGTCCGTTTTCGTCATTTGTTATCGAATCGACTTAAAGCCAGATCGTTACATTGGCCGCTCTTCTCTCTGAAACGGTTGTACTTATCGTCTGCAAAGCTATGTAGCGTGCTGCGGTATGTGGAGACACTAAAAGCACCATAATAGAACACAGATGAAGCTTCTAAGTTGATGTAATAGCCAGTAAGAAGTAGTCCAATTCAAGTTTTTGGTATCGATTATTGACTTTTTAGCTGGCTTTGGTTCCTTGGACATGAGCTAGGACCTTAAGATTCTGCATGAAAGGAGGCCTAGTTGCAGAGTTGCACGGGAGAATGTGAAAAGTGTTCATATGTAGTAAAAACCTAGAATTCGTCCGTTTTCGTCATTTGTTATCCAATCGACATAAAGCCAGATCGTCACATTGGCCGCTCTTCTCTCTGAAACGGTTGTACTTATCGTCTGCAAAGCTATGTCGCGTGCTGCGGTATGCGGAGACACTAAAATCACCATAGTAGAAAACAGATGAAGCTTCTAAGTTGATGTAATAGCCTGTAAGATATAGTACAATTCAAGTTTTAGGTTTCGATTATTGACTTTTTTGCTGGCTTTGCTGCCTTGGACATGAGCTAGGACCTTAAGATTCGGCATGAAAGGAGGACTAGCAGCCGAGTTGCACAGGAGAATGTGGAATGTGTTCATATGTAGTAAAAACCTAGAAATCCGTCCGTTTTCGTCATTTGTTACCGAATCGACTTAAAGCCAGATCGTCACATTGGCCGCTGTTCTCTCTGAAACGGTTGTACTTATCGTCTGCAAAGCTATGTCGCGTGCTGCGGTATGCGGAGACACTAAAAGCACCATAGTAGAACACAGATGAAGCTTCTAAGTTGATGTAATAGCCAGTAAGAAGTAGTACAATTCAAGTTTTAGGTATCGATTATTGACTTTTTAGCTGGCTTTGGTGCCTTGGACTTGAGCTAGGACCTTAAGATTCTGCATGAAAGGAGGACTAGCAGCCGAGTTGCACGGGAGAATGTGAAAAGTGTTCATATGCAGTAAAAACCCGAAAAATACGTTCGTTATCGTCATTTTTTTATCGAATCGACATAAGGCCAGATCGTCACATTGGCCGCTCTTCTCTCTGAAATGGTTGTACTTATCGTCTGCAAAGATATGACGTGTACTGCGGTATGCGGAGACACTAAAACCACCATAGCAAAACATAGATGAAGCATCTAATTTAATGTAATAGCCAGTAAGAAGTAGTACAATTCAAGTTTTAGGTATCGATTATGGATTTTTAGCTGGCTTTGGTGCCTTGGAAATTAGCTAGGACCATAAGAATCTGCATGAAAGGAGGACTATCAGCCGAGTTGTACGGGAGAATGTGAAAAGTGTTCATATGTAGTAAAAACCTGAGAAATCCGTCCGTATTCGTCATTTGTTACCGAATCGAATTAAAGCCAGATCGTCACATTGGTCGCTCTTCTCTCTGAAACGATTGTACTTATCGACTGCAAAGCTCTGTCGCGTGCTGCGGTATCCGGAGACACTAAAAGCACCATAGTAGAACACAGATGAAGGTTCTAAGTTGATGTAATAGCCAGTAAGAAGTAGTCCAATTCAAGTTTTAGGTATCGATTATTGACTTTTTAGCTGGCTTTGGTGCCTTGGACATGAGATAGGACCTTAAGATTCTGCATGAAAGGAGGACTAGCAGCAGAGTTGCACGGGACAATGTGAAAAGTGTTCATATGTAGTAAAAACCTAGAAATCCGTCCGTTTTCGTCATTTGTTATCGAATCGACTTAAAGCCAAATCGTCACATTGGTCGCTCTTCTTTCTGAAACGATTGTACTTATCGTCTGCAAAGCTATGTCGCGTGCTGCGGTATGCGGAGACACTAAAAGCACCATAGTAGAACACAGATGAAGGTTCTAAGTTGATGTAATAGCCAGTAAGAAGTAGACCAATTCAAGTTTTAGGTATCGATTATTGACTTTTTAGCTGGCTTTGGTTCCTTGGACATGAGCTAGGACCTTAAGATTCTACATGAAAGGAGGACTAGCTGCCGAGTTGCACGGGAGAATGTGAAAAGTGTTCATATGTAGTAAAAACCTGAGAAATCAGTCCGTTTTCGTCATTTGTTATCGACTCGACTTAAAGCCAGATCTTCACATTGGCCGCTCTTCTCTCTGAAACGGTCCTAATTATCGTCTGCAAAGCTATGTCTCGTGCTCCGGTATGCGGAGACACTAAAAGCACCATAGTAGAAAACAGATAAAGCTTCTAAGTTGATGTAATAGCCAGTAAGAAGTAGTACAATTCAAGTTTTAGGTTTCGATTATTGACTTTTTAGCTGGCTTTGGTGCCTTGGACATGAGCTAGGACCTTAAGATTCTGCATGAAAGGAGGACTAGCAGCCGAGTTGCATGGGAGAATGTGGAATGTGTTCATATGTAGTAAAAACCTAGAAATCCGTCCGTTTTCGTCATTTGTTACCGAATCGACTTAAAGCCAGATCGTCACATTGGCCGCTCTTCTCTCTGAAACGGTTGTACTTATCGTCTGCAAAGCTATGTCGCGTGCTGCGGTATGCGGAGACACTAAAAGAACCATAGTAGAACACAGATGCAGCTTCTAAGTTGATGTAATAGCCAGTAAGAAGTAGACCAATTCAAGTTTTAGGTATCGATTATTGACTTTTTAGCTGGCTTTGGTTCCTTGGACATGAGCTAGGACCTTAAGATTCTGCATGAAGGGTGGACTAGCAGCCGAGTTGCATGGGAGAATGTGGAATGTGTTCATATGTAGTAAAAACCTAGACATCCGTCCGTTTTCGTCATTTGTTACCGAATCGACTTAAAGCCAGATCGTCACATTGGCCGCTCCTCTCTCTGAAACGGTTGTACTTATCGTCTGCAAAGCTATGTCGCATGCTGCGGTATGCGGAGACTCTCAAAGCACTATAGTAGAACACAGATGAAGCTTCTAAGTTGATGTAATAGCCAGTAAGAAGTAGTACAATTTAAGTTTTAGGTATCGATTATTAACTTTTTAGCTGGCTTTGGTGCCTTGGACATGAGCTAGGACCTTAAGATTCTGCATGAAATAGAACAAGCACCGGAGTTGCACGGGAGAATGTGAAAAGTGTTCATATGTAGTAAAAACCTGAGAAATCCGTCCGTATTCGTCATTTGTTATCGACTCAACTTAAAGCCAGATCATCAAATTGGCCGCTCTTCTCTCTGAAACGGTCGTAATTATCATCTGCAAAACTATGTCTCGTGCTCCAGTATGCGGAGACACTAAAAGCACCATAGTAGAAAACAGATGAAGCTTCTAAGTTGATGTAATAGCCAGTAAGATATAGTACAATTCAAGTTTTAGGTATCGATTATTGACTTTTTAGCTGGCTTTGGTGCCTTGGACATGAGCTAGGACCTTAAGATTCTGCATGAAAGGAGGACTAGCAGCCGAGTTGCACGGGAGAATGTGGAATGTGTTCATAAGTAGTAAAAACCTAGAAATCCTTCCGTTTTCGTCATTTGTTATCGAATCGACTTAAAGCCAGATCGTCACATTGGCCGCTCTTCTCTCTGAAACGGTTGTACTTATCGTCTGCAAAGCTATGTCGCGTGCTGCGGTATGCGCAGACACTAAAAGCACCATAGTAGAAAACAGATGAAGCTTCTAAGTTGATGTAATAGCCAGTAAGAAGTAGTACAACTCAAGTTTTAGGTATCGATAATTGACTTTTTAGCTTGCTTTTGTGCCTTGGACATGGGCTAGGACCTTGATATTCTGCATGAAAGGAGGACTATCAGCCGAGTTGCACGGGTGAATGTGAAAAGTGTTCACATGTAGCAAAAACATTAGAAATCCGTCCTTTTTCGTCTTTTGTTACCGAATCGACTTAAAGCCAGATCGTCACATTGGCCGCTCTTCTCTCTGAAACGGTTGTACTTATCGTCTGCAAAGCTATGTCGCGTGCTGCGGTATGCGGAGACACTAAAAGCACCATAGTAGAACACAGATGAAGCTTCTAAGTTGATGTAATAGCCAGTAAGAAGTAGACCAATTCAAGTTTTAGGTATCGATTATTGACATTTTAGCTGGCTTTGGTTCCTTGGACATGAGCTAGGACCTTAAGATTCTGCATGAAAGGAGGACTAGCTGCCGAGTTGCACGGGAGAATGTGAAAAGTGTTCATATGTAGTAAAAACCTGAGAAATCCGTCCGTTTTCGTCATTTGTTATCGACTCGACTTAAAGCCAGATCTCCACATTGGCCGCTCTTCTCTCTGAAACGGTCCTAATTATCGTCTGCAAAGCTATGTCTCGTGCTCCGGTATGCGGAGACACTAAAAGCACCATAGTAGAAAACAGATGAAGCTTCTAAGTTGATGTAATAGCCAGTAAGATATAGTACAATTCAAGTTTTAGGTTTCGATTATTGACTTTTTAGCTGGCTTTGGTGCCTTGGACATGAGCTAGGACCTTAAGATTCTGCATGAAAAGAGGACTAGCAGCCGAGTTGCATGGGAGAATGTGGAATGTGTTCATATGTAGTAAAAACCTAGAAATCCGTCCGTTTTCGTCATTTGTTACCGAATCGACTTAAAGCCAGATCGTCACATTGGCCGCTCTTCTCTCTGAAACGGTTGTACTTATCGTCTGCAAAGCTATGTCGCGTGCTGTGGTATGCGGAGACACTAAAAGCACAATAGTAGAACACAGATGGAGCTTCTAAGTTGATGTAATAGCCAGTAAGAAGTAGTACAATTCAAGTTTTAGGTATCGATTATTGACTTTTTAGGGGGCTTTGGTGCCTTGGACTTGAGCTAGGACCTTAAGATTCGGCATGAAAGGAGGACTAGCAGCTGAGTTGCACGGGAGAATGTGAAAAGTGTTGATATGCAGTAAAAACCTGAAAAATCCGTTCGTTATCGTCATTTTTTTATCGAATCGTCATAAGGCCAGATCGTCACATTGGCCGCTCTTCTCTCTGAAATGGTTGTACTTATCGTCTGCAAATATATGACGTGTGCTGCGGTATGCGGAAACACTAAAAGATCCATAGTAGAACACAGATGAAGCTTCTAAGTTGATGTAATAGCCAGTAAGAAGTAGCACAATTCAAGTTTTAGGTATCGATTATTGACTTTTTAGCTGGCTTTGGTTCCTTGGACATGAGCTAGGACCTTAAGATTCTGCATGAAAGGAGGACTATCAGCCGAGTTGTACGGGAGAATGTGAAAAGTGTTCATATGTAGTAAAAACCTAGAAATCCGTCCGTTTACGTCATTTGTTATCGAATCGACTTAAAGCCAGATCGTCACATTGGCCGCATTTATGTCTAAAACGATTGTTCTTATCGTATGCAAAGCTATGTCGCGTGCTGCGGTATGCGGAGACACTAAAAGCATCATAGTAGAACACAGATGAAGCTTCTAAGTTGATGTAATAGATAGTAAGAAGTAGTACAATTCAAGTTTTAGGTATCGATTATTGACTTTATAGCTATCTTTGGTGCCTTGGACATGAGCTAGGACCTTACGATTCTTCATGAAAGGAGGACTAGCAGCTGATTTGCACGGGAGAATGTGAAAAGTGTTCATATGTAGTAAAAACCTGAGAAATCCGTCCGTTTTCGTCATTTGTTATCGACTCGACTTAAAGCCAGATCTTCACATTGGCCGCTCTTCTCTCTGACACGGTTGTACTTATCGTCTGCAAAGCTATGACGTGTCCTGCGGTATGCGGAGACACTAAAACCACCATAGTAAAACACAGATGAAGCTTCTAAGTTGATGTAATAGCCAGTAAGATATAGTACAATTCTAGTTTTAGGTATCGATTTTTGACTTTTTAGCTGGCTTTGGTGCCTTGGACATGACCTAGGACGTTAAGATTCTGCATGAAAGGAGGACTAGCAGCCGCGTTGCACGGGAGAATGTGAGAAGTGTTCATATGTAGTAAAAACCTGAAAAATCCGTTCTTTTTCGTCATTTGTTATCGAATCGACTTAAAGCCAGAATGTCATATTGGGCGCTCTTCTCTCTGAAACGGTTGTACTTATCGTCTGCAAAGCTATGACTTGTGCTGCGGTATGCGGAGACACTAAAACCACAATAGTAAAACACAGATGAAGCATCTAATTTAATGTAATAGCCAGTAAGAAGTAGTCCAATTCAAGTTTTAGGTATCGATTATTAATTTCTTAGCTGGCTTTGGTGCCTTGGACATGAGCTAGGACCTTAAGATTCTGCATGAAAGGAGGACTAGCAGCTGAGTTGCACGGGAGAATGTGAAAAGTGTTCATATGCAGGAAAAACGCGAAAAATCCGTTCGTTATCGTCATTTGTTATCGAATCGACTTAAAGCCAGATCGTCACATTGGTCGCTCTTCTCTCTGAAACGATTGTACTTATCGACTGCATCGCTATGTCGCGTGCTGCGGTATGCGGAGACACTAAAAGCACCATAGTAGAACACAGATGAAGCTTCTAAGTTGATGTAATAGCCAGTAAGAAGTAGTACAATTCAAGTTTAAGTATCGATTATTGACTTTTTAGCTGGCTTTAGTGCCTTGGACATGAGCTAGGACCTTAAGATTCTGCATGAAAGGAGAACTAGCAGCCGAGTTGCACGGGAGTATGTGAAAAGTGTTCATATGTAGTAAAAACATGAGAAATCCGTCCGTTTTCGTCATTTGTTATCGAATCGACCTAAAGCCAGAATGTCACACTGGCCGCTCTTCTCTCTGAAACGGTTGTACTTATCGTCTGCAAAGCTAAGACGTGTGCTGCGGTATGCGGAGACACTAAAACCACCATAGTAAAACACAGATGAAGCATCTAATTTATTGTAATAGCTAGTAAGAAGTAGTACAATTCAAGTTTTAGGTATCGATAATGGACTTTTTAGCTGGCTTTGGTGCCTTGGACATGAGCTAGGACCTTAAGAATCTGCATGAAAGGAGGACCAGCAGCCGAGTTGCACGGGAGAATGTGAAAAGTGTTCATATGTAGTAAAAAAATGAGAAATCCGTCCGTTTTCGTCATTTGTTATTGAATCGACTTAAAGCCAGATCGTCACATTGGTCGCTCTTCTCCCTGAAACGATTGTACTTATCGTCTGCAAAGCTATGTCGCGTGCTGCGGTATGCGGAGACACTAAAAGCACCATAGTAGAACACAGATGAAGCTTCTAAGTTGATGTAATAGCCAGTAAGAAGTAGTACAATTCAAGTTTTAGGTATCGATTATTGACTTCTTAGCTGGCTTTCGTGCCTTGGACATGAGCTAGGACCTTAAGATTCTGCATGAAAGGAGGACTAGCAGCCGAGTTGCACGGGAGAATGTGAAAAGTGTTCATATGCAGTAAAAACCTGAGAAATCCGTCCGTTTTCTTCATTTGTTATCGAATCGACTTAAAGCCAGATCGTCAATTTGGTCGCTCTTCTCTCTGAAACGATTGTACTTATCGTCTGCAAAGCTATGTCGCGTGCTGCGGTATGTGGAGAACTAAAAGCACCATAGTAGAACACAGATGAAGCTTCTATGTTGATGTAATAACCAGTAAGAAGTAGTACAATTCAAGTTTTAGGTATCGATTATTGACTTTTTAGGTGGCTTTGGTGCCTTGGGCATGAGCTAGGACCTTAAGATTCTGCATGAAAGGAGGACTAGCAGCTGAGTTGCATGGGAGAATGTGAAAAGAATTCATATGCAGTAAAAACCCGAAAAATCCGTTCGTTATCGTCATTTGTTATCGAATCGCTTAAAGCCAGATCGTCACATTGGCCGCTCTTCTCTCTGAAATGGTTGTACTTATCGTCTGCAATGCTATGACGTGTGCTGCGGTATGCGGAGACACTAAAACCACCATAGTAAAACACAGATGAAGCATCTAATTAAATGTAATAGCCTGTAAGAAGTAGTACAATTCAAGTTTTAGGTATCGATTATGGACTTTTTAGCTGGCTTTGGCGGCTTGGACATGAGCTAGGATCTTAAGAATTTGCATGAAAGGAGGACTGGCTGCCGAGTTGCACGGGAGAATGTGAGACGTGTTCATATGTAGTAAAAACCTGAGAAATCCGTCCGTATTCGTCATTTGTTATCGAATCGACTTAAAGCCAGATCGTCACATTGGTCGCTCTTCTCTCTGAAACGATTGTACTTATCGTCTGCAAAGCTATGTCGCGTGCTGCGGTATGCGGAGACACTAAAAGCACCATAGTAGAACACAGATGAAGCTTCTAAGTTGATGTAATAGCCAGTAAGAAGTAGTACAATTCAAGTTTTAGGTATCGATTATTGACTTTTTAGCTGGCTTTGGTGCCTTGGACATGAGCTAAGACCTTAAGATTCTGCATGAAAGGGAGAACTAGCAGCCGAGTTGCACGGGAGAATGTGAAAAGTGTTCATATGTAGTAAAAACCTGAGAAATCCGTCCGTTTTCGTCATTTGTTATCGAATCGACTTAAAACCAGAATGTCACACTTGCCGCTCTTCTCTCTGAAACGGTTGTACTTATCGTCTGCAAAGCTAAGACGTGTGCTGCGGTATGCGGAGACACTAAAACCACCATAGTAAAACACAGATGAAGCATCTAATTGAATGTAATAGCCAATAAGAAGTAGTACAATTCAAGTTTTAGGTATCAATTATTGACTTTTTAGCTGGCTTTGGTTCCTTGGACATGAGCTAGGACCTTAAGATTCTTCATGAAAGGAGGACTAGCTGCCGAGTTGCACGGGAGAATGTGAAAAGTGTTCATATGTAGTAAAAACCTAGAAATCCGTCCGTTTTCGTCATTTGTTATCGAATCGACTTAAAGCCAGATCGTCACATTGGCCGCATTTCTGTCTAAAACGGTTGTACTTATCGTCTGCAAAGCTATGTCGCGTGCTGCGGTATGCGGAGACACTTAAAGCACCATAGTAGAACACAGATGAAGCTTCTAAGTTGATGTAATAGCCAGTAAGAAGTAGTACAATTCAAGTTTTAGGTATCGATTATTGACTTTTTAGCTGGCTTTGGTGCCTTGGACATGAGCTATGACCTTAAGATTCTGCATGTAAGGAGAACTAGCAGCCGCGTTGCACGGGAGAATGTGAAAAGTGTTCATATGTAGTAAAAACCTGAAAAATCCGTTCTTTTTCGTCATTTGTTATCGAATCGACTTAAAGCCAGAATGTCATATTGGCCACTCTTCTCTCTGAAACGGTTGTACTTATCGTCTGCAAAGCTATGACTTGTGCTGCGGTATGCGGAGACACTAAAACCACAATAGTAAAACACAGATGAAGCATCTAATTTAATGTAATAGCCAGTAAGAAGTAGTCCAATTCAAGTTTTAGGTATCGATTATTAATTTCTTAGCTGGCTTTGGTGCCTTGGACATGAGCTAGGACCTTAAGAATCTGCATGAAAGGAGGACCAGCAGCCGAGTTGCACGGGAGAATGTGAAAAGTGTTCATATGTAGTAAAAAAATGAGAAATCCGTCCGTTTTCGTCATTTGTTATCGAATCGACTTAAAGCCAGATCGTCACATTGGTCGCTCTTCTCTCTGAAACGATTGTACTTATCGTCTGCAAAGCTATGTCGCGTGCTGCGGTATGCGGAGACACTAAAAGCACCATAGTAGAACACAGATGAAGCTTCTAAGTTGATGTAATAGCCAGTAAGAAGTAGTACAATTCAAGTTTTAGGTATCGATTATTGACTTCTTAGCTGGCTTTCGAGCCTTGGACATGAGCTAGGACCTTAAGATTCTGCATGAAAGGAGGACTAGCAGCCGAGTTGCACGGGAGAATGTGAAAAGTGTTCATATGTAGTAAAAACCTGAAAAATCCGTCCTTTTTCGTCATTTGTTATCGAATCGACTTAAAGCCAGATCGTCACATTGGCCGCTCTTGTCTCTGAAACGGTTGTACTTATCGTCTGCAAAGCTATGTCGCGTGCTGCGGTATGCGGAGACACTAAAAGCACCATAGTAGAACACAGATGAAGCTTCTATGATGATGTAATAGCCAGTAAGAAGTAGTACAATTCAAGTTTTAGGTATCGATTATTGACTTTTTAGCTGGGTTTGGTTCCTTGGACATGAGCTAGGACCTTAAGATTCTGCATGAGAGGTGGACTAGCAGCTGAGTTGCACGGGAGAATGTGAAAAGTGTTCATATGCAGTAAAAACCTGAGAAATCCGTCCGTTTTCTTCATTTGTTATCGAATCGACTTAAAGCCAGATCGTCAATTTGGTCGCTCTTCTCTCTGAAACGATTGTACTTATCGTCTGCAAAGCTATGTCGCGTGCTGCGGTATGTGGAGAACTAAAAGCACCATAGTAGAACACAGATGAAGCTTCTACGTTGATGTAATAACCAGTAAGAAGTAGTACAATTCAAGTTTTAGGTATCGATTATTGACTTTTTAGGTGGCTTTGGTGCCTTGGGCATGAGCTAGGACCTTAAGATTCTGCATGAAAGGAGGACTAGCAGCTGAGTTGCATGGGAGAATGTGAAAAGTGTTCATATGTAGTAAAAACCCGAAAAATCCGTACGTTATCGTCATTTGTTATCGAATCGCTTAAAGCCAGATCGTCACATTGGCCGCTCATCTCTCTGAAATGGTCGTACTTATCGTCTGCAAAGCTATGTCGCGTACTGCGGTATGCGGAGACAATAAAATCGCCATAGTAGAACACAGATGAAGCTTCTAAGTCGATGTAATAGCCTGTAACAAGTAGTACAATTCAAGTTTTAGGTACTGATTATTGACTTTTTAGCTGGCTTTGGCGGCTTGGACATGAGCTAGGATCTTAAGAATTTGCATGAAAGGAGGACTGGCTGCCGAGTTGCACGGGAGAAAGTGAAACGTGTTCATATGTAGTAAAAACCTGAGAAATCCGTCCGTTTTCGTCATTTGTTATCGAATCGACTTAAAACCAGAATGTCACACTTGCCGCTCTTCTCTCTGAAACGGTTGTACTTATCGTCTGCAAAGCTAAGACGTGTGCTGCGGTATGCGGAGACACTAAAACCACCATAGTAAAACACAGATGAAGCATCTAATTGAATGTAATAGCCAGTAAGAAGTAGTACAATTCAAGTTTTAGGTATCAATTATTGACTTTTTAGCTGGCTTTGGTTCCTTGGACATGAGCTAGGACCTTAAGATTCTTCATGAAAGGAGGACTAGCTGCCGAGTTGCACGGGAGAATGTGAAAAGTGTTCATATGTAGTAAAAACCTAGAAATCCGTCCGTTTTCGTCATTTGTTATCGAATCGACTTAAAGCCAGATCGTCACATTGGCCGCATTTCTGTCTAAAACGGTTGTACTTATCGTCTGCAAAGCTATGTCGCGTGCTGCGGTATGCGGAGACACTTAAAGCACCATAGTAGAACACAGATGAAGCTTCTAAGTTGATGTAATAGCCAGTAAGAAGTAGTACAATTCAAGTTTTAGGTATCGATTATTGACTTTTTAGCTGGCTTTGGTGCCTTGGACATGAGCTAGGACCTTAAGATTCTGCATGTAAGGAGAACTAGCAGCCGCGTTGCACGGGAGAATGTGAAAAGTGTTCATATGTAGTAAAAACCTGAAAAATCCGTCCGTTTTCGTCATTTGTTATCGGATCGACTTAAAGCCAAATCGTCACATTGGCCTCTCTTCTCTCTGAAACGGTTGTACTTATCGTCTGCAAAGCTATGTCGCGTGCTGCGGTATGTGGAGAACTAAAAGCACCATAGTAGAACACACATAAAGCTTCTAAGAAAGAGTAATAGCCAGTAAGAAGTAGTACAATTCAAGTTTTATTTATGGATTATTGATTTTTTACCCTTCTTTGTTGCCTTCGACATGAGCTAGGAACTTAAGATTTTGCATGAAAGCAGGACTAGCAGCCGAGTTGCACGGGAGAATGTGAAAAGTGTTCATATGTATTTAAAACCTGAGAAATCCGTCCGTTTTCGTCATTTGTTTTCGAATCGACTTAAAGCCAGATCGTCACGTTGTCGCCCTTCTGTCGGAAACGGTTGTACTTATCGTTTGCAAGGCTATGTCGCGTGCTGCGGTATGCTGAGACACTAAAAGCACCATAGTAAAACACAGATGAAGCATCTAATTAAATGTAATAGCCTGTAAGAAGTAGTACAATTCAAGTTTTAGGTATCGATTATGGACTTTTTAGCTGGCTTTGGCGGCTTGGACATGAGCTAGGATCTTAAGAATTTGCATGAAAGGAGGACTGGCTGCCGAGTTGCACGGGAGAATGTGAAAAGTGTTCATATGCAGTAAAAACCTGAGAAATCCGTCCGTTTTCTTCATTTGTTATCGAATCGACTTAAAGCCAGATCGTCAATTTGGTCGCTCTTCTCTCTGAAACGATTGTACTTATCGTCTGCAAAGCTATGTCGCGTGCTGCGGTATGTGGAGAACTAAAAGCACCATAGTAGAACACAGATGAAGCTTCTACGTTGATGTAATAACCAGTAAGAAGTAGTACAATTCAAGTTTTAGGTATCGATTATTGACTTTTTAGGTGGCTTTGGTGCCTTGGGCATGAGCTAGGACCTTAAGATTCTGCATGAAAGGAGGACTAGCAGCTGAGTTGCATGGGAGAATGTGAAAAGTGTTCATATGCAGTAAAAACCCGAAAAATCCGTACGTTATCGTCATTTGTTATCGAATCGCTTAAAGCCAGATCGTCACATTGGCCGCTCATCTCTCTGAAATGGTCGTACTTATCGTCTGCAATGCTATGACGTGTGCTGCGGTATGCGGAGACACTAAAACCACCATAGTAAAACACAGATGAAGCATCTAATTAAATGTAATAGCCTGTAAGAAGTAGTACAATTCAAGTTTTAGGTATCGATTATGGACTTTTTAGCTGGCTTTGGCGGCTTGGACATGAGCTAGGATCTTAAGAATTTGCATGAAAGGAGGACTGGCTGCCGAGTTGCACGGGAGAATGTGAAACGTGTTCATATGTAGTAAAAACCTGAGAAATCCGTCCGTATTCGTCATTTGTTATCGAATCGACTTAAAGCCAGATCGTCACATTGGTCGCTCTTCTCTCTGAAACGATTGTACTTATCGTCTGCAAAGCTATGTCGCGTGCTGCGGTATGCGGAGACACTAAAAGCACCATAGTAGAACACAGATGAAGCTTCTAAGTTGATGTAATAGCCAGTAAGAAGTAGTACAATTCAAGTTTTAGGTATCGATTATTGACTTTTTAGCTGGCTTTGGTGCCTTGGACATGAGCTAAGACCTTAAGCTTCTGCATGAAAGGGAGAACTAGCAGCCGAGTTGCACGGGAGAATGTGAAAAGTGTTCATATGTAGTAAGAACCTGAGAATCCCGTCCGTTTTCGTCATTTGTTATCGAATCGACTTAAAACCAGAATGTCACACTTGCCGCTCTTCTCTCTGAAACGGTTGTACTTATCGTCTGCAAAGCTAAGACGTGTGCTGCGGTATGCGGAGACACTAAAACCACCATAGTAAAACACAGATGAAGCATCTAATTGAATGTAATAGCCAGTAAGAAGTAGTACAATTCAAGTTTTAGGTATCAATTATTGACTTTTTAGCTGGCTTTGGTTCCTTGGACATGAGCTAGGACCTTAAGATTCTTCATGAAAGGAGGACTAGCTGCCGAGTTGCACGGGAGAATGTGAAAAGTGTTCATATGTAGTAAAAACCTAGAAATCCGTCCGTTTTCGTCATTTGTTATCGAATCGACTTAAAGCCAGATCGTCACATTGGCCGCATTTCTGTCTAAAACGGTTGTACTTATCGTCTGCAAAGCTATGTCGCGTGCTGCGGTATGCGGAGACACTTAAAGCACCATAGTAGAACACAGATGAAGCTTCTAAGTTGATGTAATAGCCAGTAAGAAGTAGTACAATTCAAGTTTTAGGTATCGATTATTGACTTTTTAGCTGGCTTTGGTGCCTTGGACATGAGCTAGGACCTTAAGATTCTGCATGTAAGGAGAACTAGCAGCCGCGTTGCACGGGAGAATGTGAAAAGTGTTCATATGTAGTAAAAACCTGAAAAATCCGTCCGTTTTCGTCATTTGTTATCGGATCGACTTAAAGCCAAATCGTCACATTGGCCTCTCTTCTCTCTGAAACGGTTGTACTTATCGTCTGCAAAGCTATGTCGCGTGCTGCGGTATGTGGAGAACTAAAAGCACCATAGTAGAACACACATGAAGCTTCTAAGAAAGAGTAATAGCCAGTAAGAAGTAGTACAATTCAAGTTTTATTTATGGATTATTGATTTTTTACCCTTCTTTGTTGCCTTCGACATGAGCTAGGAACTTAAGATTTTGCATGAAAGGAGGACTAGCAGCCGAGTTGCACGGGAGAATGTGAAAAGTGTTCATATGTATTTAAAACCTGAGAAATCCGTCCGTTTTCGTCATTTGTTTTCGAATCGACTTAAAGCCAGATCGTCACGTTGTCGCCCTTCTGTCGGAAACGGTTGTACTTATCGTTTGCAAGGATATGTCGCGTGCTGCGGTATGCTGAGACACTAAAAGCACCATAGTGGAACACATATGAAGCTTCTAAGTTGATGTAATAGCCAGTAAGAAGTAGTACAATTCAAGTTTTTGTTATCGATTATTGACTTTTTAACCTTCTTTGGTGCTTTGGACACGAGGTAGGACCTTAAGATATTGCATGAAAGGAGGACTAGCAGCCGCGTTGCACGGGAGAATGTGAAAAGTGTTCATATGTAGTAAAAACCTGAGAAATCCGTCCGTTTTCGTCATTTGTTATCGAATCGACTTGAAGCCAGATCGTCACATTGGCCGCACTTCAGTCTGAAACGGTTACATTTATCGTCTGCAAAACTATGTCTCGTGAAGCGGTATGCGGAGACACTAAAAGCACCATAGTAGAACACAGATGAAGCTTCTAGGTTGATGTAATAGCCAGTAAGAAGTAGTAAAATTCAAGTTTTAGTTATCGATTATTGACTTTTTACACTACTTTGGTGCCTTGGACATGTTCTAGGACCTTAACGTTTTGCATGAAAGGAGGACTAGCTGCCGCGTTGCACGGGAGAATGTGAAAAGTGTTCATATGTAGTAAAAACCTGAGAAATCCGCACGTTTTCGTCATTTGTTATCGAATCGACTTAAAGCAAGATCATCACATTGGCCGCTCTTCTCTCTGAAACGGTTACATTTATCGTCTGCAAAGCTATGTCGCGTGCTGCGGTGTGCGGGGACACTAAAAGCACCATAGTAGAACACAGATGAAGCTTCTATGTTGATGTAATAGCAAGTGAGAAGTAGTACAATTCACGTTTGAGGTATCGATTATTGACTTTTTACACTTCTTTGGTGCCTTGAATATGAGCTAGGACCTTAACATTTTGCATGAAAGGAGGACCAGCAGCCGAGTTGCACGGGAGAATGTGAGAAGTGTTCATATGTAGTAAAAACCTGAGAAATCCGTCCGTTTTCGTCATTTGTTATCGAATCGACTTAAAGCCAGATAGTCACATTGGTCGCTCTTCTCTCTGAAACGATTGTACTTATCGACTGCATCGCTATGTCGCGTGCTGCGGTATGCGGAGACACTAAAAGCACCATAGTAAAACACAGATGAAGCATCTATTTAAATGTAATAGCCTGTAAGATGTAGTACAATTCAAGTTTTAGGTATCGATTATGGACTTTTTAGCTGGCTTTGGCGAATTGGACATAAGCTAGGACTTTAAGATTCTGCATGAAAGGAGAACTAGCAGCCGAGTTGCACTGGAGAATGTGAAAAGTGTTCATATGTAGTAAAAACCTGAGAAATCCGTCCGTTTTCGTCATTTGTTATCGAATCGACTTAAAGCCAGATAGTCACATTGGTCGCTCTTCTCTCTGAAACGATTGTACTTATCGACTGCATCGCTATGTCGCGTGCTGCGGTATGCGGAGACACTAAAAGCACCATAGTAGAACACAGATGAAGCTTCTAAGTTGATGTAATAGCCAGTAAGAAGTAGTACAATTCAAGTTTAAGTATCGATTATTGCCTTTTTAGCTGGCTTTAGTGCCTTGGACATGAGCTAGAACCTTAAGATTCTGCATGAAAGGAGAACTAGCAGCCGAGTTGCACGGGAGTATGTGAAAAGTGTTCATATGTAGTAAAAACCTGAGAAATCCGTCCGTTTTCGTCATTTGTTATCGAATCGACCTAAAGCCAGAATGTCACACTGGCCGCTCTTCTCTCTGAAACGGTTGTACTTATCGTCTGCAAAGCTAAGACGTGTGCTGCGGTATGCGGAGACACTAAAACCACCATAGTAAAACACAGATGAAGCATCTAATTTATTGTAATAGCTAGTAAGAAGTAGTACAATTCAAGTTTTAGGTATCGATTATTGACTTCTTAGCTGGCTTTCGTGCCTTGGACATGAGCTAGGACCTTAAGATTCTGCATGAAAGGAGGACTAGCAGCCGAGTTGCACGGGAGAATGTGAAAAGTGTTCATATGTAGTAGAAAACCTGAAAAATCCGTCCTTTTTCGTCATTTGTTATCGAATCGACTTAAAGCCAGATCGTCACATTGGCCGCTCTTGTCTCTGAAACGGTTGTACTTATCGTCTGCAAAGCTATGTCGCGTGCTGCGGTATGCGGAGACACTAAAAGCACCATAGTAGAACACAGATGAAGCTTCTATGATGATGTAATAGCCAGTAAGAAGTAGTACAATTCAAGTTTTAGGTATCGATTATTGACTTTTTAGCTGGGTTTGGTTCCTTGGACATGAGCTAGGACCTTAAGATTCTGCATGAAAGGTGGACTAGCAGCTGAGTTGCACGGGAGAATGTGAAAAGTGTTCATATGCAGTAAAAACCTGAGAAATCCGTCCGTTTTCTTCATTTGTTATCGAATCGACTTAAAGCCAGATCGTCAATTTGGTCGCTCTTCTCTCTGAAACGATTGTACTTATCGTCTGCAAAGCTATGTCGCGTGCTGCGGTATGTGGAGAACTAAAAGCACCATAGTAGAACACAGATGAAGCTTCTACGTTGATGTAATAACCAGTAAGAAGTAGTACAATTCAAGTTTTAGGTATCGATTATTGACTTTTTAGGTGGCTTTGGTGCCTTGGGCATGAGCTAGGACCTTAAGATTCTGCATGAAAGGAGGACTAGCAGCTGAGTTGCATGGGAGAATGTGAAAAGTGTTCATATGCAGTAAAAACCCGAAAAATCCGTACGTTATCGTCATTTGTTATCGAATCGCTTAAAGCCAGATCGTCACATTGGCCGCTCTTCTCTCTGAAATGGTTGTACTTATCGTCTGCAATGCTATGACGTGTGCTGCGGTATGCGGAGACACTAAAACCACCATAGTAAAACACAGATGAAGCATCTAATTAAATGTAATAGCCTGTAAGAAGTAGTACAATTCAAGTTTTAGTTATCGATTATGGACTTTTAACTGGCTTTGGCGGCTTGGACATGAGCTAGGATCTTAAGAATTTGCATGAAAGGAGGACTGGCTGCCGAGTTGCACGGGAGAATGTGAAACGTGTTCATATGTAGTAAAAACCTGAGAAATCCGTCCGTATTCGTCATTTGTTATCGAATCGACTTAAAGCCAAATCGTCACATTGGTCGCTCTTCTCTCTGAAACGATTGTACTTATCGTCTGCAAAGCTATGTCGCGTGCTGCGGTATGCGGAGACACTAAAAGCACCATAGTAGAACACAGATGAAGCTTCTAAGTTGATGTAATAGCCAGTAAGAAGTAGTACAATTCAAGTTTTAGGTATCGATTATTGACTTTTTAGCTGGCTTTGGTGCCTTGGACATGAGCTAAGACCTTAAGATTCTGCATGAAAGGGAGAACTAGCAGCCGAGTTGCACGGGAGAATGTGAAAAGTGTTCATATGTAGTAAAAACCTGAGAAATCCGTCCGTTTTCGTCATTTGTTATCGAATCGACTTAAAACCAGAATGTCACACTTGCCGTTCTTCTCTCTGAAACGGTTGTACTTATCGTCTGCAAAGCTAAGACGTGTGCTGCGGTATGCGGAGACACTAAAACCACCATAGTAAAACACAGATGAAGCATCTAATTGAATGTAATAGCCAGTAAGAAGTAGTACAATTCAAGTTTTAGGTATCAATTATTGACTTTTTAGCTGGCTTTGGTTCCTTGGACATGAGCTAGGACCTTAAGATTCTTCATGAAAGGAGGACTAGCTGCCGAGTTGCACGGGAGAATGTGAAAAGTGTTCATATGTAGTAAAAACCTAGAAATCCGTCCGTTTTCGTCATTTGTTATCGAATCGACTTAAAGCCAGATCGTCACATTGGCCGCATTTCTGTCTAAAACGGTTGTACTTATCGTCTGCAAAGCTATGTCGCGTGCTGCGGTATGCGGAGACACTTAAAGCACCATAGTAGAACACAGATGAAGCTTCTAAGTTGATGTAATAGCCAGTAAGAAGTAGTACAATTCAAGTTTTAGGTATCGATTATTGACTTTTTAGCTGGCTTTGGTGCCTTGGACATGAGCTAGGACCTTAAGATTCTGCATGTAAGGAGAACTAGCAGCCGCGTTGCACGGGAGAATGTGAAAAGTGTTCATATGTAGTAAAAACCTGAGAAATCCGTCCGTTTTCGTCATTTGTTATCGAATCGACTTAAAGCCAAATCGTCACATTTGCCTCTCTTCTCTCTGAAACGGTTGTACTTATCGTCTGCAAAGCTATGTCGCGTGCTGCGGTATGTGGAGAACTAAAAGCACCATAGTAGAACACACATGAAGCTTCTAAGAAAGAGTAATAGCCAGTAAGAAGTAGTACAATTCAAGTTTTATTTATGGATTATTGATTTTTTACCCTTCTTTGTTGCCTTCGACATGAGCTAGGAACTTAAGGTTTTGCATGAAAGGAGGACTAGCAGCCGAGTTGCACGGGAGAATGTGAAAAGTGTTCATATGTATTTAAAACCTTGGAAATCCGTCCGTTTTCGTCATTTGTTTTCGAATCGACTTAAAGCCAGATCGTCACGTTGTCGCCCTTCTGTCGGAAACGGTTGTACTTATCGTTTGCAAGGCTATGTCGCGTGCTGCGGTATGCTGAGACACTAAAAGCACCATAGTGGAACACATATGAAGCTTCTAAGTTGATGTAATAGCCAGTAAGAAGTAGTACAATTCAAGTTTTTGTTATCGATTATTGACTTTTTAACCTTCTTTGGTGCTTTGGACACGAGGTAGGACCTTAAGATATTGCATGAAAGGAGGACTAGCAGCCGCGTTGCACGGGAGAATGTGAAAAGTGTTCATATGTAGTAAAAACCTGAGAAATCCGTCCGTTTTCGTCATTTGTTATCGAATCGACTTGAAGCCAGATCGTCACATTGGCCGCACTTCAGTCTTTAACGGTTACATTTATCGTCTGCAAAACTATGTCTCGTGAAGCGGTATGCGGAGACACTAAAAGCACCATAGTAGAACACAGATGAAGCTTCTAGGTTGATGTAATAGCCAGTAAGAAGTAGTACAATTCAAGTCTTAGTTATCGATTATTGACTTTTTACACTACTTTGGTGCCTTGGACATGTTCTAGGACCTTAACGTTTTGCATGAAAGGAGGACTAGCTGCCGCGTTGCACGGGAGAATGTGAAAAGTGTTCATATGTAGTAAAAACCTGAGAAATCCGCACGTTTTCGTCATTTGTTATCGAATCGACTTAAAGCAAGATCATCACATTGGCCGCTCTTCTCTCTGAAACGGTTACATTTATCGTCTGCAAAGCTATGTCGCGTGCTGCGGTGTGCGGGGACACTAAAAGCACCATAGTAGAACACAGATGAAGCTTCTATGTTGATGTAATAGCAAGTGAGAAGTAGTACAATTCACGTTTGAGGTACCGATTATTGACTTTTTACACTTCTTTGGTGCCTTGAATATGAGCTAGGACCTTAACATTTTGCATGAAAGGAGGACCAGCAGCCGAGTTGCACGGGAGAATGTGAGAAGTGTTCATATGTAGTAAAAACCTGAGAAATCCGTCCGTTTTCGTCATTTGTTATCGAATCGACTTAAAGCCAGATCGTCACATTGGTCGCTCTTCTCTCTGAAACGATTGTACTATGTCGCGTGCTGCGGTATGCGGAGACACTATTAGCACCATAGTAGAACACAGATGAAGCTTGTAAGTTGATGTAATAGCCAGTAAGACGTAGTACAATTCAAGTTTTAGGTATCGATTATTGACTTTTTATCTGGCTTTGGTTCCTTGGACATGAGCTAGGACCTTAAGAATCTGCATGAAAGGAGGACTGGCAGCCGAGTTGCACGGGAGAATGTGAAAAGTGTTCATATGTAGTAAAAACCTGAGAAATCCGTCCGTATTCGTCATTTGTTATCGAATCGACTTAAAGCCAGATCGTCACATTGGTCGCTCTTCTCTCTGAAATGGTTGTACTTATCGTCTGCAAAGCTATGTCGCGTGCTGCGGTATGCGGAGACACTAAAAGCACCATAGTAAAACACAGATGAAGCATCTATTTAAATGTAATAGCCTGTAAGAAGTAGTACAATTCAAGTTTTAGGTATCGATTATGGACTTTTTAGCTGGCTTTGGCGCCTTGGACATAAGCTAGGACTTTAAGATTCTGCATGAAAGGAGAACTAGCAGCCGAGTTGCACTGGAGAATGTGAAAAGTGTTCATATGTAGTAAAAACCTGAGAAATCCGTCCGTTTTCGTCATTTGTTATCGAATCGATTTAAAGCCAGATTGTCACATTGGCCGCTCTTCTATCTGAAACGGTTACATTTATCGTCTGCAAAGCTATGTCGCGTGCTGCGGTATGCGGAGACACTAAAAGCACCATAGTAGAACACAGATGAAGCTTCTAATTTGATGTAATAGCCAGCAAGAAGTAGTACAATTCAAGTTTTAGGTATCGATTATTGACTTTTTAGCTGGCTTTGGTGCCTTGGACATGAGCTAAGACCTTAAGATTCTGCATGAAAGGAGAACTGGCAGCCGCGTTGCACGGGAGAATGTGAAAAGTGTTCACATGTAGTAAAAACCTGAGAAATCCGTCCGTTTTCGTCATTTGTTATCGAATCGACTTAAAGCCAAATCGTCACATTGGCCTCTCTTCTCTCTGAAACGGTTGTACTTACGTCTGCAAAGCTAAGACGTGTGCTGCGGTATGCGGAGACACTAAAACCACCATAGTAAAACACAGATGAAGCATCTAATTTAATGTAATAGCCAGTAAGAAGTAGTACAATTCAAGTTTTAGGTATCAATTATTGACTTTTTAGCTGGCTTTGGTTCCTTGGACATGAGCTAGGACCTTAAGATTCTTCATGAAAGGAGGACTAGCTGCCGAGTTGCACGGGAGAATGTGAAAAGTGTTCATATGTAGTAAAAACCTAGAAATCCGTCCGTTTTCGTCATTTGTTATCGAATCGACTTAAAGCCAGATCGTCACATTGGCCGCATTTCTGTCTAAAACGGTTGTACTTATCGTCTGCAAAGCTATGTCGCGTGCTGCGGTATGCTGAGACACTAAAAGCACCATAGTGGAACACATATGAAGCTTCTAAGTTGATGTAATAGCCAGTAAGAAGTAGTACAATTCAAGTTTTTGTTATCGATTATTGACTTTTTAACCTTCTTTGGTGCTTTGGACACGAGGTAGGACCTTAAGATATTGCATGAAAGGAGGACTAGCAGCCGCGTTGCACGGGAGAATGTGAAAAGTGTTCATATGTAGTAAAAACCTGAGAAATCCGTCCGTTTTCGTCATTTGTTATCGAATCGACTTGAAGCCAGATCGTCACATTGGCCGCACTTCAGTCTGAAACGGTTACATTTATCGTCTGCAAAATTATGTCTCGTGCTGCGGTATGCGGAGACACTAAAAGTACCATAGTAGAACACAGATGAAGCTTCTAGGTTGATGTAATAGCTAGTAAGAAGTAGTACAATTCAAGTTTTAGTTATCGATTATGGACGTTTTACAGTACTTTGGTGCCTTGGACATGTTCTAGGACCTTAACGTTTTGCATGAAAGGAGGACTAGCTGCCGCGTTGCACGGGAGAATGTGAAAAGTGTTCATATGTAGTAAAAACCTGAGAAATCCGCACGTTTTCGTCATTTGTTATCGAATCGACTTAAAGCCAGATCATCAAATTGGCCGCTCTTCTCTCTGAAACGGTTACATTTATCGTCTGCAAAGCTACGTCGCGTGCTGCGGTATGTGGAGAACTAAAAGCACCATAGTAGAACACACATGAAGCTTCTAAGAAGGTGTAATAGCCAGTAAGAAGTAGTACAATTCAAGTTTTATTTATGGATTATTGACTTTTTACCCTTCTTTGTTGCCTTCGACATGAGCTAGGAACTTAAGATTTTGCATGAAAGGAGGACTATCAGCCGAGTTGCACGGGAGAATGTGAAAAGTGTTCATATGTATTAAAAACCTGAGAAATCCGTCCGTTTTCGTCATTTGTTTTCGAATCGACTTAAAGCCAGATCGTCACGTTGTCGCCCTTCTGTCTGAAACGGTTGTACTTATCGTTTGCAAAGCTATGTCGCGTGCTGCGGTATGCTGAGACACTAAAAGCACCATAGTGGAACACATATGAAGCTTCTAAGTTAATGTAATAGCCAGTAAGAAGTAGTACAATTCAAGTTTTTGTTATCGATTATTGACTTTTTAACCTTCTTTGGTGCTTTGGACACGAGGTAGGAACTTAAGATATTGCATGAAAGGAGGACTAGCAGCCGCGTTGCACGGGAGAATGTGAAAAGTGTTCATATGTAGTAAAAACCTGAGAAATCCGTCCGTTTTCGTCATTTGTTATCGAATCGACTTGAAGCCAGATCGTCACATTGGCCGCACTTCAGTCTGAAACGGTTACATTTATCGTCTGCAAAACTATGTCTCGTGCTGCGGTATGCGGAGACACTAAAAGCACCATAGTAGAACACAGATGAAGCTTCTAGGTTGATGTAATAGCCAGTAAGAAGTAGTACAATTCAAGTTTTAGTTATCGATTATGGACGTTTTACACTACTTTGGTGCCTTGGACATGTTCTAGGACCTTAACGTTTTGCATGAAAGGAGGACTAGCTGCCGCGTTGCACGGGAGAATGTGAAAAGTGTTCATATGTAGTAAAAACCTGAGAAATCCGCACGTTTTCGTCATTTGTTATCGAATCGACTTAAAGCCAGATCATCACATTGGCCGCTCTTCTCTCTCAAACGGTTACATTTATCGTCTGCAATGCTATGTCGCGTGCTGCGGTATGCGGGGACACTAAAAGCACCATAGTAGAACACAGATGAAGCTTCTATGTTGATGTAATAGCAAGTGAGAAGTAGTACAATTCACGTTTGAGGAATCGATTATTGACTTTTTACACTTCTTTGGTGCCTTTGATATGAGCTAGGACTTTAACATTTTGCATGAAAGGAGGACCAGCAGCCGAGTTGCACGGGAGAATGTGAGAAGTGTTCATATGTAGTAAAAACCTGAGAAATCCGTCCGTTTTCGTCATTTGTTATCGAATCGACTTAAAGCCAGATCGTCACATTGGTCGCTCTTCTCTCTGAAACGATTGTACTTATCGTCTGCAAAGCTATGTCGCGTGCTGCGGTATGCGGAGACACTAAAAGCACCATAGTAGAACACAGATGAAGGTTCTAAGTTGATGTAATAGCCAGTAAGAAGTAGTCCAATTCAAGTTTTAGGTATCGATTATTGACTTTTTAGCTGGCTTTTGTGCCTTGGACATGAGCTAGGACTTTAAGATTCTGCATGAAAGGAGGACTGGCAGCCGAGTTGCACGGGAGAATGTGAAAAGTGTTCATATGTAGTAAAAACCTGAGAAATCCGTCCGTATTCGTCATTTGTTATCGAATCGACTTAAAGCCAGATCGTCACATTGGTCGCTCTTCTCTCTGAATCGATTGTACTTATCGTCTGCAAAGCTATGGCGAGTGCTGCGGTATGCGGAGACACTAAAAGCACCATAGTAGAACACAGATGAAGGTTCTAAGTTGATGTAATAGCCAGTAAGAAGTAGTCCAATTCAAGTTTTAGGTATCGATTATTGACTTTTTAGCTGGCTTTTGTGCCTTGGACATGAGCTAGGACTTTAAGATTCTGCATGAAAGGAGGACTAGCAGCCGAGTTGCACTGGAGAATGTGAAAAGTGTTCATATGTAGTAATAACCTAGAAATCCGTCCGTATTCGTCATTTGTTATCGAATCGACTTGAAGCCAGATCGTCACATTGGCCGCACTTCAATCTGGAACGGTTACATTTATCGTCTGCAAAGCTATGTCGCGTGCTGCGGTATGCGGGGACACTAAAAGCACCATAGTAGAACACAGATGAAGCCTCTATGTTGATGTAATAGCAAGTGAGAAGTAGTACAATTCAAGTTTTAGTTATAGATTATTGAATTTTTAGCTGGCTTTGGTGCCTTGGACATGAGCTAGGACCTTAACATTTTGCATGGAAGGAGGACCAGCAGTCGAGTTGCACGGGAGAATGTGAAAAGTATTCATATGTAGTAAAAACCTGAGAAATCTGTCCGTTTTCGTCATTTGTTATCGAATCGATTTAAAGCCAGATTGTCACATTGGCCGCTCTTCTATCTGAAACGGTTACATTTATCGTCTGCAAAGCTATGTCGCGTGCTGCGGTATGCGGAGACACTAGAAGCACCATAGTAGAACACAGATCAAGCTTCTAAGTTGATGTAATAGCCAGTAAGAAGTAGTACAATTCAAGTTTTAGTTATAGATTATTGACTTTTAGCTGGCTTTTGTGACTTGGTCATGAGCTAGGACCTTAACATTTTGCATGAAAGGAGGACTAGCAGCCTAGTTGCACTGGAGAATGTGAATAGTGTTCATATGTAGTAAAAACCTGAGAAATCCGTCCGTTTTCGTCATTTGTTATCGAATCGACTTAAAGCCAGATCGTCACATTGGCCGCTCTTCTCTCTGAAACTGTTGTACTTATCGTCTGCAAAGCTATGTCGCGTGCTTCGGTATGCGAGACACTAAAAGCACCATAGTAGAACACAGATGAAGCTTCTCAACTGATGTAATAGCCAGTAAGAAGTAGTACAATTCAAGTTTTAGTTATGGATTATTGACTTTTTAACATTCTTTGGTGCCCTGGACATGAGCTAGGAACTTAAGATTTTGCATGAAAGGAGGACTAGCAGCCGCGTTGCACGGGAGAATGTGAAAAGTGTTCATATGTAGTAAAAGCCTGAGAAATCCGTCCGTTTTTGTCATTTATTATCGAATCGACTTAAAGCTAGATTGTCACATTGTCCGCTCTACTGTCTGAAACAGTTACATTTATCGTCTGCAAAGCTATGTCGCGTGCTGCGGTATGCGGAGACACTAGAAGCACCGTAGTAGAACACTGATGAAGCTTCTAAGTTGATGTAATAGCCAGTAAGAAGTAGTACAATTCAAGCTTTAGTTATCGATTATTGACTTTTTACCCTTCTTTGGTGCCTTGGATATGTGCTAGGACCTTACGATTTTGCATGAAGGGAGGTCTAGCAGCCACGTTTCATGGGGGAATGTGAAACGTGTTCATATGTAGTGAAAACTTGAGAAATCAGCCCGTTTCGTCTTTTGCTATCGAATCAACTTAATGCCAGATTGTCATATTGGCCGGTCTTTCCTCTGGAACGGTTCCATTTATCGTGTGCAAACCTATGTCGCGAGCTGCGGTATGAGGAGACACTAAAAGCACCATAACAGAACACAGAAGAAATTTCTAAGTTGATGTGTTAGAACACAGAAGAAGCATCTAAGTTGATGTGAAAGCCAGCACGTAGCAGTACAATTTAAGTTTTAGTTATCGATTATTGCCTTTTTAGACGGCTTTGGTGAATGGACATGAGCTAGGAGCATGAGATTTTGCATTGAGGGAAGTATAGCTGCCGCGTTGCATGGGGGAATGTGAAAAGTGTTCATATGTATTAAAAACCTGAGAAATCCGTCCGTTTTCGTCATTTGTTTTCGAATCGACTTAAAGCCAGATCGTCACGTTGTCGCCCTTCTGTCTGAAACGGTTGTACTTATCGTTTGCAAAGCTATGTCGCGTGCTGCGGTATGCTGAGACACTAAAAGCACCATAGTGGAACACATACGAAGCTTCTAAGTTAATGTAATAGCCAGTAAGAAGTAGTACAATTCAAGTTTTTGTTATCGATTATTGACTTTTTAACCTTCTTTGGTGCTTTGGACACGAGGTAGGACCTTAAGATATTGCATGAAAGGAGGACTAGCAGCCGCGTTGCACGGGAGAATGTGAAAAGTGTTCATATGTAGTAAAAACCTGAGAAATCCGTCCGTTTTCGTCATTTGTTATCGAATCGACTTGAAGCCAGATCGTCACATTGGCCGCACTTCAGTCTGAAACGGTTACATTTATCGTCTGCAAAACTATGTCTCGTGCTGCGGTATGCGGAGACACTAAAAGCACCATAGTAGAACACAGATGAAGCTTCTAGGTTGATGTAATAGCCAGTAAGAAGTAGTACAATTCAAGTTTTAGTTATCGATTATGGACGTTTTACACTACTTTGGTGCCTTGGACATGTTCTAGGACCTTAACGTTTTGCATCAAAGGAGGACTAGCTGCCGCGTTGCACGGGAGAATGTGAAAAGTGTTCATATGTAGTAAAAACCTGAGAAATCCGCACGTTTTCGTCATTTGTTATCGAATCGACTTAAAGCCAGATCATCACATTGGCCGCTCTTCTCTCTGAAACGATTACATTTATCGTCTGCAATGCTATGTCGCGTGCTGCGGTATGCGGGGACACTAAAAGCACCATAGTAGAACACAGATGAAGCTTCTATGTTGATGTAATAGCAAGTGAGAAGTAGTACAATTCACGTTTGAGGAATCGATTATTGACTTTTTACACTTCTTTGGTGCCTTTGATATGAGCTAGGACTTTAACATTTTGCATGAAAGGAGGACCAGCAGCCGAGTTGCACGGGAGAATGTGAGAAGTGTTCATATGTAGTAAAAACCTGAGAAATCCGTCCGTTTTTGTCATTTGTTATCGAATCGACTTAAAGCCAGATCGTCACATTGGTCGCTCTCCTCTCTGAAACGATTGTACTTATCGTCTGCAAAGCTATGTCGCGTGCTGCGGTATGCGGAGACACTATTAGCACCATAGTAGAACACAGATGAAGCTTCTAAGTTGATGTAATAGCCAGTAAGAAGTAGTACAATTCAAGTTTTAGGTATCGGTTATTGACTTTTTAGCTGGCTTTGGTTCCTTGGACATGAGCTAGGACCTTAAGATTCTGCATGAAAGGAGGACTAGCTGCCGAGTTGCATGGGAGAATGTGAAAACTGTTCATATGTAGTAAAAACCTAGTTATCCGTCCGTTTTCGTCATTTGTTATCGAATCGACTTAAAGCCAGATCGTCACATTGGCCGCATTTCTGTCTAAAACGGTTGTACTTATCGTCTGCAAGCTATATCGCGTGCTGCGGTATGCGGAGACACTATTAGCACCATAGTAGAGCACAGATGAAGGTTCTATGTTGATGTAATAGCCAGTAAGAAGTAGTACAATTCAAGTTTTAGGTATCGATTATTGACTTTTTAGCTGGCTTCGGTTCCTTGGACATGAGCTAGGACCTTAAGATTCTGCATGTAAGGAGAACTAGCAGCCGAGTTGCACGGGAGAATGTGAAAAGTGTTCATATGTTGTAAAAACCTGAGAAATCCGTCCGTTTTCGTCATTTGTTATCGAATCGACTTAAAGCCAAATCGTCACATTGGCCTCTCTTCTCTCTGAAACGGTTGTACTTATCGTCTGCAATACTATGACGTGTGCTGCGGTATGCGGAGACACTAAAACCACCATAGTAAAACACAGATGAAGCATCTAATTAAATGTAATAGCCCGTAAGAAGTAGTACAATTCAAGTTTTAGGTATCGATTATGGACTTTTTAGCTGGCTTTGGCGCCTTGGACATGAGCTAGGACCTTAAGAATCTGCATGAAAGGAGGACTGGCAGCCGAGTTGCACGGGAGAATGTGAAAAGTGTTCATATGTAGTAAAAACCTGAGAAATCCGTCCGTATTCGTCATTTGTTATCGAATCGACTTAAAGCCAGATCGTCACATTGGTCGCTCTTCTCTCTGAATCGATTGTACTTATCGTCTGCAAAGCTATGGCGAGTGCTGCGGTATGCGGAGACACTAAAAGCACCATAGTAGAACACAGATGAAGGTTCTAAGTTGATGTAATAGCCAGTAAGAAGTAGTCCAATTCAAGTTTTAGGTATCGATTATTGACTTTTTAGCTGGCTTTTGTGCCTTGGACATGAGCTAGGACTTTAAGATTCTGCATGAAAGGAGGACTAGCAGCCGAGTTGCACTGGAGAATGTGAAAAGTGTTCATATGTAGTAATAACCTAGAAATCCGTCCGTATTCGTCATTTGTTATCGAATCGACTTGAAGCCAGATCGTCACATTGGCCGCACTTGAATCTGGAACGGTTACATTTATCCTCTGCAAAGCTATGTCGCGTGCTGCGGTATGCGGGGACACTAAAAGCACCATAGTAGAACACAGATGAAGCCTCTATGTTGATGTAATAGCAAGTGAGAAGTAGTACAATTCAAGTTTTAGTTATAGATTATTGAATTTTTAGCTGGCTTTGGTGCCTTGGACATGAGCTAGGACCTTAACATTTTGCATGGAAGGAGGACCAGCAGCCGAGTTGCACGGGAGAATGTGAAAAGTATTCATATGTAGTAAAAACCTGAGAAATCTGTCCGTTTTCGTCATTTGTTATCGAATCGATTTAAAGCCAGATTGTCACATTGGCCGCTCTTCTATCTGAAACGGTTACATTTATCGTCTGCAAAGCTATGTCGCGTGCTGCGGTATGCGGAGACACTAGAAGCACCATAGTAGAACACAGATCAAGCTTCTAAGTTGATGTAATAGCCAGTAAGAAGTAGTACAATTCAAGTTTTAGTTATAGATTATTGACTTTTAGCTGGCTTTTGTGACTTGGTCATGAGCTAGGACCTTAACATTTTGCATGAAAGGAGGACTAGCAGCCTAGTTGCACTGGAGAATGTGTATAGTGTTCATATGTAGTAAAAACCTGAGAAATCCGTCCGTTTTCGTCATTTGTTATCGAATCGACTTAAAGCCAGATCGTCACATTGGCCGCTCTTCTCTCTGAAACTGTTGTACTTATCGTCTGCAAAGCTATGTCGCGTGCTTCGGTATGCGAGACACTAAAAGCACCATAGTAGAACACAGATGAAGCTTCTCAACTGATGTAATAGCCAGTAAGAAGTAGTACAATTCAAGTTTTAGTTATGGATTATTGACTTTTTAACCTTCTTTGGTGCCCTGGACATGAGCTAGGAACTTAAGATTTTGCATGAAAGGAGGACTAGCAGCCGCGTTGCACGGGAGAATGTGAAAAGTGTTCATATGTAGTAAAAGCCTGAGAAATCCGTCCGTTTTTGTCATTTATTATCGAATCGACTTAAAGCTAGATTGTCACATTGTCCGCTCTACTGTCTGAAACAGTTACATTTATCGTCTGCAAAGCTATGTCGCGTGCTGCGGTATGCGGAGACACTAGAAGCACCGTAGTAGAACACTGATGAAGCTTCTAAGTTGATGTAATAGCCAGTAAGAAGTAGTACAATTCAAGCTTTAGTTATCGATTATTGACTTTTTACCCTTCTTTGGTGCCTTGGATATGTGCTAGGACCTTACGATTTTGCATGAAGGGAGGTCTAGCAGCCACGTTTCATGGGGGAATGTGAAACGTGTTCATATGTAGTGAAAACTTGAGAAATCAGCCCGTTTCGTCTTTTGCTATCGAATCAACTTAATGCCAGATTGTCATATTGGCCGGTCTTTCCTCTGGAACGGTTCCATTTATCGTGTGCAAACCTATGTCGCGAGCTGCGGTATGAGGAGACACTAAAAGCACCATAACAGAACACAGAAGAAATTTCTAAGTTGATGTGTTAGAACACAGAAGAAGCATCTAAGTTGATGTGAAAGCCAGCACGTAGCAGTACAATTTAAGTTTTAGTTATCGATTATTGCCTTTTTAGACGGCTTTGGTGAATGGACATGAGCTAGGAGCATGAGATTTTGCATTGAGGGAAGTATAGCTGCCGCGTTGCATGGGGGAATGTGAAAAGTGTTCATATGTAGTGAAAACCGGAGAAATCCGCCCGTTTTCGTCATATGCTAATGAATCGACTTAATGCCAGATCGTCAAATTGGCCGCTCTTCTCTCTGAAACGGTTACATTTGCCATGTGCAAAGCTATGTCGCGTGCTGCGGTATGCGGAGACACTAAAAACTGCATAATAGAACATACAAGAAACTACTAAGTTGATGTGATAGCCAGTACGAAGCAGTACAATTCAAGTTTTACTTACCGATTATTGACTTGTCAGACGGCTTTGGTGCCGTGGACATGAGCTAGGACTTTAAGATTTTGCAGGAATGGAGGACTCGCAGCCGCGTTGCACGGGGGAATTTGAAAAGTGTTCATATGTATTGAAAACCTGAGAAATCCGCCCGTTTTCGTCATTTGCTATCGAATCGACTTAATGCCAGATCGTCATATTGGCCGCTCTTCTCTCTGAAACTGTTACATTTGTCGTGTGCAAAGCCATATCGCGTGCTGCGGTATGCGGAGACACCAAAAACAGCATAATAGAACACACAAGAAGCTTCTATGTTGATCTGATAGCCAGTACGAAGCAGTGTAATTCAAGTTTTAGTTATCGATTATTGACTTTTTAGACGGCTTTGGTGCATTGGACATGAGCTAGGACCTTAAGATTTTGCATGAAGGGAGGTCTAGTAGCCACGTTACACGACAGAATGTGAAAAGTGTTCATATGTTGTAAAAACCTGAGAAATCCGCCCGTTTTCGTTATTTGCTGTCGAATCGACCTAATGCCAGATCTTCATATTGGCCGCTCTTCTCTCTTAAACGGTTACATTTGTCGTGTGCAAAGCTATCTCGCCTGCTGCGGAATGCCTAGACACTAAAAGCACCATAATAGAACATAGCAGAAGCATCTAAGTTGATGTGATAGCCAGTACGAAGCCGTACATTTCAAGTTTAGTTATCGATTATTGACTTTTTAGACGGCTTTGGTGCCTTGGACATGAGCTAGTACCTTAAGGTTTTGTAAGAAGGTAGGTATAGCAGCCGCGTTGCACAGGGGAATGTGAAAAGTGTTCATATGTAGTGAAAACCTGAGAAATCTGCCCGTTTTCGTCATTTGCTATCGAATCGACTTAATGCCTGATCGTCATATTGACGGTTCTTCTCTCTGAAATGGTTACATTTATCGTGTGCAATGCTATGTCGCGTGCTGCGGTATGTGGAGACACGAAAAGCACCATAATATAATACAAAAGAAGCACCTAAGTTAATGTGATAGCCAGTACGAAGCAGTACAATTCATATTTCAGTTATCGATTATTGCCTTTTTTAGACGGCTTTGGTGCCTTGGACATGAGCTAGGACCTTAAGATTTTGCAGGGAGGGAGGTCTAGCCGCCGCGTTGCATGGGGGAATGTGAAATGTGTTCATATGTAGTGAAAACCGGAGAAATCCGCCTGCTTTCGTCATTTGCTATAGAATCGACTTAATGCCAGATCGTCATATTGGCCGCTTTTCTCTCTGAAACGGTTACATTTATCGTGTGCAAAGCTATGTCGCGTGCTGCGGTATGAGGAGACACTAAAAGCACCATAACATAACACAGAAGAAATTTCTAAGTTGATGTGATAGAACACAGAAGAAGCTTCTAAGTTGATGTGAAAGCCAGCACGTAGCAGTACAATTCAAGTTTTGGTTATCGATTATTGAGTTTTTAGACGGCTTTGGTGAATCGAACATGATCTAAGACCTTAAGATTTGGCATGAAGGGAATTCTAGCAGCCACGTTGCACGGGGTGATGTGAAAAGTTTCGTATGTAGTGAAAAGCTGAGAAATCCGCCCGTTTTCGTTATTTGCTATCGAATCGACCTAATGCCAGATCTTCATATTGGCCGCTCTTCTCTCTTGAACGGTTACATTTATCGTGTGCAAAGCTATCTCGCCTGCTGCGGAGTGCCTAGACACTAAAAGCACCATAATGGAACATAGGAGAAGCATCTAAGTTGATGTGACAGCCAGTACGAAGCCGTACATTTCAAGTTTTAGTTATCGATTATTGACTCTTTAGACGGCTTTGGTGCCTTGGACATGAGCTAGTACCTTAAGATTTTGTAAGAAGGTAGGTATAGCAGCCGCGTTGCACAGGGGAATGTGAAAAGTATTCTTATGTAGTGAAAACCTGAGAAATCGGCCCGTTTTCGTCATTTGCTATCGAATCGACTTAATGCGAGATCGTCATATTGACGGTTCTTCTCTCTGAAATGGTTACATTTATCGTGTGCAATGCTATGTCGCTTGCTGCGGTATGTGGAGACACGAAAAGCACCATAATATAATACAAAAGAAGCACCTAAGTTAATGTGATAGCCAGTACGAAGCAGTACTATTCAAGTTTTACGTATCGATTATTGACTTGTCAGACGGCTTTGGTGCCGTGGACATGAGCTAGGACTTTAAGATTTTGCAGGAATGGAGGTCTCGCAGCCGCGTTGCACGGGGGAATGTGAAAAGTGTTCATATGTAGCGAATACCTGAGAAATCCGCCCGTTTTCGTCATTTGCTATCGAATCGACTTAATGCCAGATCGTCATATTGTCCGCTCTTCTCTCTGAAACTGTTACATTTGTCGTGTGCAAAGCCATATCGCGTGCTGCGTTATGCGGAGACACTTAAAACAGCGTAATAGAACACACAAGAAGCTTCTAAGTTGATGTGATACCAGTACGAAGCAGAACAATTCAAGTTTTAGTTATCGATTATTGACTTGTCAGACGGCTTTGGTGCCTTGAACAAGAGCTACGACCTTCAGATTTTGCAGGAAGGGAGGTCTAGCAGCCGCGTAGCATGGGAGAATGTGAAAAGTGTTGATATGTAGTGAAAAATTGTGAAATCCGCCCGTTTACGTTGCTATCGATTCGATTTAATGCCAGATCGTCATCTTGGCCGCTGTTCTCTCTGAAATGGTTACATTTATCGTGTGCAAAGCTATGTCGCGTGCTGCGGTATGCGGAGACACTAAAAACTGCATAATAGAACACACAAGAAACTACTAAGTTGATGTGATAGCCAGTACGAAGCAGTGCAATTCAAGTTTTAGTTATCGATTATTGACTTTTTAGACGGCTTTGGTGCATTGGACATGAGCTAGGACCTGAAGATTTTGCATGAAGGGAATTCTAGCAGCCACGTTGCACGGTGTGATGTGATAAGTTTCGTATGTAGTAAAAGCTGAGAAATCCGCCCGTTTTCGTTATATGCTATCTTTCGACCTAATGCCAGATCTTCATATTTGCCGCTCTTCTCTCTTGAACGGTTACATTTATCGTGTGCAAAGCTATCTCGCCTACTGCGGAATGCCTAGACACTAAACGCACCATAATGGAACATAGGAGAAGCATCTAAGTTGATGTGATAGCCAGTACGAAGCAGTACAATTCAAGTTTTAGTTATCGATTATTGCCTTTTTTAGACGGCCTTGGTGCCTTGGACATGAGCTAGGACCTTAAGATTTTGCATGAAGGGAGGTCTAGTAGCCACGTTGCACAACAGAATGTGAAAAGTGCTCATATATATTAAACACCTGAGAAATCCGCCCGTTTTCGTCATTTGCTATCGAATCGATTTAATGCCATATCGTCAAATTTGCCGCCCTTCTCTCTGAAACGGTTACATTTATCGTGTGCAAAGCTATGTCGCGTGCTGCGGTATGTGGTAACACTAAAAGCACCATAATATAATACAAAAGAAGCATCTAAGTTGATGTGATAGCCAGTACGAAGCAGTACTATTCAAGTTTTACGTATCGGTTATTGACTTGTCAGACGGCTTTGGTGCCGTGGACATGAGCTAGGACTTTAAGATTTTGCAGGAATGGAGGTCTCGCAGCCGCGTTGCACGGGGGAATGTGAAAAGTGTTCATATGTAGCGAATACCTGAGAAATCCGCCTGTTTTCGTCATTTGCTATCGAATCGACTTAATGCCAGATCGTCATATTGTCCGCTCTTCTCTCTGAAACTGTTACATTTGTCGTGTGCAAAGCCATATCGCGTGCTGCGGTATGCGGAGACACTTAAAACAGCGTAATAGAACACACAAGAAACTTCTAAGTTGATGTGATACCAGTACGAAGCAGAACAATTCAAGTTTTAGTTATCGATTATTGACTTTTTAGACGGCTTTGGTGCATTGGACATGAGCTAGGACCTTAAGATTTTGCATGAAGGGAGGTCTAGCAGCCACGTTGCACGAGACAATGTGGAAAGTGTTCATATGTTGTAAAAACCTGAGAAATCCGCCCGTTTTCGTTATTTGCTATCGAATCGACTTAATGCGAGATCGTCATATTGACGGTTCTTCTCTCTGAAATGGTTACATTTATCGTGTGCAAAGCTATGTCGCGTGCTGCGGTATGTGGAAACAGTAAAAGCACCATAATATAATACAAAAGAAGCATCTACGTTGATGTGATAGCCAGTACGAAGCCGTACATTTCAAGTTTTAGTTATCGATTATTGACTTTTTAGACAGATTTGGCGCCTTGGACATGAGCTAGTACCTTACGATTTTCCATCAAGATAGGTATAGCAGCCGCGTTGCACAGGGGAATGTGAAAAGGGGTTCATATGTAGTGAAAACCTGAGAAATCTGCCCGTTTTCGTCATTTGCTATCGAATCGACTTAATGCCAGATCGTCATATTGACTGTTCTTCTCTCTGATATGGTTACATTTATCGTGTGCAATACTATGTCGCGTGCTGCGGTATGTGGAGACACGAAAAGCACCATAATATAATACAAAAGAAGCACCTAAGTTAATGTGATAGAAAGTACGAAGCAGTACAATTCAAGTTTCAGTTATCGATTATTGCCTTTTTTAGACGGTTTTGGTGCCTTGGACATGAGCTAAGACCATCAGATTTTGCAGGAGGGGAAGTCTAGCAGCCGCCTTGCACGGGAGAATGTGAAAAGTGTTGATATGTAGTGAAAACTTGTGAAATCCGCCCGTTTTCGTTATTTGCTATCGATTCGACTTAATGCCAGATCGTCATCTTGGCCGCTGTTCTCTCTGAAACGGTTACATTTATCGTGTGCAAAGCTATGTCGCGTGCTGCGGTATGCGGATACACTAAAAGCACCATAAAAGAACACAGAAGAAGCTTCTATATTGAAGTGATAGCCACTACGAAGCAGTACAATTCAAGTTTTAGTTATCGATTATTGACTTTTTAGACGGCATTGGTTCCTTTGACATGAGCTACGACCTTACGATTTTGCATGAAAGGGTAGCTAGGAGCTGCGTTGCACGGGGGAATGTGAAAAGTGTTCATATATAGTGGAAACCTGGTTCCTTTGACATGAGCTACGACCTTACGATATTGCATGAAAGGATGTCTAGGAGCTGCGTTGCACGAGGGAATGTGAAAAGTGTTCATATATAGTGGAAACCTGAGAAATCCGCCCGTTTTCGACATTTGCTATCGAATCGACTTAGTGCCAGATCGTCATATTGCCCGCTCTTCTCTCTTAAATGGTTACATGTATCGTGTGCAAAGCTATGTCGCGTGCTGCGGTATGTGGAGACACTAAAAGCACCATAGTAGAACACAGATGAAGGTTCTAAGTTGATGTAATAGCCAGTAAGAAGTAGTCCAATTCAAGTTTTAGTTATAGATTATTGAATTTTTAGCTGGCTTTGGTGCCTTGGACATGAGCTAGGACCTTAACATTTTGCATGGAAGGAGGACCAGCAGCCGAGTTGCACGGGAGAATGTGAAAAGTATTCATATGTAGTAAAAACCTGAGAAATCCGTCCGTTTTCGTCATTTGTTATCGAATCGATTTAAAGCCAGATTGTCACATTGGCCGCTCTTCTATCTGAAACGGTTACATTTATCGTCTGCAAAGCTATGTCTCGTGCTGCGGTATGCGGAGACACTAGAAGCACCATAGTAGAACACAGATGAAGCTTCTAAGTTGATGTAATAGCCAGTAAGAAGTAGTACAATTCAAGTTTTAGTTATAGATTATTGACTTTTTAGCTGGCTTTTGTGACTTGGTCATGAGCTATTACATTAACATTTTGCATGAAAGGAGGACTAGCAGCCGCGTTGAACGGGAGAATGTGAAAAGTGTTCATATGTAGTAAAAGCCTGAGAAATCCGTCCGTTTTTGTCATTTATTATCGAATCGACTTAAAGCTAGATTGTCACATTGTCCGCTCTACTGTCTGAAACAGTTACATTTATCGTCTGCAAAGCTATGTCGCGTGCTGCGGTATGCGGAGACACTAGAAGCACCGTAGTAGAACACTGATGAAGCTTCTAAGTTGATGTAATAGCCAGTAAGAAGTAGTACAATTCAAGCTTTAGTTATCGATTATTGACTTTTTACCCTTCTTTTATGCCTTGGATATGTGCTAGTACCTTACGATTTTGCATGAAGGGAGGTCTAGCAGCCACGTTTCATGGGGGAATGTGAAACGTGTTCATATGTAGTGAAAACTTGAGAAATCAGCCCGTTTCGTCTTTTGCTATCGAATCAACTTAATGCCAGATTGTCATATTGGCCGGTCTTTCCTCTGGAACGGTTCCATTTATCGTGTGCAAACCTATGTCGCGAGCTGCGGTATGAGGAGACACTAAAAGCACCATAACAGAACACAGAAGAAATTTCTAAGTTGATGTGTTAGAACACAGAAGAAGCATCTAAGTTGATGTGAAAGCCAGCACGTAGCAGTACAATTTAAGTTTTAGTTATCGATTATTGCCTTTTTAGACGGCTTTGGTGAATGGACATGAGCTAGGAGCATGAGATTTTGCATTGAGGGAAGTATAGCTGCCGCGTTGCATGGGGGAATGTGAAAAGTGTTCATATATAGTGGAAACCTGGTTCCTTTGACATGAGCTACGACCTTACGATATTGCATGAAAGGATGTCTAGGAGCTGCGTTGCACGAGGGAATGTGAAAAGTGTTCATATATAGTGGAAACCTGAGAAATCCGCCCGTTTTCGACATTTGCTATCGAATCGACTTAGTGCCAGATCGTCATATTGCCCGCTCTTCTCTCTTAAATGGTTACATGTATCGTGTGCAAAGCTATGTCGCGTGCTGCGGTATGTGGAGACACTAAAAGCATCATAGTAGAACACAGATGAAGGTTCTAAGTTGATGTAATAGCCAGTAAGAAGTAGTCCAATTCAAGTTTTAGTTATAGATTATTGAATTTTTAGCTGGCTTTGGTGCCTTGGACATGAGCTAGGACCTTAACATTTTGCATGGAAGGAGGACCAGCAGCCGAGTTGCACGGGAGAATGTGAAAAGTATTCATATGTAGTAAAAACCTGAGAAATCCGTCCGTTTTCGTCATTTGTTATCGAATCGATTTAAAGCCAGATTGTCACATTGGCCGCTCTTCTATCTGAAACGGTTACATTTATCGTCTGCAAAGCTATGTCTCGTGCTGCGGTATGCGGAGACACTAGAAGCACCATAGTAGAACACAGATGAAGCTTCTAAGTTGATGTAATAGCCAGTAAGAAGTAGTACAATTCAAGTTTTAGTTATAGATTATTGACTTTTTAGCTGGCTTTTGTGACTTGGTCATGAGCTATTACATTAACATTTTGCATGAAAGGAGGACTAGCAGCCGCGTTGAACGGGAGAATGTGAAAAGTGTTCATATGTAGTAAAAGCCTGAGAAATCCGTCCGTTTTTGTCATTTATTATCGAATCGACTTAAAGCTAGATTGTCACATTGTCCGCTCTACTGTCTGAAACAGTTACATTTATCGTCTGCAAAGCTATGTCGCGTGCTGCGGAATGCGGAGACACTAGAAGCACCGTAGTAGAACACTGATGAAGCTTCTAAGTTGATGTAATAGCCAGTAAGAAGTAGTACAATTCAAGCTTTAGTTATCGATTATTGACTTTTTACCCTTCTTTGGTGCCTTGGATATGTGCTAGGACCTTACGATTTTGCATGAAGGGAGGTCTAGCAGCCACGTTTCATGGGGGAATGTGAAACGTGTTCATATGTAGTGAAAACTTGAGAAATCAGCCCGTTTCGTCTTTTGCTATCGAATCAACTTAATGCCAGATTGTCATATTGGCCGGTCTTTCCTCTGGAACGGTTCCATTTATCGTGTGCAAACCTATGTCGCGAGCTGCGGTATGAGGAGACACTAAAAGCACCATAACAGAACACAGAAGAAATTTCTAAGTTGATGTGTTAGAACACAGAAGAAGCATCTAAGTTGATGTGAAAGCCAGCACGTAGCAGTACAATTTAAGTTTTAGTTATCGATTATTGCCTTTTTAGACGGCTTTGGTGAATGGACATGAGCTAGGAGCATGAGATTTTGCATTGAGGGAAGTATAGCTGCCGCGTTGCATGGGGGAATGTGAAAAGTGTTCATATGTAGTGAAAACCGGAGAAATCCGCCCGTTTTCGTCATATGCTAATGAATCGACTTAATGCCAGATCGTCAAATTGGCCGCTCTTCTCTCTGAAACGGTTACATTTGTCATGTGCAAAGCTATGTCGCGTGCTGCGGTATGCGGAGACACTAAAAACTGCATAATAGAACATACAAGAAACTACTAAGTTGATGTGATAGCCAGTACGAAGCAGTACAATTCAAGTTTTACTTACCGATTATTGACTTGTCAGACGGCTTTGGTGCCGTGGACATGAGCTAGGACTTTAAGATTTTGCAGGAATGGAGGACTCGCAGCCGCGTTGCACGGGGGAATTTGAAAAGTGTTCATATGTATTGAAAACCTGAGAAATCCGCCCGTTTTCGTCATTTGCTATCGAATCGACTTAATGCCAGATCGTCATATTGGCCGCTCTTCTCTCTGAAACTGTTACATTTGTCGTGTGCAAAGCCATATCGCGTGCTGCGGTATGCGGAGACACCAAAAACAGCATAATAGAACACACAAGAAGCTTCTATGTTGATCTGATAGCCAGTACGAAGCAGTGTAATTCAAGTTTTAGTTATCGATTATTGACTTTTTAGACGGCTTTGGTGCATTGGACATGAGCTAGGACCTTAAGATTTTGCATGAAGGGAGGTCTAGTAGCCACGTTGCACGACAGAATGTGAAAAGTGTTCATATGTTGTAAAAACCTGAGAAATCCGCCCGTTTTCTTTATTTGCTGTCGAATCGACCTAATGCCAGATCTTCATATTGGCCGCTCTTCTCTCTTAAATGGTTACATGTATCGAGTGCAAAGCTATGTCGCGTGCTGCGGTATGTGGAGACACTAAAAGCACCATAGTAGAACACAGATGAAGGTTCTAAGTTGATGTAATAGCCAGTAAGAAGTAGTCCAATTCAAGTTTTAGTTATAGATTATTGAATTTTTAGCTGGCTTTGGTGCCTTGGACATGAGCTAGGACCTTAACATTTTGCATGGAAGGAGGACCAGCAGCCGAGTTGCACGGGAGAATGTGAAAAGTATTCATATGTAGTAAAAACCTGAGAAATCCGTCCGTTTTCGTCATTTGTTATCGAATCGATTTAAAGCCAGATTGTCACATTGGCCGCTCTTCTATCTGAAACGGTTACATTTATCGTCTGCAAAGCTATGTCTCGTGCTGCGGTATGCGGAGACACTAGAAGCACCATAGTAGAACACAGATGAAGCTTCTAAGTTGATGTAATAGCCAGTAAGAAGTAGTACAATTCAAGTTTTAGTTATAGATTATTGACTTTTTAGCTGGCTTTTGTGACTTGGTCATGAGCTATTACATTAACATTTTGCATGAAAGGAGGACTAGCAGCCGCGTTGAACGGGAGAATGTGAAAAGTGTTCATATGTAGTAAAAGCCTGAGAAATCCGTCCGTTTTTGTCATTTATTATCGAATCGACTTAAAGCTAGATTGTCACATTGTCCGCTCTACTGTCTGAAACAGTTACATTTATCGTCTGCAAAGCTATGTCGCGTGCTGCGGTATGCGGAGACACTAGAAGCACCGTAGTAGAACACTGATGAAGCTTCTAAGTTGATGTAATAGCCAGTAAGAAGTAGTACAATTCAAGCTTTAGTTATCGATTATTGACTTTTTACCCTTCTTTTATGCCTTGGATATGTGCTAGTACCTTACGATTTTGCATGAAGGGAGGTCTAGCAGCCACGTTTCATGGGGGAATGTGAAACGTGTTCATATGTAGTGAAAACTTGAGAAATCAGCCCGTTTCGTCTTTTGCTATCGAATCAACTTAATGCCAGATTGTCATATTGGCCGGTCTTTCCTCTGGAACGGTTCCATTTATCGTGTGCAAACCTATGTCGCGAGCTGCGGTATGAGGAGACACTAAAAGCACCATAACAGAACACAGAAGAAATTTCTAAGTTGATGTGTTAGAACACAGAAGAAGCATCTAAGTTGATGTGAAAGCCAGCACGTAGCAGTACAATTTAAGTTTTAGTTATCGATTATTGCCTTTTTAGACGGCTTTGGTGAATGGACATGAGCTAGGAGCATGAGATTTTGCATTGAGGGAAGTATAGCTGCCGCGTTGCATGGGGGAATGTGAAAAGTGTTCATATATAGTGGAAACCTGGTTCCTTTGACATGAGCTACGACCTTACGATATTGCATGAAAGGATGTCTAGGAGCTGCGTTGCACGAGGGAATGTGAAAAGTGTTCATATATAGTGGAAACCTGAGAAATCCGCCCGTTTTCGACATTTGCTATCGAATCGACTTAGTGCCAGATCGTCATATTGCCCGCTCTTCTCTCTTAAATGGTTACATGTATCGTGTGCAAAGCTATGTCGCGTGCTGCGGTATGTGGAGACACTAAAAGCATCATAGTAGAACACAGATGAAGGTTCTAAGTTGATGTAATAGCCAGTAAGAAGTAGTCCAATTCAAGTTTTAGTTATAGATTATTGAATTTTTAGCTGGCTTTGGTGCCTTGGACATGAGCTAGGACCTTAACATTTTGCATGGAAGGAGGACCAGCAGCCGAGTTGCACGGGAGAATGTGAAAAGTATTCATATGTAGTAAAAACCTGAGAAATCCGTCCGTTTTCGTCATTTGTTATCGAATCGATTTAAAGCCAGATTGTCACATTGGCCGCTCTTCTATCTGAAACGGTTACATTTATCGTCTGCAAAGCTATGTCTCGTGCTGCGGTATGCGGAGACACTAGAAGCACCATAGTAGAACACAGATGAAGCTTCTAAGTTGATGTAATAGCCAGTAAGAAGTAGTACAATTCAAGTTTTAGTTATAGATTATTGACTTTTTAGCTGGCTTTTGTGACTTGGTCATGAGCTATTACATTAACATTTTGCATGAAAGGAGGACTAGCAGCCGCGTTGAACGGGAGAATGTGAAAAGTGTTCATATGTAGTAAAAGCCTGAGAAATCCGTCCGTTTTTGTCATTTATTATCGAATCGACTTAAAGCTAGATTGTCACATTGTCCGCTCTACTGTCTGAAACAGTTACATTTATCGTCTGCAAAGCTATGTCGCGTGCTGCGGAATGCGGAGACACTAGAAGCACCGTAGTAGAACACTGATGAAGCTTCTAAGTTGATGTAATAGCCAGTAAGAAGTAGTACAATTCAAGCTTTAGTTATCGATTATTGACTTTTTACCCTTCTTTGGTGCCTTGGATATGTGCTAGGACCTTACGATTTTGCATGAAGGGAGGTCTAGCAGCCACGTTTCATGGGGGAATGTGAAACGTGTTCATATGTAGTGAAAACTTGAGAAATCAGCCCGTTTCGTCTTTTGCTATCGAATCAACTTAATGCCAGATTGTCATATTGGCCGGTCTTTCCTCTGGAACGGTTCCATTTATCGTGTGCAAACCTATGTCGCGAGCTGCGGTATGAGGAGACACTAAAAGCACCATAACAGAACACAGAAGAAATTTCTAAGTTGATGTGTTAGAACACAGAAGAAGCATCTAAGTTGATGTGAAAGCCAGCACGTAGCAGTACAATTTAAGTTTTAGTTATCGATTATTGCCTTTTTAGACGGCTTTGGTGAATGGACATGAGCTAGGAGCATGAGATTTTGCATTGAGGGAAGTATAGCTGCCGCGTTGCATGGGGGAATGTGAAAAGTGTTCATATGTAGTGAAAACCGGAGAAATCCGCCCGTTTTCGTCATATGCTAATGAATCGACTTAATGCCAGATCGTCAAATTGGCCGCTCTTCTCTCTGAAACGGTTACATTTGTCATGTGCAAAGCTATGTCGCGTGCTGCGGTATGCGGAGACACTAAAAACTGCATAATAGAACATACAAGAAACTACTAAGTTGATGTGATAGCCAGTACGAAGCAGTACAATTCAAGTTTTACTTACCGATTATTGACTTGTCAGACGGCTTTGGTGCCGTGGACATGAGCTAGGACTTTAAGATTTTGCAGGAATGGAGGACTCGCAGCCGCGTTGCACGGGGGAATTTGAAAAGTGTTCATATGTATTGAAAACCTGAGAAATCCGCCCGTTTTCGTCATTTGCTATCGAATCGACTTAATGCCAGATCGTCATATTGGCCGCTCTTCTCTCTGAAACTGTTACATTTGTCGTGTGCAAAGCCATATCGCGTGCTGCGGTATGCGGAGACACCAAAAACAGCATAATAGAACACACAAGAAGCTTCTATGTTGATCTGATAGCCAGTACGAAGCAGTGTAATTCAAGTTTTAGTTATCGATTATTGACTTTTTAGACGGCTTTGGTGCATTGGACATGAGCTAGGACCTTAAGATTTTGCATGAAGGGAGGTCTAGTAGCCACGTTGCACGACAGAATGTGAAAAGTGTTCATATGTTGTAAAAACCTGAGAAATCCGCCCGTTTTCTTTATTTGCTGTCGAATCGACCTAATGCCAGATCTTCATATTGGCCGCTCTTCTCTCTTAAACGGTTACATTTGTCGTGTGCAAAGCTATCTCGCCTGCTGCGGAATGCCTAGACACTAAAAGCACCATAATAGAACATAGGAGAAGCATCTAAGTTGATGTGATAGCCAGTACGAAGCCGTACATTTCAAGTTTTAGTTATCGATTATTGACTTTTTAGACGGCTTTGGTGCCTTGGACATGAGCTAGTACCTTAAGGTTTTGTAAGAAGGTAGGTATAACAGCCGCGTTGCACAGCGGAATGTGAAAAGTGTTCATATGTAGTGAAAACCTGAGAAATCTGCCCGTTTTCGTCATTTGCTATCGAATCGACTTAATGCCTGATCGTCATATTGACGGTTCTTCTCTCTGAAATGGTTACATTTATCGTGTGCAATGCTATGTCGCGTGCTGCGGTATGTGGAGACACGAAAAGCACCATAATATAATACAAAAGAAGCACCTAAGTTAATGTGATAGCCAGTACGAAGCAGTACAATTCATATTTCAGTTATCGATTATTGCCTTTTTTAGACGGCTTTGGTGCCTTGGACATGAGCTAGGACCTTAAGATTTTGCAGGGAGGGAGGTCTAGCCGCCGCTTTGCATGGGGGAATGTGAAATGTGTTCATATGTAGTGAAAACCGGAGAAATCCGCCTGCTTTCGTCATTTGCTATAGAATCGACTTAATGCCAGATCGTCATATTGGCCGCTTTTCTCTCTGAAACGGTTACATTTGTCGTGTGCAAAGCTATGTCGCGTGCTGCGGTATGAGGAGACACTAAAAGCACCATAACAGAACACAGAAGAAATTTCTAAGTTGATGTGATAGAACACAGAAGAAGCTTCTAAGTTGATGTGAAAGCCAGCACGTAGCAGTACAATTCAAGTTTTGGTTATCGATTATTGAGTTTTTAGACGGCTTTGGTGAATCGAACATGATCTAAGACCTTAAGATTTGGCATGAAGGGATTCTAGCAGCCACGTTGCACGGGGTGATGTGAAAAGTTTCGTATGTAGTGAAAAGCTGAGAAATCCGCCCGTTTTCGTTATTTGCTATCGAATCGACCTAATGCCAGATCTTCATATTGGCCGCTCTTCTCTCTTGAACGGTTACATTTATCGTGTGCAAAGCTATCTCGCCTGCTGCGGAGTGCCTAGACACTAAAAGCACCATAATGGAACATAGGAGAAGCATCTAAGTTGATGTGACAGCCAGTACGAAGCCGTACATTTCAAGTTTTAGTTATCGATTATTGACTTTTTAGACGGCTTTGGTGCCTTGGACATGAGCTAGTACCTTAATATTTTGTAAGAAGGTAGGTATAGCAGCCGCGTTGCACAGGGGAATGTGAAAAGTATTCTTATGTAGTGAAAACCTGAGAAATCGGCCCGTTTTCGTCATTTGCTATCGAATCGACTTAATGCGAGATCGTCATATTGACGGTTCTTCTCTCTGAAATGGTTACATTTATCGTGTGCAATGCTATGTCGCGTGCTGCGGTATGTGGAGACACGAAAAGCACCATAATATAATACAAAAGAAGCACCTAAGTTAATGTGATAGCCAGTACGAAGCAGAACAATTCAAGTTTTAGTTATCGATTATTGACTTGTCAGACAGCTTTGGTGCCTTGAACAAGAGCTACGACCTTCAGATTTTGCAGGATGGGAGGTCTAGCAGCCGCGTTGCATGGGAGAATGTGAAAAGTGTTGATATGTAGTGAAAAATTGTGAAATCCGCCCGTTTACGTTGCTATCGATTCGACTTAATGCCAGATCGTCATCTTGGCCGCTGTTCTCTCTGAAATGGTTACATTTATCGTGTGCAAAGCTATGTCGCGTGCTGCGGTATGCGGAGACACTAAAAACTGCATAATAGAACACACAAGAAACTACTAAGTTGATGTGATAGCCAGTACGAAGCAGTGCAATTCAAGTTTTAGTTATCGATTATTGACTTTTTAGACGGCTTTGGTGCATTGGACATGAGCTAGGACCTGAAGATTTTGCATGAAGGGAATTCTAGCAGCCACGTTGCACGGTGTGATGTGATAAGTTTCGTATGTAGTAAAAGCTGAGAAATCCGCCCGTTTTCGTTATATGCTATCGAATCGACCTAATGCCAGATCTTCATATTTGCCGCTCTTCTCTCTTGAACGGTTACATTTATCGTGTGCAAAGCTATCTCGCCTACTGCGGAAAGCCTAGACACTAAAAGCACCATAATGGAACATAGGAGAAGCATCTAAGTTGATGTGATAGCCAGTACGAAGCAGTACAATTCAAGTTTTACTTATCGATTATTGCCTTTTTGTAGACGGCCTTGGTGCCTTGGACATGAGCTAGGACCTTAAGATTTTGCATGAAGGGAGGTCTAGTAGCCACGTTGCACAACAGAATGTGAAAAGTGCTCATATATATTAAACACCTGAGAAATCCGCCCGTTTTCGTCATTTGCTATCGAATCGATTTAATGCCATATCGTCAAATTTGCCGCCCTTCTCTCTGAAACGGTTACATTTATCGTGTGCAAAGCTATGTCGCGTGCTGCGGTATGTGGTAACACTAAAAGCACCATAATATAATACAAAAGAAGCATCTAAGTTGATGTGATACCAGTACGAAGCAGAACAATTCAAGTTTTAGTTATCGATTATTGACTTGTCAGACGGCTTTGGTGCCTTGAACAAGAGCTGTGACCTTAAGATTTTGCATGAAGGGAGGTCTAGCAGCCACGTTGCACGAGAGAATGTGAAAAGTATTCATATGTAGTAAAAACCTGAGAAATCCGACCGTTTTCGTCATTTGCTATGGAATCGACGTAATGCCAGATCGTCATACCGGCCGCTCTTCTCCCTGAAACGTCTACATTTATCGTGTAAAAAACTATGTCGCAAGCTGCGGAATGTCTAGACACCAAAAGCACAATAATAGAACACAGATGAAGCTTCTAAGTGAATGTGATAGCCAGTACGAAGCAGTACAATTCAAGTTTTACTTATCGATTATTGACTCTTCACACGGCATTGGTGCCTTGGACATGAGCAAAGAAATTCAGATTTTGCAGGAATGGAGGTCTCGCAGACGCGTTGCACGGGGGAATGTGAAAAGTGTTCATATGTATTAAAACCTGAGAAATCCGACCGTTTTCGTTATTTGCTATCGAATCGACTTAATGCCAGATCGTCATATTGGCCGCTCTTCTCTCTGAAACGGTTACATTTATCGTGTGCAAAGCAATGTCTCGTGCTAAGGTAAGCGGAGACACTAAAAACACCATAATAGAACACACATGAAGCTTCTAAGTTGATGTGATAGCCATTACGAAGCAGTAGATTTCAAGTTTTAGTTATCCATTATTGACTTTTTATATGGCTTTGGTGCCTTGGGCATGAGCTAGGACCATAAGAATTTGCAGGAAGGGAGGTCTAGCAGCTGCGTTGCACGGGGGAATTTGAAAAGTGTTCAAATACAGTGAAAACCTGAGATATCCGCCTATGTTTCGTCATTTGCTATCGAATCGACTTAACGCCAGATCGTCATAGTGCCCGCTATTCTCTCTGAAACCGTTATATTTATCGTGTGCAAAGCTATGTCGCGTGCTGCGGTATGCAGAGACACTAAAAGCATCATAATAGAACACAGAAGAAGCTTCTAAGTTGATGTGATAGCTAATACGAAGCAGGACAATTAAAGTTTTAGATATCGATTATTGAATTTTTAGACGATTCTGGTGCCTTGGACATGAGCTAGGACCTTACGACCCTGCATGAAGGGAGGTCTAGCAGCCGCGTTGCACGGGGGAATGTGAAAAGTGTTCATATGTAGTGAAAACCTGAGAAATCCGCCTGTTTTCGTCATTTGCTATCGAATCGACTTAATGCCAGATCGTCATATTGGCCGGTATTCTCTCTGAAACGGTTACATTTATAGTGTGCAAAGATATGTCGCGTGCTGTGGTATGCGGAGAAACTAAAAGCACCATAATGGAACACAGAAGATGCTTCTAAGTTGAGGGTGATAGCCAGTAAGAAGCAGTACAATTCAAGTTTTAGTTATCGATTATTGACTTTTTAGATGGAGATGAGCTGGGACTTTACGATTTGCATGAGGGAGTTATAGCAGCCGCGTTGCACGTTGGAATGTGAAAAATGTTCATATGTAGTGAAAACCTGAGAAATCCTCCAGTTTTCGTCATTTGCTATCGAATCGACTTTTGCCAGATGGTCATATTGGCCGCTCTTCTCTCTGAAACGGTTACATTTATCGTGTGCAAAGCTACGTTTCGTGCTGCGTTATGCGGAGACACTAAAAGGACCATAATGGGTCACAGAAGAAGCTTCTAAGTTGATGTGATAGCCAGTACAAAGCAGTACTATTGTAGTTTTAGTTATCGATTATTGACTTTTTAGACTGCTTTGGTGCCTTGTACATGAGCTAGGACCTTACGATTTTGAATGAAGGGAGGTCTAACAGCCGCGTTGCACTGGAGACCGTGAAAAGTTTTCATATGCAAAAAAAACCTGAGAAATCCGCCCGTTTTCGTCATTTGCTATCGAATCGACTAAATGCCAGATCGCCATTTTGGCTGGTATTCTCACTAAAACGGTTACATTTATCGTGTGCAAAGCCATGTCGCGTGCTGCGCTATGCGGAGACACTAAAAGCATCATAATAGAACACAGAAGAAGCTTCTAAGTTGATATGATAGCCAAAACGAAGCAATACAATTCAATTTTTAGCTATCGATTGTTGACTTTTTAGACGGCTTTGGTGCCTTGGACATGAGCTAGGACCTTAAGATTTTGCTTGAAGGGAGATCTAGGAGCCGCGTTGCACGGGGAATGTGAAAAGTGTTCATATAAAGTGAAAACCTGTCAAATCCGCCAATTTTCGTCATTTGCTATCGAATCGACTTTTGTCATATCGTCCAATTGGCCGCTCTTCTCTATGAAACGGTTACATTCATCGTGTGCAAAGCTAAGTCGCGTGCTGCGGTATGCGGAGACACTAAAAACACCATAATAGAACACAGATGAAGCTTCTAAGTTGATGTGATAGCCAATACGAAGCAGTACAATTCAAGTTTTAGTTATCGATTATTGACTTTTTAGGCGATTTTCGTGCCTTGGACATGAGCTAGGACCTTACCAACTTGCATGAATGGAGGACTAGCAGCCGCGTTGCACGGGAGAATGTAAAAAAAGTTCATATGTAGTGAAAACGTGAGAAATCCGACCGTTTTCGTCATTTGCTTTCGAATCGACTAAATGACAGATCGTCATATTGGCGGCTCTTCTCTCGAAAACGGTTACATTTATCGTGTGCAAAGCTATGTCGCGTGCTTCGGTATGCGGAGACACTAAAAGCACCATAATACAACACAGATGAAGTTTCTAAGTTGTTGTGATAGCCAGTAAGAAGCAGTACAATTCAAGTTTTAGTTATCGATTACTGACTTTTTAGACGGCTTTGGTGCCTTGGACATGAGCTAGGTCGTTAAGATTTTGCATGAGGGAGTTCTAGCAGCCGTCTTTCACGGGGGAATGTGAAATGTGTTCATATGTAGTGTAAACCTGAGAAATCGCCCCGTTTTCGACATTTGCTATCGAATCGACTAAATGCCAGATCGTCATATTGGCCGCTCTTCTCTCTGAAACGGTTACATTTATCGTGTGCAACGCTATGTCGCGTGCTGCGGTATGCGGAGACACTAAACGCACCATAACAGAACACAAAAGAAGCTTCTAAATTGGTGTGATAGCCAGTCCGAAGCAGTACATTTCAAGTTTCAGTTATCGATTATTGACTTTTTAAACGGCTTTGGTGCCTTGGACATGAGCTAGGACCTTAAGATTTTGCATAAAGGTAGGTCTAGTAGCCGCGTTGCACTGTGGAATGTGAAAACTGTTCATACGTTGTGAAAACCTGAGAAATCCGCCCGTTTTCGTCATTTGCTATCGAATCGACTTAATGCCAGATCGTCATATTGGCCGGTATTCTCTCTGAAACGGTTACATTTATCGTGTGCAAAGCAATGCCGCTGCTGTGGTATGCGGAGACACTAAAAGCACCATAATAGAACACAGAAGAAGCTTCTAAGTTGATGAGATAGTTAGTACTAAGCAGTAATATTGAAGTTTTAGTTATCGATTATTGACTTTTCAGACGATTTTGGTGACTTGGGCATGAGCTAGGACCTTACGACCTTGCATGACGGGAGGTTTAGCAACCGCGTTGGACGGGGGAATGTGAAAAGAGTTCATATGTAGTGTAAACGTGAGAAATCCGCCCGTTTTCGTCATTTGCTATCGAATCGACTAAATGCCAGATCGTCATATTGCCCGCTCTTCTCTCTGAAACGGTTACATTTATCGTGTGCAACGCTATGTCGCGTGCTGCGGTATGCGGAGACACTAAAAGCACCATAACAGAACTCAAAAGAAGCTTCTAAATTGGTGTGATAGCCAGTCCGAAGCAGTACATTTCAAGTTTCAGTTATCGATTATTGACTTTTTAGATGGCTTTGGTGCCTTGGACATGAGCTGGGACCATAAGATTTTGCATGAAGGAGTTATAGCAGACGCGTTGCACGGGGGAATGTGAAATGTGTTCATATGTAGTGAATACCTGAGAAATCCGCCCGTTTTCCTCATTTGCTATCGAATCGACTTAATGCCAGATCGTCATATTGCACGCTCTTCGCTTTGAAACGGTTACATTTATCGTCTGCAAAGCAATGTCGCGTGCTGCGGTATGCGGAGACACTAAAAGCACCATAATAGAACACAGAAGAAGCATCTAAGTTGATGTGATAGCTAGTATGAAGCAGTACAAATTAAGTTTTAGATATCGATTATTGAATTTTTAGACGGTTTTGGTGCCTTGGACATGCGCTAGGACATTACGATTTTGCATGAATGGAGGTCTAGCATCCGCGTTCCACGGGAGAATGTGAAATGTGTTCATATGTAGTGAAATTCTGAGAAATCCGCCCGTTTTCGTCATTTGCTATCGAATCGACTTAGTGCCAGATCGACATATTACCCGCAATTATCTCTGAATCCGTTACATTTATGGTGTGCAAAGCTATTTTGCGTTCTGCGGTATGCGTAGATACTAAAAGCACCATAATAGAACACAGAGGAAGCTTCTATGTTGATGTGATAGCCAGTACGAAGCGGTACAATTCAGGTTTTAGTTATCGATTATTTACTTCTTAGACAGCTTTGGTGCCTTGGACACGAGCTAGGACCTTAAGATATTGCATGAGGGAGTTCTAGCAGCCACGTTGCACGGGGGAATGTGAAAAGTGTTCATATGTAGTGAAAACCTGAGAAAACCGCCGATATCGTCATTTGCTATCGAATCGACTTAACGCCAAATCGTCATATTGGCCGCTCTTCTCTCTGAAACGGTTACATTTATCGTGTTCAAAGCTATGTCACGTGCTGCGGTATGCGTAGACACTAAAAGCAACATAATGGAACACAGAAGAAGTTTCTAAGTTGATGTAATAGCCAGTACGAAGCAGTACAATTCAAGTTTTAGTTATCGATTATTGACTTTTGAGACGGCTTTGGTTCCTTTGAGATGAGCTAGGACCTTAAGATATTGCATAATTGGATGACTAAGAGAAGCGATGCACGGGTGAATGTGAAAATTGTTCATATGTAGAGAAAACCTGAGATATCCGAGCGTTTTCGTAATTTGCTATCGAATCCACTTAATTCAGATCGTCATATTGCCCGCTATTCTCTCTGAAACCGTCACATTTATCGTGTACAAAGCTATGTCGCGTGCTGCGGTATGGAGAGACACTAATAGCACCATAATATAACACAGAAGATGCTTCTAAGTTGATGTGATAGCCAGTAAGAATCAGTGCAAGTCAGGTTTTAGTTATCGATTATTGACTTCTTAGACGGCTTTTGTGCCTTGGACATGAGATAGGACCTTAAGATTTTGCATGAAGGGAGGTCTAGCAGCCGCATTGCACGGGGGAATGTGAAAAGTGTTCATATGTTGTGAAACCCTAGAAATCCGCCCGTTATCGTCATTTGCTATGGAATCGACTTTTGCCAGATCGTCATATTGGCCGCTCTTTTCTCTGAAACGGTTACATTTATCGTGTGCAAAGCTAAGTAGCGTGTTGCGGTATGCGGAGACACTAAAAGCACCATAATAGAACACAGAAGAAGCTTCTAAGTTGATGTGATAGCCAGTACGTAGCAGTACAATTCAAGTTTTACTTATCGATTATTGACTGTTTATACGGCTTTGGTGCCTTGGACATGAGCTAGGACCTTAAGATTTTGCATGAAGGGAGGTGTAGCAACCGCATTGCACGGGGAATGTGAAAAGAGTTCATATGTAGTGAAAACCTGAGAAATCCTTCCGTTTTCGTAATCTGCTATCGAATCGACTTAATGCCAGATCGTCATATTGGCCAGTAATCTCTCTGAAACGGTTACATTTATCGTGTGCAAAGCTATGTAACGTGCTGCGAAATGCAGAGATACTAAAAGCACCATAATGGAACACAGAAGATTATTTTAAGTTGATGTGATAGCCAGTTCGAAGCAGTCCAATTCAAGTTTTAGCTATCGATTATTGACTTTTTAGACGGCTTTCGTGGCTTGGACATGAGGTAGGTCCTTAAGATTTTGCATTAGGGAGGTCTAGCAGCCGCGTTTGACGGGGGAATGTGAGAAGTGTTCATATGTAGTGAAAACCTGGGAAATCCGCCCGTTCTCCTCATTTGCTATCGAATCGACGTTTGAAAGATCGTCGTATTGGCGGCTCTTCTCACTGAAACGGTTACATTTATCGTGTGCAAAGCTATGTCGCGTGCTGCGGTATGCGGAGACACTAAAACCTCCATAATAGAACACAGAAGAAGCTTCTAAGTTGATGTGATAGCCAGTTAGATGCAGTACAATTCCAGTTTTAGCTATCGATTATTGACTTTTTAGACGGCTTAGGTGCCTTGGACATGAGCTAGGACCTTAAAATTTTGCATGAAGGGAGATCCAGCAGCCGCGTTACACGGGGTAATGTGAAAAGTGTTCATATGTAGTGAAAACCTGATAAACCCGCCCGTTTTCTTCATTTGCTATCAAATCGACTTAATGCCAGATCGTCATATTGGACGTACTTCTCTCTGAAACGGTTACATTTATAGTGTGCGAAGCTATGTCACGTGGTGCGGTATGCAGAGTCACTAAAAGCACCATAATAGATCAAAGAAGAAGCTTCTAAGTTGATGTGATAGCCACTACGACGCAGTACAATTCAAGCTTAAATTTTTGAGTATTGACTTTTTAGACGGCTTTGTTGCCTCTGACGCGAGGTAGGACCATAAGATTTTGCATGAAGGGAGGTCTAGCAGCCGTCATGCACTGGGGAATGTGAAAAGTGTTCATATGTAGTGAAAACCTGAGGAATCCGCCCGTTTTCGTCATTTGCCATCGAATCGACCTAATGCCAGATCGTCATATTTCGCGCTCCTCTCTCTGAAACGGTTACATTATTCGTGTGCAAAACCATGTCGCGTGCTGCGTTATGCGGAGACACTAAAAGCACCATAATGGATCACAGAAGAAGCTTCTAAGTTGAAGTGATAGCCAGTAAGAAGCAGTACAAATCAAGTTCTAGTTATCGATATTGACTTCTTAGACGGCTTTGGTGCCTTGGACATGAGCTAGGACCTTAAGATTTTCCATGAAGGACGTCTAGCAGCCACGTTGCACGGGGTAATGTGAAAAGTGTTCATATGTAGTGAAAACCTTAGAAATCCGCCATTTCGTCATTTGCTATCGAATCGACTTTTGCCAGTTCGTCTTATGTCTTCTCTCTGAAACGGTTACATTTATCGTGTGCAGAGCTATGTTGCGTGCTGCGGTATTCGTAGACACTAAAAGCACCATAATAGAACACAGAAGAAGTTTCTAAGTTGATGTGATAGCCAGTAAGGAGCAGTAAAATTCAAGTTTTAGTTATCGATTACTGACTTTTTAGACGTCTTTGGTGACCTGGACATGAGCTAGGACCTTAAGATTTTGCATGAGGGAGTTCTAGCAGCCGCGTTGCACATGGGAATGTGCAAAGTGTTCATATGTAGTAAAAACCTGATAAATCCGCCGATTACGTCATTTGCTATCGAATCGATTTTTGCCAGATCGCCATATTGGCCGCTCTTCTCTTCGAAACGGTTACATTTATCGTGTGCAAAGCTATGTCGCGTGCTGCAGTATGCGGAGACACTAAAAGCACCGTAATAGGACACAGAAGAAGCTTCTAAGTTGGTGTGATACCCTAAAGGAAGCAGTACAATTCTAGTATAAGTTATCGATTACTGATTTTTTAGACGGCTTTGGTGCCTTGGACATGAGCTAGGACCTTAAGATTTTGCATGAAGTGAGGTGTAGCAGCCGCGTTGGACGGGGGAATGTGAAAAGTGTTCATATGTAGTGAAAACCGGAGAAATCCGCCCGTTTTCGTCATTTGCTATCGATTCGACTTTTGCCAGAGTGTCATATTGGCCGCTCTTCTCAATGAAACGGTTACAATTATCGTGTGCAAAGCTATGTCGCGTGCTGAGGTATGCAGAGACAATAAAAGCACCATAATAGGTCAGAGAAGTAGCTTCAAAGATGATGTGATAGCCTGTACTAAGCATTACAATTTTTGTTTTAGTTATCGATTAATGACTTTTTACACGTCTTTGGTGCCTTTGACATGTGCTAGGACCTTAAGGTATTGCATGAAGGGAGGTCTAGGAGCTGTGTTGCACTGGGGAATGTGAAAAGTGTTCATATGTAGTGAAAACCTGAGAACTCCGCCCGTTTTCGTCATTTGCTATCGAATCAGCTTAATGCCAGATCGTCATATAGCCCGCTTTTCTCTCTGAAACCGTTACATTTATCGTGTGCAAAGTTATGTCGTATGCTGCGCTATGCGTAGACACTAAAATCACCATAATAGAACACAGAAGAAGCTTCTAAGTTGATGTGATAACCTGTACGAAGCAGTACAATTCAAGTTTTAGTTATCGATTATTGACTTTTTAAATGGCTTTGGTTGCTTTGAGATGAGCTAGGACCTTAAGATATTGCATAAAGGGATGTCTAAGAGAAGCGTTGCACGGAGGAATGTGAAAAGTGTTCATATGTAGAGAAAACCTGAGATATCCGAGCGTTTTCGTCATTTGCTATCGAATCGACTTAATTTCAGATCGTCATATTGCCCGCTATTCTCTCAGAAACCGTTACATTTATCGTGTGCAAAGATATGTCGCGTGCTGCGGTATGTGGAGACACTAAAAGCACCATAATGGATCACAGAAGAAGCTTCTAAGTTGATGTGATAGCCAGTACGAAGCAGTCCAATTCAAGTTTTAACTATCGATCATTGACTTTTTACACGGCTTTCGTGGCTTGGACATTAGGTAGTTCCTTAAGATTTTGCATGAGGGAGGTCTAGCATCCGCGTTTGACAGGGGAATGTGGGAAGTGTTCATATGCAGTGGAAACCTGGAAAATCCGCCCGTTCTCCTCATTGCTATCGAATCGACATTTGCCAGATCGTCATATTGGCGGCTCTTCTCTCTGAAACGGTTACATTTATTGGTTTGCAAAGCTATGTCGCGTGCTGCGGTATGCGGAGTCACTAAAAGCTCCATAATAGAACATAGAAGAAGCTTCTAAGTTGCTGTGAAAGTCATTACGTAGCAGTACAATTCAAGTTTTAGTTATCGATTAATAACTTGTTAGATGGCTTCGGTGCCCTAGACATGATCAAGGACCTTAAGATTTTGCATGAAGCGAGGTCTAGCAACCGCGTTGCACTGGGAATGTGAAAAGTGTTCATTTGTAGTGAAAACCTGAGAAATCCGCCCGTTTTCGTCATATGCTATCGTATCGGCTTAATGCCAGATCGTCATACTGGCCGCACTTGTCTCTGAAACGGTTACATTTATCGTGTGCAAAGCTATGTAGCGTGCTACGGTATGCGGAGACACTAAAAGCCCCATTATAGATCACAGAAGAAGCTTCTAAGTTGATGTGATAGCCAGTATGAAGCAGTACAATTCAAGTTTTTGTTATCGATTATTGACTTTTTAGACGGCTTTGGTGCCTAGGACACGAGCTAGGACCTTAAGATTTTGCATGAGGGAGTTCTAGCAGCCGCGTTCCACGGGGGAATGTGAAAAGTGTTCATATGTAGTGATAACCGGAGAAATCCGTTCGTTTTCGTCATTTGCTATCGATTCGACTTTTGCCAGATCGTCATATTGGCCGCTCTTCTCAATGAAACGGTTACAATTATCGTGTGCAAAGCTATGTCGCGTGCTGAGGTATGCGGAGACAATAAAAGCGCCATAATAGGACACAGAAGAAGCTTCAAAGATGATGTGATAGCCTGTACTAAGCATTACAATTTTTGTTTTAGTTATCGATTATTGACCTTTTACACGGCTTTGGTGCTTTTGACATGAGCTAGGATCTTAAGATATTGCATGAAGGGAGGTCTAGGAGCTGTGTTGCACTGGGGAATGTGAAAAGTGTTCATATGTAGTGAAAAAATGAGAAATCCGCCCGTTTGCGTCATTTGCTATCGAATCAGGTTAATGCAAGATCGTCATATAGCCCGCTTTTCTCTTGAAACCGTTACATTTATCGTGTGCAAAGATATGTCGCGTGCTGCGGTATGCGGAGACACTAAAAGCACCATAATAGAATACAGAAGAAGCTTCTAAGTTCATGTGATAGCTAGTACGAAGCAGTACAATTCAAATTTAGTTATCGATTATTGATTTTATAGACGGCTTTGTTGCGTTGGGCATGAACTAGGACCTTCAGATTTTGCATGAAGGGAGCTCTAGTAGCCGCGTTGCTCGGGGGAATGTGCAAAAGTGTTCATATGACGTGAAAACCTGAGAAACCCGCCCGTTTTCGTCATTTGCTATCGAATCGACTTATGCCAGATCGTCAGATTAGACGCTCTTCTCTCTGATACGGTTAAATTTATCGTCTGCAAAGCTATGGCGCGTGCTGCGTATGCTGAGATACTAAAAGCACCATAGTAGAACACAGATGAAGCTTCTAAAATGATGTAATAGCCAGTAAGAACCAGTACAACTCATGTTTTAGGTATCGATTATTGACTTTTTACCCATCTTTGGTGCCTTAGACATGAGCTAGGACCTCAAGATTTTGCATGAAAGGAGGCCTAGCAGCCGCATTGCACGGGAGAATGTGAAAAGTGTTCATATGTAGTAAAAACCTGAGCAATCCGTCCGTTATCGTCATTTGTTATCGATTCGAGTTAAAGTCTAATCGTCACATTGGCCGCTCTTCTCTCTAAAACGGTTACATTTATCGTCTGTAAAGCTATGTCGCGTGCTGCGGTACGCGGAGACACTAAATGCACCATAGTAGAACACTGAAGAAGCTTCTAAGTTGATGTAATAGCCAGTAAGAAGTAATACAATACAAGTTTTAGATATCGATTATTGTGTTTTCAGCCTTTGGTGCCTTTGACATGAGCTAGGACCTTACGATTTTGCATGATGGGAGGTCTAGCAGCCGCGTTGCACGAGAGAATGTGAAAAGTGTTAATTTGTAGTAAAAAACAGAGAAATCAGTCCGTTTTCGTCATTTGTTATCGAATCGGCTTTTAGCTAGATCGTCACATTGGCCGGTCTTCTCTCTGAAACGGTTACATTTATGGACTGCAAATCTATGTCGCGTGTTGCGGTATGCCGAGACACTAAATGCAGCATAGCAGAACACATAAGAGGCTTCTAAGTTGATGTAATAGGCAGTAAGAAGTAGTACAATTCAAGTTTTAGTTATCGATTATTGACTTTTTACCCTTCTTTGGTGCGTAGGACTTGAGCTAGGACCTTACAATTTTGCACCACAGAAGAACTAGCAGCCGCGGTACAAGGGAGACTGTGTTCACAAGTAGTAAAAACCTGGAAATCCGTCCGTTTTCGTCATTTGTTATCAAATCGACTTAAAGTGAGATCGTCATTTGCTATCGAATCGTCTTTTGCCAGATCGTCATATTGGCCGCTCTTTTCTCTGAAACGGTTACATTTATCGTCTGCAAAGCTAAGTCGCGTGCTGCGGTATGCGGGGACAATAAAAGCACCATAATAGAACACAGAAGAAGGTTCTATGTTGATGTAATAGCCAGTAAGAAGTAGTACAATTCAAGTTTTAGTTATCGATTATTGACTTTTTAGCCGGCTTTGGTGCCTTGGACATGAGCTAGGACCTTAAGATTTGGCATGAAGGGAGGTCGAGCAGCCGTGTTGCACGGGGGAATGTGAAATGTGTTCATATGTAGTGAAAACCTGACAAATTCGGCCGTTTTCGTCATTTGATATCGAATCGACTTAATGCCAGATCGTCATATTGGCCGCTTTTCTCTCTGCAATGGTTATATTTATCTTCTGCAAAACTATATCGTGTCCTTCGCTATGCTTAGACACTAAAAGAACCATAGTAGAACACAGAAGAAGACTCTCAGAAGATGTAATCGGCCAGTACGAAGCATTACAATTCACATTTTACTTATCTATTATTGACTTATTAACCGGCTTTGGTTATTTGTACATGAGCTATGACCTTGAGATTGTTCATGAAACGAGGTCTGTCTGCCACGTTGTGCGGGAGAATGTAAAAAGTGTTCATATGTAGTAAAAACCTGAGAAATCCTCCCGTTTTCGTCATTTTCTATTTAATCGACTAATTGCCAGATCTGCAAGCTCATGTCGCGTGCTGCGTTATGCGGAGACAGTCAAAGCATCACAGTAGAACACAGATGAAGCTTCTCTGTTGGTGTAATCAGCGAGAAAGAACCAGTAATAAGTTGTACAATTCAAATTTTAGTTATCATTTATTGACTTATTAGCCTGCTTTGGTACCTTGGACATGACCTAGGGCCTTAAGATTTTGCATGAAACGCGGTCTGGACGCCACGTTGCACGGGATGATGTGAAAAGTGTCCATTTGTAGTAAAAACCTGACAAATCCGACCGTTTTCTTCATTTGCTGTCGAATCGACTTATTGGCAGATCGTCACATCGGCCGCTTTACGCTCTGAGACGGTTAAATTTATAGTCTGCAAACTTATGTCGCCTGCTGCGGTTTGCGGAGACACTAAAAGCACCACAGTAGAAGACAGAAGAAGGTGTTAAGAAGATGTATTCGGCCAGTAAGAAGCAGTACAATTCAAGTTTTAGTTATAGATTACTGACTTATTAGCCGGCTTTGGTGCCTTGGACATGATCGAGGACCTCAAGCTTTTGCATCAAACGAGGTCTGAACGTCACGTTGCATGGGGAAATGTGAAACGTGTTAATATATATTAAAAACCTAAGAAAACGTTTCGCATTTATTTAAGTTCCTTTAGTACAATAAGAATCTGTTAGAAAACTGACTACAATAATCATAATCTTGCTGTACAAGGGAAGTAGCTACTATTATTAACAGTATTTATCAACAGCAAATAAAACAAAAGGTAAAACAGAAAGATTATCAAACGTCTAATGGCACAGTAACGAAACTGAAAACAGTTCGCGACAATTTCTTCTGAAATTATTTCACCAGGAAACAACAAGAACACCGATTGAAGACTACCAAAGTTCCAAAATAAACCACTATACACAAACAACTAATTAGTACTTAGCTTTGGATGCGCCGCTACAGCGCGGAATGTAAACACAGGTAAGAAGTTAAGTTGCTCGATACGAAACACTCGCAAATATCAGGTCACAACCCAAGAAAGGCGGAGGTGAATGAAGAAACCATTAATAAGTATCTTATATAGTAAATATTATCACAAAAACCGTTAAAATATGTATCTGAAACCTATAAATGTATGAAAACTTAGAGAGCGATTTCACACGCACTCACGCGCCTAATCGTAATGCCAGATCGTCGCAGTGGCAGCTTTGCTCACGGAACTGTTTACATATACATCTGGAAACTTACGTCATGTGCTGAGGTATGCGGTCGCACCACAAACAACAAAATAGGAGCTTCTCATTTGATGCAATCGGCAGGTAAGAAGTAGTACTACTCAAGTTTTAGGTATCGAAAATTCAACTGTAGGCCGGTTCTGGTGTCTTGCAGTTGATAGAGGACCTTGGAACATGCCTGTCTTTTTACCCCCCTCCCCCCTCGTAAGATGACTGTCTACGTACACCCGCCACCCCCCCCCCCTCGTAATATGTCTGCCTACCTACTCACGCCTTCTGAAAATGTGTGTTTACCCACTTCCCCCTCAGAAGATGACTCTCTACTTATCCCCCCAACCGGAAAACGTCAGTTTTCCCACCCCCTCCCCCCTCAGAAGATGACTGTCTACCTACACACCCTCGGAAGATACCTGTCTACTTAACCCCCAACCCCCTCGTTTGGAGCATGTCTGCCTACCTACCAGCCTCTCAAAATATGTCTTTCTATCTACATTCCCCACCCCCCTCAGAAGATCACTCTCTACCTACTCCGCACGTGAGGGGGATAACGTCGACAGTCATCTTCTGATCGGGGTGGGTGGGTAGACAGACATCTTCCGAGTGGTGGTAGGTATGGAGACATCTTCTGAGGCTGGATTCGGTAGACAGGCAACTTCCAAGGGGGGGTGTTGGAAGACAGATATTTTTCAAGGAGTGGGAAACATCTTCTAAAGGATGCAGTTTGGTAAGCAGTATCCTCCGAGAGGGGCATAGACATTCTGTGAGGGGGATAACGTCGACAGTCATCTTCTGATTGGGGGGGTGGGGGGTAGGTAGAAAGACATCTTCCGAGGAGTGTTAGGTATGGAGACATCTTCTGAGCCTGGGTGCGGTAGAAAGACATCTTCCAAGGGGTGGAGGGGGGTGTTGGAAGACAGACATCTTCCAAGGGGTGGGAAGCACCTTCTAAAGGATGCAGTTTGGTAGACAGACATCCTACGAGAGAGGATGTAGACATTCTCAGATGGGGAGTGTATATCTTCTGAGAGGAGTGGTAGATTGACATCTTTCGAGAGGGGGGAGATACTTTTCTTCCATGGCGGCAATAGATAGATATCTTCCGAGAGGAAGTACATAGATAGACATGTTTAAATGTGTGGTGAATGTACACAGACAACTTTCGAGAAGGGGGGTAGGTATACAGACATCCTCAGAGGGGGTGGGTTGGGAGACAGACATCTTCCGAGATAGGGATAAGATAGAGACAAATCATTCAAGGTGTGGTAGATAAATATACATATTCTGAGGGGTTTAGGTAAACATTCATATTATGACGGGTTGTGGGTGTAGGTAGACAGAAACCATCCGAGGAGGGGTATTTAGGCAGATAATGTCTGAGAGGGTTTATGTAGACTGGCATCTTCTGAGGGGTTGTAGGAGGACAGATATCTTCCAAGTGGAGGGTTGGTAGACAGACATCTTCAGATGTGGGGTGGGGTAGGTAGCCAGACATCTTCCAATAGGGGGTTGGTAGGCAGACATATCATGTGAGGGGATGGTTTAGACAGCCTTCTTCTGATGGGTGGGTGGGTAGACTGACATCTTCCATGATGGGGCGTAGGCAGAGAGACATTGTCCGAGGCAGGGTGACTATAGACATTTTTCGAGAGGGGGGGTAGTTAGACAGACTTCTTCTGGGGGGTTGTAGGTAAACTGACCTCTTCAGAGGGGTGGCATAGAATGACATTTGCCAAGAGGGGTAGGTAGAGAGACATTTTCCGATGGTGGAAAGTAGACAACATCTTCTGATGAGTGTAGGTAGACAGACATCTTCCGAGGGGGATGTGTAGGTGGACATACATCTTCCGATGGTTGGTGGGTACATAGACAGACATATTCCAATGGGTGCGGTAGGTAGACAAACATCTTCCAAGTGCGGGCGTTGTAGACAGATATCATACAAAAGTTCATGTAGGTAGACACACATCTTCTGAGGGGGTGTAGGGAGACAGACATTTTCCGAGGGGTGTACATAGACATACATTTTCCACGTGGGGTCTAGGTAGACAGACATCTTCAGATGAGGGGGTAATTAGACAATCATCTTCTGGGGTAGGCTGACAGACATATTCAGAAGTATGAGTTGGTAGACAATACTTTATGACTGGAGGGATGTAGAGAGACATCTTCCAAGGGGTGTAAGTAGGTAGACAGACCTCTTCTGTTGTGGGATTTGTAGGTAGGCAGACATCTTCCCAGTGAAGTTTTGTAGACAGACATCTTCCAACGAGGGGTTAGGTAGACTGACACCTTCTGAGGCAGGGTAGGTAGATAGTCATCTTCGGAGGAGTGTTTGGTATACAGACATCTTCCGAACGGGTGTAGGTATACAGACATATACCTAAGGGGGAGGTAGACAGACATCATGGGAGTGGGGGTACGTAGACAGACAGGTGGGTAGGTATACAGACATCTTCCGAGGGGGATTAGGAGGACAGACATTTTCCATTTGAGGGTTGATAGACTTACATCATCTGAGGGAGGAGAAATATCTTTTGAGAGGAGGGTATGTAGACAGACATTTCAGAGAGAGGGTAGACATCATCCGAGAGGGAGGTAGTCATCCTCCAAGACAGGGGTAGATATCTTCCAAGAGGGGTGTAAATAAATATCTTCCAAGATGCGAGGTAGATGGACCTCTTCCGAGGGTTTTAGGTAGGCAGACATGTTCCGAGGTGTGGCATGTAGACATACACCTTCTGAGGGGAATAAGGTAGACAGTCATCTTCTTATGGGAAATGGGTAGGTAGACAGACATATTCCAAGGGAGGGGGGGTAGGTAAGGAGGAGATATATTCTGAGGGTGAGTTCAGTACTCAGACATCTTCTGAGGGGTGTTCATGGTAGACAGACATCTTTCAAAGGGGGGGAGACATCTTCCAAAGTATGCGTTTTGGTATACAGACATCCTCCAAGAGGGGTGTGGACATTCTCTGATGTGGGAGTAGATATCTTCCCAGAGGAGTGGTAGTTTAACAACTTCCGAGGGGGGGGGGTTGGGTAGGCAGACAGATATCCTCAGAGGTAGGGGTAGGGAGACAGATATCTCCCACAGGAGGGATAAAATCGAATCATTTGAAGGGGGTAGATAGGCATACATCTTCTGAGGGGTTTAGGTAGACATTCATCTTATGACAGGGGAAGGGGGTAAGTAGACAGATCATGCGGGGGGGGGGGGGGATATGTAGACAGATATCTTACGAGAGGGGGGTAGTTAGGCAGACATATTCTGAAGAGTTGTAGGAGGACGGACATATTCCAAGGGGGTAGGTAGACAGGCATCTACAGAGGGGGTTAGGTAGACAGTCTTATCAGAGGTGTATAGGTAGACAGACATCTTCTAAGGGGTTTGGTAGACCAACATTTCCTAAGGAGTGGCAGGTAGACAAACTTCTTCCGAGTGTGGGTGGGTATGTAGACAGACACCAGTAAGGAATTGTAGGCTGACAGACATCCTTTGTGATAGATGGTAGGTAGGCAGAAATATTCCGAAGGGAGGGTTGGAAAACATACATCTTCCAATGGAAGGGGTAGGTAGTCATACATCTTCTGAGGGCTGGGTTTAGGTATACAGAGATCTTTCCAAGGGGGGGCAGGTAAGTAGACAGACATATACTCAGGGTAGGGGGATGAGAGACAGACATTTTCCGAGGGGGAGGGGTAGGTAGACAGACATCTTCTGATGGTTGGGTAGGTAGACAGACATCTTCCGGGGTGGACAGCTAATCGGACATGGTTTGAGGGAGCTTAGGTAGACAGACATTTCCGATGGGGAGTGTAGGTAGACAGACATATTCTAAGGGTGGGGAGATGAGAGACATTTTCTGATGTGGAGATAGGTAGACAGACGTCTTCTGAGGGGTTGTAGGTAGACAGACATCTTCCAAGCGGGAGCTGTAGGTAGACAGACATCTTCAGAAGGAGATTGTAGGTTGATGGACATATTTTGTGCAGGTAATGATAGATAAACAAATTCCAAGGGGTGGTAGTTTAACAGACATCTTCCCAGGGGGGCTGAGTAGATAGACAGACATCATCCAACGTTGGTAGACAGACATATTCCAGTTGGAGTAGACATCCTCCAAGGGGTAGACATCTTAGAATGGTGGTGAGGGTAGGTAGACATCCTATGAGAGTGGGGTTAGAGATTCTCTGAGAGGGAGGTGTAGATAGCTACCAAGAGTGGAGGTAGATAGACATATTCCGAGTGGGGGGGGGGGTTGGATAGAAATCTTCTGGGGGTTGAAATTTGGCATTTGGTAGACTGGGCTTTTCTGAGACTGTGTTTGGAAGACATTTTCCGAGGTGGGAGGTAGACAGATATATTCCGAGGCAGTTGGTAGGTAGACAGACTAATTCCAGGGTGGTTGGTATGCTGACAGACATCTTCTGAGGGGGGGGGGGGGGTAGACAGACATCGCCTGAGGGGCTGGAAGACACCTTCCAAAGTTTGGGGGTCTCTAGACATCTTCCGAGACAGGGGTAAACAACTTCCGAGTGGGGGGGCTGAGTAGGGGTTGGGATAGGTAGACAGACAAATTCCGAGAGGGCAGGTAGGTAGATAGACTTCTCCTTAGTGTGGGGGGGGGGGGGGGGGTGTTGAGAGACATCTTTCAGGGTGATAGACATCTTACGAGGTGGGGAGAGAGTTTTTGTGGGGGTATAGATAGACATCTTCACAGGGTGAGGTAGGTGGACAAACATCTTCCTTAGGGGGGTGAGGTAGGCAGACATCTGACGAGGGGGCAGGTAGACAGACATCTCCTGTGGAGAGTTACGTAGACTGACATTTTATAAGGAGCAAGTAGGTAGAATTACATATTAGGTGGTGGGGCGATGAGAGACAGACAGCTTTCGATGGAGTAGAGGTAGTATGAAATCTTCCGATGTGGGAGGTGTAGGTAGATATCATCTGAGAGGGGTAGGTACACAGACATCTCCCGAGGGGTGGGGTAGGTAGACATTCATATTCTGTGGGGAGGGGTAGGTAGTCATACATATTTTAAGGGGGAGGGGGATTTAGGTAGACAGACATATTCCAAGGGTGTGGGTAGGTACACAGACATCATCTGAGGGGGGAGGGGCGGTGCAGGTTGACAGAGATCTTCCATGGATGGGTAGCTCGGTAGATATCTTCTGAGGGGGATAGATAGGCATATTTCGAAGGTGGGGTAGATAGCCACCTTCCCAGGGGGGGGGGGGGGGGCAGATCATCATGGGTGTGACGTCACGTGAGCTGCACTGCTGTTGAAATAGCTTGTTAATGTTTTATAAATTTTAGACTTCATTTACGTATTTTAAAGTTTTTTTGTGTTATTATTTTTGCCGTAAAAGCAAATTATTAGTGGATATTCATTTATCTCAGTGTTTCTTCCTGTGGTATTGACTCGAGTGGTCTATTATGTGTAAGTGTGCTTCCATGGTTCGTCTAAGCCTCGCGCCTCATCAGCGTGTTTACATTTTGCGGCGTGCACTGCATCTGCAGCGGTTATAAGCTAAGTACTGACGAACTTGTTTGTGCTCTGTAATACGTTATTAAACTGAATAGATTGCAGTGGTGTTGCTTGCCATTTTTGGCGAAATAATGACTTAATAAACTCTTGTAATCGTTCGCTCGCTGTGTTTTATAGAGTTTTCAGTGTGTTGAAGTCGTTTAGTAAATTTCGTGCTTTAGTTTTCAACTGGCGTTTAGTTTAAATTTTTTGGTTTTAGCCAATAATTTTGTGAAGTTTTGCTGGTATTGGTATCGGCTGTGTTGTAGTAGTATTAATACAAGTAGCTGCTTTCTTAGTAGGCAGAGAATTTCGAGACCATAGTTGTTAGTTCTTAAATAGTGCTGCTTTTGTAACTGAACTTTGGTAACGTAGACGTATAGTTTTTTTTAGTAACTGTAAAATTTTATCGTGAGTGAGAAGTGATTGCTATGTCGTAGGTTTGTGAGTAGTGGATTAAGCTGTGGGATTTGTTCAAAGTATTTTCATTGGGGGGAATGCGGTGGGGAAGCCAGTGGTCATTTGAGGGTGATCCTGTCCTGGGAATGTAGAATCTGTAATAGAAACAAGTTAATAGAGGAGCAGGAGCGTAAGATCTGTGCCCTTCAGGTGCAGTTACAATGCGCAAAGGAGGAACTAGATAAGTTGAGGAGGGTGAAGGGTGCTGGGGAATGGGAACTGGCAGTTGACAAGAAGATAGATAGGAAAAGGAGGTAGTCAGACAGTTTTACTTTGCATACATGCAATAGATACGACAAACTGTCAAAGTTGAGCGGAGAGGAGCCTCGTGTAGCTGTATATGGAGGTAACTTGCAGCCGTCCTCAGCAATTAGGAGGCCTAGGTTCTGCTGCTAGGTAGTTACCGGGTAGAGGTGTGGGCCAGCATTTGCAAGAAGTTTTGTGGAGTGAGTACCAGGTCACAAGCATTGTGAAGCCTAATGCAGGGTTGGCTCAGGTGGCTGAAAGCATAGGGGAGTTATGTAAGAATTTTACAAAGGAGGATCAGGTAGTGATAGTGGGTGGTGCTGGGAGCAGTCGCAATAGGGACAGGGGGTATGATGTCAGTGGTGACTTGGTTAAGATAGCTACTCAAACTGGTGGCACTAATGTGCTTTTCGTGCAACTGTTTCAGCATAATGATCGGCCACACCTTAATGCGGCTGTTGGGGGCGTAATTGTGGGGCTGGGGAGTGCAGTGATGGGAGAGGGCATGGATCACATCTCAGTGGTGCCAGTTGGGTCTATCAGTAGATGGGGTTTCACTAGGCATGGCCTGCACCTCAATAGGTATGCGAAGGAGAGGCTACCTAAGCTTATAGGTGACAGTGTAGTGGGTGGTGGTGGCGGTAGTGGTGTCACTCATGGAAAAATTCCTGTAGTATTTGGTGTTAGAGCTGCACCTTTTTAATACTGAAGTCAGCTGATTGGTATACCAGCTTAAAGGAAGTGCCTCTAAGGTTCAAAAATGGTTCTAATGGCTCTGAGCACTATGCAAATTAACATATGGGGTCATCAGTCGCCTAGAACTTAGAACTAATTAAACCTAACTAACCTAAGGACGTCACACACATCCATGCCCGAGGCAGGATTCGAACCTGCGACCGTAGCAGTCGCGCGGTTCCGAACTGAGCGCTTAGAACCGCAAGACCACCGCGGCCGGCGTGCCTCTAAGGGCTCTCCTCCAGAGGATGTAATGTTTCCAAGTAGAGAAGGAATTGGCATATTTCATCAGAATATAAGAGTTATTAGAGATAAAGTTAGTGAACTGCTAACAGATGTTAACGCTGAAATTATTTGTATATCAGAGCACCACTTCAATAAATTGATAATTTATAGGCTTCCTTTACCAGGCTACATATTACCTGGCTGTTTCTCAAGGAGTTCCTTGCGGGGTGGGGAGGTGTCTCCGTACATAAAAAACAGTACGTTATTTGAGTCCATAGACTTATCACGACACTGCACCTTAACAGATATTTGAAAGTTGTGCAGCATTTGTTGAATTTAGTGAAACTCAACTTCTAATTGCTGGTGTTTATAGGGCCTCTAACTCAAACTTCAGAGCATTTTTGCTTAAGCTAGAGAGGGTTCTTGATTCACTTTGTAGGAAGTACCAGAAAGTAGTTATATGTGGGGACTTCAATATTAATTTTGTATATGATTGTGCAAGAAAAAGGGGGGTTGGGTTGTTTGGGGAAGGAGACCAGACTGCGATGTCATTGGTCTCATCGGATTAGGGAAGGATGGGGAAGGAAGTCGGCCATGCCCTTTGAGAGGAACTAACCCAGAATTTGCCGGGAGTGATTTAGGGAAATCACGGAAAACCTGAACCAAGATGGCTGAACGCGGGACTGAACCGTCGTCCTCCCGAATGTGAGTCCAGTGCCTTAACCACTGCGCCACCTCGCTCGGTCCCAAGAAAAATGATGTTGGTAGATCTCCTAAATTCATATGATCTGATGCCAACTGTGTTTTTTTTTTTTCAAACTAGGGTGCAGGCGAATAGTAGCACAATTATAGACAATATTTTTATCCGTTCTTCAATACTAGATGGGCATCCTGTTAGTAAAAAAGGGAATGGTCTTTCAGACCATAATGCACAAATTTTAACACTAAAAGGTTTTTGTACTCAACCCAATGTCATATTTAGTTACAAAGAACGTAGGAAAGTCAATCCAACAGCAATAGAGTGTTTTTAAAACTTGTCAAGGAACAAGAGTGGCAAGATGTTTATAGTGCCAATAATACAGATGATAAATACAATGCTTTCCATGGCACATTTCTCATGCTCTTTGAGAGTTGTTTTCCATTAGAACATTCTGAATGGGGTACTAGCAGTAATAGACAGCACAGTTGGCTGACTAGTGGGATAATGATTTCATGTAGAACATGAACATCCAAAAACCAAGAACTAAGTGATGTAATTGTAAATGATGTTTTTCACAAAATTATTAAGTGGTTCTCAGCAAACGGACTCTCTTTAAATTTTGATAAAACACAGTATATACAGTTCCGTACAGTAAATGGCAAAACTCCAGTAATAAATATAGAATTTGAACAGAAGTCTGTAGCTAAGGTAGAATTTTTAAAATTTTTAGGTGTGTCCATTGATGAGAGGTTAAACTGGAAGCAACACATTGATGGTCTGCTGAAACGTCTGAGTTCAGCTACGTATGCTATTAGGGTTATTGCAAATTTTGGTGATAAGAATCTCAGTAAACTAGCTTACTACGCCTACTTTCATTCACTGCTTTCGTATGGCATCATATTCTGGGGTAATTCATCGTTGAGTAGAAAAGTATTCATTGCACAAAAACGTGTAATCAGAATAATTGCTGGAGCCCACCCACGGTCATCCTGCAGACATCTATTTAAGGATCTAGGGATCCTCACAGTAACCTCACAGTATATATATTCCCTTATGAAATTTGTTGATAATAATCCAACCCAATTCAAAAGTAATAGCAGTGTGCATACCTATAACACCAGGAGAAAGGATGATCTTCACTATGCAGGGTTAAATCTGACTTTGGCACAGAAAGGGGTAAATTATGCTGCCACAAAAGTCTTTGGGCACCTACCAAACAGCATCAAAAACCTGACAGATAGCCAACTAACATTTAAAAATAAATTAAAAGAATTTCTAGATGACAACTCCTTCTACTCATTGGCTGAATTTTTAGATATAAAGTAAGTAAAAAAAAAAAAAAAAAAAAAAAAAAAACTTAATCATTAGTGTCATGCAATATTTTGTGTAATGTAATTTCTTGTACAGACATCTTTTATTAACCTGACACGTTCCACATCATTACGAAGTGTCGTATTCATGATCTATGGAACAAGTATTAATCTAATCTAATCTAATCTAATCATAGGGCGAATTATATCAAAATGTTAGAAGTAGTCACAATCAAGCTAAATAAAAATTTAGTTTCAACAGGAAATCATACAAATTTCTTCGCAAATACCTTTCTGAGATTGACGTCTGAAATACTCCCCTGTGATACAAACAAGAGAGAGATTGAGTCAATAACTATATCACTGAAGACTAAGGACTCTCATGGATATGATGGAGTGCCTAGAAGCATATTAAAGTACTGTGCTGCACATGTTAGCCCTGTATTTAGCCATATTTGCAATTTTTCCTTTAGAGTTGGTCAGTTTCCTGACCGATTAAAGTACTCATCAGTAAAGCCGCTTTATGAAAAGGGAGAAAGGGATAATATAGATAATTTTAGACCTACTTCTATGCCATCAGTGTTTGCAAAAGTTACCGAAAAGGCTGTGCATGTAAGGTTAATTGATCACTTGATATCACACAATTTGCTGTCAAATGAACAGTTCGGATTTAGAAGCCGTCTGACAACTGAAAATGCTGTATTCTGGCGTACAGACGTACTTTTATGCAAAATCGTAAGGTCCTAGCTCTTGTCCAATGCACCAAAGCCGACAAATAAGGGAATAACCGATAACTAAAACTTGAATAGTACTGATTCTTACTGACTACTACATCTTCTTAGAAGATATTTCTGTGTTATAATATGATGTTTTCAGTTTTCTCCGCATACCGCAACACGCGACATAATTTTGCAGACGATAAATGTAACCGTTTCAGAGAGAAAAGCGGCCAATGTGAAGATGTGGCAATAAAGTCGATTCGATAGCAAATGACGAAAGCGGGCGGATTTCTGAAGTTTTTACTACGTATGAAAAGTTTCCACATTCTCCCGTGCAACGTGGTTTCCAGACGTGGTTTCATGCTGAATCTTTAGGTCGTCGGTCATGTGCAATGTACCAAAGCCGGCAAATAAGTGAATAACCGATAACTAAAACTTGACTACTACTGCTTGTTACTGGCCGATAACATCTTCTTAGAAGCTTCTTCTGTGTTCTACTATGGTGCTTTTAGTGTCTCCGCATACAGCGGCAAGAGACATAACTTTGCAGACGATGTATGTGACCGATTCAGAGAGAAAATCGACCAATATGACGATCTGGCGTTAAGTCGATTCTTTTGGCAAAAGACGAAAACGGGCGGATTTCTCATGGTGTTACTACATATGAAAGCTTTTCTCATTCTCCCGTGCAACGTGGCGTACAGACGTACTTTCATGCAAAATCTTAAGAACTTAGCTCATGTCCAATGTACCAAAGCCGGCAAATAAGTGAATAAACCGATATTTAAACTTGAATAGTACTGCTTCTTATTGGCTATTACATCTTCTTAGAAGCTTTTTCTGTGTTCTAATATGATGTTTTCAGTTTTTCTGCATACCGCAACACGCGACATACTTTTGCAGCCGCTAAATGTAACCGTTTCAGAGAGAAAAGCGGCCAATATTACGATCTGACATTAAGTCGATTCGATGGAAAATGTCGAAAACGGGCGGATTTCTCATGTTGTTACTACATATGAACATTTTTTATATTCTCCCGTGCAACGTGGCGTACAGACGTACTCTCATGCATAATCTTAAGGTCCTAGCTCATGTCCAATGCACCAAGGCGGCAAATAAGTGAATAACCGATAACTAAAGCATGTATATTACTGCTTCCTACTTTCGATTATATCTTCTTTGAAGCTTTTTCTGTGTTCTAATATAATGTTTTCAGTTTTTTCCGCATACCCCAACACGCGACATAACTTTACAGACGATAAATGTAACCGTTTCAGAGAGAAAAGTAGCCAATATGACGATCTGACAATAAGTCGATTCAATGGCAAATGTCGAAAACGGGCGGATTTCTCATGTTGTTAGTACATATGAACACTGTTCACATTCTCCCGTGCAACGTGGCGTACATACGTACTTTCATGCAAAATCTTAAGGTCCTAGCTCATGTCCAACCGTGTGACTGCTAAGGTCGCAGGTTCGAATCCTGCCTGGGGCATGGATGTGTGTGATCTCCTTGGGTGAGTTAGGTTTAAGTAGTTCTAAGTTCTAGGGGACTAACGACCTCAGCAGTTGAGTCCCATTGTGCTCAGAGCCATTTGAACTGATGTTTAATGCACCAAAGCCGGCAAATAAGTCAATAGTATAGTTCTGCTTGCTACTTTCGATTACATCTTCTTAGAAGCTTTTTTTGTGTTCTAATATGATGTTTTCAGTTTCTTCCGCATATTGCAATACGCGACATACATTTCCAGACGATAAATGTAACTGTTTCAGAGAGAAAAGCGGCCAATGTGACGATCTGGCATTAAGTCGATTCGATGGCAAATGACGAAAGCGAGCGGATCTCTCAAATTTTTACTACATATGAACAGTTTTCACATTCCCCCGCGCAATGTGATTTCCAGACGTCGTTTCATGCGAAATCTATAGGTCGTCGGTCATGTCCAATATACCAAACCCGGCAAATAAGTGAATTACCGATAACTAAATCTAGAATAGTACTGCTTCTTATCGGCGATTACATCTTCTTCGAAGCTTTTTCTGTGTTCTAATATAATGTTTTCAGTTTTTTTCCATACCGCAACACGCGACATAATTTTGCAGACGATGGATGTAACCTGTTCAGAGAGAAAAGCGGCCAATGGGACGATCTGGCAATACATTCGACTCTATAGCAAATGATGAAAGCGATCGGGTTTCTTAGGTTTTTACTACATATGAACGCTTTCCACATTCTCCCGTGCAACGTGTCGTACAGATACTTTCTTGCAAAATCTTAACGTCCTAGCTCATGTCCAAGGCACAAAAGCCGGAAAATAAGTGAGTAATCGATAACTAGAACTTGACTAGTACTGCTTGTTACTGGCCAATTACATCTTCTTAGAAGCTTCTTCTGTGACTACTATAGTGATTTTAGTATCTGCGCATACCGCGGCAAGCGACATAACTTTGCATACGATGAATGTAACCGTTTCAGAGAGAAAAGCCACCAGTGTGACGATCTGTCATTAAGTCGATTCAATGGCAAATGACGAAAACGGGCGGATTTCTCATGGTGTTACTACATATGAAAACTTTTCTCATTCTCCCGTGCAACGTGGCGTACAGACGTACTTTCATGCAAAATCTTAAGGTCGTAGCTCATGTCCAATGCACCAAAGCCGGCAAATAAGTGAATAAACCGATAACTGAAACTTGAATAGTACTGCTTCTTACTGGAAATTACATCTTCTTTGAAGCTTTTTCTGTATTCTAATATAATGTTTTCAGCTTTTTCCGCATACCGCAACACGTGACATAATTTTGCAGACGATAAATGTAACCGTTTCAGAGAGAAAAGCGGCCAATGTGAAGATGTGGCAATAAAGTCGATTCGATAGCAAATGACGAAAGCGGGCGGATTTCTGAAGTTTTTACTACGTATGAACAGTTTCCACATTCTCCCGTGCAACGTGGTTTCCAGACGTGGTTTCATGCTGAATCTTTAGGTCGTCGGTCATGTGCAATGTACCAAAGCCGGCAAATAAGTGAATAACCGATAACTAAAACTTGACTACTACTGCTTGTTACTGGCCGATAAAATCTTCTTAGAAGCTTCTTCTGTGTTCTACTATGGTGCTTTTAGTGTCTCCGCATACCGCGGCAAGAGACATAACTTTGCAGACGATGAATGTGACCGATTCAGAGAGAAAATCGACCAATATGACGATCTGGCGTTAAGTCGATTCTTATGGCAAATGACGAAAACGGGCGGATTTCTCATGGTGTTACAACATATGAAAGCTTTTCTCATTCTCCCGTACAACGTGGCGTACAGACGTACTTTCATGCAAAATCTTAAGATCTTAGCTCATGTCCAATGTACCAAAGCCGGCAAATAAGTGAATAAACCGATATTTAAACTTGAATAGTACTGCTTCTTATTGGCTATTACATCTTCTTAGAAGCTTTTTCTGTGTTCTAATATGATGTTTTCAGTTTTTTCTGCATACCGCAACACGCGACATACTTTTGCAGCCGCTAAATGTAACCGTTTCAGAGAGAAAAGCGGCCAATATTACGATCTGACATTAAGTCGATTCGATGGAAAATGTCGAAAACGGGCGGATTTCTCATGTTGTTACTACATATGAACATTTTTTATATTCTCCCGTGCAACGTGGCGTACAGACGTACTCTCATGCATAATCTTAAGGTCCTAGCTCATGTCCAATGCACCAAGGCGCAAATAAGTGAATAACCGATAACTAAAGCATGTATACTACTGCTTCCTACTTATGATTATATCTTCTTTGAAGCTTTTTCTGTGTTCTGATATAATGTTTTCGGTTTTTTCCGCATACCCCAACACGCGACATAACTTTACAGACGATAAATGTAACCGTTTCAGAGAGAAAAGTAGCCAATATGACGATCTGACAATAAGTCGATTCAATGGCAAATGTCGAAAACGGGCGGATTTCTCATGTTGTTAGTACATATGAACACTGTTCACATTCTCCCGTGCAACGTGGCGTACATACGTACTTTCATGCAAAATCTTAAGGTCCTAGCTCATGTCCAACCGTGTGACTGCTAAGGTCGCAGGTTCGAATCCTGCCTGGGGCATGGATGTGTGTGATCTCCTTGGGTGAGTTAGGTTTAAGTAGTTCTAAGTTCTAGGGGACTAACGACCTCAGAAGTTGAGTCCCATTGTGCTCAGAGCCATTTGAACTGATGTTTAATGCACCAAAGCCGGCAAATAAGTCAATAGTATAGTTCTGCTTGCTACTTTCGATTACATCTTCTTAGAAGCTTTTTTTGTGTTCTAATATGATGTTTTCAGTTTCTTCCGCATATTGCAATACGCGACATACATTTCCAGACGATAAATGTAACTGTTTCAGAGAGAAAAGCGGCCAATGTGACGATCTGGCATCAAGTCGATTCGATGGCAAATGACGAAAGCGAGCGGATCTCTCAAATTTTTACTACATATGAACAGTTTTCACATTCCCCCGCGCAATGTGATTTCCAGACGTCGTTTCATGCGAAATCTATAGGTCGTCGGTCATGTCCAATATACCAAACCCGGCAAATAAGTGAATTACCGATAACTAAATCTAGAATAGTACTGCTTCTTATCGGCGATTACATCTTCTTCGAAGCTTTTTCTGTGTTCTAATATAAAGTTTTCAGTTTTTTTCCATACCGCAACACGCGACATAATTTTGCAGACGATGGATGTAACCTGTTCTGAGAGAAAAGCGGCCAATGGGACGATCTGGCAATACATTCGACTCTATAGCAAATGACGAAAGCGATCGGGTTTCTCAGGTTTTTACTACATATGAACGCTTTCCACATTCTCCCGTGCAACGTGTCGTACAGACGTACTTTCTTGCAAAATCTTAAGGTCCTAGCTCATGTCCAATGCACAAAAGCCGGAAAATAAGTGAGTAACCGATAACTAGAACTTGACTAGTACTGCTTGTTACTGGCCAATTACATCTTCTTAGAAGCTTCTTCTGTGACTGCTATAGTGATTTTAGTATCTGCGCATACCGCGGCAAGCGACATAACTTAGCATACGATGAATGTAACCGTTTCAGAGAGAAAAGCCACCAGTGTGACGATCTGTCATTAAGTCGATTCGAAGGCAAATGACGAAAACGGGCGGATTTCTCATGGTGTTACTACATATGAAAACTTTTCTCATTCTCCCGTGCAACGTGGCGTACAGACGTACTTTCATGCAAAATCTTAAGGTCGTAGCTCATGTCCAATGCACCAAAGCCGGCAAATAAGTGAATAAACCGATAACTGAAACTTGAATAGTACTGCTTCTTACTGGCAATTACATCTTCTTTGAAGCTTTTTCTGTATTCTAATATAATGTTTTCAGTTTTTTCCGCATACCGCAAGACGCGACATAATTTTGCATACGATAAATGTAACCGTTTCAGAGAGAAAAGCGGCCAATGTTACGATCTGGCATTAAGTCGATTCGAACGCAAATGACGAAAACGGGCGGATGTCTCATGTTGTTACTATTATGTACAACTTTGTCATTCTCCCGTGCAACGTGGCGTACAGACGTAATTTCATGCAAAATCTTAAGGTTATAGCTCACGTCCAATGCACCAAAGCTTGCAAATAAGTGAATAACCGATAGAAAAAACTTGAAAGTACTGCTTCCTACTTTCGATTACATCTTCTTAGAAGCTTTTTTGTGTTCTGATATGATGTTTTCAGTTTTTTCCACATATTGCAAACACGTGGCACAAATTTCCAGACGATAAATGTAACCGTTTCAGAGAGAAAAGCGGCCAATGGGACGATCTGGCAATACATTCGATTCGTTAGCAAATGACGAAAGCGATGGATTTCTCAGGTTTTTACTACATATGAACACTTTCTACATTCTCCCGTGCAACGTGGCGTACAGACGTACTTTCATGCAAAATCCTAAGGTCCTAGCTCATGTCCAATGCAATAAAGCCGCAATTAAGTGAATAACCGATCGCTTAAACTTGAATATTACTGCTTCCTACTTTCGATTACATCTTCTTAGAAGCTTTTTTTGTGTTCTAATAAGATGTTTTCAGTTTTTTCCGCATATTGCAATACGCGACATACATTTCCAGACGATAAATGTAACTGTTTCAGAGAGAAAAGCAGCCAATGTGAAGATGTTGCAATAAAATAGATTCGGTAGCAAATGAAGAAAGCGGGCGGTTTTCTCCAGTTTTTACTACATATGAACAGTTTCCACATTCCCCCTCGCAATGTGGTTTCCAGACGTCGTTTCATGCAAAATCTTTACGTCGTCGGTCATGTCCAATGTGCCAAAGGCGGCAAATAAGTGAATAACCGATAACTAAAACTTGAATAGTACTGCTTCTTATTGGCGATTACATCTTCTTAGAAGCTTTTTCTGTGTTCTAATATGATGTTTTCAGTTCTTTTCCGCATATTGCAACACACGACATAAATTTCCAGACGGTAAATGTAACCTTTTCAGTGAGAAAAGCGGCCAATATGACGCTCTATCATTAATTCGATTCGATGGCAAATGTCGAAAACGGGCGGATTTTTCATGTGGTTACTACATGTGAACACTTTTCACATCCTCCTGTGCATCGTGGTTTCCAGACGTCGTTTCATGCAAAATCATTAGGTCGGCGGTCATGTCCAATGTACCAAAGCCGGCAAATATGTGAATAACTGATAACTAACACTTGAATAACACTGCTTGTTACTGGCCGATTACATTTTCTTAGAAGCATCCTCTGTGTTCTACTATTTTGCCTTTAGTGTCTGCGCATACCGCGGCAATCGACGTAACTTTGCAGACTATGAATGTAACAGTTTCAAAGAGAAAAGCGGCCAATGTGACTATCTGGCATTAAGTCGATTCGAAGGATTATGTCGAAAACGGTCGGATTTCTCATGTTGTTACTACATATGAACATCTTTTACATTCACCCGTGCAACGTGGCGTACAGACGTACTCTCATGCAAAATCTTAAGGTCCTTGCTCATGTCCAATGCACCAAGGCGGAAAATAAGTGAATAACCGATAACTAAAGCTTGTATATTACTGCTTCCTACTTTCGATTACATCTTCTTAGAAGCTTTTTCTGTGTTCTAATATAATGTTTTCAGTTTTTTCCGCATATTGCAATAAGCGACATAAATTTCCAGGCGATAAATGTAACTGTTTCAGAGAGAAGAGCGGCCAATGTGGAGATCTGGTAATACTTTCGATTCGATAGCAAACGACGAAAGCGATTGAATTCCTCAGGTTATTACTACGTATGAACACTTTCCACATTCTCCCGTGCAACGTGGCGTACAGACGTACTTTCATGCAAAATCTTAAGGTCCTAGTTCATGTCCAACCGTGCGACTGCTAAGGTCGCAGGTTCGAATCCTGCCTGGGGCATGGATGTGTGTGATCTCCTTAGGTGCGTTAGGTTTAAGTAGTTCTAAGTTGTAGGGGACTAATGATCTCAGCAGTTGAGTCCCATTGTGCTCAGAGCCATTTAAACTGATGTCCAATGCACCAAAGCCGGCAAATTAGTAAATAACCGATAGCTAAAACGTGAATAGTACTGCTTCCTACATTCGATTACATCTTCTTAGAAGCTTTTTTCGTGATCTAATATGATTTTTTCAGTTTTTTCCTCATATTGCAATACGCGACATACATTTCCAGACGATAAATGTAATTGTGTCAGAGAGAAAAGCTGCCAATGTGAAGATGTGGCAATATAATACATTCGGTAGCAAATGACGAAAGCTGGCGGTTTTCTGTAGTTTTTACTACATATGAACAGTTTCCACATTCCCCCGTGCAAAGTGGTTTCCAGACGTCGTTTCATGCAAAACTTTAGGTCGTCGGTCATGTCCAATGTACCAAAGGCGGAAAATAAGTGAATAACCGATAGCTAAAACTTGAATAGTACTGCTTCTTACTTGCGATTACATCTTCTAAGAAGCTTTTACTGTCTTCTAATATGATGTTTTCAGTTTTTTCCTCATACCGGAAAACACGTCAAAATTTTGCAGATGATAAATGTAACCGTTTCAGAAACAAAAGCGGCCAATGTGAAGATGTTGCAATAAAATAGATTCAGTTGCAAATGACGAACGCAGGCATTTTTCTCTAGTTTTTACTACATATGAACAGTTTCCACATTATCCCGTGCAATGTGGTTTCCAGACGTCGTTTCATGCAAAATCTTTAGGTCTTCGGTCATGTCCAATGTACCAAAGGTGGCAAATATGTGAATAACCGACAACTAAATCTTGAATAGTGCTGCTTCTTATTGGCGATTACATCTTCGTAGAAGATACTGCGGCAAGCGACATATCTTTGCAGACGATGAATGTCTTTACTACATATGAACACTTTTCACATTTTCATATGCAACGCGTCTGCTAGACCTCCCCTCATGCAAAATCTTAAGGTACTAACTCATGTACAAGGCACCAAAGTCGGCTAAAAATTCAATTTTCGGTAATTAAAACTTGAATTGTATTGCTTCTTGCCGGCTACTACATCAACTTAGAAGCTTCTTCTGTGTTCTACTATGGTGCTTTTAGTGTCTCCGCATACCTCAGAACGCAACATAGCTTTGCACACGATAAATGTAACCGTTTCAGAGAGAAGAGCAGCCAATGTGACGATCTGGCATAAAGTAGATTCGATAGCAAATGACGAAAACGAACGAATTTCTCTGGTTTTTACTACATATGAACACTCTTCACATTCTCCCATGCAACGTGGCTGCTAGTCCTCCCTTCATGCAAAATCTTAAAGTTCTAGCTCATGTCTAAGGCACCAAAGCCGGCTAAAATATCACAAGTCGATATCTGATTTTGAGTCGTACTGCTTCTTACAGGTTATTAATTCAACTTAAAAGCTTCTTCTGTGTTCTACTATGGTACTTTTAGTGTCTCCGCATTCCGCAGCACGCGACATAGTTTTGCACACGATAAATGTAACCGTTTCATACAGAAGAGCGGCAAATGTGACTATCTGACACTAAGTCGATTCGATAGCAAATGACGAAAACGGGCGGATCTCTTACGTTTTTACTACATATGAATTCTTTTCACATTCTCCCGTACAACGGGCTGATAGTCCTCCCTTCATGCAACATCTTAAGGTTCTTGCTCATGTCCAAGGCACCAAAACCGGCTAAAAAATCCAAAATCGATAACTAAAACTTAAATTGTACTGCCTCTTACTGTCTATTACATAAACTTAGAAGTTTCTTCTGTGTTCCACTACTGTGCTTTCAGTGTATCCGCATATCGCAGCACGCGACATAGCTTTGCACACGATACATGTAACCGTTTCAGAGAGAAGTGTGGCCAAAGTAAGGATCTGACATTAAGTCGATTCAATAGCAAATGACGAAAACGGGCGGATTTCTCAGGTTTTTACTACATATGAACACTCTTCACATTCTCCCGTGCAACGTGGCTGCTAGTCCTCCATTCATGAAAAATCTTAATGTCCAAGCTCATGTCCAAGGCACCAAAGCCGGCTAAAAAGTCAAAAATCGATAACTAAACTTGAGTTGTACTGCTTCTTACTTGCTATTACATCAACTTATAATCTTATTCTGTGTTCTACTATGGTGCTTTTAGTGTCTCCGCATATCGCAGCACGCATCATAGCTTTGCACACGATAAATGTAACCGTTTCAGAGAGAATAGCGGCCAATGTGACCATCTGACATTAACTCGATTCGATAGCAAATGACGAAACGGGCAGATTTATTAGGTTGTTTCTACATATGAAAACTTTTCACATTCCCACGCGCAACGTGGCTGCTAGTCCTCCCTTCATGCAACATCTTAAGGTACTAACTCATGTCCAAGTCACCAAACCAGGCTAGTGAGTCAATAATCGGTAACTAAAACTAGAATTGTAGTACTCCTTACTACCCTATTATATCAACTTAGAAACTTTTTCTGTGTACGACCATGATTCATTTAGTGTCTCCGCATACTTCAAAACGCTACATAGTTTGGAAGACGATAAATGAAACCGTTTCAGAGATATGAACCTCCAATGATTCGATCGTTCATTAAGTCGATTCGATAGCAAATGAAGAAAACGGGAGGATTTCTGAGGGTTTTACAACATATGAACACATTTCACATTCACCCGTGCAACGCGGATGCTAGTCCTCCCTTCATGCAAAATCTTAAGGTCCTAGCTCATTTCCAAGGCACCGAAGAAGGGAAAAACGTCAGTAATCGATAACTAAAACTTGTATTTTACTGCTTCTTATTGGCTATTACATCAACATAGAAGCTTCTTCTGTGGTCTACTATGGTGCTTTTAGTGTCTCCGCTTTCCACAAAAAAGCGACATAGCTTTGCACACGTTAAATGTAACCGTTTCAGAGAAAAGAGCGGCCAATGTGACCATCTGACATTAAGTCGATTCAATAGCAAATGACGAAAACGGGCGGATTTATTAGGTTGTTATTACATATGAAAACTTTTCACATTCACCCGTGCAACGTAGCTGCTAGTCCTCCGTTCGTAGAAATTCTAAAGGTCCTAGCTCATGTCCAAGTAACCAAAGCCGGCTAAAAATTCAATAATCGATAGCTAAAACTATTATTTTACTGCTTCTTACTGCCTATTACATCAACTTAGAAGCTTCTTCTGTGTTCTACTATGGTGCTTTTAGATTCTCCGCATTCCGCAGCACGCGACATAGCTTTGCACACGATAAATGTAACCGTCTCAGAGAGAAGAGCGGTTAACGTGACGATATGACATTGAGTCGATTTGATAGCAGATGACGAAAACAGGCGGATTTCTTAGGTTTTTACTACATATGAACGCTTTTTACATTCTCCCGTGCAACGTGGCAGCTAGGCGTCCCTTCATGCAAAATCTTAGGGTCCTAGCTCATGTCCAAGGCACCAAAGCCGGCTAAAAAGTCAAAAATCGTTAACTAAAACTTATAATTGTACTGCTTCTTATTGGCTATTACATAAACTTAGAAGCTTCTTCTGTGTTCTACTATGGTTCTTGTAGTGTCTCCGCATTCCGCAGCACGCGACATAGCTTTGCAGTCGTTAAATTTAACCGTTTCAGAGAGAAGAGTGGCCAGTGTGACGATCTTACATTAAGTCGATTCGATAGCAAATGACGAAAACGAGCGGATTTCTTAGGTTTTTACTACATGCGATCTCTTTTCACATTCTCCAGTGCAACGTGGCTGTTAGTCCTCCCTTCATGCGAAATATTAAGATCCTACCTCATGTCCAAGGCACCAAAGCCGGCTAAAAATTCAAAAACCGATAGCTAAATTTGAGTTCTTCTGCTTCTTACTGGCTATTACATCAACTTAGAAGCTTTTTCTGTGTTCTACTATGGTGCTTTTAGTGTCTCCGCATATCGCAGCACGCAACATAGCTTTGCACACGATAAATGTACCCGTTTCAGAGAGAAGAGCGGCCAATGTGACGATCTGATATAAAGTCGAATCGATGGCAAATGACGAAAACAAGCGGATTACTTAGTTTTTTACTACATTCGATCACTTTTCACATTCTCCCGTGCAACGTGGCTGCTAGTCCTCCCTTTATAGACATTCTTAAGGTCCTAGCTCATGTTCAAGGCACCAAAGCCGGCTAAAAAGTTAATAATCGATAACTAAAACGATTATTTTACGGCTTCTTACTGGCTATTACGTCAACTTGGAAGCTTCTTCTGTGTTCTACTATGGTGCTTGTAGTGTCTCCGCATATCGCAGCACGCGACGTAGCTTTGCACACGATAAATGTAACCGTTTCATATAGAACAGCCTCCAATGTGACCATCTGACATTAAGTGGATTCGATAGCAAATGACGAAAGCGTTCGGATTTCTTAGGTTTTTACTACATACGAACACGTTTCACATTCTCCCGTGCAACGTGGCTGCTAGTCCTCGATTCATGAAAAATCTTAATGTCCAAGCTCATGTCCAAATCACCAAAGCCGGCTAAAAAGTCAAAAATCGATAACTAAACTTGAGTTGTACTGCTTCTTACTTGCTATTACATCAACTTATAATCTTATTCTGTGTTCTACTATGGTGCTTGTAGTGTCTCCGCATATCGCAGCACGCGACGTAGCTTTGCACACGATAAATGTAACCGTTTCATATAGAACAGCCTCCAATGTGACCATCTGACATTAAGTCGATTCAATAGCAAATGACGAAAGCGTTCGGATTTCTTAGGTTTTTACTACATATGAACACGTTTCACATTCTCCCGTGCAACGTGGCTGCTAGTCCTCCCTGCATGTAAATTCTTAAGGTCCTACCTCATGTCCAAGGCACTAAAGCCGGCTAAAAATTCAAAAATCGATAACTAAATTTGAGTTCTACTGCTTCTTAATGTCTATTACATCAACTTAGAAGCTTTTTTGTGTTCTACTATGGTGCTTTTAGAGTCTCCGCATATCGCAGCACGCAACATAGCTTTGCACACGATATATGTAACCGTTTCGGACAGAAGAGCGGCCAATGTGACGATCTGACATTAAGTCGAGTCGATAGCAAATGACTCAAACGGGCGGATTTCTTAGTTGCTTACTACATATGGACACGTTTCACATTCTCCCGTGCAACGTAGTTGCGAGTCCTCCCTTCATGCAAAATCTCAAGGTACTAGTACATGTCCAAGGCACCAAAGCCGGCTAAAAATTTAAAAATCGATCGCTAAAACTTAAATTGTACTGCTCCTTGCTGGCTATTACATCAACTTAGAAGCTTCTTCTGTGTTCTACTATGGGGATTTTGGTGTCTCCGCATTCCGCAGCACGCGACATAGCTTTGCACCCGATAAATGTAACCGTTTCGGAGAGAAGAGCGGCCAATGTGACGATCTGACATTAAGTCGAGTCGATAGCAAGTGACGAAAACGGACGAATTTCTCAGGTTTTTACTACATATGAACACTTTTCACATTCTCCCGTGCGAGATGGCTGCTAGTCCTCCCTTCATGCAAAATCGTAAGGTCCTAGCTCATGTCCAAGGCACCAAATCCGGCTGTAAAGTCAACAATCGATAATTAAAACTTGTATTGTACTGCTTCTTACTGGTTATTACATCAACTTAGAAGCTCATTCTGTGTTCTACTATTGTGCTTTAATGTCTCCGAGTTTCGCAGCATGCAACAAAGCTTTGCGCACGATAAATGTAACCGTTTCAGAGAGAAGAGCGGCCAATGTGACGATCTGATATAAAATCGAATCGATAGTAAACGACGAAAACGGGCGGATGTCTTAGGTTTTTACTACATATGAACACTTTACACATTCTCCCGTGCAACGTGGCTGCTAGTCCTCCCATAATACAAATTCTTAACTTCCTAGCTCATGTCCAAGGCACCAAAGACAACTAAAAAGTCAATAATCGATAGCTGAAACAATTATTTTACGGCTTCTTACTGTCTATTACGTCAACTTAGAAGCTTGTTCTGTGTTCTACTATGGTGCTTGTATTGTCTCCGCATTCCGCAGCACGCGACATAGCTTAGAACACGATAAATGTAACCGTTTCAGAGAGAAGAGCGACCAGTGTGACGATCTGACATTAAGTCGATTCGATAGCAAATGACGACAACGGGCGGATTCCTTAGGTTCTTACTACATATGAACACTTTTCACATTCTCCCGTGCAACGTGGCTGCTAGTCCTCCCTTCATGCAAAATCGTAAGGTCCTAGCTCATTTCCAAGGCACCAAAGCTGTCTAAAATGTCAAAAATCGATAACTAAACTTGAATTGTACTGCTTCTTACTGGCTATTACATCAACTTAGAAGTTTCATTTGTGTTCTACTGCGGCGCTTTTAGTGTCTCCGCATATCGCAGCACGCGACATAGCTTTGCACACAATAAATGTAACCATTTCAGAGAGAAGAGCAGCCAATGTGACGATTTGTTATTAAGTCAATTCGACAGCAAATGACGAAAACTTTCGGATTTCTTACATTTTTACTACATTTGAACACATATCATATTCTCCCGTGCAAGGTGGCTTCTAGTCCTCCCTTCATACAAATTCTTAAGGTCCTAGCTCATGTCCAAGGCACCAAAGCCGGCTAAAAAGTCAATAATCGATAGCTAAAACTATTATTTTACGTCTTCCTACTGGCTATTACGTCAACTTAGAAGCTTCTTCTGTGTTCTACTATGGTACGTTTAGTGTCTGCGCATTCCGAAGCACGCCACATAGTTTTGCACACGATAAATATAACAGTTTCATTGAGAAGAGCGTCCAATGTGACGACCTGACATTAAGTCGATTCGATATCAAATGACGAAAACGAGCGGATTTCTTAGGTTTTTACTATATTCGATCACTTTTCACGTTCTCCCGTGCAACGTGGCTGCTAGTCCTTCCTTCATGCAAAATCTTAAGCTCCTAGCTCATGTCCAAGGCACCAAAGCCGGATAAAAAGTCAAAGATTGATAACTAAAACTTGAATTATACTGCTTCTTACTGGTTATTACGTCAACTTAGAAGCTCCTTCTGTGTTCTACTATGGTGCATTTAGTGTCTCCGAATTTTGCAGCACTCAATATAGCTTTGCACACGATAAAAGTAACCGTTTCAGAGAGAAGAGCGGCCAATGTGACGATCTGATATAAAGTCGAATCGATAGCAAACGACGAAAACGGGCGGATTTCTTAGGTTTTTACTACATATGAACACTTTGCACATACTTTCGTGCAACGTGGCTGCTAATCTTCCCTTCATGCAAAATCGTAAGGTCCTAGCTGATGCACAAGGCACCAAAGCCGCCTAAAAATTTAAAAATCTATCACTAAAGCTTCAATTGTACTCCTCCTTACTGGCTATTACACCAACTTAGAAGGGTCTTCTGTGTTCTACTATGGGGCTTTTGGTGTCTCCGCATTCCTCAGCACGCGACATAGCTTTGAACACGATAAATGTAACCGTTTCAGAGAGAAGAGCGGCCAATGTGACGGCTGACATTAAGTCGATTCGATAGCAAATGACGAAAACGGACGAATTTTTCAGGTTTTTACTACATATGAACTCTTTTCACATTCTCCCGTGCAACATGGCTGCTAGTCCTCGCATCATGCAAAATCTTAAGATCCTAGCTCATGTCCAAGGCACCAAAGCCGACTAAACAGTTAATAATCGATAGCTAAAACTATTATTTTACGGCTTCTTACTGGCTATTACGTCGACTTGGAAGCTTCTTCTCTGTTCTACTATGGTGCTTGTAGTGTCTCCGCATATCGCAGCACGCGACATAGCTTTGCACACGATAAATGTAACCATTTCAGAGAGAAGAGCATCCAATGTGACGATCTGACATTACGTCGATACGATAGCAAAAGACGAAAACGAGCGGATTTCTTAGGTTTTTACTACATATGAACACTTTTCACATTCTCCCGTGCAACGTGGCTGCTAGTCCTCCCTTCATGCAAAATCGTAAGGTCCTAACTCATGGCCAAGACACCAAAGCCGGCTAAAAAGTCAAAAATCGATAACTAAACTTGAATTGTACTGCTTCTTACTCGCTGTTACATCAACTTAGAAGCTTCTTCTGTGTTCTGCTATGGTGCTTTTAGTGTCTCCGCATATCGCAGCACGCAACATAGCTTTGCTCACGATAAATGTAACCGTTTCAGAGAAAAGAGCGGCCAATGTGACGATCTGACATTAAGACAAATCGACAGCAAATGACGAAGACGGGGGGATTTCTTAAGTTTTTTCTACATATGAACACTTTTCACATTCTCACGTGCAACGTGGCTGCTAGTCCTCCTTTTATACAAATTCTTAAGGTCCTAGCTCATGCCCAAGGCACCAAAGCCGGCTAAAAAGTTAATAATCGATAGCTAAAACTACATTCCTGGAAATGGAAAAAAGAACCCATTGACACCGGTGTGTCAGTCCCACCATACGTGCTCCTGACATTGCGAGACGGCTGTACAAGCAATGATCACACGCACGGCACAGCGGACACACCAGGAATTGCGGTGTTGGCCGTCGAATGGCGCTAGCTGCGCAGCATTTGTGCACCGCCGCCGTCAGTGTCAGCCAGTTTGCCGTGGCATACGGAGCTCCATCGCAGACTTTAACACTGGTAGCATGCCGCGACAGCGTGGACGTGAACCGTATGTGCAGTTGACGGACTTTGAGCGAGGGCGTATAGTGGGCATGAGGGAGGCCGGGTGGCCGTACCGCCGAATTGCTCAACACGTGGGGCGTGAGGTCTCCACAGTACATCGATGTTGTCGCCAGTGGTCGGCGGAAGGTGCACGTGCCCGTCGACCTGGGACCGGACCGCAGCGACGCACGGATGCACGCCAAGACCGTAGGATCCTACGCAGTGCCGTAGGGGACCGCACCGCCACTTCCCAGCAAATTAGGGACACTGTTGCTCCTGGGGTATCGGCGAGCACCATTCGCAACCGTCTCCATGAAGCTGGGCTACGGTCCCGCACACCGTTACGCCGTCTTCCGCTCACGCCCCAACATCGTGCAGCCCGCCTCCAGTGGTGTCGCGACAGGCGTGAATAGAGGGACGAATGGAGACGTGTCGTCTTCAGCGATGAGAGTCGCTTCTGCCTTGGTGCCAATGATGGTCGTATACGTGTTTGGCGCCGTGCAGGTGAGCGCCACAATCAGGACTGCATATGACCGAGGCACACAGGGCCAACACCCGGCAACATGGTGTGGGGAGCGATCTCCTACACTGGCCGTACACCTCTGTGATCGTCGAGGGGACACTGAATAGTGCACGCTACATCCAAACCGTCATCGAACCCATCGTTCTACCACTCCTAGACCGGCAAGGTAACTAGCTGTTCCAACAGGACAATGCACGTCCGCATGAATCCCGTACCACCCTACGTGCTCTAGAAGGTGTAAGTCAACTACCCTGGCCAGCAAGATCTCCGGATCTGTCCCCCATTGAGCATGTTTGAGACTGGATGAAGCGTCGTCTCACGCGGTCTGCACCTCCAGCACGAACGCTGGTCCAACTGAGGCGCCAGGTGGAAATGGCATGGCAAGCCGTTCCACAGGACTACATCCAGCATCTCTACGATCGTCTCCATGGGAGAATAGCAGCCTGCATTGCTGCGAAAGGTGGATATACAATGTACTAGTACCGACATTGTGCATGATCTGTTGCCTGTGTCTATGTGCCTGTGGTTCTGTCAGTGTGATCATGTGATGTACCTGACCCCCAGTAATGTGTCAATAAAGTTTCCCCTTCCTGGGACAATGAATTCACGGTGTTCTTATTTCAATTTCCAGGAGTGTATTATGTTACCGCTTCTTACTGGCTATTACTTCAACTTAGAAGCTTCTTCTTTGTTCTACTATGGTGCTTGTAGTGTTTCCGCATATCGCAGCACGCGACATAGCTTTGCACACGATAAATGTAACCGTTTCAGAGAGAAGAGAATCCAATGTGACGATCGGACATTAAGTCGATTCGATAGCAACTGACGAAAACGGGCGGATTTCTTATGTTTTTACTACATTTGAACACATTTCACCTTCTCCCGAGCAACGTGGCTGCTAGTCCTCCCTTCATACAAACTCTTAAGGTCCTACCTCATGTCGAAGGCACCAAAGCCGCCTAAAAATTCAAAAATCGATACCTAAATTTGAGTTCTACTGCGACTTACTGGCTATTACATCAACTTAGAAGCTTTACTGTGTTCTACTATGGTGCTTTTTGTGTCTCTGCATATTGCAGCACGCAACATAGCTTTGCACACGATAAATGCAACCGTTTCAGAGACAAGAGCGGTCAATTTGACGATCTGATATAAAGTCGAATCGATAGCAAATGACGAAAACGGGCGGATTTCTTAGGTTTTTACTACATATGAACACTTTTCACATTCTCCCGTGCAACGTGGCTGCTAGTCCTCCCTTCATGCAAAATCGTAAGGTCCTAGCTCCTGTCCAAGGCACCAAAGCTGGCTAAAAATTAAAAAATCGATCACTAAAACTTAAATTGTACTGCTATTTACTGGCTATTACATCAACTTAGAAGCTTATTCTGTGTACTACTATGGGGCTTTTAGTGTCTCCACATATCGCAGTACGCCACATAGTTTTGCACACGATAAATGTATCCGTTTCAGAGAGAAGAGCGGCCAATGTGACGATCTGACATTAAGTCGATTCGATAGCAAATGACGAAAACGGTTGGATATCTGTGGTTTTTATTACATATGAACACTTTTCACATTCTCCTGTGCAACGTGGCTGCTAGTCTTCCATTCTTGCAAAATCGTAAGGTCCTAGGTCATGTCCAAGGCACCAAAGACGGCTAAAAATTTAAAAATCGATCACTAAAACTTAAATAATACTGCTCCTTACTCGCTATTACATCAACTTAGAAGCTTCTTCTGTGTTCTACTACGGGGCTTTTGGTGTCTCCGCATTCCGCAGCACGCGACATAGCTTTGCACACGATAAATGTAACCGTTTCAGGGAGAAGTGCGGCCAATGTGACGATCTGGCTTTAAGTCGATTCGATAGCAAATGACGAAAACGGGCGGATGTCTTAGGTTTTTACAACATATGAACATTTTTCACATTGTCCCGTGCAACGTGGCTGTAATTCTTAACTTCATGCAAAATCGTAACGTCCTAGCTCATGTCCAAGGCACCAAAGCCTGCTAAAAAGTCAATAATCGGTAGCTAAAACTAATATTTTACGGCGTCTTACTGGCTATTACGTCAACTTAGAAGCTTCATCTGAGTTCTACTATGGTGCTTTTAGTGTCTCCGCATTCCGCATCACGCGACATAGCTTTGCACACGATAAATGTAACCGTTACAGAGAGAAGAGCGGCCAGTGTGACGATCTGACATTAAGTCGATTCAAAGACAAATGACGAAAACTGGCGGATTTCTCAGGTTCTTACTACATATGAACACTTTTCACATTCTCCTGTGCAACGTGACTGCTAGTCCACCCTGCATGCAAAATCTGTAGGTCCTAGCTCATGTCCAAGGCGCCAAAGCCGGCTAAAAAGCCAAAAATCGATAACTAAACTTGAATTGTACAGCTTCTTACTGGCTATTACATCGACTTAGAAGCTTCTTCTGTGTTCTACTATGGTGCTTTTAGTGTCTCCGCAGTCCGCAGCACGCGACCGTTTCAGAGAGAAGAGGGGCCATTGTGACCATCTAACATGAAGCCGAATAGATAGCAAATGACGAAAACGGGCTGATTTCTTAAGTTATTACTACATATGCACACTTATGAAATACTCCCGTGCAACCGGGTTGCTAGTCCTCCCTTTATGCAAAATCTTAAGGTACTAGCTCATGTCCAAGGCACCGAACCCGGCTAAATATTCTATAACCTGTAACTAAAACTTGAATTGTACTGCTTCTTACTGTCTATTACATTAACTTAGAAGATTCTTCTGTGTTCTGTTATGGTGCTTTTAGTGTCTCCGCATTTCGCAGCAAGAGACATAGCTTTGCACACGTTAAATGTAACCGTTTCAGAGAGAAGAGCGGCTAATGTGACGATCTGACATTAAGTCGACTCGATAGCAAATGAAGATAACGGGCTGATTTCTTAGGTTTTTACTACATATGAAATCTTTTCAGATTATCCCATGCAACGTGGCTGCTAGTCCTCCCTTCATGCAAAATCTTAAGGCCCTTGCTCAAGTCCAACGCACCAAAGCCGGCTAAAAAGTCAAAAATCGGTAAGTATACTTGAATGGTACTGCTTCTTACTGGCTATTACATCAACTTAGAAGCTTCTTCTGTGTTCTACTATGGTGCTTTTAGTGTCTCCGCATTCGGAAGCACGCGACATAGCTTTGCACACGGTAAATGTAACCGTTTCAGAGAGAAGAGCGGCCAATGTGACGATCAGACATTAACTCCATTCGAAAGCAAATGACGAAAACGGTCGGATTTCTTTGGTGTTTACTACATATGAACACTCTACACATTCTCCCATGCAAGATGTTAGCTAGTCCTCCCTTCATGCAAAATCTTAAGGTCCTAGCTCATGTCAAAGTCACCAAAGCCCCCTAAAAAGGCAAAAATCGATAACTAAACTGTAATTTTACTGCTTCTTACAGGCAATTACATCAACTTCGAAGCTTCTTCTGTGCTCTACTAAGGTGCTTTTAGTGTCTCCGCATATCGCAGCACGCGACAAAGATTTGCACACGATAAATGTAACTGTTTCAGAGAGAAAAGCTGCCAATTTGACGATCTGACATTAAGTCGATTCGATAGCAAATGACGAAAACGGGCAGATTTCTCAGGTTTTTACTACATATGAACAATTTTCACATTCTTCTGTGCAACGTTTCTGCTAGTCCTCCCTTCATGCAAAATCGTAAGGTCCTAGCTCATGTCCAAGGCACCGAAGCCGGCTAAAAAGTCAAAAATCGATAACTAAGTTTTATTTGTACTGCTTCTTACTGGCCATTACATCAACTTAGAAGCTTCTTCTGTGTTCTACTATGGTGCTTTTAGTGTCTCCGTATATCGCAGCAGGCGACATAGCTTTGCACGCGATAAATGTAACCGTTTGACAGAGAAGAGCGGCCAATGTGACTATATGACATTAACTCCATTCGAAAGCAAATGACGAAAACGGTCGGATTTCTTCGGTTTTTACTACATATGAACACTCTACACATTCTCCCATGCAAGATGTTAGCTAGTCCTCCCTTCATGCAAAATCTTAAGGTCCTAGCTCATGTCAAAGTCACCAAAGCCCCCTAAAAAGGCAAAAATCGATAACTAAACTGTAATTTTACTGCTTCTTACAGGCAATTACATCAACTTCGAAGCTTCTTCTGTGCTCTACTAAGGTGCTTTTAGTGTCTCCGCATATCACAGCACGCGACAAAGATTTGCACACGATAAATGTATCCGTTTCAGAGAGAAGAGCGGCCAATGTGACGATCTGACATTAAGTCGATTCGATAGCAAATGACGAAAACGGTTGGATATCTGTGGTTTGTATTACATATGAACACTTTTCACATTCTCCTGTGCAACGTGGCTGCTAGTCTTCCATTCTTGCAAAATCGTAAGGTCCTAGGTCATGTCCAAGGCACCAAAGACGGCTAAAAATTTAAAAATCGATCACTAAAACTTAAATAATACTGCTCCTTACTCGCTATTACATCAACTTAGAAGCTTCTTCTGTGTTCTACTACGGGGCTTTTGGTGTCTCCGCATTCCGCAGCACGCGACATAGCTTTGCACACGATAAATGTAACCGTTTCAGGGAGAAGTGCGGCTAATGTGACGATATGACATTAAGTCGATTCGATAGCAAATTTATTTATTTATTTATTTATTTTTTTATTTAACCAGACAAGATTAGGGCCATCAGTCCCTCTCTTACATCTAACCAGGCATTCTACTTATTTTACAGTCATATGTTGTAGTAGGCATTTTAAACTACATCTAATACAAAAAGTGAGATAAACAATTAGAAAGGTACACCTCGAAAAATACATTATTGAAGAGAAAGATTTCAGATAGGAGTGCTGGCAGCAGGGAGTGTGGGGGGAACTCATGGTGAAGGCAGGAGAGGAATAGAGGGACATGATGAAACATAATTAAGGAAAATATAAAGGAAAAGAAGACTGCGTGGCTAATAGAGATAGATGAAGAGGAAGGCATCTCAGAAGCAAGATAGGAGACGCTAGCTTTGCTATTTGACATATGAGAGGATTGGCCTTGCACATTAATTTTGTGGAGAATTTTCATGCGGATGATAGTAGGAAATGCTTCAACTTCTTCTTAAAAGCAACAGGAGATTGAATTTTCCTCAAGGTGAGGGGCAGTTTGTTCCAGAGGCGAACAGCGGCAACTGAGAAGGAGTTTGCAAAAGTTTTTGTTTTGTGAGTGGGCACAGCTAGGATACCAGATAAGAGCGACCTCGTGTTTCGATTATGATGGCATTACACGTTTTTAATCTCTGAAGCTAGGTACTGGGGTGCTTGCGCGACGAGGAGTCGGTGAAGTAGACATATAGTGTGGTAGTCACGCAGTTTGTCCGGCCGCAGCCACCCTAGCTCGGAGTATGAAGCACTAACATGATCATATCGGCGAATGTTGCAGGTGTAACGCACACAGGCATTCATGGTTAGCTCTAGCCGTCTTTTGTTTTCACTACTCATGCCTTGTTGAATCACATCACAATAGTGGAGGTTCAGTAGAACGAGTGCTTGCACGAGCTGGCGTTTCAAGTTCTGTGGGAATATGTTCCGAAACTTTTTGAGAGCATAGAGAGAAGCAGACGTCTTTCGGCACACTGCGACTGTATTCTCCGCCCAGTTGAGATGCTCGTCCAAAGTTACACCCAAGTTTTTCACTGTTTTCTGATATGGTATTGGAGTACCTTCGAGCAGAATAGGAGGTAGCCGTTCGCGGAAATCTGAACTTATTAATTTCTGATGGGCTATTAAGATTACTTGCGTCTTTTTTGCGTTTAATTTAAGCCCCTGGTTTTTCGCCCATGTCTCTACTGAAGACAGATCATCATTCATCAGAGCGATTGCAGTGTTTACGTCTTCAGGTCTGACGCTTAGGTAGAGCTGGAGGTCGTCGGCATATGTTTACAGGAGGACAAAACCGACGAAAACAACAGTGGTCCTAAGACTGATCCTTGTGGCACTCCCGAAGAAACATGTTTCGAGGAAGATTTTTCATTTGCGCAGACAACACATTGCTGTCTGTCTTTTAAGTAGCTTTCAAACCATCTCATTGCACTATCAGAGAAATTAAGCTGTTGCACTTTTCTGAGTAATATGTCAAAGTTAACAGTGTCAAAAGCTTTGCTGAAGTCCAGTAGCGTCAATATTGTTGCCTTTCGATTGTCGATGGCATATTTCAGGTCATCAGTTACTTTAATTAGAGCAGTGTTTGTGCTGTGATGTTTACGGAAACCAGATTGAAATTTGTCATATAGACTGAATTCATGCAAGTGTTCAGTGATTTGGTCATGAACAATATATTCAAGTGCTTTGGAAACAGCTGGCTGTATGCTAATTGGTCGGTAATCACTAGGCAGTTGCGGGTTTTCGATCTTAGGGATGGGTCGAATTATGCTTCTTTTCCATGCAGTGGGGTATATTCCGTTCACGAGGGAAAAATTAAATATGTCAGTTAAGACAGGTACTAAGATATCGGCAACATTCTTAATCATGGTTATACCGATAATGTCGTTGCCTATTGCATCAGAAGAGATTCTCATTATTGCTATTCTTGCCGTATTTGTTGTTACATGTTTTAGATGGAAGGTATCGTTGTTAGTTATCCTGTTTGGGGATTCTTGTGGACGGTAATTATCAGCCGTGCTGGTAATCAGAGGTGCAGAGAAGAATTCATTTAATTCGTTAGCTGACACATGAAAAGTAGTTTCCGATTTTGCCTTTCCGACCCCCAAGCTACGGAGATTCTTCCGTAGAGTCGTGGGTTTCAGATCGCTGCATACAAGGGAGCGAGCGTGCCTGATTTTGGCATTGCGAATGCATTGTTTCACTCTGTTCCGTAGCTTTCTATATTCTTCGAAACGCTCGGTTTTCGGATCTGCCTTGAAACGCCTGTGGGCAGCATCATTATTAGTCATCCTTTGACGTAATTCAGCTGTCAGCCATGGAGCAGGAGATTTTCTTACACGGACTGTGTGCGCAGGTGCATGTTTGTCATAGAGGGCAAAGAGTTTATCACCAAGTTCATTAATTTTGCCGTCGATTGAAGGTTCTCTGATTATTTGAGGCCATGAGATTTCTGAGCAATCGGCTGTTAGAGCGTCCAGGTCAATACTTTTCATGTTCCTACAAGTTATGTAACGCGTAAAGTCAAAAATCGATAAATAAATTTGAATTGTACTGCTCCTTACTGGCTGTTACATCAACGTAGAATCTTCTTCTGTATTCTACTATGGTGCTTTTTGTGTCTCCGCATATCGCAGCACGCGACATAGCGTTGCACACGATAAATGTAACCGTTTCAGAGTGTAGAGCAGCCAATGCGACGATCTGACATAAACTCGATTCGATAGCAAATGACGAAAACGGGCCGATTTCTTATGTTTTTACTACATATGAATATTTTTCACATACTACCGTGCAACGTGGCTGCTAGTCCTCCCTGCATGCAAAATCTTAAGTTCCTAGCTCATGTCCAGTGCCCCAAAGCCGGCTAAAAAGTACAAAATCGATAACTTGAATTGCACTGCTTCTTACTGGCTAGTACATCAACTTAGAAGTTTCTTCTGTGTTCTACTATGGTGCTTTTAGTGTCTCCGCATTCCGCAGTACACGACATAGCTTTGCACACGATAAATGTAACCGTTTCAGAGAGAAGAGCGGCCAATGTGACCTTTTGACATTAAGTCGATTCGATAGCAAATGACGAAAAGGGGCGGATTTGTTAGGTTTGTACTACATATGAACTCTTTTCTCATTGTCCCCTGCAACGTGGCTGCTAGACCCTGTATGCAAAATCTTAAGGTCCTAGCTCATGTCCAAGGCTCCAAAGAAGGCTAAAAAGTAAAAAATCGATAACTAATCTTGAATTGTCCTGCTTCTTACTGGCTATTACATCAACTTAGTAGCTTCTTCTGTGTTCCACTATGGTGTTTTTAGTGTCTCCGCATATCGCAGCAAGCGACATAGCCTTCCACACGATAAATGTAACCGTTTCAGAGAGTAGAGCTGCCAATGTGACGTTCTGTCATTAAATCGATTCGATAGCATATGACGAAAACGGGCGGATTTCTTAGGTTTTTTCTACATATAAATAGGTTTCAAATACTCCCGTGCGACGTGGCTGCTAGTCCTCCCTGCATGCAAAATCTTAAGTTCGTAGTTCATGTCCAAGCCCCAAAGCCGACTAAAGAGTCAAAATCGATAACTTGAATTGTACTGCTTCTTACTGGATATTACATCAACTTAGAAGCTTCTTCTGTGTTCTACTATGGTGCTTTTAGTGTCTCCGCATATTGCAGTACGCGACATAGCTTTGCACTCGATAAATGTAACCGTTTCAGAGAGAAGAGCGGCCAATGTGACCATCTGACATTAAATCGATTCGATCGCAAATGACGAAAACGGTCGGATTTGTTAGGTTTTTACTACATATGAACTCTTTTCTCATTGTCCCCTGCAACGTGGCTGCTAGACCTCCCTGCATGCAAAATCTTAATGTCCTAGCTCATGTCCAAGGCTCCAGAGAAGGCTAAAAAGTAAAAAAATCGATAACTATACTTGAATTTTACTGCTGCATACAGGCTATTACATCTACTTAGTAGCTTCTTCTGTGTTCTACTATGGTGCTATTAGTGTCTCCGCATATCGCAGCACGCGACATAGCCTTCCACACGATAAATGTAACCGTTTCAAAGTGTAGAGCGGCCAATGTGACGAACTGACATAAAGTCGATTCGATAGCAAATGACGAAACCTGGCGGACTTCTTAGGTTTTTACTACATATGATCACTTTTCACATTCTCCCGTGCAACGTGGCTGCTATTCGTCCCTGCATGCAAAATGGTAAGGACCTAGCTGATATCCAAGGCACCAAAGAAGGCTAAAAAGTCAAAAATCGATAAATAAACTTAAATTGTACTGCTTCTTACTGGCTATTACATCAACTTAGAAGCTTCTTCTGTGTTCTACTATGGTGCTTTTAGTGTCTCCGCGTATCGCAGCACACGACATAGCTTTGCCCACGATAAATGTAACCGTTTCAGAGAGAAGAGCGGCCATTGTGGCGATCTGGTATTTCGTCGATTCGATAGTAGATGCCGAAAACGGGAGGATTTCTTAAGTTTTTACTACATATGATCAGTTTTCACACATTCTCGTGTAACGTGGCTCCCAGACCTCGTTTCATGCAAAATCGTAACGTCGTCAGTCATATCCCTGGCGCCATAGGCGGCTAATAAGTCAATAATCGATAGCTAAAACTTGAATTGTACTGCTTCTTACTGGCCGATTACATCAACTTAGAGCCGGCCGCGGTGGTCAAGAAGTTCAGGCGCTCAGTCCGGAACCGCGGGACTGCTACTCTCGGAGGTTCGAATCCTGCTCGGGCATGGATGTGTTTAATGTCCTTAGGTTAGTTAGGTTTAAGGAGTTCTACGCTCTAGGGGACTGATGAAAACAGATGTTAAGTCCCATAGTGCTCAGAGCCATTTGAACCAATAACTTAGAAGCTTCTTCTGTGTTCTATGGAGTTGCTATTAGTGCCTCCGCATGCCGCAGCCAGGGACATAAGTTTCCAGACGATAAATGTAACTGTTTTATAGAGAAAAGCATCCAATGTGACGATATGTCATTACGTCGATTCGACGGCAATTGACGAAAACGGGACGATTTCTTAGGTTTTTACAACACATGAACACTTTTCCAATTCTATCGTGTAACGTGTCTTCCAGACTTCGTTTCATGCCAAATCTTAAGGTCGTCGGACATGTCTGAGGCACCAAAGCCGGATAATAAGTCAATAATCGATTACTAAAACTTGAATTTTACTGCTTCTTACTGGCTGATTACATCAACTTATAAGTTTCTTCTGTGTTTTACTGTGTTGCTATTAGTGCCTCCGCATACCGCAGCACACAAAGTAAGTTTGAAGACGATGAAGGTAACCGCTTCACAGAGAAATGTCAAATTCTGTGTCTGTGTCTATTGCCTGCTCATATTGTTTAAAGCAGGTTGCTCTAAATGCCCAGTGGATCTGATTCCATTGATACCTATTCTAAACAATCTCGGATTGGTAAAGACCAAGCTCTGCTTATACTTATAGTCTGGGAAGTTGACACATCTTAGACAGTAAAATATGATGGTTAAAGATGTCCACTGAGTATTCCCATATACACTGAAGTTAGCTTTGAACAACAAATTATTAATTGGCCACCTACTCTTGACTCAATAGCTACTAAGATCTTTCACTAGTGAAGGAGGTGACGACGTTGTTATGTCCACTAGAGGCTTCTGTAGTTTGCTGAAAATGATGTGATATAATTGTGCCTTGTGATTTTCTGTGGAGTTCCAGAGTAAGTCTATACTGGTGCAGGACATTCATTCGTGCTGTTCTCATTCGAGGCAATCCTGGATTCTGAATCTCAAGCACCAGAGGATTATAAACAGCAATGCAACCTCTGTCATCCTGGCTGTGCACTATTTCAAAGTGCTCTGGTTGACAGTCTCTTCTCATTGTGCAGTGCTTGTAGATTATTGTAAATGGATTATCTGCATTATTTAGAACATCTCATTCTAAACTTTCTAAAGAACGAGACTTTTCTGTCATGACCACTTTTTGTGTGAGGTGATAAATACCAGGAATTTGATTGCATTTTGAGAACCTAATGGTAACTAACATTATTGTCTATGTAAATTAATGGAACTGGATTTTTCCTGAGGTCAGCAGTTTTCCGAAGGTCGTCGTTTTTCCCGAGGTCGTCGTTTTTCCCAAGGTCGGCGTTTTTCCCCGAGGTCGGCGTTTTTCCCCGAGGTGGGCGTTTTTCCCCGAGGTCGGCGTTTTTTCCCAACAGCGGCGTTTTTCCCCGATGTCGGCGTTTTTCCACGATGTCGTCGTTTTTCCCCAAGGTCGGCGTTTTTCCCCGAGGTGGGCGTTTTTCCCCGAGGTGGGCGTTTTTCCCCGAGGTCGGCGTTTTTTCCCAACAGCGGCGTTTTTCCCCGATGTCGGCGTTTTTCCCCGATGTCGGCGTTTTTCCCCGATGTCGGCGTTTTTCCACAATAACGTCGTTTTTCCCCAAGGTCGGCGTTTTTCCACGATGTCGTCGTTTTTCCCAAGGTCGGCGTTTTTCCCCGAGGTCGGCGTTTTTCCCCGAGGTCGGCGTTTTCCCCCGAGGGCGGCGTTTTTCCCCGAGGTCGGCGTTTTTGCCCTAAGGTCAGCGTTTTTCCCCGAGGTCGACGTTTTTTCCCGAGGTCTGCGTTTTTGCCCTGAGGTCGGATCAAAGATTTTTTTTCCCGAGGTCTAGAAATCTATCGATATATTGAAAATCCAAAGTATTTTCATGTATGTAGACTATACTGTTATGTCATGTCATCTTGAAACATTTATCCGACCACTAGATAATGGTATTTATCAAGATAGCGATATATTTCGTTATACCTATTTATTTCGATAATCGTTTTCTTAGGGGTACAGATTTATTTTGAGACGTCCATACTTTTCCCATTATCGATTCAATTCGATATATCGACTTACGTAGATGCGCACATTAAATCATGATATCGATTTATTTCGAGATATCTATCTATATTGAGGAGTCTATTTATTTCGAGATATCGATTGATTTAGAGTATCGGATTATATCGAGATATCGATTTATTTTGATATACCGACACAATTAAGGTTGTCTATATATTTCCAGGTATCGATATATTTCCATGTATTGGTGTACTACAGATATCGATTCTTATCGAGATATCGATATAATTCAAGGTACCTCCATATCTCTAGTAATCCATAAATTTCTAGATATCGCTATTTTGAGAGATATCTTTATATTACGTGGTACCAATATATTTCGAGATATCGATATATTTCTGTACCTCAATTTATCTCGATATGTCGACTAGCATCGAGATTTCGGTCTATATGGTAAGCCGAAATGCGTCTAGATGTCGATATACTTCGGGATATCGACTCATTTCGGTGTAGCGGTTGTTTGGAGGTGTCGATTTATTTCGAGGTTTCGATTTATTTCACGGTGTCGATTTATTTCGAGGTTGCGATTTTTCGATGGTTGCGATTTATTTCGACGTGGCGATTTATTTCGAGGTGGCGATTTATTTCGAGGTGTGGATTTATTTCGAGGTGTCGATGTATTTCTAGGTGACGATATATTTCGATTTTACTTGTCGACTGCATCAGCTTAGAACCTATTTCGTACAGAGTGGTGCGACTGCATACCTCAGCAGGCGACATTGATATCCAGACGATGAATTTTACCGTTTCCGAGAGAAAAGCGTGCGATGTGATGAATTGGCACTACTTCATTATGAAAACAAATGACGAAAACGTGAGGTTTTCTTCGGTTTTTCTGCCACTGCTGCCAACTTTCAGCCCACCCCCTCCTCCCCTTCACCAGTCGTGGCGATCAGCTTTTGTGATGGAAATGGACACAGGAAAGTAATAACGTTCCATGAAATCCCATTCTAGGGACGTTCAAGGGTAAATGTTCCAGACGGTTTATTTGCATTAAGACACGCATACTGCGCATCTACAATGTCACATCCGCCAGATCGTTTCTATTGTCAACAGTGGAAAACAAAACAGCGTACTGAAGAAGCCATAGTGAGACGCGGTTTTTGGTAGACGAAATAATAGGAATACTCTAGCCATTGATAATGATGATCTAATGAGAATTCTGTTATTGTTTTGAAAGATGCATTTAAATATGCATTGAACGTAGCTCCAAATTATTTTGAGAATTATAATTGCGGTATTATGAATCTACATTGGAGATTTTGTAATGCAAAACATTTCGATCTGAGAATACTTTACGTGATAGTACGGCATTGACCTTGTGTGTCATTAGGGTAAAGTTAATTTGCCGCCATTCACATAAAATTTATCCGCCATTAACATAAAATCTATTTTTCAGCGTACTGCAATAAGGACTCACTTCAGATGATTGGACAATTAAAGAGAACTCAAACCGTTATTTTAATAGTATTCGTAGGTCCAATGCAGCATTTACCGTGGACAGTCCCTGAGCCTAGACTGTCAGTTTTATGTAGGGAGTACTACTTTAAAAAAGCACTCCGTGTTCAGGTCACAAGTGGCCAATCAGGACCATCCGACCGCCACGTCATTCTCACTGAGGGTGGAGGAGGAGCTGGCTCTCCCACTCGTTGTGGTAGTTTCCTTTGACTGGAGCCGCTACTATTCGGACGAGTAGTTCCTCAATTGGCATCGGAAGGCTGAGTGCAACCCGAAAAATGCCAACAGCGCATAGCGGCCCATATGGTCACCCATCCAAGTGCCGACCACGCCCGAAAGTGCTAAACTTCAGTGATCTGACGGGAACCGGTGTATCCACTGCGGCAAGGCCATTGCCCCTACCACTTTTTATGATATTTTTGATCGTAGTTCAGGTCTGATGGCTGGGAAGAATGGACGTTTACCATGTTATGCACATTTATATTTTCACTACGTCGACACAGCTGGTCCAATTACGACCACAGGTGATGGTAGCCATAATGATCGTGCCAAGCATCCCGTGTACATTAGTTACACCCAAGTGTGTGGGCATCACAGCATTCGTGACATTTAAATTTGTTACTTCTTTGCTACTATATTCGCAATAAATTTTGCAGACAGTATCCGCATATGACGCTGAATGTACCTACAAAATTATATCATTGTACGACACATGTTTCGGGAGATACGTCATAAAAACTCAGGACAAGGCCAGACGCTGCATAGTACGGACGTGGACGCACAGCTCTAAATAAATGCCTGGTCAACACCAAGCTTTTCCGCTAGTCATCTATAAAGATAAAAAATCCCCAATATTGTCTACCAGCGTATTTTTGAAAAACCTTTATTTTGTCATCCATTTTTTTCCTGTAAAAATCGTAAAAGCCGTGCATCATTGTGTTTTTAAAAAGCGTTTCTTATTGTCATCTCTTTTTATGTATTTTAAACCATCTATCGCTTGTGTAACCTGTGGCTACAAGTCCATTCCCTTTATGGTGTAATCGAAATAATAAACAACGCAAAAAAGTGTGGGTCAATTTCTTCCTCATTTTTCGGAACTTCTGATAATAGTAAATCGTTGGCTCTTTGAGGGCGTGGTAGGTACATACAAGAGATAAGTGTAAGATTAGAATTTGGGTTAGATGTAGTGCCAGGAGGTTCTGTTTCTATCTGGCTAGCTTCAGAGTACTTCACCATCTACTAAGTGATGCGTTTCATTGTGAATGGTGTGTTCTGTGCTAGGTCTACCCTTTACTGCACAATGCTGTTCCTTCGATGCTATTAAAACCAGGATGTTATCAAAATATATGCACAGTGGCAGACTGGAGTCTGCAGAAATATTTCCAGTGGTGGGGAGGGGGGAAGGCGCGTCGGGGCTGGAGTGCATGATTCTGAAACTGGCACTCTGTGTACAAATCAGCTGGTCAGTTACGAGGTGCATCAAGCTACAAGACCCTAACTCTATAAGCGCTACAACTGGTCAAAGCTAAGGTTTATCAGTATTGTGGAGAATTCTTATCTGGAAGAGTATACTGTAGCGAATAAAAACTCTTTACTCCAGATTCCAGGGAGGGTTGGGGGCGATGGGTGAAAGTGCCCTTTTGCCTATCCTCCACTCCCCACCTCCTCCCCTCCCCCTCCCCTTCCCCCTCGCGGACGCCAATGGCTGGCCCGTTCATTTTGAGAACATCAGAGCTCCAGTAACCTTTCTGAGAAACTGTTCTTGTTGTCCTTGTGCGTCAATCTTACCACTCAGAACACCAGTGGGAATGTTGGTTATCGCTGAAATAACTGGTTTTCGGCTCTTATCAGTTTCCCAACCCTTCTTTAAGCTAATTGTTAAAGCCCGTCACAATACCAGTTCTTGTAATAACCGATTTTCAGTCTTTTATTTACATTATTTTCTCTAGTAAACGTAGAAATCAAACAAAGATTAAACAATTTTTACTTTCTCAGTTTCTTGATAAATGGAATCAAAATGTCAAATTAAATACCCTTATGATGACCTGCAGCCGTTCAGCTGCTCACGTGTGTCGATATATATCAACGGCGACAGGTGACAATGTGTGCACGTCTGGGACTCGAACCCGGGATCTCCTGCTTACATGGCAGGTGCTCTGCCCATCTGAGCCACCGAGGGCACAGACGATAGTGTGACTGCAGGTACTATCTCGCGCACGCCTCCCGCGAGACTCACATTCTCACCTTGCATGTCCACACACTACATTCGTAGTGTCCCACACCGACACACTCATTACTCGTGGAACACATTCTTACCAAGTCCAGTTCGGGGAATACGTGTGCATCTTCACAGAAGAAGGTCATGGCTGGTATTGCCAGAACCATATACTTATATTGATATGGACATGTCTTCCACGAGGAATGAGTGTGTTGGAGTGGGACTCTACGACTGTAGTGTATGGACATTCAAGGTGAGAATGTGAGTCTCGCAGGAGGCGTGCGCGAGATAGTCCCTGCAGTCGAACCATACACTGTGTCCTCTGTGCCTCAGATGGATAGAGCGTCTGTCATTTTAGCAAGAGATCCCGGGTTCGAGTCCCGGTCGCGGCACACATTTTCACTTGTCCACGTTGATATTTATCAACGCCCGCGAGCAACTGACGGTATTAATATAATTCTAATTTCTTTAAATGAAATAGTCAAATAAAACTTTGTCCGATCTTCGCTGCTGGCGAGTGCTTCTATACTACAGAAAACTGGCAATATTATCCTACTGATTATAGTTTTTAGAAGCTCTGCTCAAAAATTATATTGTAATCGGTTATCACAGCACTATGCAGGCATTACGTATAGTCCAGCGATAAAGAGTGAAAACTGCGGCAGGAGAACTCTCTTTTTCGTTTTAATTTCTCTGTTTTTAAGGGCTAAAAGCAGATAACGGCATACTACGTAGACACAGCAGCAGATCAGGCACTTTCTACTTTTATCCAGAACTATGAATGATTTGTTAAATTTTAACTTTTTTCCTTGTATGATGTCGCAAGTCGACCAAATCTAACTTTGTTCTTCACTCGTACCGCATATCGTAAAATACTTCCAGACTTCCAGATGGTGCCATTCTATGTTACAACTGACGTTCGACAACAGCGAGAAACTGTGTCCAGTCTCGCGCTCTGCTTGTATAACAGGCACAGTATTGTCTCGGCAATGTTGGACCAATCCATTTGTTGCTCGTTTCTATCAGCAGTGTTATTAAAGTGGCATACATAACTTTTCCCATTTTTTTCTGTAATAACGCCGTATTTCAGTGCTATGGAAATCTTACGAATAAAAATTACTCGTCTTTTTTTAAAAAGGTTTATTTGAAAACTAAAAATTTTACTACGACATCTGTGGCTAATTGATATATCTGTTTTTACGTGGTTATCAGGAAAAAATGAAAAGATACTTGTTATAACCGAGAGCAAACAAATACTGAAAGACATCGGTTATTCAGAACTAAAATACCCATGTCGTTTTAACTGATCGGTTTTTCTATCTATAAACTGCAGTGTCGCCATAGAAAAGTGTGTCGCTCCATCAATGTCCATAGCAACTTTGAGATATGTGTTTATGCGCAATATCGGCAAATGGAAACACGAAGAGGTAATAAGCACCTTAGCGATAGAATTTATTTCACAGTCAGAAAAGTCGAGTGACAGGCAAGACTGAATCACTGTAATAGAAATTATATGGAAAGCTGTGTAAGGGAAAATTTCCAGTTCTTTCGTGGATTCCAAAATTGAAGCAAATTCCGGGACACCAAGGTGACATAGTCTTATACGGATAGTATTCCATGACTAACGTAATTGGCCCATATACTGTACTGGTATACGGATAATATTACACGACTAACGTAATTTACCTGAAATAATTTACAAACATGTTACTGTAACATTCGCTACTACTCATTACGCTAATTCACCTTCAGCCATTAAGCGCAAATCTCAGTTATGATACGTGCGCCAAACAAAAATTTATCAACCTAGTAACTCAAGACAACTACAAACGATCATTGTGTGCAAAATAAATAGAACACTTCATAAGAAGAACATGACGGGTTTGAATCATTCCCACCGCAAAGGATGAAAAATTCAGGCTCGCACACAAGACCACTTGATAACTAACCAGAAATTCAGATTAGTTGTAGCTTCGGTGACAATCGCCTTTTTTACATTTTCCCCGTAAACTAGATAATTATGAAACGTAAGCAACTACTGTAAAATATCTGCGGCAACGGCCTTGCCGCGGAGGTTGCATCGGTTCACGTGGGATCACCGAAGTTAAGTGCGTTGTCGGGCGTTGAAGGCACTTGGATGGGTGATCATCCAGGCTGCCATGCGCTCTTGCCATTTCTCGGGGTGCACTCAGCCTCATGATGCCACTCGAGTAGCTACTCGACCCAATAGTAGCGGCTCCGGTCAAAAAATACCAACATAACGACCGGGAGAGCAGTGTGCTGACCCCCGCCCCTCCTGTTCGCATCCTCCACGGATGATGACACGGCGGTCGGATGGTGCTGTCCCAGTAGGTCACTCGTGGCCTGAAGACGGAGTGCTTACAAAGCAAACTACTCTCCAGTGGATGGTCGTACTACTGAGACCTTGATGCCTGGCATCAATAACAGATGGCAGCACAAGAGGTTGGCTTACGCCTACTGCCGAATTTTGCGATCTGTCGTAAGCCTGCGTAAGCACGTAGGGCCTTCCGTCTTAAGTGCAAGCATATCCATTGCGTTTTCTGTCACGCGACTTGAGTGGAATATTTCATTATTTCTTAAATTTTATAGAAATGTTTTTCGTTGTATATCCTCACCATCGGTACTGAATTTACTGTAAAATTACTTGCTCACTTTTCGGAACTTCCGTTCATAGTAAATCGATACTATTTGAAGCCGTGGTAGACACGAGTCTAGTGTGCTTCACCTTCAGCACCTTCTGTGTCAGTCTCGGTTAATATGTCGCTGATTTCACAACGAACAGTTCGTTGTCTACTGAGTATACTGTCTGTTGCACGACACTATCCCTCCCACGCTGCTAAATGTAGGTCGTCGGCAAAATATGACTGCAGTGGAACAAGGGCGTCTGCAGAAATTTCCCCAGGAGGTGGTGGTGGCATTGGTAGTGGTGTGTGTGTGTGTGTGTGTGTGTGTGTGTGTGTGTGTGTGTGTGTGGAGGACTATCGCTATGAAACTCACACAGTCCAGACCGCCAAGGAAAATAAACCTTGAGATTTGGAAAGAGTGTTGATCTTATACCGCTTATACTGCATATTTCAAAATTCCACCTCTAAGGGGGAGACACAGGACATGAAAGGATTTCTGAATCATGTAGCTATTAAGGTAATTTTGAAGCTAGGCATACGAACATTTGTATCTGGTTTCTAGGTCAGAAATAAAGAAATATGTGTTCCAGTATCTTTGGGAATTTAACCTCTATGAGGTGAAATAGTGGATGAACATTTTATTTTGAGATAAATAATTATGGAAGAACTATGAAAGTATTTTTAAGGCTACATCTACGAAAATTGGTATTTGACTTCAAGGCTACAAATAAGAAAATACGTGTTTCGGTGTTTTTGGAAGTTCAACCCCTAAGGGGATGAAATAGAGTGAGCTGGTGCGTTTCTGGCGCCAGTTTCCGTCGATCGTTGTTTCGATCTTTGAGTCGCGGTCCAGAGGACACTGCTCCCTAAGCGACTGTAGTAGTTCTCTGTGCAGCCCAACATCGGGCTTACCACGCTTACACTGGACACAGTTGCCAACAAATCGCCTGCCATCGCGATATAGGTTGGGCCAAAACATGTATTCCTGAACTCGGTTCAAGGTCTTGAAGAACCCCAAATGACCCCCGTCCGCCGACTCGTGGAAATATCTGAGTGCCATGCTAACTCGTTCCTGTGGAATACAGACCTTCACTTGGCCACGGTTGGCTCCCCCTTTACACAAGAGGCCCGCACGAAGGCAACAGCTAGTGACGACGTCGCCATCCACAAACTGCTGCATATTCGGTCCCCACCCGGCGTCCTCGGCCTGTTTGCCGGCTAAGTCGAAGAAGAAGCCGGGTGTCTCGGAGAGAAGGAAATTCACCCCCAGATCCGGCTCCACGTTTCTGAAATTGGTTCATTATGAAAGCATTATGAAAGCATATCTGACAATTCGTATTCGGCTAATCTGTTACAATTTTTAAAAACTACGTGTTTCACTGATTTTTAACTTCGAGCATAAGGGGATGAAAATTTTAATGAAATATTTATTGCGTTATATTAAAATATTTTAAATCTGCATCTACGAAAACCGGTATTTCACTTCTCAATTAGATATAAAGAAATATGCGTTATACAAACAAGAATACAAACGGCTTGATTAACAAAAACCTTGGACCCCAGCTGTCAGCATTGCTTTTTGGTCATTCAGCAAAAGACCATGCTTCAACGGCGTTAAGTTTAGAAAAGTTTAGAAAGTGTTGCAGTTTATAAAAGACATAAAAAAAACGATTAAAGAAAAAATGCTTTGCAGACCATGAACGGTCTAAGTAAGTAAAGAAGCGGATGATAAGCTAGCTCTTTATGCAAATAAGTTGGTCAGTTTAAGTTCCGAGACATGTCATGCAGCAGGAACGGAATCCTATAGTTGCTACGATTGGCTAAAGGAAAAGTTTTGCAGAATCACGCGAAATCACTTCTGCAAGTGGCTGAGAATCTCGTAATGAATAAAAATTCTGTACTGAGAATTCCAAGGTGGGAGAGGCGAGATTCCTCCCCCCCCCCTTCCCCCTTCTCAGAATCCTATCCTTCTTTACCTACAGCAAAAAATAAATAAATAAATAAAACTAGAGAAATTTCTACTGTGAAACTATTTGCACACAAGAGAACGGCCATTAAAATTTAACTCTTCAAAGTTTTAAGCCCTGCCCCGTTCGAAAATTCAATTTCTTTGTAGTTGCATTTTTTAAAGGTGTACTTGTCTAGACTCCTGGAACGGAAAGGTTTTTTTTTTTTAATCCGTGCTTTACAAAAGTTTCTACAGTCCATTGTTTGAAGCAGTGTCACGGCTGCCATGAGCCGCGCGGGGTACCCGCCATGTGTCCAACGCCTTGTCACGGTTCGCGCGGCTCCCCCCGTTGGAGGTTCGAGTCCTCCCTCGGGCATGGTTGTGTGTGTGTTGTCCTTAGCATAAGTTACTGTAAGTAGTGTGCAAACATACGGACTGATGGTTCAAATGGCTCTGAGCACTTTGGGACTTAACATCTGAGGTCATCAGTTTCCTAGAACTTAGAACGACTTAAACGTAACTAAATTAAGGACATCACACACATCCATGCTCGAGGCAGGATTTGAACCTGCGACCGTAGCGGTCGCGTGGCTCCCGACTGAAGTGCCTACAACCGCTCGGCCACATCGGCCGGTCTATCATGTATTCTAGAAGAGCTGCACGGTCGTCAGTGGCGCCTGTTCTTTCTAGAACAGTTACTATCTTCATATCTATGGTTAAACGTCACCCAGCCATTGACCTTCGTCTCTGCGAATGCGCACAGGCTACCGGAAATCTTACGGGAATCCTCACCTTAGTGTGAGCCAGTAATGAGTGGATGGACAAATACCTATTAAGTACATTACGTAATCGGATTGTGGGCGGTTCGGGGTGTGAGTCTCACGGGAAGCGTGCGAGGGATAAATTCCTGCAGTCGTGCTGTTCATTTGTGCCCTCGATAGCTCAGATGGATTGAGCGTCTGCCTTGTAAGCAGGAGATCCTGGGTTCGAGTCCCAGTAGCGGCACACTTTTCAGCTGTCCCCATCGAAGTATATCAACAACACCTGTCGGCAGCTGAGGGTTTCAATTAATTATCAGTTGTGTAGGTGATTCGATGAACCCTTTGCCAGGCACTTAAATGTGTTTTGCAGGGTATCCATATAGATGTAGATGATAACTCGTCCCGTGTCGCACGTGCTCAAAAGGATTCATACTGCAGAATGCATGCAAACATACTCACCGAAAATACGGACGAATATCAAGTGCAGGCTGCCGAGTGCTGCATATCCAGCTTAGACAGATCGGCTTTTCCTGCCAAGAAGAACAGGAAGTTGCTGTCTAGGAACAATCAGAGGTAGAGGAAGGGCTGATAAATACTCCTTGAATTGCAGACTAAACGTAAATAACGAAAATACATTTTTGGTAAAAATTGGTCAAAACATAATCGTTTGCCCTCCGTATTGGATTAGCTGTTTTGAATATTGAAAATCTGACTTCAGATTCGTTTTCAGCGACATTAAGAATATATGTGTAACACTCAGTTCATGCAAATCGAAGTAATAATATAACTAAATGTTTTCCCTAAACTTTGAACACTTTTTTTTTTTCGAGTAACGATTTTCTCAGAACGGCATGCAGCATAAATTAAAAGTGGTTCGATCTCTTAACTTCTACCTCTGACCCCTAAAAGTAAACACTTTTCTTAGGAACTTATAGCTATAATATGACATTTGTTAATATTAACTAATTTTTGTGTAGGCATAAGGAGTGAAACAAACCCCTCAAAATCGAACTCAAAGTTCGAATTAGCACTGTATCGTTAAATTTAAGGTTGTTTCATTGCGGTTAGGTATGCGCTCCCATTAATTTTATGTATTATCGACTGATGTTATCCATTTTCAAGTTCAGAGAAATAATGTAGTATCAACTGATGTTACCCATTTTTGAATTCAGGTAACATCTGAGGTGCCACACTGCACGCACTCTGCGTACTCCAGTCTCGCAAGCCCTTGATCAAATCATAATTACGGGCGCCATTTTTTATTGAAAATCTAAAATTAAGCTCATAGTATTATCACTCGTAATTCCCAAACAGATCTTTCGAATGTATTTTCATTGTCTCAAAAAGAATTTCAAATGTACCCTTTTTTGCTCATTTGTATGAGAACCTGGCCGTAACGCCGGAATATAGTCACGAGATTTTTTTTCAGAGACGCTGTACGTTCGCGAGAAGACTTTCGTTCTGCGCGTGTCGAAGGACATTCCTCAGATATTACTGTGTGTGTGCTACTCAGTCGTGCCATTTAAGTGTACATCTTTGCATAGTTTTCCTTTCACGATGTAAACAGTGTTCCGCTCAGTTGCTAACTGGCCAGTGAGTGGTTCCGAAGGTATCGGATGTGCGGTGCGTTCGGTCTGCTAGGACAACAGCAGACTAGCGTGGTGCGATGGCAGAAGCAGACACTGAGGGAGCTAGCTGCTGGGACGCCAGCGAACAATTTATGCCAAGTAAGACGAAGAGGACTATTCTAAAATTACGAGCCGTCTAAAAAGTGTTTACCATTGGTAAATCTTGCTGTTGAGTCTGACAAAACTGACAGTTTTTCCTAGAGATACAGGAAATCCCCCCACCCCCACTCAATGAATGTTTGGTTGTGATGACAGGCCGATTGGTAGTGTAGCCCGAGATCTAAGTTAGGTTGGAAGGTGGTAATTTGATTGAGAGTTGTTTACGCCAACGATTATGAATGCCGACTAAACGTTGTGCGAGCAGATTGCCCTGTAGCGTAGCCTAGTGTTTCCGTCCGCGCCACATTTAACACACTTTCTCTAACTGTGTACAAAAGTCTCACAACAGCCACGATAACTACGTTTCTGGTGGGGGGAGGGTAGAGTCCACTATGTAACTTTCACGGCAAATTTTAGTAACCGCATAAACTAACCGAAATAGAAGCGTCATTTTAACTATATTTCCTTTTGTGGGAAAATAATGGTTCTCCTCTTTTGGCAGCAACTGTAATATGTAGGCGACTTATTAGTTTTTTTTAAACTCTGAATCATGATCTCAATAGACGCAGTGCTTTTTTTACGTTACTTGATTTGTGGTCTATAGTAAACAATGCAACGAATTGGTAAATTCTTTGAAGTTTGACGTGTGTTACATAGACGACGTCTGCAATGTTCGTAAGGCCAAGTTTGCATATATTCGGTGTCTGTTTTTTTGGCCATGTACTGTATAATTAAGGGGAGGAGGATTATGTTCAAGGAGCAGTGCATTAGCAGTCTATGGAGAAATTGAGAATTTGGATCTAACGAACGGCATGCTCGGGCAGTTCGTGATATTCTGTTGACCACTGTGTAATTCGGACACAGTGATCATTGCCTCTCCCTAGTAACCAGGGGACTCGGGTGCTAATCCTGGTCTGGCACAAATTTTCAACAGTGCCCATTGACTAAAGTCTGTGCCCATTGTCAGCTAATATCATTGTTTCGATGTTAAATAGTATTTTGTTCGCGATAGGTGGTTTAGCTTTTTCATGGATAACAGCTTTGAAAAGCGTACAGGTTATATTGATATTCGCTCGTCGTTAGTCCAAGGCAACTATAGCGATTTATAAACACAGTTGTAGTTCGTATTAAGCCCACATACGTAATTGTGTCCTGTGTTTCTTTACCAAGAACTACTCCGTAAGTAATTCCCCTGTAGTGGTATTTTGTTATAGTATTTTGTTTAAATATTTATAGACTGCAGGCTTGGATGAAATATGAAACACACATCCGAAGTTCCTGTTGATATTGCAGATACTGTTTCATCCGTACTAGGGGCCAAAACATTTCATCAAATACAGAAGGACACAATTTGTCTCGAGATTTAGCAATTTTTCGTAATAGAGGCCTTGCGTCGATATGTTTTTCTCTAATTCTTGTTTGGATTTAATCTTAAAACACACTAACTCTTCCACCACTTATTCGATATGTGTTTTCATCCCTTTCGTAGCCTAGAGTTCCTAAACGGTCGATAATATTAATAATTTCCTTTCTCAATTTTATTTTCTGTAAAATCTCCTGTTTATGGTTATTGCTAACATGTTTCACGTTCTCACTTTTATTATTTTTATTTTTCTAGTTTTGTGCCTTGTAGCCAAATTTTCTTTGAATCTGGTTTTCAATTCTGAAATAGTAACAGTTGAAGGTCAAGAGAAGATTGCGGTCTATTTGAGGAGAGTGGCTTGGAGATTTTTTATAACAGACGTATACAGGTCATGGGGATCCTTACCTATATACATTTACTTCGAGTGTGATGTAGCCCATTCTCTTGTCATGATCTCGGCTGTATCGTAGCACATTGTCTCGGTTAGGTTGGAGGTTTCTGTTGAGAGTTGCCGAAGTCAACGAAAGTGATTACAAAGTAAAGACTGTGCTAACAGAACGATCTCTAGCGTAGTCCAACACGTTCTTTCTGTCCTTTTAAAGCCTCTTTTAATTAAAAATAACTAAAGCTGCAAGATAAATCACAAAAACTGTATTACGTAATAGAGTAATCCCAGACTATTGTTGTGTAAGTTGTGTGCGTACACTATTTTTTTTGTTAGTGAATATACACTTTTTTACTCATTTGCTGGGTTTCAGTTTTCCCCGTTTTCTGGCAAAAAACCTTTTCCTGTGAAGGGCCCATTAGCTTGTCGGTTATATTTGTGACATTCTCGACGGTCAGTAATTTCGTGATAGTCCATCCACCGGCGTCATTGTTAACATCGGATATAGATTTAAGTATTAGGAAGGCTAATATGAAGCTAATGCATGAGTAGGTCTAATAATTAATAAAAATAGGAATGCGGGTAAGCTACTACATACAGCATAGTGAACGCATTGTTGTGGCCAAGATAGCCACGAATCCCACGCCTACCAAAGTCGTAAAAGTAGTCCTCAGATGATGAAGAAATTGATGGAATGTGTGATGAGATAAAAGAAATCATTCAGATAGTGATGGGAGATGAAAATTTAATATTAATGGGTGACTGGAATTCGACAGTAGGAAATGGAAGAAAAGGAAACGTAGTAGGTGAATATGGAATGGGGGTAAAAAATTAAAGAGGAAGCCGCCTGGTAGGCTTTTGCCCAGAGCATAACTTAATCATAACTAACACTTGGTTCAAAAATCATGAAAGAAGGTTGTATACGTGGAAGAGACCTGGAGATACTGCAATATTTCATATAGATTATATAATGGTAAGACAGAGATTTAGGAACCATATTTTAAATTGTATGACATTTCCAGGGGCAAATGTGAACTCTGATCACAATATATTGATTATGAACTGTAGATTAAAACTGAAGAAACTGGAAAAAGGTGGGAATTTAAGGAGATGGGACCTGAAAGAACTGACAGAATCAGAAGTTGTACAGTGTTTCAGGAAGAGCATTAGGGAACGATCTACAGGAATGGGGGAACGTAATACAGTGTGATGGGGGATCTGAGTGGTGTACTGTCAAGGGGGAGGGGGTTCCTCAGGGATCAGTGTTGGGGCCGCTATAGTTCCTTATTTATGTAAATTATATGCCCTCAAGTATTACGGGTAACTCTAAAATATTTTTGTTTGCTGATGACACTAGCTTGGTAGTAAAGGATGTTGTGTGCAACATTGACTCCGTTTCAAGTAGTGCAGTACATGACCTCAGTCCATGGCTTGTAGAAAATAAACTAACGTTAAATCACAGTAAGATTCAGTTTTTACAGTTTCTAACACACAATTCAACAAAACCTGACGTTTTAATATCACAGCATAGGCATATGATTAGTGAAACTGAACGATTCAAATTCCTAGGTGTTCAAATAAATAGTAAGGTGTTGTGGAAAGCCCACGTTCAGGATCTTGTTCAAAGACTTAATACTGCCATTTTCACTATTCGAACGGTACCGAAAGTGAGTGATACTTCGCCAAGTAAATTAGTCTACTTTGCTTATTTCCATTCACTTATGTCGTATGGTATTATGTTTTTGGGTAACTCTTCCCATTCTAGAAGGATATTTTTGGCTCAGAAACGAGAGGTTCGGGCAAAAAGTGGTGTGAGTTCACGAACCTCTTGTCGACCTCTGTTCAGGGAGTCTGGGTATTTTGACATTGGCCTCTCAATATGTATATTCCTTATTGTCGTTTCTTGTTACCAATATTAGTTTATTTCCAACAATAAGCAGCTTTCACTCGGTTAATACTCGGGAGAAATCAAACCTCCATTTGGATCGGACTTCCTTAACTCTTGTGCAAAAATGTGTGCAGTATACTGCTGCATCCATTTTCAATAAGCTGCCACTCGAATTCAAAAATCTTAGCAGTAATCCACGCGCTTTCAAATCGAAACTGGAGTGTTTCCTCATGGGTCACTCCTTCTATTCTGTCGAGGAGTTAATTGAAAAATTAAGCTGATTCTCATTGTACTGCTGATAGCGTTTGCTTAAACTTATGGACTGATTTTCTCTCAGGTTCATGAACATGTATTTTTATCTGTTATTACTTTTATGTTGTAAGTTCATGTGTCGCCCTAACCGCCGTCTGCTTCACGTCTGCTGTGCAGCGAGCTACCTTAATTTAAGTATTAACTGTATTTTTCTTACTTGTCACTTCTTCTTCCGTGTGTTTTTGCTTTTGCTGCCTCGGAGTGTAGCGGCAGTGGGGAGTCTAGTGCGTCGCATGGTGCACCCCAGGTGTTAGATGCTTCACCCACTGTCCCTGCTGTCGAGACATCTTCGCGGGTACCGGGCGCGGCTGGCCACCCTCTCCCCAAGGGGAGTGGCGGGTTCAGCGGCGTTCGCGGCGCACGAGGCGGAGGGTCAATGTGGAGGCTGGCCGTGTGGCATCGCCCGCTCTGCCTGTGAATGGACATGTGGCTGCTCCTTCAGCAAGGTCCGAGCAGGCACACGGGGGGAGGGGTTTATTAGTTATTGGGAGCTCCAACGTTAGGCTGGTGATGGAGCCCCTTAGGGAAATAGCGGAAAGGTCGGGGAAGAAGGCCAGTGTTCACTCTGTGTGCTTGCCGGGGGTCTCATCCGAGATGTGGAGGGGGCCCTACCGGCGGCGATAGAGAGCACTGGGTGCACCCGACTGCAAATTGTTGCTGATGTCGGCACCAATGACTCCTGCCGTCTGGGTTCAGAGGTCATCCTCAGTTCGTACAGGCGGTTGGCGGAGTTGGTGAAGGCGGAAAGCCTCGCTCGCGGGGTGGAATCAGAGCTAACTATTTGTAGTATCGTTCCCAGAACCGATCGCGGCCCTCTGGTTTGGATCCGAGTGGAAGGCTTAAACCAGAGGCTCAGACGATTCTTCGGAGAGCTGGGGTGCAAATTTCTCGACCTCCGCAATGGGGTGGAGAAATGTATGGTCCCCCTGAATAGGTCAGCCGTGCACTACACGCCGGAAGCGGCTACGAGGGTAGCGGAGTACGTGTGGAGTGCACATGGGCTTTTTATTAGGTTAGAGAATTCCCTCCCTAGGCCCGACAAGACGCCTCCTGAGACGCGGCAAGGCAGGAGTAGGCAAAATGCGACAGGGAATAACAATATTAATGTGCTAATAGTAAACTGCAGGAGCGTCTATAGAAAGGTCCCAGAACTGCTCTCATTAATAAACGGTCACAACGCCCATATAGTACTAGGGACAGAAAGTTGGCTGAAACCACATGTAAACAGTAATGAAATCCTAAACTCCGATTAGAATGTATATCGCAGAGAAAGGCTGGACAGTAAAGGGGGAGGCGTGTTTATAGCGATAAGAAGTGCAATAGTATCGAAGGAAATTGACGGAGATTCTAATTGTGAAATGATTTGGGTGAAGGTCACGGTTAAAGCAGGCTCAGACATGGTAATTGGATGTCTCTATAGGCCCCCAGGCTCAGCAGCTATTGTGGCTCAGCACCAGAAGAATAATTTGGAAAATATTTCGAGTAGATTTCCCCACCATGTTATAGTTCTGGGTGGAGATTTTAATTTGCTGGATATAGACTGGGAGACTCAAACGTTCATAACGGGTGGCAGGGACAAAGAATCTAGTGAAATATTTTTAAGTGCTTTATCTGAAAACTACCTTGAGCAGTTAAACAGAGAACCGACTCGTGGCGATAATATATTAGACGTTCTGGTGACAAACAGACCCGAACTATTTGAATCAGTTAATGCAGAACAGGGAATCAGCGATCATAAAGCGGTTACTGCAACGACGATTTCAGCCGTAAATAGATATATTAAAAAAGGTAATAAGATTTTTCTGTTTAGCAAAAGTGACAAAAAGCAGATTACAGAGTACCTGACGGCTCAACTCAAAAGTTTTGTCTCAAGTACAGATAGTGTTGAGGATCAGTGGACAAAGTTCAAAACCATCGTACAATATGCGTTAGATGAGTATGTGCCAAGCAAGATCGTAAGAAATGGAAAAGAGCCACCGTGGTACAACAACCGAGTTAGAAAACTGCTGCGGAAGCAAAGGGAACTTCACAGCAAACATAAACATAGCCAAAGCCTTGCAGACAAACAAAAATTACGCGAAGCGAAATGTAGTGTGAGGAGGGCTATGCGAGAGGCTTTCAGTGAATTCGAAAGTAAAGTTCTATGTACTGAATTGGCAGAAAATCGTAAGAAATTTTGGTCCTATGTCAAAGCGGTAGGTGGATCAAAACAAAATGTCCAGACACTCTGTGGCCAAAATGGTACTGAAACAGAGGACGACAGACTAAAGGCCGAAATACTAAATGTCTTCTTCCAAAGCTGTTTCACAGAGGAAGACTGCACTGTGCTTCCTTCTCTTGAAGTCGCATAGTTGACAAAATGGTAGATATCGAAATAGACGACAGAGGAATAGAGAAACAATTAAAACCGCTCAGAAGAGGAAAGGCCGCTGGTCCTGATGGGATACCAGTTCGGTTTTACACAGTGTACGCGAAGGAACTTGCCCCCTTCTTGCAGCGGTGTACCGTAGGTCTCTAGAATAGCGAAGCGTTCCAAAGGATTGGAAAAGGGCACAGGTCATCCCCGTTTTCAATAAGGGACGTCGAACAGATGTGCAGAACTACAGACCTATATCTCTAACGTCGATTAGTTGTAGAATTTTGGAACACGTATTATGTTCGAGTATAATGACTTTTCTGGAGACTAGAAATCTACTCTGTAGGAATCAGCATGGGTTTCGAAAAAGACGGCCGTGTGAAACCCAGCTCGCGCTATTCGTCCACGAGACTCAGAGGGTCTTAGACACGGGTTCACAGGTAGATGCCGTGTTTCTTGACTTCCGCAAGGCGTTTGACACAGTACCCCACAGTCGTTTAATTAACAAAGTAGGAGCATACGGACTATCAGATCAGTTGTGTGCTTGGATCGAGGAGTTCCTAGATAACAGAACGCAGCATGTCATTCTCAATGGAGAGAAGTCTTCCGAAGTAAGAGTGATTTCAGGTGTGCCGCACGGGAGTGTCATAGGGCCGTTGCTATTCACAATATTCATAAATGACCTGGTGAGTGACATCGGAAAGTCTCTGAGGCTTTTTGCAGATGATGCTGTGGTGTATCGAGAGGTTGCAATAATGGAAAATTGTACTGATATGCAGGAGGATCTGCAGCGAATTTACGCATGGTGCACGGAATGGCAATTGAATCTCAATGTAGACAAGTGTAATGTGATGCGAATACATAGAACGATAGGTCCCTTATCATTTAGCTACAAAATAGCAGGTCAGCAACTGGAAGCAGTTAATTCCATAAATTATCTGGGAGTACGCATTAGGAGTGATTTAAAATGTCGACTGTCAATGGTAAGAAAAGTGTTTCTAAAGAAGAAAAATTTGTTAACATCGAGTATAGCTTTAGGTATCAGGAAGTCTTTTTTCCGAGTATTTGTATGGAGTGTAGCCACGTATGGAAGTGAATAATGGACAATAAATAGTTTGAACAAGAAGAGAATAGAAGCTTTCGAAATGTGGTGCTACAGAAGAATGCTGAAGATTAGATGGGTAGATCACATAACTAATGTGGAGGTATTGAATAGGATACTGGAGAAGAGAACTTTGTGGCACAACTTGACTAGAAGATGGGGTCGGATGGTAGGACACGTTCTGAGACATTAAGGAATCACCAATTTAATATTGGAGGGCAACGTGAAGGGTAAAAATCGAGTTGGGAGACCAGGAGATGAATACACTAAGCAGATTCACAAGGATGTAGGTTGCAGTTGGTACTGGGAGATGAAGCTTCCACACGATACAGTAGCATGGAGAGCTACATCAAACCAGTTTGTGGACTGAAGACAACAACAACAACAACAACAACAACAAGGTATTTGTCTCATGTGTAACCTTCAACAGAAGTGGGGCAGACAAGAGGGTTAGATTATATGTACTTTCCATTGAAATTGATCCATAATGGGGAGATACTCAATGGGAAAATAATATGCTAATTTATTATCCACAGACCGCAAATGGACTGATCATGAACGAGGAATGAAAATTTGGTCACACTTCTGATAGTACACGTATTATTTGACCCCCCCCCCCCCCCCCCCCTCTCTCTCTCTCTCTCTCTCTCTCTCTCTCTCTCTCTCTCTCTCTCTCTCTCACACACACACACACACACACACACACACACACACACACACACACTCAATCGCGCGCGCGCGCTTGTTCTACTAAGTAATTCAATTCATTAATGGTGTCGGAAGAGATGGTTAGCAAGAAATCCTTTAGGCTCCTCGTAAACTGAAATCTGTCAGTAGTAAAGCTTTTTATGGCTGCCGGCAAGTTATTGAAAACATCGTTCTCCTTAATGATGGAGACTTTCTTGCACCAAAGTAATTAACTTACCAATTTTTGTGGAGATTATTCACTTCTAGTTATGACTTCATGAAATGAGCTGTTGATTTGAAAATATTCATTTGTTTTTAAACACAATATTCACGGGGAGAACGTATCTTCCATCTCCACCAGTTAACTGATCTATTTATATGACCCTTATCCTAAGTTGTGTTATATTAACGGTAAAACACAAAACATTTCTTACATGCATTTCCACTGTTTTCCAACAAGCTGACAATTTTTCATGAATAATATATTAATAGCGAAATTTTAAGAAAAATTTTGAAAGACAGGTTTTGCGGGCAAATTTCAAAAATTAAAAGACCATAGTGTTCATTATAATACAATTTCTCCATGGTTTTTAATTCCTACTCCGAAGTTTTCTTTTGTTTCCTTTACTGCTTGCTCAGCAAACAGATTGAATAACATCGGGGATAGGCTACAACCCTGTCTCACTCTCTTCCCAACCACTGCTTCCCTTTCATATCCCTCGACTCTTCATGCCCTCGAGTAAGAAAACTGGTCGTTAGAATTCCATGGTTCTGGGATAAATGGTTTGAGAGGAAAGGTACATTTAGTTAGAAAAGTTACGGAAAATTTAAAGTTGTATTGCACTTACCGTCGTACATGCACTCATTTAAATTCATAGTTTCTTTCACTTTCCAATAGTACGCATGCTGTACATAAACATAACATTTGTTTCATGATATTTACTTTTTTATTTCTTGCAAGTCTTCTAGAACTTCTTTCGAAAACTTTGTGGGTAGATCTTGGCATTTGTTTTGTTCAGAAACGTTATTACTCTAGCAAACAACTGACTACGAGACAAGAAAAAATGTATTCAATAGGTGAAAGCTCAAAGCTACGGGTAAAATGTCCCTAGGCTTATCATCTCAAAGAAGAGATGGCACAGAGAAACAAGTGGGCATGTCTTACATAGCAAGCTGCCATTTAAACCGACATTTAGAACCTTCAAATACGGATTTGGACTAAAATACTTTCATATTCACACTAAGTGTAAATCAAACTGGTACAATCACCAATAAACAAAATTATTTTCATTGTTTTCGGGGTTCCTTTTGCCTTTCGGAATAAATATATTGCGAATCAGTAGTTAACATGCCTGGTTCCCCAAACAGGAGACGACTAGAAACTTCCGAAATGTGGTGGTGTAGAAGAATGCTAAAAAATTTTTCATCGAATAGCTGATGGGGAGATACGAAATCAGATTAGGGAGCAGAGAAATTAATGGCACAAATTGACAAAAAGAAGCGATCGTGGGTAAATGTCATATTTCGATTCCACCCATCCGCTGTGACCCACGACGTTCTGCATGACGTTGATTAGTTGCATTTCGAAGGATACCAGTGGCCTTATTAAATGTTAACTGCGATTGCCTTCGTTTCTAGAGCAATTTATAATGTTCGTTAACTATGATTTTTTTCGGAATATATCGTGATGAACTCTGGGAGGAACCACAGAACACAGCTTAAATTGTCGTTGAAGAAACGAGTAGTGATTGTATTTTTATCTTTCTTATCCGACACGTTGGGGAATCCAAGGTATAATGGGGTACACAGTTGAAAACTATGATTAAATGTACAAAATTGATAAATAAGAGAGTTACAAATTTTTATATGAACACATTATGATGTATTAATCACAAAAATACAAGAACATTGCCATAAAATAAAACAACAATATTTTCTCACTCAAAAACAGAAATTTATAACATTTGCACGCGTCACAATGGTGTGGTAAATACAAGTGATTACAAAAACGTATAAAATTATCCGAAATGCAGAAAATATTGGCTTGCTCGTTATTTTTTTTAGTTTAAAGTGAGTATTAATGTCAAACTACAGTTTTCATGAATCGTATCCTTTTCTTGAGGCTGTTTACAAAATTCACACACGGGGAGACACTCATCATCTTCGCTATCTATTCCTGCACAAGAATCGTGTGTCAGTTTTTTGCAGGTGGAACAAGCGACCCAACTTCCAACTGATTTTGAATATAACCCACCACAATATACACATTGACAGTCAGAACTTTCCTCATAATCACTCTCGTTAGTATTGTATTCTCTCTCCTTTTTTCCATTTACCTTCAGAATCTTTCTCTCTTTTTTGAGTTCTTAATTTTATTCTCTTTCGCAGAAAGTTTTCTGTTTGCTCTTTCTTCTTTGTCAATGTTCTTTTTTCTATTTCTCCCATTAATGACTTTTAACTCTTTTTTTTGTACGGCGAATCAGTTAAAACAACGTTGTTCCCCCTTTTCAGTCTCGCTCTTTTCTTGCTTTCGTTAACTTTTGACAAGAAAATCAGAATCTCAGGTGAAATATGAAATGAGGAGGTTGTGTTGTCAGTTGTCATCCAAGAGCACCCAAGATTAGAACAATTAGCCCCAATAACTTTGTTATTCTTAGGCGGCAGTTCATTGTAACAATTCGCTGAAACCTCGTCCCCTTGATTATCCAGCCCGTTTGAGTCGTCTTTTTCAGCTGGTGTGCTAGGTGAAGGCAATTCCAATTGTTCAGATATAATAACCCCTTCATCTGACGGCCTATCACGTCCGCTGTCAGTTGTGTGTGCCGGGAGGAAGTGTGCGTCGTGAATATGGATGGGTCCGTGGGCCATATTGCAGTAGCTTCGAAACCTTTAATAGCGGTTTTCATTGTTGCGCTTTAGACGAAAGCTGAACCAAAAAGCGTTGAAATTTCAAAGATAGTTACGACTTTCGCTGCATGGTTCCGTAGCCATTTTCGAAGCTGATCACTATAGCGAGGATTTATAAAACAAACATCAAGCGGCTGAAGTCTGTGAGAGCAATGTGGTGGTAAAGAAACGCCACTCTCCCTCGCGTAGTCCATAACGTCAATGTTCGTGGTATGTGCTGAGTGGCCATCTGATATAAGGAGAACTGGGACCTGCTTTGATGCCTTAGAAAATACCACTAATTGTGGAAACCATACAAAGAAGGACTCTGTGGCCATACATGCTGTGCTGTGGACCTCAGCGCAACCTCCTGCTGCCTGTCCTAACTCAAATTCTTTCTGCTTCTTCTTTCGTGGAAAAATAATCGTAGGAGGAATGTCAGCTCCGCTTGCTGACGTACTAATGAGGCTGGTTGCAGTTTCGCCCCTTTCTGCAGATGTTAACGATCGCACTGGACGGTTCCCTTTGCAAGCTGCGATGTTCGATTAGTTTTTTAGCATTAACCGAGACGCCTGTTCCATCACAATTAGTTATTTGAGAAGTCATTAATTTGTGATTGTCAGTTACATCTGTAAGCAACGAAAAAAACCTATCGACAGCTACTTTATTAAAATCCATGATTCTTGTACCAGATGTTGCTTCGGGCTTGCGAACAAACCCGCATTTGCTTCTTCATTGTTTCATGATGTAATAAAGATTTCGATTTGTTTTGCTCGAAATTTTCGAAAAGGTATCTGTGAAACGTGCAAAAATTGAAATGGCAAAACTGTGCACCTGCCGAAATACGAGTGCGTATACTCATTTGAAAAAATGTTCCTAAACTGCTTCTGATACGCTAGAGGTTACCTCACAGTAAACAGCAATTGTAGTTGACCATTTGCCTGCACCGTATAAAGTACGGCCAATAAAATATTTTTGTAGGGAGGACACATCATCTCATCCTAAATGGAGAGTTCGTCTATACGTGTAAAAGTAACCACTTGTGCCAGAGGGAAGCGTGTTGGGAGCCTTACTGTTCATGTTGTATATTAACATTACAGATAATATAAGAAAGCTCACATATTTCGAAAATGATGCCGATATCGACATTGAGGTAACAAAGGTCGTGTGAAGCGATATGCACATACAGGGGATAGTAAAAATGTGACCACCTATACTTGCATCTACATGGATACTCTGCAAATCACATTTAAGTGCCTGGCAGGTTGTTCATCGAACCACCTTCACAAGTCTCTATTATTCCAATCTCGCATAGCATCCGGAAAGAATGATCACCTGTGTCTTTCCATACGAGCTCTGACTTCCCTTATTTTATCGTTGTGGTCGTTTCTCCCTACGTAGGTCGGTGTCAACAAAATATTTTCGCATTCGGAGGAAAAAGTTGGTGATTGGAATTTCGTGAGAAGATTCCGTCGCAAAGAAAAACGCTTTTCTTTTAATGATGTCCAGCCAAAATCCTGTATCATTTGTGTGACACACTCTCTCATATTTCGCGATAATAGGAGGACGTGCTGCCTTTCTTTGGACTTTTTCGATCTACTCCGTCAGTCCGATCTTTTAAGGATCCCACATTTCCCAGCAGTATTCTGAAAGAGGACGGACAAGCGTAGTGTAGGCAGTGTCCTTTGTAGGTCTGTTACGTTTTCTAAGTGTTGTGCCAATAAAACGCAGTCTTCGGTTAGCCTTAACCGCAACATTTTCTATGTGTTCTTTCCAATTTAAGTTGTTCGTTATTGTATAATAATAATGGCGTGTGACGAGGGCCTCCCATCGGGTAGATCGTTCGCCTGGTGCAAGTCTTTCGATTTGACGCCACTTCGGCGACTTGCGCGTCGATGGGGATGAAATGATGATTAGTACAACACTACACCCAGTCCCTGAGCGGAGAAAATCTCCGACCCAGCCGGGAATCTAACCCGGTCTTTTAGGATTGACAGTCTGTCGTGCTGACCACTCAGCTACCGCGGGCGGACGTTAGTTATTGTAACACCTAGTTAGTTAGTTGACTTTACGGCTTTTAGATTAGACTACAACTTCTCTGATAGTGATTCGTCCATTCTGCTTCACCAGCAATATTGCGGGATCAGTAACGACCTGATTTGCGGATATTGCGGGCGTACCTTAACTGGCTTCTGTCTTCATTGATTAGCGGCTACCTTTGAAATGGTTGTACCACTCCTTTAGCCCTGCAGTACCCATTACTTTGTCCACAAACACACGATGGTTTCAACTTGAGAATCGCCAAGCTTGGAGCCAAATGTGATGTAAAGACGTCATTTTGCTCAGAATACTAAATCCAACGTGTACGACTTGCAAGTGTTCCGAAGTAGTGGAGAAAATCAGGTATGTGTGCTAAATATGCCTGAAAACATGAGCCCATGCGCGCCCTGATACCATTGTTGATTTCAACAATTAAAAAAGGTCGGATATTTTTTGAACAGCTCATGTATATAAGCCATCGCCAGTGATGTCGAAAGAGCAAGATACCCCTAACTACGCCAGTTGTATAGGTAGTTCGAATGGAGCGGTCTATTGTCTGACGTATCTCCATAACAGCTCCGAACCGAATACCCCAAAGTTCGACAAATGGTTCAAATGGCTCTGAGCACTATGGGTCTTAACATCTATGGTCATCAGTCCCCTAGAACTTAGAACTACTTAAACCTAACTAACCTAAGGACATCACAAAACACCCAGCCATCACGAGGCAGACAAAATCCCTGACCCCGCCGTGAATCGAACCCGGGAACCCAGACGCGGAAAGCGAGAACGCTACCTTCACGTCAGGAATCAAGCTGAGCTCAGAAGCGCGATATTCCGGGGCTGTCTCAGGCCGATACTGATCTTCGGCCTGACGTGGCTGCTTGTCCTGTTCCAGGGGTTGCCCCTCAGTCTGCAAGATCCGAGCAGTCGCAGAGGGTGGTCTTACTGGTAGTTGGGAGCTCCAACGTCAGGCGCGTAATGGGGCCCCTTAGGGATATGGCAGCAAGAGAGGGGAAGAAAACCAATGTGCAATCCGTGTGCATACCGGGGTGAGTCATTCCAGATGTGGAAAGGGTCCTTCCGGATGCCATGAAGGGTACAGGTTGCACCCATTTGCAGGTGGTCGCTCATGTCGACACCAATGATGTGTGTCGCTATGGATCGGAGGAAACCCTTCCTGGCTATCTGATTTGGTGAAGACTGCCAGTCTCGCTAGCCGGATGAAAGCAGAGCTCACCGCTCACCATCTGCAGCATCGTCGACAGGACTGACTGCGGGCCTTTGGTAAAGAGCTGAGTAAAGGGTCTGAATCAGAGGCTGAGATTGTTCTGTGACCGTGTGGGCTGCAGATTCCTCGACTTGAGCCATAGGGTGGTGGGGTTTCGGGTTCCGCTGGACAGGTCAAGAGTCCACTACACGCAACAAGCGGCTACACGGGTAGCAGGGGTTGTGTGGCGTGAGCTGGGCGGTTTTTTAGGTTAGATGGCATTGGGCAAGTACAAAAAGGGCGGCAGCCTCAACGAGTTCGGGGCAAAGCAGGACATAAGGGGACCAAGCAGCAATCGGTATTGTAATGGTAAACTGTCGAAGCTGCGTTGGTAAAGTACCGGAACTTCAAGCGCTGATAGAAAGTACCGAAGCTGAAATCGTTATAGGTACAGAATGCTGGCTGAAACCAGAGAGAAATTCTGCCGAAATTTTTACAAAGGTACAGACAGATATAAAGGATAGATTGCATGCAACCGGTGGTGGAGAGTTAGTCGCTGTTAGTAGAAGTTTATCCTGTAGTGAAGTAGAAGTGGATAGTTCCTGTGAATTATTATGGGTGGAGGTTACACGCAACAGCCGAGCTAGGTTAATAATTGGCTCCTTTTACCGACCTCCCGACCCAGCAGCATTAGCGGCAGAACAACTGAGAGAAAATTTGGAATACATTTCTCATCAATTTTCTCAGCATGTTATAGTCTTAGGTAGAGATTTCAATTTACCAGATATAGACTGGGACACTCAGATGTTTAGGATGGGTCGTAGGGACAGAGCGTCGAGTGACATTATACTGAGTGCGCTATCCGAAAATTACCTCATGCAATTAAACAGAGAACCGACTCGTGGAGATGACATCTAGGACCTACTGATAACAAACAGACCCAAACTTTTCGACTCTGTATGTGCAGAACAGGGATTAGTGATCATAAGGCTGTTGCAACATCCCTGAATATGGAAGTTAATATGAATATAAAAAGAGGGAGGAAGGCTTACGTGTTTAGCAAGGGTAATAGAAGGCAGATTTCAGTCTACCTAACAGATCAAAACGAAAATTTCTGTTCTGACACTGACAATGTTGAGTATTTTTGGAAAAAGTTCAAGGCAATCGAAAAATGCGTTTTAGACAGGTACGTGTAGAGTAAAACTGTGAGGGACGGGATAAACCCACCGTGGTTCAACAACAAAGTTAGGAAACTACTGCGAAAGCAAAGACAGCTTCACTCCAAGTATAAACGCAGCCAAAACCTCTCAGACAAACAGAAGCTAAACGATGTCAAAGTTAGCGTAAGGAGGGCTATGCGTGAAGCGTTCAGTGAATTCGAAAGTAAAATTCTATGTACCGACTTGACAGAATATCCTAGAAAGTTCTGGTCTCAATTTAAATCAGTAAGTGGTTGGAAACAGCATGTCCAGACACTCCGGGGTGATGATGGCATTGAAACAGAGGATGACACGCGTAAAGCTGAAATACTAAACACCTTTTTCCAAAGATGTTTCATAGAGGAAGACCGCACTGCAGTTCCTTCTCTAAATCCTAGCACAAACGAGAAAATGGCTGACATCGAAATAAGTGTCCAAGGAGTAGAAAAGCAACTGGAATCACTCAACAGAGGAAAGTCCACTGGACCTGACGGGGTACCAATTCGATTCTACACAGTACGCGAAAGAACTTGCCCTCCCTTTTAACAGCCGTGTACCGCAAGTCTCTAGGGGAACGGAAGGCTCCAAATGATTGGAAAAGAGCACAGGTAGTCCGAGTCTTCAAGAAGGGTCGTAGAGCAGATGCGCAAAACTATAGACCTATATCTCTGACGTCGATCTGTTGTAGAATTTTAGAACATGTTTTTTGCTCGAGTATCATGTAGTTTTTGGAAACCCAGAATCTACTCTGTAGGAATCAACACGGATTCCGGAAACATCCATCGTGTGAGACCCAACTCACTTTATTTGTTCATGAGACCCAGAAAATATTAGATACAGGCTCCCAGGTAGATGCTATTTTTCTCGACTTCCGGAAGGCGTTAGATTCAGTTCCGCACTGTCGCCTGATAAGTAAAGTAAGAGCCCGCGGAATATCAGACCAGCTCTGTGGCTGGATTGAAGAGTTTTAACAAACAGAACACAGCATGTTGTTATCACTGGAGAGACGTCTACAGACGTTAAAATAATATCTGGCGTGCCACAGGGGAGTGTTATGGGACCATTACTTTTCACAATATATATATAAATGAGGTAGTAGATAGTGTCGGAATTCCATGCGGTTTTTCGCGGATGATTCTGTAGCACACACAGAAGTTGCAGCATTAGAAAATTGTAGCGAAATGCCGGAAGATCTGCAGCGAATAGGCCCTTGGTGCAGGGAGTGGAAACTGACCCTTAACATATACAAATGTAATGTATTGCGAATTCATAGAAAGAAGGATCCTTTATTGTATGATTATATGATAGCGGATCAAACACTGGTAGCAGTTACTTCTGTAAAATATCTCGGAGTATGCGTGCGGATCGATTTGAAATGGAATGATCATATAAAATTAACTGTTGGTAAGGCGCGTACCAGGTTGAGATCCATTGGGAGAGTCCTTAGAAACTGTAGTTCATCAACAAAGGAGGTGGCTTACAAAACACTCGTTCGACCTATACTTGAGTATTGCTCATCAGTGTGGGATCCGTACCAGATCGGGTTTGCGGAGGAGATAGAGAAGATTCAAAGAAGAGCGGCTCGTTTCGTCACAGGGTTATTTGGTAACCGTGATAGCGTTACGGAGATGTTTGACAAACTCAAGTGCCAGACTCTGCAAGAGAGCCGCTCTTCATCGCGGTGTAGCTTGCTCGCCAGATTTCGAGAGGGTGCGTTTCTGGATGAGGTATCGAATATATTGCTTCCCCTTACTTATACCTCCCGAGGAGATCACGAATGTAAAATTAGAGAGAGGCTTTCAGATAGTCTTTCCTCCCGCGAACCATACGCGACTGGAACAGGAAAGGGAGGTAATGACAGTGGCACGTAAAGTGCCCTCCGCCACACACCGTTGGGTGGCTTGCGGAGTATAAATATAGATGTAGATGAGTGTGGTGCGTGATGCGGCGCTCCCCATCCCTATATACCGATCAAATCAGTCACGACTTGAACCGAGCGTGCCCGAACATTGTCCTACAAAATGATGGCCGCCTCCTGCAGAAACCGACGCTGCTTCTTTCTCTCAGTTGCTTTTCTACTTTGTAACACAGTCTGTTTCGTTTTAGAGTCCAAACCGCTTAACAGATATTGTTCAAATTTGTCATGGAGACAGTTTGAACCCTTAGAAAGAACATAGCCCACTTTAAAAAGCAAGAATTTTTTTTTTGCATCAGTGAACGTAAACTACATTAAAACTTACTTATTTTGGTTGTATAACTTAAGAATTCTATAATGTATAAGTACTTCAGTAGTCGCCGCGCGGGATAGTCTCTCAAACGAAATTGCTCCCACGTCCGAGGCCTTTCAATATCACGTCTTCCATTCCGCTTGTAGTTCAGAATAATTTGGGGAAGTCTGGGACGTAGCATTCTCACCAGTCTTCACGATATTTTTGAATTTTTTAGTTTCTGTTGAAAATACTTAATTTTTCTCTAGTATCTTCATTCCTAATCATTTCTTGTTGTGCAGCTCTTCGAATTTCTTAGGAACCTCATCTCTGCCGTGTGATTTTTTTTGCTTTTTTTTTAAACCATGTTTTCGCTTTCATAGCATAATACAGGAACCGCGACCACGTTATAGAATTTCGGGACAATCTTTTTGTACTTTATTGCCCAATGATCAGATAATAGTGTCACAAACAGCTTAGAATTTGTGTAATTTATTTTAAGTATCAGAGTAAAAATCAGATCTTACAGCGTAGCCTAAATGAAAGATTAAGAGACCAGTTCTAAAGCAGGATTATCCAAAACTAGTTTTAAACTGACTGAGTATTTTCCTCGGAGTGCACTTATTTTCGTTTTGTTCCTAGAAATTTTAAAGTTGTATTCATTGCATATTTCGTTCAGGTGGTATATAGATCTTTGGAGGTCATTTCGTGAACGTGAATCATGTCATCTACAAACAGAAGCACAATCAGGTATTTCTCATTCGTTATCCCAATTCCTTTGTCTTGTCATAGTTCCTGCTTTCATTTATGAAGAACGAAGTCAATGTAAATACTAAAAATGCTGACTTAATCTGCTCATTTAAATGTATACCGAACGAGCTGCCGCAGTGGTTATTACATGGTATGATGATGATGATGATGATTGGTTTTTGGGGCGCTTAAATGCACGGTTATCAGTGCCTGTACAAAGCCCCAACCTTTACACAGTCCAGTTTCGCCACCTTCACGGATGATGATGAAATGATGACACCACAGACACCTACTTCCCGGGCGGAGAAAGCAACCCAGCCATGAATCGAACACGGAATCCCATCACCAGCAACGCTAGCTTCTACACGACGAGCTGTCAACTAGTACACTAGACTCGCATTCGGGAGGATGACGTTTAAATCCGCATCCGGCCATCCTGATACGTTTTCCGTAACTTTCCTGAATCGCTCCAAGTAAATGCTGGGATGGTTCCTTTGAAAGGGAACGGCGGACTTCTTTTACCCTTCCCTGACGCAGTGCCAACTCCTGCTCCGTCTCTAATGACCTCGACATCGATAGCACATTAAATGCAATCCTCCTTCCGTCCTTCATTTAAAGGCATAGGTTTACGCAATAAGTCGGGCGTTAAAAGTTAAAAACTGCGTACTCGTCTAAGGCAGCATAATTTCATGGCGCGCAAATTATCGAGACTATATTCACCGAGCATTTGTGAAAGGCAGCACGTGGCGACTTCCAACAAACTTCACACATAATTTCGAAACTTGGCGAAACTTTTTTTCCCCTCTGACATCCCTGACATAATGATGAAAGGAAAAAGACTTTTATCACTTCTACATTTTCGCTGATCGTGCAGTAAGGTGTCAGCATCAGGCTTGATGTTTCACTTTATTACTTCTTTACTACTCACTTTATTCGCAACACATTTGTCAGACAGTATCCACAAACGTCGCCGAATGTACCTGAAAATTATAGAATTGTACAACACCTAGTTCAGTACATAAATATTGAGACGTTTTCGAAAAACTAGCTTCTCTTACAACTGAGCGTCTTCAACTGCAAAGGGTTATGTTTCTTCAGGTCAAGTTTTTAACACATTAACTGATACGGAATGTGAACGAACTTCTGAAGGTGTTTTACAAATGGGACTTCCAGTTTTCAGACAGCAATTTGGAGGGGAGAAGGGGGCCGTGGTTACGCGGTCTATTTGGAACTTCAGTGTTTTCGCAAATGATGCTGTTGCCTGTAATAAAGTTCTGTTTGAAAGAAGTCACGCCTTCATAAGATTTCAGTGTAGTGCAAAGCATGACAACTTAGTTTAAATGTTCCCGAAATGTAAAATTGTTCGGTTCACAAAACGATATAACCTTATCCTACGAGTATAGTGCAGCGAGTCAAATTCGCTATCGCTCAACCCACATGAATACCTAAGTGTAAAAATTTCTAGAGATTTGAAATGGAATCGTCACATAGTCGCAGTCTTAGGGAAATACGGTGGATGGCTGCAATTCGTTGGTAGAATTCTAGGAAAATACAATCAGTGTACAAAAGAAATTGCTTACAAATCACGCTTGCGACCCATCCCCGAATATTGCTCGAGATTCTTGGATCCTAATCAGATACAACTGCCCGGCGATACTGAATGTATACAGAGAAGGGCGGCACGAATGGTCACAGGTTTTTTGACCCGTTGGAGAATGTCACACAGTTTCTGATCAAATTGAACAGGCAGGCGCTGGGAAAGAAACGTAAAATATCCAGAGAAAGTCTACTTGGAATATTTCCGGAGGAATCCTTAACTGTTGAATATAGGCGAATGGTAGTCAATGGAGGGAATGACTGCGAATGATCGTTCGATTTGCGTTCTCTTCCGTAGGCTGCGATGCAAACCAATCCTGGTCATATTCCCGGTGTGAGATGTAGTTGGCAGCTCTGTAAATGCTGACCGGTGAGTCGCTTAAAGCCCAGGTGAAATTAATCTCGGAGGGACACATCACGCTCTCAACCGACTAAGCTTGTCCCCTAAGGATCGCCTAGAGCCTGTGACTAGTGCATTGAATGTAAATACGGAAAACTGCAAAAACTCACTTTTTCAACTATTTGTAATTCCATTAACTAGTTTTGTAACCTTTACAGACTCATCTTCAAATGTGGCACACAGAATTTCCGTCTCTCTGGCGTGAAGACAGAGCGACAGTTACATGGCGACATGTGTCGGAAAACCAGTTATTCCACTTACTGACTAACGGACAGTTCATGGTAGACACAGACTATCCCGTGGAAGAGTAAAGTATCTCGAGGAGACCTAATTAGAAAGTTTCTAGAACTGACGTTACATGATGAAAGTAGGAATGGAATATACTGAAACCGCCTACGTATTGTAACTGTAGGAAGCGTGAAGACCAGAAGAGACTAAGCACAGCACGCACAGAGGCTTTTAAGCAGCCACGGTTCGCACGCTCCATACGTCAGTGGAGTGGGAATAAGTCCTAATAACTGGTATACTGGCAAGTTCCATCTGTCACGCAATTCACGGTCGGTTATAGACTACAAATTATAAGCTGCCTATGTTTTGTTTAAATTTGGATTACAAGAAAATGGGCGTTTTGCAAAATGTCCTACATAAGTCTCCTCTTCATCAACACCACCACCATGAGTGTTCTGCCCTAGGGCAGGTCTTCACATGTAGTTCTCCATGCAGTCCCATCATTTGTTACCCTCTTGTTTTCTCACAACTATTTTCTGTTCTTACGCTGTCCACCACCTGGTATGTTCTGCGTCTTCTTCTTCTTCTTCTTCTTCTTCTTCTTCTTCTTCTTGCATTCACCATTTCCTTCATACCATCAATAAACAATCTCTTCTCATTCAGTGTCCATGCCAATTGCGTTTGCTCATCCTGCTACCTTTAAAATTTCTCTCTGTTCTCCCAATCAACACCACCTCATTTCTCACTGTGCCTGCCTATTTTATCCCCTATCAACGCACCCACATAAAAGCCTCCTGTTATGAAACGTCTCGTTGGCAATTGCTATACGTATTTTCACCTCCTTATTACTTCCAATGTCGTCCATAATAGCACGTCGCAGTTATCTAAAAACACTAAATTGTTGTGTATCTTCCTGCCTAACATTATAGTTGTTCTTGCTTTTCTTGCACCTATCACCGGACATTTTGCGTTTTTCTTATTATTTCTCATTCCAATTTACTCACGTCTCTTGTTCAATTCTTTTAACATTTCAGTCATACTTTCGCTCTCTGCCAATAACACCACATGATCCGCGAGTCTAATACATTCTGCTCTCCTAACAACAACCCGCTCCCGTCTATGTCGTTTCAAACGTTTTTGAATGACATGCTCCAAATATATTTACACACTAAGGAGAATAAACGTATCCCGGAGGACTTACCCCAGCGCGATGGAAATCGATACACGTGATGTTCATTCATGCCCAATAGTATCCGAACGACCTGAATTGAATTTCGCCTGATTCACATGCAACCCACATAGCGCAACTGTCTAGCAGGTCTCCTTATCGCTCCTTGGTACAGTCGTTTGACTATTGAAAGTGGTTCCAACAAGTCACCACAAGAAAACACTGTTCTGTATTGCAATAACTCAAGATGCAAAGTAATACCACGATACTACAAATATCACGGAACACCTTATCACAGATAAGACTGCCCTTAAGGCTTGTAGCTCACATTTATTACAATAAATGACATACCTGACATTTTACCACTCTCATTATTACGTCAGATAGGTAATGCACGTGGTAAATTCGTCGTATTCATGATTTACTCTTCAAAGTAACATACCGTACTTATTATTTAACACAAAATAAGATTAAAAATTAAAGATATTCACGAGCAGCTAATTGAGAATATTTATGAACTTCAAATGACACGACGAACCGTCTCGTTCTGCATATGGATGCAAACTCAGGTCATGCAGACTAAGCAATGATTTCGTGCCTGACGGATACTGACTGTCACTCCTGATTAGGCATACAGAGAGTGATATACCTCGATTTTAGACAGAGCCAGTTTGCAAATTCCAACTTTAAATTACATATCGCAAGTATTTTTGCCGGACGCGAATTCCTACCCAGCACCTATTGTCCCTGTTAACGAACGACGAGAGATGTTGAATCTTGGTTCTTAACAAGTAACTTATTTGAATTGCCGTGAGGTAAGGCTTTGTGTTGGACAGGGGTTCGAACTCAGAACTTAATCGGATAGATATCGACGCACAATCAACTGTGACATTTCGGGTTTTCTCGGCAGTAGCTAGATGTTTTAACTGAAATGACGAGACGAAACATACATTTTTTTCCTTCCCAAGACTCCAACCCGGCATCTATCGCTGTTATATTCTAGAGAAAACGAACGTTAAATATGGGTTTGTTGCACCAGCAGCGACATGTGAGCGTGTTTGAACTAGAAATAATATGACGAAGAGTTCAGTGCTCACTGGGAATACAGCTCCACACATCATATCGCTTTTGACTACACACAAAGATACGTCAGCTTCCGAATTTTTGTCCAGTTCGGACTAACATCTTGAACTTACAGTGATCTCGCAAATAGTTCTGTGTCTCACTGGGTGTCAAAAACGTCACATATGGTTAGTGTTGACAACGAATGAAAATACATTAAACATTAAAATAATTATCCACCAGCAGATAGGTGTTCTCATGCTAGAGCTTGATAATACATAATGAAATCTATAGTGCCGGGCCAGGATTCGAACCCATTCACGCGCAGTATGTGGAGATGTTGAGGAATCTGCAGTTCTGAACAAACAACAAATTGTAGACGTGCTGTATTCTCACGAAGGGATCAAATTCAGCGTTAAGTACGGTCTAAGTTGCATTCCCAGATCAGAACCGATTTTATCGACATACAGAAGCTCATATAAAATATGGACTAAATGTCCTGTGAGCCTACATAGCGTTTGTTTCGTCACTAGAAATAAATAACAAGTATAAGAAAGGTTTCTACGTGTCGCCGCTCCAGTCTTTATTGTGATTCATCCTAACGTCTACTTTGTAGTAAAGGAATATCATTTTTCATGTTAATTTCAGACCACAATGTCATTATATCTTCTTCACTTGGTGTAGCCAGAAGAGAATGGAATCTGTCTCTCCTTATCTAAAATCATTGACAGAAGTTGGAATCGAACCCAGTCCATAGATATACAAGCATATTATAAGTATGTGGCTCATTTTTCTATCGTAACGCCGTTGCACCTCTCTGGATGAGAATTGACACACAGGCTTCGTGTAGTAATTTGCAGCAGGTTCAGTAAATTCATTTACTTGGTTGACCGAATCACAATGAACTAGCTGCCTCGACTACCCAGTGCATAAATTCGACTTTATTTTGTAATCACCGAAATAAAATCACGTACCTGCCACCTACACAGAACAGCCAACAGTGTAGGATGCACAAATTTGAAAAGGAAGTGTTTCTTTCCACTTGAGCTACTGTATTGCGCCATCTCTTTGTTGAAAACGTCGTGCATTGCAAATGTCGCATTTCATAAGTAAAGTTTTGTATTCCTAGAAACCCAAAATTTGTTTGTCAGCTGCGGGAAGAGGAGTTACCTGTTGTGCAGCATTGTAAGTTTTCACCATTGCACTATGAGCCGAAAGTATTTTTTTGCGATTTCCTTATCGATGTTTTATCTGACTGCTTGTAGCTCTTTCACAGAAGGGATAAAAACGTTACAGTCAGCGAGACTGGAAGTGCGAACCATAACAGATGCTATTTCTCAGGTCAGCGCATTACCATAGAGCTGGCGTAGAGGTACGTGTCTTAGCTTACTCTTACGAGTTCGATAATGTCTAGCACTCGTAAACCGCTATTTAAAGGACGAGATTAGTTGCGATTTCCACGTGCAACGACTTTCCTGGGCTGAAAACCGTAAATTTACAATCTTTTGTTACACCTAACGTGATAATAAATCAGATTATTCAATGGAAATGACAGGTAAAATCAAGTTAACTTTGAGGATAAATTCCGTGCGCACCAGGAAGGAACTCGTCGATCACAGAGTTGCAAAACATACGTTGCCTTGTTGTCAAATCTCAGTTACAGTACCAGCAGAAAGAAGACGAACCGATGTGATCGTACAGCGGGCTGGGAAGTGACCATAGCTGGTGTCTCCAAGTCGCGGTTGCTACGGCCTGGAATACGTAATGCGTCTGATTCGCATTTCTGTAACTAGGTTTAGGGACTGGAGCGTGGTTACTAATAATACTCCAAACTGACTGAAAACTAAGCATCATATACCAGTAACTCTCACAGTTGTTTTTATATTTATTTCGTAAGTGTACTAAAAACTAAGAAGCTCATTCAGAGACGTTTTGATGCCTCGCCGATAGTCGAGCAAAACAAACAAATAAAGAAAAAAAGAATGTGTGTGTGTATGATAGAGAGAGAGAGAGAGAGAGAGAGAGAGAGAGAGAGAGAGAGAGAGAGAGAGAGAGAAATCAAAAAGAATGAGAGAGAGTAAGAAATTGTTGTAAAGAAATTGAATATGGTATGTAAAGAAATCTTTCATTAAAATTACACGTTACACATCATTACGAAATATCGTATTCATGATCTATGAAACAAAAATTGATCTAATGTAATCTAATCATATCATATTGATGGCTATCCATGAAGAGTCATGAATTACCGAAATTTTTGCCAATACCAGTAATGAAATCTAAACTTGAAAATAAAAGACGACAATTTTTTTAATAAACCTGGACTCCTAACAAGACAATTTCGTCCCTGTTAACTAACCACGAAAGATGTCTGATATACCTCCAAGCTCAAGTAACAAAGTGCGCATGCATTTAAAGATTAAGTGCATGATGTGAAGTTATATGACGGAGATACGAACCCAACACGTAATCGTATTGTTAATTAAGTAAAATCAAATGTTACGTATCGGTTTTCCTTACCAGCTGCTAGGTGTTTGAATCTAAACTAAGGATACAAACTTTTGTACCTAAGTGACAATCTAACTACACGCCTACCGTGCATCCACAAATATAGCTTAAATATCAGTTGCTTACTCACCAACGGTAAGGTGTGTGCGTGTTTGACAAGAAATAATGACACCTATTGCGATTGTTGGCAACACATGAATAGACATTAAAAGCGCACGTTGGTTTTCACTAGCGGGACGGTGTGCACGTTATAGGGCTTGAACTGAAACTATGAATATTTTTGTATTGGATCTGGATTCGGACCCACATCCTTACCTTTGGAGGAGACCTAGAGAAGGTTGCAGTCTTGCGAAAAGGGACGAAATGGTTGAACTATAATGTCCCGAGAGATTCAGATCCTCGAAAGAGGAGAAACGAATTCGAATCACAGTCCAGCACCAAATTTTTCAACGTCTCTAGTTGAATCAATTACAAGTAAAATAAGAGCCCCATCCTTTAAATGGCTATCGGTTCATAAAATAAAATAAAATTTTCTAATGTAAGTAAGTTTACTGGCGACTGTATTTCTGTTTACGATGACTTCCGCTATGTCATTTCCCAACGTAACCTGGCTCTGCCCAGTTGGTAATGATGGAACGTGATTTGTATTGCGAATTCTGGATTATAACGTCTTTCTTTTGAGGTTACCAGACGCAAAGTAAATCTGTTTGTGCTTCTTAAAAGTAAATGTCTGAACCCACGCATTGCTCCTGTGATAGTTCCACCAGGCCACTGTGCCCACATTTCCCAGCCCCAGGAGTGAGCTGCAACGGATGATGTGCTGAGCTTACAAAAGTAGTCACGGTGGATAAAACGCGAGTCTATTAAATGTTTAAGTAGAAAAAAGCTTCTGACGCGGAGATTATGCTATTCTCATGTCAGCAGGATGTAAAGACCCTTGTAGGCATCATAGGCTCGATGTGAAGCCATTTTGAAATGTTCACAAATTCAGATATTTTCTTAGTTCGTGAAGATCCACTGGGAAGTGTGAAGTTACCGGATAATTGGATTATTACCGACATTATTACTATCATTTTCTTCATGCCGCTGCTGGAACACTGTACTTGAATATAAGTTCGTGCCTTTTGGTCACTATACAAGTAGTTTCCCAAGAAGAGGTTCTTTCTCTGTCTACAGAATTCTTTTCATGTTAATATCAAACATCAGCAATTACTCATAGATTACATTAAAACTAAAGTAATCGATGAAGACGTTACTTGATAACAAAAACGCGCTGCCATTCTTCTATTACTTGCGCCTAGAAATGGCTGTCGAGTGCTGCCAAACCAAAAGCTAAGAGATGTTACTGCCTGCCGATATACGTTCGAATCCCTGCCCAGTACAAAGCCTTACCTCACGGCAATTCAAGTTAGTTACTTGTTAAGAACCAAGATTCAACATCTCTCGTCGTTCGTTAACAGTGAAAATAGGTGCTGGGTAGGAATTCGCGTCCGGCAAAAATACGTGCGATATGTAATTTAAAGTTGAAATTTGAAAACTGGCTCTGTCTAAAATCGAGGTATATCACTCTCTGTATGCCTAATCAGGAGTGACAGTTAGTATCCGTCAGGCACGAAATCATTGCTTAGTCTGCATGACCTGAGTTTGCATCCATAAGCAGAACGAGACGGTTCGTCGTGTCATTTGAAGTTCATAAATATTCTCAATTAGCTGCTCGTGAATACCTTTAATTTTTAATCTTATTTTGTGTTAAATAATAAGTACGGTATGTTACTTTGAAGAGTAAATCATGAATACGACGAATTTACCACGTGCATTACCTATCTGACGTAATAATGAGAGTGGTAAAATGTCAGGTATGTCATTTATTGTAATAAATGTGAGCTACAAGCCTTAAGGGCAGTCTTATCTGTGGTAAGGTGTTCCGTGATATTTGTAGTATCGTGGTATTACTTTACATCTTGAGTTATTGCGATACAGAACAGTGTTTTCTTGTGGTGATTTGTTGGAACCATTTTCAATAGTCAAACGACTGTACCAAGGAGCGATAAGGGGACCTGCTAGACAGTTGCGTTATGTGGGTTGCATGTGAATCAGGCGAAATTCAATTCGGGCGTTAGGATAGTTTTGAGCAAGACTGTACGTGTAGGGTCAAATGAATGATTAGAGTTGAAGAAAAACTGGATGATTAATTCAAGACAAAGAGCTTCACAAATTGATAAGTCGATAACGTGTTGGGCCACCTCTGGCCTTTCCGCGGTCAGTTACTAGGCTTGACATTCACTGATAAAGTTAGTTTATACCCTTCTGACGGATATCGTACCAAATTCAGTTCAGTTGGTTCGTTACATCCTCAAAATCGCGACCTGCTTTAAAGAACCTGCCCATTGTGCTCCAGATGTTGAAAATTGATGAGAGATATGGCGATCTTGCTGAGCAATTTATTGCCTTGCGTGTACAAACACGTAGATACGATATCCGTGTGTGGTGCGTAAATTGTCGGTAGGCACCTCACTTAGTGTCCCGAGCAGAGTTCAAGCCGCCATAAAGACAAAGGGTGGACGCACTGCATATTAATGTCCACTAACAGGTGTCTGTACACTCACTGATAGGATAGTGTATTTCGAAATGTTAGCAGAGGCCAGAAGTTGGAGCATTTGGTCTTCCTTTTTAAAGCTTACGTGGGGCGAGTCGTAGAATCTCTAAAAAGAGACACCTCTGGCAACACTAGTTGAAAGTGGCCTTCAAACTAGCCGTCAGAGCTGCCGTAGCCGAGACGCCCCCTGGGTAAACGCTACGGATTTCTGCAGTCGCGCCTCGCGATCTGTCACGATTTATGGAATGTATTCGCAGATACCAATTGTAATACGACAACGGCTATACAGTTTGCTGGAAACGTACAGGATGTTCTGAAATTCCCATCACTACCTGCTACAACTTGTAGAGGGGACTGAGTACATAATACTCTTATTTTAAATTGTAACCTGTCTCCCGAGACGTACCGTATACTAGAACCACTTGAAAACATGTTGGTAACGCTGTCACTTTGATAAGTAATTTGTTACATTGAGGAGCCAAAGAAATATCGTTTAAGGTCCCCGCGAGCACGCAGAAGTGCCTCAACACGCCGTGGCATGGACTCTACTGATGGCTGAAGTCGCGCTGCAGGGAACTGACACCATGAAACCTGCAGAGCTGCCCATAAATCCGTAACAGTAAGAGGGAGCAGAGATCTCTTCTGATCAACACGTTGCAAGGCATTCCAGATATGCTAGTTAATGCTATAAAATTTACTAGAAACGTACAGTATGTTTGGGGAGTTTGGTGGCCAGCGAAAGTGTTTAGGCTCGGAAGAGTGTTGCTGCAGCCACTCTGTAGCAACTGTGGTTGTGTGGGCCGCTCCATTGTCCTGCTGGAATTACCCACTTCCGTCGGAATCCACAATGGACACGAATGGATTCAGGTGATCAGACAGGATGTATCTAGACGTATCAGGGATCCCACATCACTCCGAATGCGCACGCTCTACAACGTCACAGAGCCTCCACCAGATTGAACAATCCGCAGTTGACATGCGGGGTCCATGGAGTCATGATGTTGTCTTCATACCCATACACGTCCATACTGTATATACATTTTGAAATGAGACACGTCCAACCAGGGATTATGTTACGAGTCATCAACAGTCCAATGTTCGTACCGATGGGCCCAAATGAGGCGTAAAGCTTTGTGCTGTGCAGTCAGCAAGGGTAAACGAGTGGGCCTTCGGCTCTGAAAGGCCATGTAGATGATGTTTCCATGAATGGTTCGCATGCTGATACTTGTTGATGGTCAAGCATTGAAATTTTCAGTTATTTTCGGAAGGGTTGCACTTTCGCCACTCTGAACGATTCTCTTCAGATTCCATTCTTGCAGGATTTTTTTTCTGGCCGCAGAGATGTTGGAGATTTATTGTTTTACTGGATTGCTGATATTCACGGTGCCCTCGTGAAATGGTCGTACAGGAAAATCCCCACTTCATCGCTACCTCGTAGATGCTGTGTCCCATCGGCCTTGCGCCAAGTATAAAACCACGTTCAAAGTCACTTAAATCTTGATAACCTGCCATTGTAGCAGCAGTAACCGATCTAACAACTACGGTAGACACATGTCTTACATAGGCGTTGCCGGCGGCAGCACCATATTAAGCCTGTTTACATATCTCTGTGTTTGAATACGTATTATTATAATAGTTTCTTTGGCATTTCAATGTAGATGTGACCGAGTACATCTATTGTTCTACAGTTTCACTCTTTAATAACCAAAGAATCAAAAAAATCGGTCTTCAGAGACACTGGTTTTACAGGAGGGCGTTTTCCAATTTGAAATTACAATGATATTATTTCCTTCAGCTGCTGACGGGCGTTAATAGATATCAACGAAGACAGGTGAAAATGTGTGCCCCGACCGGAACTTGAACCAGGGATCTCCTGCTTAGATGGCAGTCGCTCTATCCATCTGAGCCACAGACGGCACAGAGGATAGTGAGACTACAGGGACTGTCTCGCGCACGCCTCCCGCGAGACCCACATTCTCACCTTTGTATGTCCACACACTACATTCGTAGCGTCCTTTCGCACATGTCCGGAAGAACAGACACAATATCCATATAAATATATTTTCCAATTCGCGTGCGCTGCGTCTCCACGGGGCACCACAGACGCACCTGCTGACGGTGAAGACACCCATAGTCGAAGACGTTGTGCAATGGCAACGAAAAGCGTGTGGGGAGGAGTCAGACGTTGTGGACAACGATCTTGATAAAGGCGACCAGCAGCTCTTCCAGTACTGTGCGCTTTGGCCACACAGGATACTCGTGTCGGTGTATTCGGCAAAAGTGTGCTCAGAAATGTTGCTCTAACACTCACAGACACATGAACGAGACTCGATCCAGGTCAGAGAGGAGACAGCCGTCAAATGACATCATAGGATCAGACGTAAGTAACCCTCCCCCCCCTCCAGTGATTATAACCCTGTTGCATCCCACATTAGCGAAGGTGTATTTATACGGCTGTAGCACGGATATACCTTTCCATACATGGGCTCCTCTTCAGAATATCGTCACTCAGTTCCCTAGAAGTTTTTAACGGGAATTTTGCAACATCCTGTATCTCTCCACTAACTATACAGTTCTTTCCAGAATTAGATCCCTCTGCAGTGGAGTGTGCGCCGATATGAAATTTCCCGGCAGATTAAAACTGTGTGCGGGACCGAGACTCGAACTCGGGACCTTTGCCTTTCGTGGGCGAGTGCTCTACCATCTGAGCTACCCAAACACGACTCACGTCCCGTCTAAACAGCTTTACTTCTGCAGTACCCCGTCTCCTACCTACAGCTGTTGTACGACATTCGAAATATACGGATGTATTTCAGAATTTCGGCGTAATGCAACTTCGCAGAAACATGGCTGAATTTTCCTGTATATTGTTATCATTAAAACCAAGCACCGTCTCAGTACCTAATACTTTTTGATATGGAGACAATTTTCATCATTTCAAGCACTATTAAAGTTGGTAGGTGTAGGAAAAAAAATACCAGTACCATACTGAAAATATCGGTGAGAAGCGATAGAATTCCTACAAACAACTTGGAGAAAATCATTTTGGGTTCTAGGCCATGTCATTATAAAACAGTGAAACAACTAAAATAACTACATTCCGACCATCGTTTGAACGATCCTCTTCAGAGCGAATAAATGCCACGAAATTTCAAATCAGCAGCAGCGAAATGAAAGGTCGATTTGGAAACAGTTCCTATTTCTTCTTTCTTATCTTCGATTAATTTCCCAAATATCTTGTTCATTTCGTATGTTGCTTTCTTTATACAAGGTGTTTCACATTTCTATAGCTTGCAATTTTACCTAGTAACTCATGCATGCAAACGTCATCTAACGAGGCTACAGAGCATCAAAATACAGGCACCAGCCCCGGCGAATGTATGTAAGTAGAGTGTGATGCCGTGATTATTTATCAATTTGATCATGTATCATGTTCCGGAAGTTACAAGGGAATATCGTTATCATACCTCTGACGGCGGAATACAAGTACTGGTACTGTTGTTGCTAACTTTCATAGGTGGTAGTATGGATCAAAGTAAGAAAAAAATGTCCGGTAAACATGGGCTACAAAATGCATACCTGAGGCGCTATGAGCACTTGTTCAACAGTGGAGATATGTTTTATGCTAGCGAAGATGAACAAGTCCTCACAGCTCTTAAGGTATGCATTTTACAGCCCATGTGTACTGGACATTCGGTCCATACTGCCACCTCTGAAAGTTTCCTGCCCTACATCTTAGCTGCAACACTACTGGTACATACTGTCACACGCAACAGGAATGTCTTCTCTTCCAATTTTCCGTTATAGGGACATAACCTCAAATTTATACATTTATCCATCTCCATCATCATAGAAAATTGGTAACATCTTCATTGAATCTTTCTGTGTACACATATTTTACAGACTCCAGCGCCTGTAACTTCGATACCCTGTAGCGTCGCTGGATGACGTTTCCAGACATCGATTCCTATGTAAAACTTCATCTGGTAGGTCCCCTCTACAGACGCGATAAGTGTGTAGCACGACGTGTGAAACATTCTGTATGCAAAGTGAATAACATGGGTGAATGGGCTAGAACCGAACCGCCCCCCCCCCTCCCATTCTCTCTCTCTCTCTCTCTCTCTCTCTCTCTCTCGCTCTCTCTCTCGCTCTCTCATTCTCTCACTTTCATTCTCTCACTCTCTCTTCTCAACTATCAACTGCCAGCTTTCCTTTATGTCTTTTAAGTCTTAAAATTGCTGTCTGATTTCTGGCAGAGCTCTAGATAACATGCCGCTCACTGTATTTTATCGCTGGTTGCATCATCTTAAATTCAAACTGTATATTTTGCTCAAAATTGTCAGAAGTTATTTTGTAACATCTATAGATGTTATAAATATGGGTTGAATTTCTTCAACCGATCTCTAGCGGCTAGTGTGTTCTCTCAAAATCGATTTTCCTCTAGCTCGTCTCCTCTAATTCCTGTGTAAATATTTTGGATCAGTATTTTCAGCCAGGACGTATGAAAGTGATGGTTCGATAGTATCCGCACTTATCACTATTTGCCTTATTTGGTGTTGGTGTTATTTTTTTCGTTTAGTCTGAAAATTTAGCAGTCATGTCAGTTAGCATAGATGTTGAGGAGTGAAGCAGCAAACGTCGACAGAGTGAGTCCTCGCCGGTGCTGATAGAGCCTTCTGGTGGCGAAGCCCTGCACTACAGACAACTGAGTGTGTGAGGAACTAGTAGCGACATCTAGCAGCGAAGTGATGAACAGCAAAATGGCCGCGAAAATTGAGTGACTTAAATGTCTAGTTGCTGTTTATTTCTTCCTTTACACTATTATTACAAAACAGATTACGGCATCACTGCTCGGTTTGTCTGTTACCGTATTTTTGTGTATTTCACACATTACAAAATAGTTCTGTTCTGATAACATATAATGCAAACTACATCTCGAGCGACATTAATGTACGCAGCATGTTACATTCATCATTCCCTCTTCGTAATTTAGTATTACTAATAGTTTTGTCCACACTTTCAAGCATTAAAAATGGATATGTGGCTCGGAACAGGACTACTGTTACATTAAATGTTAACAACATAATCGCACGGTATAGTGAGTTAAAGAATATTGAACAGCAACGAGAACTGTAAGTAAGTTTATGCAGTGCAACGTTAGTGATATAATAGTACAACAGTAATAGGCGTTTTTCAGCCCTTATTTCTATTTTACAGTTTCACTCATTACTGATGGCAAATGCCTTGCAGAGAACGTAATATTCTGCATCTTCGGTACGGCCTTTACAATCTCTTTCATTGAACTGCACTTAACCTGGAGAGGTAGTAATACAATTTTTTCTCTGATCTACAAGATACTTTTACAAAAAGTAGAGGCAGAGAGGTAGTCATGTAACTATTAATCGAAATATTATGAACTATATGGGCGTGTTAGTAAAATCACCAAGAAATTCCTCTTATTAATTTTAAGTGTTATCTGTTTGATACAGCATTCAGCTCACATAAAACCACGATAAATATCGTTTTTATAAAAAAAACAGTTTATGTCATTAGTGACCTGTGTAAAATCAAACATCTCATTTTGACACTAGAATAATTTGAGAAAAAAAGGCCTGTTTTAGTTTTTGAAAATGCAATAAGTGAAAACAATGTATTTTTAAAAGGTATTGTCAATTGTTACGAAACGATTTATTATACAGAATTTATTAATCGCATAGTAAATCATGATACAAAAAAGAACACCTTGTTGGCTTGTGATACAATATTTTGCATTTTCTTATGACTTTGAAATAATTACTGCTTTTTCAGCACTGAGAATGAGTAAAATACATTATGTAATATATGAATCAGTATGATAAACTTTATTCGAATATTCATTGTTAACTACAAGAAAATGGCAGATGTTTGGGTATTTACCTCAGAAGTATTCAGCACACGAAGGATAACAAAAATCATTTTTTTTGGTAAGGTTTTTGTTTCATAGTTTCCTACAAATATTACTGATACCATAGTGAGATATATTAAGTACCTTAAAATATATGTAGATGTGGTCTGGTGAAGAAAGTGTGTGAATCAAAATTTAAAATGCTTGCACCAACATAACCAGGTTTAGTTTGTAGTGTGGGAGTGAGCTCCACGTGGGACCCGAAGCACGGACCCCACGGGGGTACCCGGCATGCGCCACATGCCAAGGCAGAGGTGGAGGCTAGTGTTCGGAAGTCTGAAAATTCCAGCGCCGGCCGGGGATTGAACCCCGGCCCGGCTGGGGCGAATAGCCCCAGCCGAGGCGCTGGAACGTTCCAGACCCCCTTACCACTAGACCACCGGGGACCCCGGCTGTTTCTTGCTCCATAGTCCAGCTAGTGGTCGTAGAGCACTTCCTGTTGTCCTCCGTGTTTACACCAAGGCAGCAGTGGCGTTGTGTAACAGGAAGTGTTTACTTGCGTCCGCTGGATGTCCACTTAGTGTACGACTTATTTACCCGGCTGACGTTCGTGTCGCTATAATCTCCTTAGTTCCGTTACAATTACATGCAGGGACTGAAAATCTGCCTATGCAGTTGCACGCAGTCGCATCTCACTATTTGAACCTCTGTAATTCGATCGTGTTGTCAAGACCCATGTCAGAACTGTTTATCGAAGAATGCTCATGTGTTCGGTACATTTCATAAACGGAAGCGACTGGGATAACAGACAGCCCGTAAACATTTTGTAATGAAGTGTCAGCCGGTACGTAATACTCGATATCTGGAGTTGTTTTATCGGTTATTAAGATAATCGTTTCACCCCTATACACTTAAAAAATTCCCGTGTTTTCTTAATAAAGCATAAGCACAGTACATAAATCCCTCGCGAAAATGACATCGGAGAAGTACAAGTGTTCGAGTGCCACAGAAAACAAGTGGGTCCTTGAAGGTGTGGAACGGAGAGCACAACTAAAATAAGATGTAACGTTTCGGGATTCCCTCATAGTCGCGTAGACACTCCAGAAGCAGGAAGATCCGTTTGATGACGTCTCTTGAGGAGCGAGGAAAAAATTCACTCTCAAATAACTACTGTACAAGATGCCTCGCCGCCTCTTGAAGGGTGTCATGGGATTCTGCAGCCGTGGACTCGGCGACCTGTGAGCCAACGCGGTGTTTCTGACCACATACATTTTAGCTGCGGGTTCTCCGACGTGCAAAGGAAGCCGCGACAATGGGGAGGCTCTGCGTGCCGTTTTGTAATAAGAACGCCTCTCCACATTTTATCGTAGGAATGATATAAATTTTAAACTTCTTAGATCCACCGAGTCATTATGTATTCTTAAAATATCTTTTAACTCTTTTTCAACACATATGTATCTTTTACCTCTTTCACTGAAGAAGCTGACCAACAGATTTTTTTTCAATTTCAGGTATTGGTTTTATTGCATTCTCCTTTAGCGTATTGATCAGAAATTGTAGGTTAAGATACCTTTGCCTTATTGAGTATCGTTTGCTATGCCAAACTTCGACAGCATTCATGGTCCTGTGCATCGAATTGATGACGGTAGATAGCTGACCGAAATCACTTTGAAATAAATTCTCTGAACGCAGATAACTTTGATACAGTAGTGTTAGGTATCGAAGTATTATCTAACGCAACTGAAGCCAACCTAAGAGTGAATTTATTTCGAAATAATTTTAGTCGACTGTCTGTCTTCACCAATTCCACATTTCAGGTTGTGTACTAGCATTTTCCATCTATTGACTGATTAAATAGTCTACGCCACTGGGCACTTGCTACGCTGTTACTCTCCATGCTTCATCAAGGCAGTCCGGTGGAAGATGGACTCTACAGCACACGTGCGGCAAGACAAACGAACTACTTCTTCATCCCTGTATTGCTCCACTAATCGCAGTTCTTGTATGTCTTCCACAGGCATTGCTTGAAATGAAAATTACAACTGTAAAATAAATGTCTCGGATAACACTGTTTTCATAGTTTAATTTGCAATCATTTCGAAGTAAAGCAATGCAGTTTTAAATGACAACCAAGTTATGACATTTCTCGGTTGAGAAAAAATATTTCACAATTATTTTGACTTTCCTCTGGTAAAAAAGCTAGTCTTCCGTGCTTCAGGTATCAACAAGTTGTTTCGAACACCTCTGAAACGTCCGTCCATAAGAAGAGCTTTATTTTCAAACATTTTCTCCCCTTCTTCGTAACTGATCACCAGGATTCATTTGTCAGGAACAGGGTTATTATCAGTCTCCAAAAAAACTTCAGTCACTTTCAAAATATCTTCGTGCTGCCGAATCCCTGAACTACTGCCACGGTTATGGGACATCCCAGAAGCTTCCCTTACACAGTGCAGTCTTTCTCATAATTCGTTATACTTGCGACGTAATCTAAACCTTTATCTCGCAAATCTTGAAATTGCTCTTTAAACCCTCCGAAAAAAGGCACTGTCTACTCACCGCAGACTGTTTCCCAGCAGTTATGCATTCGTTTCTCAATCTCCACATCTGTTTCGTCAGGTTGGGCGAGAAACTTACTGTTGAGCCGTGATTCTACCATTTACAATTTTTAAACTGCCGCTGCTCCTATTCCGTTCGGAGTTCCTGTACAAGCAATTCGTATAATTACCACATTTCCGGTGCTCCTGGCACCGCTTACCATCCTTTCCCCTGTCTGTTTCCTTTTCCTTTCCTTTTTCTAACCACAGGCTCCAGTCACATTAACGTGATCACCGCCTGTGTCCGACGCTAATGAGTAGGGTATGCGTAACGCGGAAACTCAGCCACTTATGTGACATCCAAAAGGACGTGATCATTGCCTTTCGGGCCACAGGTGGATGCATTTTCGAAACGGCAGAGTTCGTAAAATGTTGGCGTGTTGCCATATTTAAAGCACTCCGCGCATGGCGCTGTCGAGAGCCGACGCTGAGGCCGTTGTGGTGCCCCGCGGTCCACAGAGGACAGGAGTTAAAGGAGACCGCAGGTGAATAACGTGCAACTGCTGAGCAACTGACCATGCACGTGAACCGAAGAGCCTACCGACAGTGTCTCCTCTAAGACCACTCAGCGAAAAATGCTATGTGTGGGTCTCCACAGCAGACTCCTGGTCCACACACCTATGCTGACTGCTGTTCGTCCTCGACGAAGGCTGGAATTTTCACGCCAGTTCTGCGACTGGGCGTCCACTGAACGGTGACCTGCGGGCTTTCCAAGTGACAGACAGACGATGGCGTGTAGGGCGCGATTCACCTGAAAGTGAACACCCTGCAACAGTCGGCGGCAGGGTTAGGACAGGAGGAAGGATCGTTACGATCTCACAAACGTTATCGTGACACTCCAGTCGTTCTGGAAGGCACAGTGGATGAGCAGAAATATCGGTCGGAACCGTTGCCACACCTACATCGAGTCTTTTTTCCCTCGGAATCTACCAGCAGAACAACTAAATCTGTGACACAGCTTGCAGTGTGAAAAGCACCAGGATGAGTTTGCTGTACTCCGCCGACCACCAGGCTTCCCGGAATCGAGAATATGTGGGACCACCTCGATGAAGCTCTTCGTATCCTGGGTCCTCAACCGAAAAACGTAGCGCAGCTAACTAAGGCACCGGCGTCGGCATGGCTCAGTACCTCACTGACTCCTGCGCGTTTCTCAGTTGTCCGCGCTTCCCGTTAATCGTACCCCCCTACAGTGACTCAATGACGACACTCTCCCGTACACGTCAGCATCATCAACAGCCGCAGACTGCTGTTCACTCAGCCTGTCACCTCATTTATGTCTATACAGCATAACAGCTGTCTGTTACACTTCCTGGGACACTCCTGACGATATCCTTGTGTCTGATCAACGCTCGCCGTCGAGAACGTACTGGTATCTGTTGTAGACTTGAAGCCGCTCTCATATCTGGGAACCGACTCCGTATGCTCATACGAGGCCCTTGGTTAACAGTGTGCAGTGGAGCACCGTGCCAAAGGCTTTTCTCAAATATAGGAGAGTGCAATGTGCTTGGGACCCTTCATCCGTGGTTCGCAGTATATAATGTGCGAAAAGGGCAAGCTGCGTTTCACACGAGCTTTCTAAAACCGTGCTGATTTCTGGACGTAAGCTTTTCGGTGTCTAGGAAATTTATTATAATCATATTTAGAATACGTTCTAGGATTCTGCAGAAAATCGATGTCTGTAATTTTGCACATCCTTTCTGTTACTCTTCTTTTACACGAGTGTCACCTGCGATTTTTTAAACTGCCTTAGGTTGGACCCATTACAGGTGTAATATTCAGAAGGCAAATGTATATTGATATCGTTATATACGGCTGCAACTTGCGCTTTTGCCAGTCCTTTGCGAAATACTGCTGGGCAAGAGAAAGGCGATAAATGCGAATGAAGTAAGTAAAACTGAAATTGTTTTAACTTCTTCGCTGTCGCCGAATCCTTTCCAAGCGATGCGTCCTTGAGCGGGTCAAACAGGTAGCAATAAATGCTCTACAAGTGAGGTTGACTTTTGAAGTTTTTCTTACCAGTCAAGTACAATGCAGACAGCTTCCATTCTCCATAATATCAGCAATATGAAAATGAAAATTCACGAAAGTCAAATCTGGACTGTAGCGATAATGACGCAGAGTCTCCCAACCCATTACTGTTTCTTTTCCCTTCCAGTGGTTTCTTGGATCAACTGCGCTATGTTTGGGCGAGCGTTGTTGTGTAATAGTATCACGTCTTTTCTTTGACATTGGCGACCCTTTCCTCTCGTTTTCGGCTTTACTTTGCTCATCACTATGTGTGAGTGGTCAGCGCTGCAACCTGTACGCTGATCTTCCAAATAATCACCAAAATACAACTACTTTGGCATCCAAATGATGGCCAGCATCACTTTCCTCGCTGATGCTCGAGTTTGAATTCCTTTCGGACAGGTGAACTAGTGTGCTTCCATTTCACTCCTTGTCTTTTCGAGTCGGGTTCCCCATTTTGAACGAAAGTTTAATCACACGTTAAAATCTCGTTCGAAAAAGGTTCACCTTCACGTTCATAGCACTCTTTGTTTCCTTGTGTTGTGTGAATTCTCTCGGGACCCACGTTGGACTTGTTTCGCTGTACTTGAGCATGTCAATGACGACGTTGTGGACTGTGCCACTACGTGTTGCAGCTATTTTGCTATTCAGTTCTACTGCAACACGTCGGCCATCAGGAGTAATGTCGTCAGAGCCGGCTTTAAGCGAAGGAGGAGACAGTTCAATTGGCCGGCCACGGTGTTTTTTTATTAGTCACTGAAGTTAGATTGTTTTTGAACTGTCCTACGTATTTATCAAAAATTTCCGTCTTTCGCACAGCTTCGACCATACTGAAAAAATTTAGAGAAAATATTTCGGCCGTTTTCTGCCTTCTGAAAGGGAAAACGCATCGTTGCTCAGTTAATGTGGAAACTTCAACCAGACACGCCATTCTCAATTGCAACATTAAGGTTATAAATAAAACAATTATTTTTTGTCAGACGCTCTTAGCTCATCACAGTCATGCCATCCTAAAGTCATGAAACTACAAAAATTCTTCCTACGGACTATTCGACTTCATTAATTTGCTTTGCAGGGGAAACTCACGAAGGAGTATGCGCTTAGTATTTAGTCGGTCATTTCTAGTTGATGAGAAAGTTAAAACAAACAAGTAGCAAACCATTGCTCATTTATTTAGGAACAACATTTATCAGATACAGCTGAGTAACGTTTAACCCAAACCTTAAATGTCATATATATGACACTGCTCGTAGCTGCATCATCTGGCAAGAGTACGCACTAACACCAATAACAAGAAAATGCACCATGACTTTCGTAAACTGTGCATTCTTCATGCCACTGTTGGGAGCAGACATCACACTCAATACAGTCTTCCGTGACAGACTCGTTTTAGTCTTCACCACACCTTGGGCAGTTCAAGACATGAAGTTGGAATAATAGACAATTGTGAAGGTGATTCGATAAACCCTATGCCTGGCACTTAGATATGATTTGCACAATATCCATGTGGGTGTAGATCCCTCCTTGGATTGTGCCCTGGTTGTTGCTGAAGATGATGGAGCAGTTTAATCCAGATTAGCCACAGAGATTCTATGTTGTTCGTTACTGATATTTTGTCCCTCCTTGGTTTAGTTTGTTTTCCTAACAATGCATTTTTGTACGTAGACTCAAACAGAATTCCCGATGTTTTTGCAGCTTGCTTTAGATGTTCGAAAACCTAAAATTGTGCAGTTCACAAAACGAAAAATCATAGTGTCCTATGACTACAGCATCAATAACTCTCATTTTCAGTCGGTGAGCTCACACAAATACCTCGGTGTAACACATTGTAAGGATACGGAATGGAAGCAGGACTGAATAAAACTCAAACGATTTCTACACCTGGATAAGCGTTCGACAATGTAAAATGGTGCAAGATCGAAGTTGTGAAGAAAATAGCTCTAGGCAGAGACGGGTATATATTAGTACAAGACCCAAGAGGAAATAAGAGTGGAAGATCAAGAACGAAGTGCAAGGATTAAAAAGAGAGTAAGACTTTGATGTAGTTATTCGCCTATACTGTTCAATGTTTGTATCAAAGAAGCAATGAAGAAAATAAGAGAGAGGTTCAAGATTCGCACTGAAATACGGGTTGAAAGGATATCAGTGACAGTGTTTGCTGATAATATTATCGTTGTCAGTGAAAGTGAATTACTACAGGATCTGATGAATGAAATATACAATATAATGAGTGTAGAATTAGGGGTCAGAGTAAATCAAAGACAATAGTGATGAGATGAAGCATAAACGGGAAAAGCGAGAGTCTTAACATTGGTGATAACGAAGTAAGAAATGGAACCATCACATCGTGTCGGTCAAAGATAATGGTGGTGGCGAACTGTAATTTATTGTTAGAATTAAAGAGAAATATAATCAGTGCACAAAGATGATCTTTTTTGAACTATTGGTGCGACCCATACTCTAATATTGCTCCATGGTGTGGGACCTGTCCCATATACGAGTAGCAGGGGATATTGAACTGTTCATAATAAAGACAGCACAGGTTTGTTTGGCTCACAGGAGAATGTAACAGAGATGCTGAAGAAATTGGGAGATGCCTGAAGATACACATAAGCTATCCCGAGAAAGCTTACTTGCCAAATTTCTAGAACATACCGTAAATTTTGAATATACGAGGTGTGTTAAAAAAAATTGGGAACGTTCGTAATTTCGCGCCAATGGCGTGTTGGGGCGAAATGCAGTTGACATCCCTGCACGCGCGTGTGCTTAATGTGTAACTGCGGGAAGTTTCACTGTTGTATGTCTGTTAGCTTATTGTTCAGTGCTGTATTGACTAGAACGTTGTGTCGCACAGTAGGCGAACTTCGAGAGGGTATAGTTAGAGGAGCAATGCGCCTGCAATAAATTTTGCGTGAAACTCAAGAAAACCGCCGCTCGGGGTAGCTGCGCAGTCTAGGGGCCTTGCCACGGTTCGTGTGGCTCCCCTCTGTCGGAGGTTAGAGTCCTCCCTCGGGCGTGGGTGTGTGTAAGTGGTGCAAGCCTAGGGACTGATGACATCAGCAGTTGGTCCCATAGGAACATAAGAGCTAAACTAAAGAACACCTCTACAGAGACACGCCAAATGATGCAGGAAGCCTACGGTGATGAGTGCTTAAGCCGCACTCGGTGTTACGGATGGTTCACACGGTTTAAGAACGGCCGGACGGAAGCTAAAGACGACGCTCGTCCTCCGACTTCTGCCAGCAACGCTTGTGTCAGGAACGTCAACGATCCTGTGCGTGCTGAACGAAGACTGACTGTCCGAGAGATTGCAGAAGAATGTAACATTGCAGTTGGATCGTGAAATCCTAATACAGCATCTTGCAATGTATCGTGTTGCCGCCAAGTTCGTGCCACGGCTCACGAGTCAAGAGCAGAAAGACCTCCACCTCCCAATCTGAGAAGAGCCTTAGGATCACCCAAATGAGAACGAGATGTTCCTTAAGAAAATTATAACTGGTGATGGGTCTGCAGTTATGACGTTGTCATGAAGGTTCAATCTTCACAATGTGTAGGGAAATGTTCTGAACGATCAACATATAAAATAGCTTGTCAGGTCAGCTTGGCCCTTGCAGACATTTATTTTCAAAGTTGAAAACCAAGTTGAGAGGACGAAGATTTGTAACGATAGACGCACGGTCCAGCGAAAGGCGAACCAAGTCTGCTCCCAGAAGTGGAAACGGTTTATCAGTCGTGGGGGTGATCATATACAAATATGTGAAGGTAAGCGTAGAAAATTTTTGTGGACAAAGTTCCGGAATTTTTTAAACAGACCTCTTAGACGAAAGGTAATGAATACAGGCAAGTGGTCTGCAAATGTTCGTACGCTTGAGTTCGCTTCCATTCGCTGCTGTTGAAACTGGGCTTAATAATAATATTCCCTGTGTGAGATGTAATTGGAAAACTATGTAAACGCTGAGCTGTGCGCCGCTTACAGCCCACGCGAAATTATTCTCGGAGGGACACATCATTATCCCCTTCGTGCCTAAAGTTGCTTCGGCCAAACTCAAACTCAATTGCCAGGCCGATAGCTCGTTATCCTACTGCTCTGCAAGTAACACTTGGTCTGAAACCATCTGTACGGTTATGTAGGTTAAGACACTGCAGCCACTCAAAATGGTGGCTCCACGTTTGCGAGTAACTGACGAGAAAAGAAATTCTGAATTTTGTGTGACACTCCGTAGCATTAAGAAAGCTGAGTGACGTTAGTTGGTTGTGAGGTGTAATGGAAAGGATAATAGCTTCACATGTTGTGTTCGGATACCAAGATTTAAAAGCCTGAAGTCTTATATTTCAGAAGCAAGGAGCGTAACAATCAAGTGATTTATGAACAGTACGTGCACACATTTTTGCTCGGTTGATTTTAATTGAGGTTGCAACGTGCAGATCAAGCAAGTACCGTACTGTAGAGAGGTTGAGCAAGAGAAGCGTTTGGAACATGTGTTTATCCTTATTTTGGATAGTTAGCTTTCTTATCTGAGAAGTAATTGTGGCTAGCCCTTGACATGCATCACGAATTCCTTCGTCGTTCAGTCTAATATCGCCTTCCCCCCCCCCCCCCCCCCCACACACAATACCCTCCACCTCTCATGATTTTGGAAATAAAAGTGTTCCTAGAAAAGTTGTTCACTGTACAGTTTATTTATGTGCCAAAGTTAGTGATAATGTGGGGGAGGGAAGGCCACAGACCTCAGGGAGGGGGGGGGGGGGGGGGGGGGTAGGACAGGGGGTACTGGCAAATGTCTGATGACAGTCAGGAGCAACGGTCTGAGAAAGGCTGGGAACCACTGTTCAACTGCCTGTGAATGTATACTGAACATAAATGTGGAAAACTGACACAACCCACTTTTTGAATTTTTTTTAATTCGAGTTAACTAGTTTTGGAACCGTTTGAGGGACATCTGAAAATGTGGCGCACAGAATTCGCGTCTTTATTTCTTTAGATTGAATCTGGGTACTGGCTCTTTCACAATAAGACAGAGCACTCTTTAATGTATCGCCACGAGCGGCAGTGAAACGGCGACATGTATCGCGAAACCAAAACACCTACTTACCGTGGCAGCGTGGGCGCTATTGTAGTTAATATCCATCTAGCAACTTGCGTTTTAGTTGTCTGTTGGCCACTGGTCAATCTCTTTCCATTGTAAATATAAATACGAATTGTCACCATATATCACAAGCATAACGTTTACCACAGATGTACGTTACAAAGATCTTTACTTAAAAATACAGCATACTTTGCTCGGAAACAATTTTTTTGATTTTTGTGCTTATAACACGACGGCGTGCTGAGAAGATAATGACTCGGTCTGTTTTATTTGAAGTCAGTAACATTCTACATCTTTACTATGGATATCTGCAGCCCTCTGCTTCGTACCGCGTTACATAGCGGTGTGTGACGTGACTATGTTGGGGGTGAGAAAGAGCTCACAACACTAAAAGCACGAATTCGAAGACTTCGTCCGCATGTGGAGCACACTCTCCTTGAGCACGGCAGTGCCAAACTACACACGATCGCTGCGGCATCTGCAGCAAGCCGACGTCCTTGGTTCACTGCCGTCGATCATCCTACACACAGTCTCGATTTTCGTCTATGTGCAAAACTAAGAAAACCTTCGAGCACTTCAATTATTTCAAGCGGTGCAAGCAGAGGTAAGGTTGTGGCTCTGTTAACATAGTCAAACAATATACTGTGACGGTGTCAACAAAATAGTATCTAGTTGGGGAAATTGTGCTGGTTCCGAGGGTGACTGTGTTGAAAACTAAATTTATTGACGTAAAGAATACCGATGCAGAATGTTCATGAAGTTTGTTTTATTTAAAAATCTTTGTGACTTTTCACTCAAAACATGTCAACATTACTTTTCTGTACGTCCTCGTACAATGGATGTCGCAAAAAATACGTACATTGATCAAAATAAGTGTTTACATGAATGCTTTTAACAGCACTAGGTTCAAAAAATTTTAACTGTATGCCAATTGCAGATTAATTTTAATGGCAGCTAGCGCGATTATATGAGTGGACTATTAGATTTAATGGTGAGCATTTATGTAATTTTTAAACATTCTCTGCCTTGTCATTCTTCCTCTCTTAAGTGCCTCGTCTTCCAGTAACACTGTCGATCGATAGCATGATCTGTTGTCCGTCCATGGTTTTTCAGACCATTGATTCAGTGCTGAACCCAAACTGCTGGTCTGAGTTATTTAGCCTGGATAATCCTGTGCGTCGTGGGTCACATATGCCATTAATCTTTCAAAGAAATGGTTCAAATGGCTCTGAGCACTATGGGACTTAACATCTGAGGTCATCAGTCCCTTAGAACTTAGGTTTTGACTATATCTGTCGATGGTGTTGTTGTTGTCTTCAGTCCTGAGACTGGTGTGATGCAGCTCTCCATGCTACTCTATCCTGTGAAAGCTGCTTCATCTCCCAGTACCTACTGCAACCTACATCCTTCTGAATCTGCTTAGTGTATTCATCTCTTGGTCTCCCTCTACGATTTTTACCCTGCACGCTGCCCTCCAATGCTAAATTTGTGATCCCTTGATGCCTCAAAACATGTCCTACCAACCGATCCCTTCTTCTAGTCAAGTTGTGCCACAAACTTCTCTTCTCTCCAATCCTATTCAATACCTCCTCATTAGGTACGTGATCTACCCATCTAATCTTCAGCATTCTTCTGTAGCATCACATTTCGAGAGCTTCTATTCTCTTCTTGTCCAAACTAGTTATCGTCCATGTTTCACTTTCATACATGGTTACACTCCAAACAAATACTCGGAGAAACGACTTCCTGATATATAAATCTATATTCGATATTAACAAATTTCTCTTCTTCAGAAACGCTTTCCTTGCCATTGCCAGTCTACATTTTATATCCTCTCTACTTCGACCATCATCAGTTATTTTACTTCCTAAATAGCAAAACTCCTTTACTAATTTAAGTGTCTCATTTCCTAATCTAATCCCCTCAGCATCACCCGATTTAATTTGACTACATTCCATTATCCTCGTTTTGCTTTTGTTGATGTTCATCTTATATCCTCTTTTCAAGACACTGTCCATTCCGTTCAACTGCTCTTCCAAGTCCTTTGCCGTCTCTGACAGAATTACTATTTCATCGGCGAACCTCAAAGTTTTTACTTCTTCTCCATGAATTTTAATACCTACTCCAAATTTTTCTTTTGTTTCCTTCACTGCTTGCTCAATATACAGATTGAATAACATCGGGAGAGGCTACAACCCTGTCTCACTCCTTTTCCAACCACTGCTTCCCTTTCATGCCCCTCGACTCTAATAATTGCCATCTGGTTTCTGTACAAATTGTAAATATCCTTTCGCTCCCTGTATTTTACCCCTCTGTCGATGGTATCCTTAATATTTTTCGATACGATCGCATTTCAAATGCCTAATAGAGTCCATGACTCAGCTCCATAGAGTAGGACACCGAACGTGTAACATCGAAGTAGTCGACTGCTCTGAAGGTTCTCAGCAGTCGCCGCGGACTAAATGACTGCAGGGGACTCGATGCATTGGCCATAAGTTTTCTAGTAATTCTGGAGATTTTCCTTTGGACTAAGTATGAAGTCGTTCCTTGTTGCTTAGATCGTGCAGGTTTCAGAGCGATTGTGTTAGTATTGCTACACTACTAAATGTGTATCCACCACCATATCAGGGTATATAATGAAACGGCGGCCCTCTTTCGTCATGCCTTACAAGGAGATATCTCCAGCGGTAGGATCGACTTTTTGGAACCATCTATACGGTTATGTAGGTTAAGCACCCAAGTATCGCACACTGCAGCCATTCATCCTGGTGAGTCGACGTTAGCGAGGAAGTGACGAGAAAAGAAATTCGGAATTTTGTGTGAGACTCGATAGTATGAAGAAAGCCGAATGACATAAGTTGGTTATGAGGATAATTGAAAGGATACTAGCTTCACATGCATGAGGTTGTGGGTTCGAATCTCACCAGAGAAATAAATCTATTTTAGGTCTTTATCGAAGTGACATTGATAATCATATTCCTTCAACTGATGTAAATATATATATTTATTTTTTTAGTTTCACTCCTGGGTCACGTGATTCAATAGTGATATGAACTTCTTCATTTGGTCTAGTTTTTCTTCTTAGCATCCCTTCTCCCCTGGAAATATTTGTTTGTGAACTTTTAATTATCTTCATGTATCAATTCCGATTTAATGCCTCCTGTTTTTATTACCCTGTATTTTCGTCTACGTTATTGTGTACATTATATCGATTTCTCACTTTGCTTGAATTTTATTTTACTTAGAAAACATTCTCTCATTTATGTCCTCATCTACACTATAATTTCCATAGTGCACAAAGATTTTATGTTATGTTTTAAATATTTGTATATCGATTACCATGCAAAAAAAGGCACGTCTCCCAAAGAAAAACGTTTTTCACATTAATGCACAGTCAATATAAATAGATTATTTCGTCTTTTGTTTTTTAATTCATTTATCGGAGTTTTGAAGTAATTCAATAGTCAAACAGATAGGTATAATAAATTACACATTCACAAAAATTCCGATTGGAAGAAAAATTAAACAAATGGAAAAGTTCATACGGTGACTAAAACGATGTGACAAAAGAATAGAACGAAATAAATTACATTTAAACCAATAAATAGAGTACAAATAAACATCAAAGTCATTTCTATAAAGATTTAAAAAAAAATTACTGCACCTGACGAGGCATGGTTAAGCTTCTATCGTAACCATTATGACACGTAACCAGACTGTGGAATACGACTTCCTTCACGCTATGTAGCAGCACGCAAAATTTTGAAATCTTTTCCGTCAGTTACTTTCAAACCGAGGGCCACCTGGATGCAGGGATCTTAAGTTGCACTACGGCTTATTTGGATTCAAAAAGTCGATCCCACCGCTGGGGGCTCTCCTTGTTAGTTTTAAGAGTAACAAACGGCTCATTTTGAAATAACAGTAATATCGCAGTCCAGTAGCGCCGGACCCTGCAAACTTGAAAGACAACTCCAGCAAAGGCAAAGAAAATATTACTGTAGCAAGTAAATTACTGTAGGCAACTGAACAACAACGAAATAATAACAATAATAGGTTCGCAGGAGAGCTTCTGTAAAGTTTGCAAGGTAGGAGACGAGGCACTGGTAAAGCTGTGAGGACAGGGCGTGAGTCATGCTAGGGTGGCTCAGTTGGTAGAGCACTTGCCAGCGAAAGGCAAGGGTCCCGAGTTCGGGTCTCGGTGCGGCACCCATTTTCAATCTGCCAGGAAGTTTCAATAATAATAATAATAGATCCAGTCATATTAATATGACCAACTCCTATTTTCGAGGTCAACGTGTAATAACCCATAGACTCCAGGAGATAGCATTAGTAGGTGATGAATGGGGGTGGGGGGAGGAGGCTGGAAACAGTGAAGTCGTTGTCATAATGCGTAAAAGGGGCGATTTATGTGACGTCCAACAGGGCATAATCGTTGGCTTCCTTCCCAAGGGTGGAAGCATTTCCGAAACGGCAAAATCTGTAATCTTTTCACATGCCACTGTATGTAAAGTAAACCGTGAGTGGCAAAATCTCGGTATTCTAATCCGGCTCCAAGGCAAGTGTGTTGGACTACGGGCAGTAGGCGACACAGGTGAACGATAGCTGCAGATGTGTGTGCTGGCGAGAAGACGTGCAACTTTTGTGCAGCTGACAGCCCAGGCGAACCGAGGGCTGCCACCAATGTTTCCTCAACAACTTATGGGCTTCCGCAGTGGGCACCTGGTCCCTGCACCCACGCTGACTGCTCTTCATTGGCGTTGAAAGCTTGCATTTGCACGCCGGTACCACAACTGAAAGTCCACTGAGTGCTACAGGTGGCCTCTCCATATTCATCACATTTTGTGCTCCATCGGACAGATTGAAAGCAAACGCCCTGCAACCCTGAGGGAGTGTTATGGTGTGGGCAATGTTTTCGTGGCACTCCCTGGGTGATCTCGTTGTTCTGAAAGGCACAATGGATCAACCCTAGTACGCACCTATCCTTGGGGACCAAATACACCCCTAGATGCACGTGTAACATAGCTCGCAGTGTATGTGCGTGGTTCTGAAAGCTCTAGGATGAATTTACCGTACTGCCCTCACCACCAAATTTTCCGCCTTTAAACCCAATCGAGAATCTGAAAGGTCACCTCGATCGAGTAGTTTGTGCCACGGATCCTCAATCGATAGAATTCTATCGCAGCTTGACAAGTACTGGGGTAGGAATGGCTTCTTATGACTGTCGTTACATCATTGACTCTATTCCTGTACGTCTCGTGCTGCAGAAGGTGTTTATTCGGTATTTTAACACGTGGTCAGATTACTGCGACTGGACAGTGTAATAATAATAATAAATTTCGCTTATTTCAGTGCCCTCGTTTAAGTCTTTCAATTGGACGGCACTTTGAAGACATGCTTATCATTAACGTACTCCAGTTGTCCAACCGGGGAAAGGGAATCGGCAGTTTAACGTGGAATCCGCACCACATGTTGTTTCTACCGACTCCTCATATCATTGAGAGGTGAAGGCTGTATTAAAAGCAGACAAAAAAATTTATTTGTTCATCTGGGATTCGATCCCGAGATTCTCGATTTGCAGGCACGCGCTGTGCCGGTAGACCACCAGGTCCAACAGTTACGAGACGGTAATCGAACTGTATTGGCAGAGTATTTCGTCGTATTTTGCGTCAAGTAAATGTGCTGTGGTGCAAGCCAAAGTACATTCACGCTAAGGGCATCAGTTCCGATCCCAGAAAAATGTGCAGCCAGAGCAGTATTGTAAGTAAAGATCAAACTCTTCCATTTTTCTTACCGAATTGCTATACATCTAGAAAACAAACCAAAATTGTGAAAACATTTCATACAAGATTACTGACAAATTTTTATGAGTAAAAATAAACGGGTATGGTAATATACATGGAGGTGAATGAAAAGTAGTGGCAGTTTGGCTATAATTCATGTCAGTCTTCATTGACTAAAATTCACTTTATCACATTTCCGTCTCGCGTCTCGATCACTTTCCACACCCACATGAAAGATGTCATACACTGTCTGTGCATCCATCTGTGATGATGTCTCGCTAGGACCGCCATATGGTGTCTTATCATTTGCTGTAAGACGTGCCACGAAATACTTCGTTCATTTGGGTGATCAGGCCATAATTGGGGGGACTCTACCGGATGAATACGGTGGATGTCCCAGTATGTCCCGCTGCCACGTATGCGGTGCTCCTGCACAGGGCTCGTCGTTTGGCGTCGTGTAAGTTGGTAGAATGCAGCACTGGAGGGAAAGATTGTTGCGCGCTCCGACCACGTGCCCTTCCAGTCTGCACCCAAGCACCTTTTTCGTGTTTCCAAAACATACTATTAAGGCACTCGAGCTAGCCTCTCCAACTCTGAGAGAGTACACACTGCAACTGACTCAAACACGACTTGTGCTGCTGACTTTACTACTTCAGCCCACCATCTGTCAGCAACAGAAAGTGTGCGTACCGAATGACTCACATCCGTCATATTATGGCATTGTGCTACCACTTTTTATCCAACACATGCAAAGACGCATGTGTGACTACTTGTTGTCTCCCATCTTGGTAGTGGCCTAATTATTGGGAGGTTTTGAAGTGATTTATCTATACGTGGTGTATCAAAAACAATCATCCGACCTGGGCCGTCTATATTTCTGGAACTAAGAAACATATACAATGAATTTTGTCCTTTGATGTACGAAAACTAAAAAAGTTATTTTCATCCTTTTCATTGGTGTTCAATATGCATCGTTGAGATGCACGGAACATGTCAATGCGGTGTTCAAATTGTACCAACACTGCAGCAAGCATGTCTGGAGTTACAGTTTCCACAGGTGCTGTTATGCGATGTCTCAGTTCATTTATTGCTGTTGGTAATGTAGGTACATAAAGAGTCTCTTACAAAACCATACATATATAATCACATATAGTCGGGTGCGGTGACCTTGGAGTCTAGTAGTCTAAGGGTGAGTGATTTAGTCCAGTGTGAACGATCCATCGTTCAGCAATCGTTTGATTTAGAAATTCCCACACTTCCAGATGCCACTGTCGCGGTGCCCCATCGCATTGGAAAATGAAGTCGTTCGAATCAAACTGTGGGAAGAGAAAGTTTTCAGGCATATCGAGATATATGCTTACTGTAACAGTGTTTCCGGCAAAGAAATATGAATCATACACATTTTCCCTCTAAACTGTACAAAATACATTAAATTTAGGAGAGTCTATTTTATGTTGTACACCTTCATGTGGTTGTCCCGTACCTCATATTGTCACATTGACAGTTCACCTCTCTGTGTAAATGGAGTGTTGCCTCGTCACTAAACACTAACTGTGGGAGAAAACGGCCATCCTCCACCTTGACAAGAGTGAAATTATGGAACTTCACACGATGTATCGCCCTCACGAACAGCTCGCATTAGCTGAATTTAATATTGTTTGATGCATAAACATCGACGCAGAGACGCCAGACGGACATCGGGGACGTGCTGAGCTCTCGAGCTGCACGGCGAACGGATTTCTGCGGACCCCTCGTGAAACTGTGGCGGATGCGTTTGACGTCTGTGTCAGGCATTCGGGGACGGCCCGGCGATTCGCCTTTCCGCAAACCTTCTCTTTCTCTTAATCGTTGATGCCATCATCTAATGCTCTGTGCTGTAGGAGGATCATCATCGTACCTTGTACGAAAGTCACGTCGAACGCTTATTACTGCCCACACTGCGCAAAATGCAGAACACAAAACGCTTCCTGTCGCCGCGACACCATTTTTACTAGGACTGAAATGGTCGGACAGTGCTGCTGCCAAGCGGTAATCATGTAAAGCCGTAGGGTTTGCTCTTTCCAGCAGTACGCTATTCACGCACATATGTCGAATAACATAATAGTTACTTTTTAAAAAAAAATCGGTTGATCCTTTTTGATACACCATGCATATTTACACCCTAAGCAGTACCACCAATAAATTATCCCAGTGTGAAGGAAATCGTTAGATGTGATGTACGTGTAAAGGCAAACAAATGATAACAATTGCTGTTAAATTGGGTGACTCATTCAGGAGAAAGTCATAACGCGTTGGGCCACCTCTGGCCCTTAAGGAAGCAGCTATTCGACTTGATCTTTATTGATAAAGTTGGTGGATGTCCTCCTGACGGATGTCGTACCATATTCAGTTCAATTGATTTGTTACATCGTCAAAATCTCGACCTGGTTGCAAGGATAATCCCATATAGCTCCAAAATTGGGGAGAGAGGTGGAGATCTTGTTGGCCAGTGTATTGTCACGTACGTACACACAGATGAAACTCTCAACATGTGTGATGCATAAAATATCGTCTACACTGAAAGCGTTCCCAGCAGAGGTTAACCCCTCGTAATGGCAAAAGGTGGTCATACCGCATATTGAAGTCCACTACCAGGTGTCTGGATACTTTTGATCCGATAGTGTATTTCAGAATGTTAGCAGTGGCCAGAATTTGGGACATTCGGCTTTGAGCTTAAAGCTGGTGCGAGGCGGTTCAAGATACCTCTAAAAATAGACACATCTGGCAGCATTAGAGTGAAATGTCCATCAAAGAAGCTGTGTTGCGCTCTCTACCTACAGTTGTTCTCGTGGGCGTCAGAGCCCCCGTACGCAAGAGGCCCCCTGGGTTTTATACTGCGGACACGGTAGGCGCGCCTGATGAGCTCTCAGAAATTATGAAATGTATTCGAAATTTCTATTATGGTGGAACAACAACTGTACAATATACCGGAAACATGCACGATGTTCCGAAATTTCCGTTACAAACTCCTAGTGTAGATGGGGAATGAGTACACAATACTCGTATTCTGAATTGGAACCCATCTCCTGTAACGCACCGTTTCCTCGCTACAGCCGTCGGAAAACATGTTAGTAACGCGACCACTTGTACAAGTAAGTCATTAGCTGTGACCCAGTACATCGATAGTTCCACAAGCTGTGTTGCGCTCTCTACCTACAGTTGTTCTCGTGGGCGTCAGAGCCCCCGTACGCAAGAGGCCCCCTGGGTTTTATACTGCGGACACGGTAGTCGCGCCTGATGAGCTCTCAGAAATTATGAAATGTATTCGAAATTTCTATTATGGTGGAACAACAACTGTACAATATACCGGAAACATGCACGATGTTCCGAAATTTCCGTTACAAACTCCTAGTGTAGATGGGGAATCAGTACACAATACTCGTATTCTGAATTGGAACCCATCTCCTGTAACGCACCGTTTCCTCGCTACAGCCGTCGGAAAACATGTTAGTAACGCGACCACTTGTACAAGTAAGTCATTAGCTGTGACCCAGTACATCGATAGTTCCACAATTCCACTCATTGAAAGGAAACTTGATAAGTTTTTAGAAACACTCTTCTTTACAATACGGCCTTTTGAAACTTAGGTGCGCTGCGTCTCTTTGTAGCACTGCAGTCACCCGTGCTGACGGTGAACGCACCATTATCTCAAAGTCGTTGCGCAGTTGTGGCGAAAAGCGTATGCCGTGAAGTTGGACGCTGCTGAGAACGAGCTTGATAAAGGCGACGAACTTCGCCATACAGTAGGATCATATCGGTGTATTCGGCAAAAGTGCACTCCGCAATATTGCTCTAATACTGACAGACACTTGAGTGACGCACGAGCCTTGTCAGAGTGGCAGGGCTGACGGTGAATGACATCCGACGTAAGCATCTTCCCCCACCCCTTCCGCCATCCCACGATGGCTACCCTGTTGCATACCCACCTAGCAAACATGTATTCAAACGGCTGTAGCACGGAAAGTATACTTTTCCGTACGGGGTTCAAATTAAAAATATTGTCGCTTAGTTCCCTCTAAAAGTGCTAGAATTTCGGAAAACTCTGTATCTGTCCAGTAAACTGTACAGCTGGTGTCGTACCACATTCGAAATATCCGATTATGTTTCAGGATTTGGGTGTTATGGCATTTTGCAGAAACATTACTGAATTTTGCTGTATATTGTTATCATTAAAGTGAACTACCGTTTCTGTCTCCATACCATAAATCATAAGTACCATTTATATCGTTTCAAGCACTATTCAGCTGCTAGGTTTTAGGAAAAAATAATTGTATCATTCTCAAAATATCGGACAGAAGCGATATAGTTCCTACAAAGAACGCTAGCGAAGATGAACAAGTGCTCATGGTTCCTGATGTATGCATGTAACAGCCTATGTGTACTGCACATTGTTTTCTTCTCTCGTTCCGTACCACCACACCTGAAAGTTTCCTGTCCTACATCTTAGCAACAACGATAACGGTACATACTGAGGTAACAGAAAGGTTCTCTGTTACAATTTTCCGGTACAAGGACATAATCTCAAATTTATGCATTTTTCCATCTGCATCATCTTAGAAAGGTTGTAACATCTTCGTGGGATCCCTCTATTTTTGTAGGCACCGGTATCTATAACTTTGACGCTCTGTAGCGTCGCTGGCTGACGTTTTCAGAAGTAGATTCCTATGTAAAACTTCATCAGTTACGTCCCCTGAACAGCCCTGAGTAGTGTGAAGCATGATTTGTGAAACACCCTGTATAAAGAATGAATAACATCAGGGAATGGACTAGAATCCTGTCTCACTCACTTGTCACGTATTTCCTTTCTTTCATGTCCTTCAACTCGTACAGCTGCTGTCTCGTTTCTGGTGGAGTTCTAAGTAATGCTTCGCTCGCTATATTTTATTCCTGGTTGCATCTTAAATTCAAACTGTATATTCTGGTCAACATCGTCAAAAGTTTTTTCTGTATCGAAAGATGTTATAAATATGGGTGCTGTACCCTCCAAATTGATTTTCCTCTAAATCAGCTTCTGTAAGGTGCTCCATTCCTCTGCAAATAGTTTGTATCAGTATTTTCAGCTAGGAGTTATCATAGTGGTGGTTTGAAAATATTCGCACTGACCACGAGTTGCCTTATTTGGTATTGGTGCTATTACGCTTCTCGTTTAGTGTGAGGATTTAGCGGGTATTTCAGCCGGCGTACTCGTTCAGGAATGAAGCAGCAAATCCCGGCAGAGTGAGTCGTCGCCAGCTCCGCTAGAGTCCACTGGTAGCGAAGCCCTGCGCTACAGACAACTGACTGTGTGAGGGACCAGTAGCGACACCTAGCAGCGATGTGGTGAAAAGGAAATAGTATTGCTGAAAGTTTATCCACGATTTTTAGCATTTAGAATGGAGTTATGGCACGGAATTTCATAGAAAAAGAAAACAGCTATAGTAGCAGTCTCTCTCTCGCAATGCAACAATAGTACAACAACAATAGACCAACTGAATCTGTAGAGGTAGTAATAAAATTTATTTTCTGACCTGCAAGATACTTTCATATAAAGCTGAGCCTGAGAGAATGTCAGCTAACTACCGTCAGAAATATAATATGAAACATGTAGACCTGTCAGTAAAATCGTCAAGAAATTCGTTTTTTAAATGTTAAATGTTATCTGTTTAATTTAACATTCAGCTCACATAAAACCAGGATAATTATCCTCTTTCATACAAAGAGAGAGAGTACCTCATTAGTGACCTGTGTCATATCATAATCTCATTTTGACTCTTGAATAATTAAAAACAATTTGATATAATATTTTGCATTTCTTTTGACATTGAAACAATTTATCCTGTTCCTGCACTGAGAATGCACTAAGTAAATATGTAATATATGTATCAGTATTATAGCCAAATTTATTTTTCTAATTACTGATTATTAAATACCAAAACAGCTTCCAATTTCTTGTAGTTATCTTAGCAGCATTTAGAACAAAAACGAAAATAAAACGTATTAGTTTTTTTAGTAAGGATATTATTTCATTGTTGTAATCCTACAAATGTTCATGATACTTTGCTGTTTCTTTTGACAGTGAGATATAATATGTAGAAAGTACCTGGAAAATATATGCAGATGTGGTCTGGTGAAGAAAGTGTGCGTATTAAAATTTAAAATAAGTGATTGCAGCAGCATAATGAGATATATTTTGTAGTGTGGGAGTGAGCTCCACGTGGGATCCGAAGCACGGACCCCACGGGGGTGCCCGGCATGCGCCACATGCCAGGGCAGAGGTGGAGGCTAGTGTTCGGAAATCTGAAAATTCCAGCGCCGGCCGGGGATTGAACCCCGGCCCGGCTGGGGCGAATAGCCCCAGCCGAGGCGCTGGAACGTTCCAGACCCCCTTACCACTAGACCACCGGGGACCCCGGCCGTTTCCTGCTCTGAACTCGGTCTGGTAGTCCTGTCACACTTCCTGTTGTCGGCTGTGTTTACATCGGACGCTGAGTGGCATAGTGTAGCCGGCAACATTAGAACGCTGTGAGGGGGAAGTGTTTACCTCCGACTGGTAGCTGTCCCCCCTACCCAGGTGAAGTAGCTTTACAGTTACCAAAGACATTTGAAATCAGCCTTTGCGACTGTATGCAGTCGACGGTTGTTAATCGTTTGTTTCAACCTGTTCCCAAATGCCTCGAGAAAACCGAAGCAACTTCTTCACTAATCGAGTCGACTGTCATAACAGAGCGACCCGCAGACATTCTGTAATTACAAGTCAACGCCTAGCTTACACCAGATAATTCTGTCTGTTTCATCAGTTGTTTTAACAGTGCACGAAATACCACAGCATATTATTAATCCGTTGCAAATAAATTTCTGTGTGTGCAGTTCAGGTCTGCGCCGTAGATTTTTCGTGAAAACGTCGGGATAAAATCGTAACATGTGTTTCATATTAATATGAAATTTAGTTATCAATATCTTTATCACAGTGGTCACACTCACAATTTTGGACTTTTCAGTGGCTGGGGTACGATATAGCCTTTGAGTACGTTATCGCGTTGCGCAATTTCTTCCTTTTTTTCCGACTCTGAGGGAGCTGTCGCCTTCTCTCAGCGCTGCCCTTTTTAGGCTTTTCTCGCGTTTTCTGTAATTTAGAGCATATTTACAAGTCCTGAGACGAACTCTTCCTGTGTGTCGTAGGTTTAAACTCAATATAGATTTTCGTTTATATTCCGGCAAATACTTTTATTTTCTATTACTCCTAGCGGCGCTCCCTAAGCTGTTCATCGCAATGACACACGAATGAGAATCCTAGCTTACAACTTTACACAAAGATGATTCCTAACAATGACCCGCATATGCCAACACAGGCAATAAGCGACAACCACGTGACTTAACCTTTGTTTGCGCACTGTCGGTCTCGTAATTAATAGTGATTCAAATCTGACGCCATTTTGTCATATAAGAAACTCCGACCAAGGAGAAACTAGACGTTTTCACGTCAGAATACCTTCCAGGAAGTTTTCGACTTTCGTAAAACAGAAACGAGTTTCGACGCTATGGAATGCTTCGAGAAGTAGTAGGTGACGAATTGTTTCGGGATTTTACTATCCATGCTGCAAACGATCATCGAGCAGAAAGATAATGTTGCTGATAATTGTTAAAAGGCGGGAGCAAGCAGACCGGCGAGGCGAGTTCCCGCCTCTTGCTGAAAGCTTATGGAATTGGCTTACTCAATGCAGGGTAGCAAGGGTATTTGTCTGAGGTTATAGCTTAACGGAACGCTAAATCATTAACGGTTAGTCTGGGAACCGAAGTCTCAGATACAAATAAGAAGTGACACGCTAAATCCAAAGACATAAGGTGGTTTATAAGAAATTTAGTTCACAAAATGCATCCATTCGTAACAGTTTGTTCAATATTGAAAAATGAATGAAGCTGAATTTATGTATTTTTGAAGATTTGTGCGTGCCTTCCGTTTCAAATACAAAAGGAAATAACATGTAAGAAAACTGGGGATACAATAGAAAAAAAGTCGCAATTTTATTTCGATTTTTCCTGATTCCATCTGGAATAAAGGCGAGTTAAATAGAATAATTAATTCTAACTTTTTCTTACATCCTTCGAATTGTGCGGACTCGATTGTAACTGGCCCTTGGGCTTCGAATTTTCTAGAGTCTGCAAAGTAAAACTAAATCTCCTCGTGCTACTATCCACTTTTCAGCGGATGCTGATTTGGTTGTCCTTCTTAGTATATCAATATGATTCTAGAGTCCTAATCCACGTACGCAACGCTGTTACGGTATAAACGTACGTTTATTTTTACCAAATTTGCGTAAGAATGCGCTTTTGCTATGCATACCCACTCCTTAAATCCGCCATCAGGCAAAAGAAAGTGAATACCCTTTCCTTTGTTTTTCACCCTTCATCGATGACAAGTGATAATGACTTGGCAGCAGAGACCTGTTTAGCTTGAGTGAGTGCTTAAACGAAAGGCATGGACGAATAAAAATACAAAACAGATATATACGTAACGTCACGTAACCATGAAGAAAAGCAGACTTGGTTTATTTTACCATATAAGTTAATTCTTTTAGAATCTCATAAGTGGAATTAACAATTTCGGTCGCTTTCTACATCTAGGAACGTTCTTTATAATAGATAAGTCTCTGATATTCACTTACAGCATTGTTGTGTCTTTTCCCCTTGCATTTGTGAATTGTCTTCTCAGACTGCAGATTTCTGAGCAGCACTGGTGCCATTAGCCTAAATTTATGTTGGTCTACAGCGCTGAGGTTGATCCCTCACCTGTGGTCGAGTGAGAGATCATTCCAAAGTGTGGCAGGCAGCGAACGACTTTGCGAGGGGCTGATCGTAGGGCCTCCACAGGAAGCTTCTTGGAACGCAAATTCTGGGCGTTCACAGAAGGTGAATTTGCTGGTAGTTCGGAACTCCAATAATAGGCGAGTAATTGGGCCCCCTTAATAACATGGCTGCCAAGGAGGGGAAGGACGGCAGTGTGCACAAGGTGAGGGAGTCATTCCTGATTTGTAAAGAGTGTTCCGGATGCCATGAAGAGTACAGGGCGCAGCCAATAGCAGGTGGTGGCCCCAGTCGGTTCCAATGGCGTGTGTCGCTTTGGATTGGAGGAGATTCTCTCTGGTTTTGTTTAGCGGATATGGTTAAGCGAGTTTAAGGCGGAGCTCACAATCTGCACCATCATCGACAGAACTGACTGTGATCTTTCGGTGCAGAGCCGAGTGAAAGGTATGAACCATAGGCTCGGGTGGTTATCTTACTGTGTAGGCCTCAGAGTCCTTGACTTGTGCCATAGGGTAGTGGGTTTCTGGATTCCGCTTAATAGGTCAGGAGTCCACTATACACAGGAAGCGGCTACACGGGTAGCGGGGGCGGATTTGTAGGTTAGAGGGTCTCAGGAAAACATAGAAATGGCGTCTGTCTAAAAGGGGGCAGGTAACACACAGTAAGGTGGTTGTAGAAACGATCGGTGTTGTAAATTATCGTAACTGTGTTGGGAAAGAACCAGAGCTCCAGGCCCTAATAGAAAGAACTGAAGCTCTCAAACAGTTATAGGTACGGAAAGCTGGCTAAAGCCGGAAATAAGTTAAGCCGAAATTTTTTCAAACGACCTAACAACGTTCAGAAGGGATAGATTAAACATAGTTGGTGCTGGAGTATTTATTGCTGTCAGAAGTAGTTTACCTTGTAGTGAAACTGAAGTAGATAGTTCCTGCGAAATAGTTTGGGTAGAGGCTGTACTTGTCAATCGGACTAAACTGGATCGTTTTACCGACCCCCGAGTGAGAGGATATAGTTGCTGAACAGTTCAAAGAAAACGTGAGTCTCATTTCAAAAGGTACCCCACTCGCACAATTATAGTCGGTGGTGATTTCAATGTATCCTCGATATGGTGGAAAATTTACACGTTTAAAGCCGGCGGCAGGCTTAAAACGTCACCTGAAATAGTACTGAATGCTTTGTAAAAAAAGTATTTTGAACTATTAGTTCGTGAGCCCACTCGAAGCATAAATGGTTACGAAAGCGTACTTGACGAATACAGGGATTAGCGACCCCAAGTCAGTTGCCCGTACACTGAATAGTGTAATACCTACAACCATCAAAAAGAAACGTAAAGTACATCTGTTTAAAAAAAGCTGACAATGCTCTTAACGATTTTTAAGGAGACAGCCTCCACTCCTTCCGATCTGATCATGTAAGCGTAGAAAAGGTGTGGAATGATTTCAGAGAAATAGTATCGATTGCAATTGAGAGATATATATACCACATAGATTAATAAGTGATGGTACTGATCCCCCATGGACAAAACGGGTGAAATCGCTGTTGCAGAAGTAACGAAAAAGCATGCCAAAACTAAAAGAATCCAAAATCCGCAAGACTAGCAATGTTTTGCAGAAGTTCTAAATATAGCGGTTACTACAGCGAGATGCTCTTGATAATTTCCGCAACAAAACTCTGTTTCGAAATCTGGCGAAAAACCCAAAGAGATTCTGGTCATGCATGAAGTACACCAGTGTCAAGACGCCATCAGTACCTTCACTGCGCGAAAGTAACGGTGGAGTCACTGATGACAGTGCTACTAAAGTAGAGTTAAGAAACGTGGTTTTCCGAAACTCCTTCAGCAAAGAATACGAAGCAAGTATTCCCAAAGCCCAGTCAACAGAAAGTGCCAAAATGAGAAGCATATGTCCTCGGTGTAGCAAAGCAGCTTAAATCACTTATTAAAGGCAAGGTTTCCGTTCCAGATTGTATACCAGTCAAGTTCCTCTGAGTGTTCTGATACAATAGCTCCATGTTTAGTAATTATATACAACCGCTCACAGAAAGATCCGTACCTAAAGACTGGAAAATTGCTCAGGTCACACCAATTTCTTAAAGTACTGCCTTTTGTGATGTTTAACAATACTGTTGGCAAGCGTACTTGTTACACAAATAGGCACGGCAAAGGCTTAAGGTCGTAAAAAAAATTTCAGCGTTAAACTGGAAATAGTTGTAGGAGAGTATCAGAAGTAATAACCTAATGAGATCTTTAATTTCTTGTACATTAGGTTTATGTGTTGGAGAAGATTCTCATCAGTAATTTTAATAGTCTCAAAAATGTGAATGTTAGCAAGTAAATTAACTACGTTAAAGGATACGAAATTACCATCATTAGGAATTGGAAATGTTTTTAATTTTAGCTGTTAGTTAAAGGGAATTTTTGACAGTGTAGTTTTCTTCAAAGACATAATACTCTTTAAATGGTGTATGAGATTTTTTGCCGATTTCATAGAAGCGCCGTCTGTATAGTTAACACTGTGGACAGGAAGCGAAGGCGGTGTGCAGTCGGAGGCGATGCTGGGTTCGTAGCGGTGGGCACCAATTGTCGGCTACGACGGGACTGCCCGGGAGGCACACTCACGTGGCCGCACGTGTCACGGTGGATGCAGCAGAAGGTCCATAGCAGCAGTGACCCTGTCGCGGATGCGTGCACCACCTGTTCTAGTGTCTCGTGTACACGAAGGACCTCTGCGGACCGAGCTGCAACTTTCTTAGCTCGCTGGACCGTGCAGTTACTGATATACAGGGGCTATGCTCTATGCAGCCTGCCTGGCAGAGGTGTGTTGCAGGGTGGCATTAGAGCCTGACGGCTTCCGCGACTGGACAAATGAACTGGCGATAAAAAAAAATCATAGCAACAAACGAACAAAAAATCATGTAGAGTAATGAAATTTCGGGAATACGTCTGTCTATGTAGGATATTTAAGTAATTAACATTGCAGCATCACAGGGCAACGTAAGCGCGAAATAAGCCGTTGCAAAAGTGACATGCTGGTAAGTTAATAACAGATGTAACGATCAGAATGTTGAATGCAAGCATTGAAACGGGCACGCATTGTGTTGTAATGGTGTGCGATGTCAGTTTTGTGTCGCAAATGCCGGTGGTTTGGGGGTCAGTGAAATGCATGCTACTGGGCCCCTTGGCTCGGGGCTGTCCCTAAAGTAATCGATTTTTAATTCGTTATGTCGCCGACTGCTGTTCGAATTGCTACTGCAGAAGAAATGTGATGTGCCAGAGACGTACGCCAGACACGACTGCCTTCCCTCTTGGTAGCGCCACGTGACCGGTCGGAGCTCGAGCTTTTTGCGACCGTACATTCTCGCGGTCACCGCTGCCAGTATACAGTGCTAAATTTCTGCCAAGTCTCCTGCGAAATCGCTGGAGGAACATCCAGCTTCTCGTGTCCCTATTACACGACCTCGTTCAAACTCATTAAGATGATCGTAATGGCGCCTCTGTCTCCTCAAAGGCATTCTTGGCTAAGATCAAACCACCACGTCCAATCTAGAAGGTAACTAACGCTCACAACCGCCACGGCGTGTATTTACAGCAGACCTGATCTGCACCCTCACAGTGCCCCCCCCCCCCCTACTAACACCATTCTTATGCGACTGGCGCGAAATTTAAATCGACACCATTTTTCAATTGTAGAAACACGCCTACCAACTTTCGTTTATCTCTCACAACTGCTTGTGGTGTTGCGATTTTTTCCGTAGCTGTATGTTCAAGAATTCTGCAGCAAATGGATGTCAACGATATTGGACTGTAATTTTGCAGGTCCGTCCTATTACTGTTCTTATACACTACTGGCCATTAAAATTGCTACAGATGATTAACGGGTATTCATTGGACAAATATATTATACTAGAACTGACATGTGATTACATTTTCACGCAATTTGGGTCCATAGATCCAGAGAAATCAGTACCCAGAACAACCACCCCTGGCCGTAATAACGGCCTTGATACGCCTGGGCATTGAGTCAAACAGAGCTTGGATGGCGTGTACAGGTACAGCTGCCCATGCAGCTTCAACACGATACCACAGTTCATCAACAGTAGTGACTGGAGTATTGTGACGAGCCCGTTGCTCGGCTACCATTGACCAGGCCTTTTCAGTTGGTGAGAGATCTGGAGAATGTGCTGGCCAGGGCATCAGTCGAAAATTTTCTGTATCCAGAAAGGCCAGTACAGGACCTGTAACATGTGGTAACTATTTGCCTGAAATTCTTTACATTGTATGCTATAGCATACAACTGTAGCTATTGTTATTTTCCTTGTTACCTTACTCGCTCACCTACTCGGTTTAAACTGCCGAGAGAAATATCGCAATCACTATTATTGTAGTAATTCCTAACTTGTTGGCATTCTTCGTTAATTTTATAGCGAACTGATTTTCGTCCCCTGACACATCGTATCTATTCTCGACGGCACCCCTTCACAACGAATACTCTCCGCTCCTCTCTACTCCGTACTGTAACTGGGTTTTCTCTGTTTGTGATGGTCATCTGTCAGGATGAGCACTACTGCAAAGGGCATTTGATTCTAAAGCATTATGTCAGGGTGAAAAACACTAAATAAATTACTTTTTCTCTCTTAACAACATTTTTGCAGGGTGGGTTCATCCTTGGCTCAGGTATGAGGTAGAATGAAACAGCAGTTTTACATAAGATAACTTTTATTGAAAGTTTTGTACAAGGGTTTCTGGCTGGGATACTGGCAACTGTGTCGTTTGCGAAGCCTTCTGCTTGCGTGAGCGGCGGCGTCTGATTACGCACGGCGGTGTGTATCTCGTGTCGCCGTTTCGCCCAGTTGACTGGAGACGCGCATCGCGAGGTGGTCCGTTTAATTATTGAGGAAGAAGTCGTGAATCGGACGGTGACGACTCGGATGTGCGCTGTCTCCTTCCCGTCCTCACGAGTCACTCGGGTACATAAAATCTGGCCTCAAATACCTTCTGTCTTCTGGCGCCGAGGCTGCTGCTTGCTATTCCATTACAGCGGCGGACTCGGTGCTTCTGTGTACGATGTAGTATCTTCCTGCATGACGGTCTTGAGCACCGACTGTACCGGAACTGAACTGAAAGCTACTCCTGTCGGGCCCACTGCGTCTCGCGTACTTCTTCATTTCACTGGAGGTGAACAACATCGCTGTCGTTGCCTCTTCTGTCACGTCGAAAAGCTTCGCGAAGAATCTTCTTAACGTCGTTCATTGGCTCTCGGAATGTAGGCGAGGGCCTTTGATCACGTGTGACAATTGTGAAACACGTGAGCCGGACGGGCGATGCCCTGACGGCTGAATCGACAGCTTCTGCTTACGTGGGGGAGGACGATAGCTTCTCCTGAATGTGCTGACTTCGCGGTCATTGCCTCTTCTGCTCTGCCCGTTGTTTGTCAGAGTGTAACTCTTCTAAGCTAAACGAAGTTTCTCATTAATTTTAAATTTCTACTTCACTTCACTAATTTATTTCCCTATCTTAAGTACCACTCAACAGTATTTGCGCCGATCTCCGTGCACTGTTTTAGGAAAGTGTAATGCCGTCACTACACGGACGGTGTTGTGAACGTCAGTCTTGAGCGTGCCAAGTTGAAAGTGCTGCCGAACGCTCTGACTTGTGCATACAGCATGTGCGTGTCAACGTGGTACACGCGACCGCAGCGGCAGCATCTGGGCCACACATCACCCGGTTGTCCGCCCCGGTAGCTGAGTGGTCAGCGTGACAGACGGGTTCGATTCCTGGCTGGGTTGGAGATTTTCTCTGCTCAGGGACTGGGTGTCGTGTTGTCCTAATCGTCATCATTTCATCTCCAACTACGCGCATGTCACCGAAGTGGCGTCAAGTCGAAAGACCTGCACCAGGCGAGCGGTCGGGAGGCCCTCGTCACACGTTTCTCTCTATCACCCACTTTACAAAATGCATGGGCGTAAAATTCTTAAGCTAGCGCTATTAAAACGCGACTTTCCTCTCTTGTCCACGTGAGAGTCACGTTGTTCTGCGTGTAGTGTCCACGGACATGTTATAAGGCAGAAAGAGAAGCTCCGTAACAAATAGCGCGATTCAAAGCCTTACTTTATATTTGTTCCTATTCAGCAGCAGAATCTTCACAACATGTGAAATAAAAAAGAATTGTTTTACACTTTCTTGTTATATCTTACTGCATGTAGTGCAATCTGTCTTGTAGATTAAACCATTCGAACAAACTCCATCCTCAGATGGAACGTACATATGTAACATCGAATATTAGAGAATATACTTTCTTTTCGGTGCAATCAAAGTATCAGATCCTAACAGAAAAAGCGAAGACTAGTAATAAAAATATTCGGATCCACTGAGGCGCAAACAAGAATCACATTACCAGCTACCTCATCATTTCGCTCTACCGACTGTGACTTTCGAATGGCCATACATTGAATCTGACCGACTGAAAGTTTTAATGGTAGATACGTTATTAACTGACACTGAAATATGACAGATTGTATCAACGACAATGCGTTTCTTATGGATCCTCACTGTGCCCGTTTACAGTCTGTCCCCACTCTGGCTACCCAGCCACGTCACGGGGCGCCTCCACAGGCTGTCTCACGACGCAGTACCGCCCTGCCGCAGCGCGCGCTTTAAATCGGCAGCGACGCCGTCTGCATACACGGCCCGGCAGCGTTAATTTTTAGACAAGTGTTTTAGTACCGTAAAGAATACAAAAGACGATAGCTTCTTCCGAAAAATAACGCTATAGAGTAAATAATATTAACATATGAACGTAAGTCGGGATTTTACTACAAACATGGAACCGAATGCCTATTCATGTGAATGTACGTTCCTCTACTGCTACCCCATAAAGCGCAATGAAACTGTAGAATTTAAGAATTATTCTCACTTTGTGTTTCTACTAAAGGATAGAAGTTTCCTTTGAAGGATTGCGTTGAAACTTAACAGGTCTTGCAACACGATGAATGTTTAAAAAGTAACAAGAAATTTACAATTTCTTGTGTTGTACTAGTCCGATTTGCACTACATTTTTTGTCACTGCCTTCGTAAACGTACGTGAAAAGTATGTGGACAATGTTATACGCATTGGCTATTTGCTCTATTATCAGCTGTCAAAAAGGATACATGTGTTTTGGTAGCATCAACGATTATTTGTTTTGTGTAAAAACAGATTAGAGAATCTTTCTTACATAAAGAGTATGGAATTTTAGAAAAGTTAAATATTCCTTTTGGCGAGCCTGTTACGAGTAAAACTGGAGTTTTTTGTTTCACGACAATTTGTAGTTTCCGTAATGTCGGCACTATTTTTTGGTTTAAGTAAAAGTCGTCCATCGTTTGTGGAAGGATCGATTTTATGAAATTGTCTACGACGACGGGTTTCCTCCCAAAATTACTAGTTTTCCTTCGTGGCGATCCCTGTAAACCACGCGTTCCTTCCTTAGGCGTGACAGACGTTTGCATAAATTGGAGCCCTTTGCTTGGAACGGGTAACAGTTCTTTTCGTGTCACCTCCTTAACACACGCTGTAACGTAACAGACGATCGAACGCTCGTTACATCTACATCTACATCCATTATCTGCAAGCTACCTGACGGTGTGTGGCGGAGGGTACCTTGAGAATCTCTATCAGTTGTCCCTTCTATTCCAGTCTCGTATTGTTCGTGGAAAGAAGGATTGTCGGTATGCCTCTGTGTGAACTCTAATCTCTCTGATTTTATCCTCATGTCTCTTCGCGAGACATACGTAGGTGGGAGCAATATACTGCTTGACTCCTCGGTGAAGGTATGTTCTCGAAACTTCAACAGAAGCCCATACAGAGCTACTGAGCGTCTCTCCTGCAGAGTCTTCGAGTTTATCTGTCATCTCTGTAACGCTTTCGCGATTACTAAATCGTCCTGTAACGAAGCGCGCGGCTCTCCGTTGGATCATCTCTATCTCTTCTATCAACCCTATCTGGTGCGGATCCCACACTGCTGAGCAGTATTGAAGCAGTGGGCGAACAAGGGTACTGTAACCTACTTCCTTTGTTGTCGGATTGCATTTCCTTAGGATTCTTCCAATGAATCTCAGTCTGGCATCTGCTTTACCGACGATCAACTTCATATGATCATTCCATTTTAAATCACTCCTAATGCGTTCTCCCAGTTGCTGACCTGCTATATTGTAGCTAAATGATAAGGGATTTATCTTTCTATGTATTCGCAGCACATTACACTTGTCCACATTGAGATTCAATTGCCATTCCCTGCACCATGCGTCAATTCGTTGCAGATCCTCCTGCATTTCGGTACAATTTTCCATTGTTAAAACCTCTGATTATACTACAGCGTCATCCGCAAAAAGCCTCAGTGATCTTCCGATGATATCCACAAGGTCATTTATGTATATTGTCAATAGCAACGGTCCTATTACACTCCCCTGCGGCACACCTGAAATCACTCTTCCGAAGTAAGACTTCTCTCCATTGAGAATGACATGCTGCGTTCTGTCATGTAGGAACTCTTCAATCCAATCACACAATTGGTCTGATAGTCCGTATGCTCTTACTTTGTTCATTAAACGATTGTGGGGAACTGTATCGAAAGCCTTGCGGAAGTCAAGAAACACGGCATCTACCTGTGAACCCGTGTCTATGCCCTTCTGAGTCTCATGGACGAATAGCGAGAGCTGGGTATCACACGACCGTCTTTTCCGAAACCCGTGCTGATTCCTACAGAGTAGATTTCTAGTCTCCAGAAAAGTCATTATACTCGAACATAATACGTGTTCCAAAATTCTACAACTAATCGACGTTAGAGATATAGGTCTATAGTTCTGCACATTTGTTTGAAGTCCCTTCTTGAAAACGTGGATGACCTGTGCCCTTTTCCAATCGTTCGGAACGCTACACCGCTTCAAGAAGGGGGCAAGTTCCTTCGCGTACTCTGTGTAAAATCGAACTGGTATCCCATAAGGTCCAGCGGCCTTTCCTCTTTTGAGCGATTTTAATTGTTTCTCTATCCCTCTGCCGTCTCTTGCGACATCTACTATTTTGTCATATGTGCGACAGTGTAGAGAAGGAACTACAGTGCAGTCTTCCTCTGTGAATTAGCCATTTAGTAGTTCGGCCTTCAGTCTGTTTCAGTACCATTTTGGTCACAGAGTGTCTGAACATTTCGTTTTGCTCCACCTACTGCTTTGACATAAGACCAAAATTTCTTAGGGTTTTCTGCCAATCAGTACATAGAGCTTTACTTTTGAATTCATTGAATGCCTCTCGCATAGCCCTCCTCACATTACATTTCGCTTCGCGTAATTTTTGTTTGTCTGCAAGGCTTTGGCTATGTTCATGTTTGCTGTGAAGTTCCCTTTGCTTCCGCAGCAGTTTTCAAACTCGGTTGTTGTACCACGGTGGCTCTTTTCCATTTCTTACGATCTTGCTTGGCACATACTCATCTAACGCATATTGTACGATGGTTTTGAACTTTGTCCACTGATCCTCAACACTATCTGTACTTGAGACAAAACTTTTGTGTTGAGCCGTCAGGTACACTGTAATCTGCTTTTTGTCACTTTTGCTAAACAGAAAAATCTTCCTACCTTCTTTAATATTTCTACTTACGGCTGTAATCAGTGATGCAGTAACCGCTTTATGATCGCTAATTCCGTGTTCTGCGTTAACTGTTTCGGGTCTGTTTGTCGCCAGAAGGTCCAATATGTTATCGCCACGAGTCGGTTCTCTGTTTAACTGCTCAAGGTAGTTTTTCAGATAAAGCACTTTAAAAAAAATTCACTGGATTCTTTGTCCCTGCCACCCGTTATAAACGTTTGAGTCTCCCAGTCTAACGGGTGATCAAAAAGTCAGTATAAATTGGAAAAAGTGATAAACCATGGAATAATGTAGATAGAGAGTTAAAAATTGAGACACATGCTTGGAATGACATGGGGATTTATTAGAAAAAACAAATTAACAAAATGTCTGACAGATCTCTTATGCGCGTCGTTTGGTGATGATCGTGTGCTCAGCCGCCACTTTCGTCACGCTTGGCCTCCTAGGTCCCCAGACCTCAGTCCGTGCTATTATTGGCCTTGGGGTTACCTGAAGTCGCAAGTGTATCGTGATCGAGCGACATCTCTAGGGATGCTGAAAGACAACATCCAACGCCAATGCCTCACCACATACTCCGGACATGCTTTACAGTGCTTTTCACAACATTATTCCTCGATTACAATTACTGTTGAGGAATGATGGTGGACATATTGAGCATTTCCTGTAACGAACATCATTTTAGCTTTGTCATGCTATTCTGATCTGATAAAGCGCCACCTGTCGGACATTTTTTGAGCATTTGTATTTTTTTTTTAATTCTAATCAAATCCCATGTCATTCCAAGCATGTGTGTCAATTTGTACCTCCCTATCTACATTATTCCGTGATTTATTCAGTTTTCAAATTTATAATGACTTCTTGGTCACCTGGTGTATCTGGCAAATTAAAATCTCCACCCAAAACTAGAACATGGTGGGGAAATGTACTCCGCAAATAGCTCCTCTTCGTCTTCTGCAATGCGACGCTGTTATCCAGCACTTCCAGATACCGAAGTATGTCAGTGACTGATGCTGGCAACAAGGATCTCACGAACAGAAACGACGTATTGTACACCACTGCACGCCGATCTACGCCGCTAGACAAGTAACAGGCAACTGATTTTGGTTGCCCCTGTAGGCCAGTGGCAGGGTTCTCCCGGAAAAGGCCGCTTCCCCCACCAAAAGCGCTGCTCGCTCTTGAGTTTACAGACAGACTATACCTTGAAACCAACACCAACTGAAAGCCAGTATGGTGTATGGCGAGTCTGTACTGAAGAAAGATGGCGTGCATATGGCGTACAAGGCGTTCTTCCATCTCTTTGGTCAATGTTCGAACACACTTTCAGAATATCTGTCTTGCTTGATATTGCGCTGCACGTTTGGAAAGACTCCCCAGCGTGCGTTTTCCATGCTATGACGATATAAACTCGGCCTTCTCAAAGCTCTACGTTCGAATGAACAGTCCGGGTGCCGATGGCATAACCGACACGTGCCCTTAGCGCCAGGATGTCACCCAGAACAAGTCCGGCCCAAAGGGCCTCCCCTAAACAGCCGCCAGTTCCGCAAACTGGAAGCTGTATCAAAGTTGTTACCGTATCGTCACAGTCCAACACATGTTAGACTGTGTTGAAATTCAAGTTTTTCTGGATATTAATATAATATGAATGTGCTTGAAGGTCTCTCGGGCATGCAGCTGTAGGCAGTATCTATCTTACCCCTGGTGAGACAAGACTCTACATCCTTACATTTGTCCTCTATCCATCCCTGCTTAGCCATTTTGTACTTCCTGTCGATTTCATTTTTGAGACGTTTGTATTCCTTTTTGCCTGCTTCACTTACTGTATTTTCATATTTTCTCCTTTCTTCAGTTAGATTCAATATCTCTTCTGTTACCCAAGGATTTCTACTAGCCCTCGTCTTTTTACCTACTTGATCCTCTGCTGCCTTCACTATTTCATCTCTGAAAGCTACCCATTCTTCTTCTACTGTATTTCTTTCCCCCATTACTGTCAATTGTTCCTTTATGCTCTCACTGAAACTCTGTACAACCTCTTGTTCTTTCTCTTTATCCAGGTCCCATCTCCTTAAATTCCCACCTGTTTGCAATTTTAATCTACTGGTCATAACCAATAGATTGTGGTCAGAGTCCACATTTGCCCCTGGAAATGTCTTACAATTTAAAACCTGGTTCCTTAATCTCTGCCTTACCATTATATAATCTATCTGATACCTTTTAGTATCTCCAGGGTTCTTCCATGTATACAACCTCCTTTCATGATTCTGAAACCAAGTGTTAGCTACGATTAAGTTGTGCTGTGTGCAAAATTCTACCAGGCAGCTTCCTCTTTCATTTCTTAACCCCAATCCATATTCACCTACTACGTTTCCTTCTCTTCCTTTTCCCACTATCGGCGTAGCGTGCCATCATCATCAGATTACTCCTGTTGACTGACGTCCTATGCCGGCGGGCGGTGTGGTATATATACCTGTCGCCTCTCCCCTCCAACGACTCCGCGTATGGACCGAGGGATGTGCAGGCCGCGGTGGTCTTTCAAATTTCAACGCTTTTTTCATCAAAAGTGCAACAATGCTATTTGCTATTAAAGGTTTGAAAGCTACTGGAGTATGGCCCACGGACCAGTCCGTATTCACCGATGCAGATTTCCTGCCGGAAGACAAAACTGACATCGGAATTGAGAGGCCGTCAGATAAAGAGGTTATTGTATCTGGAGCTGAACAGGTAAAAAAGACGACGCCAACAGGTTGGGTGATCAAGCTGGAAGGTTTCAGCGAATTGTAACTATGAACTGCCGCCCAAGAATGACGAAGCTATTGAGGCTAATTGTTCTAGTCCTGCAACTGTTAGATCGTACATTTATGGGTGCACTTAAGACTCACTACAGCGAGAATATTTGGCAGTGGATGCTCCATGAAAGCAAACTTGTTGGATCCTATGATATAGTGTGTTTCTTTGGCAAGGGAAGGAAATACAGTAGAAGTAGTGAAGGCAGCAGAGGATCAAATAGGTAAAAAGACGAGGGCTATTAGAAATCCTTGGATAACAGAAGAGATATTGAATTTAATTGATGAAGGGAGAAAATATAAAAATGCAATAAATGAAGCAGCCAACAAGGTACACAGACGTCTCAAAAATGTGATCGACAGGAAGCGCAAAATGGCTAAGCAGACATGGATGGCTAGAGGACAAATGTAAGGATGTAGAAGCTTATCTCACTAGGGGGTCTTTGGCAAAGTTCTTTTCCTCTCTTTTCTTTAATAATGACTTCTAACTCTTTTTTGTACAGCAAATCAGTTGAAACAATGGTCTTTCCCCTCATCCATTCTCGGGAATACGAACATCAGGGCAACATAAGAACCTCCTGCACTCAGCAAACAGACGACCATTACTAGAGACCCACACTCAGCAGCAGTCAGAGAACAAATTTGGCGTTTACCTCTGCTTGCAGTATCAGTCTGAACTACACTAAGGCCTGTTTTCTAAACGTTCCATACACGATCTTCTGGATACTTATGTTTCCAGAATTCAGCTTATAGCAAGTCGTAGAATGAGTTAACTCTCTCATGCGAAAAGCGTTTTGCTCGAGCATATGATGTTCCAGTTGGCTTTCTAATTGAAAGCTTATATTGATGACATCGAAGAAAATGGTCAAGACAAGGCCTTCCAGCAATTTCATTTCTGAAGTTTGTTGCAATTCCATTCCCAACTGCAAGTTGGTAGGCCATTTTTCTAACATCCATACTAGTAAAAGCATAGAATTTGGCCTCCATATAGTGTATGTAAACCACTAGTTCTCTTTCCAGGGCAGCTGGTTTTCTTCCAAACTTTTTAGTTTCAACATCTGTCAGGTATTAGCCTCATACACATACTGGCACAGAGTTGTTTTTGGGACAGCGCAATGTTTGCTTTTTTAACTCCCATGAGTTTTACTACAACAGCAGACACTGCCTCTCGCATTTTGTTTTTATCCCACACCTGCCTTTTACGGGTTCATTTAGGTGCCAGATTAGTCCTAGGCATCTGAAAACAGAAATAAAAACATTTTACGGTCTGCTTATAATATGGACCCTGAGGTCCACATTACACTTACACCTTGTAAACTAGTGTAGACAGCTTAAAAATGCAATAATACCATACTTTTAATCTATTTGAAACTGTTGCCAATACTTAGTAGGTTGCATCTAAGTATTAACCAATAATGGTATGTTAATACACTACTAGAGTTCAGCTAAATATTATTAAGATATTAAGGGGGGGGGGGGGGGGGGGGAGTGCATATTACCACCACTTACTCTACATGGTAATGCAAAGCAGGTGAAACATTTGGATAAAGGTGTACTTGCATTCACGTTGCTTGTAACAGCAAATCTGTTTGACAGGCTCATTGTCATTGTGAAAGAAAAACTAACAAGCAAAATGAAAACATCCACCATAAGCACGAATCCAGTATTTTGATGAATAAGGACTCAACTAGAAAGGTAGGCAGAGGTTGGAAAGTACCAGCCACAAAATCACTTGAAGTTTACCTTGTGGAAGAAAATATTATCCACTGTAACTCCAAATTAGTGTGCACTGACTGTAAAGTAAGAATTCATAGATATTACTATGCATGTATTGATTATAGCATTAAGTTAAATACGTGCAAGCATATACATAATGTTTATGAAGTAGAGAGTATAGAAGAAAAACCGTTTGAAATCTCTGAATTACCAGATGTACTACTTATGAATGTTGGAGAGGAAAATTCTGAAGCCAGTTTGTTCCTGTGACACAGAGGTACTGGCAGAAATTGTTTCTGGTATTTCAGTTACTGAAGTTTAGCTGGCCAACAAAATGGTAACTTCACTGAAGGCTAGTGTAGGTGCTGTTCATGCCAGTAGTGGCGTCTCTTTCAATAGCCCACAAAGGAGTCACAAGAGAAAACTTGCAGTACAGAGGAGACTGTTTTGAGCAAAGAAAACAAATTCCTCAAGCTGCATACTCATGGCAGTTCCTGATACAGAAGAAACTGTGAACACTTCTGGATGAAGGTTTACACCACATTAGCTAGTGTGTTGATCTCACATTCAGCAACATGATGGCTTTATTTCGTGTCCTGCCATCCAGTTTTAGGTTTTCCATTATTTCCCTAGATCAATCAAGGCAAATTCTGGGATGGTTCCCTTGAAAGGCCAAGGCCAATTTTCTCCCCCATCCTTGAAACAGTCAGAGCTTATGCTCTGTCTCTGACGGCCTCACTGTTGACAGAATGTCAGATGTCGATATTCCTTCCTTCTTCACTGGCCTCTGGTGCGGCTTGTGCCAGCAGCCTAGAATGCTGGCATCACTGGGTCAGCCCCCTCCCAAGCCGTGCTGGGCAGTGATGACTGTGACTGAGGCTCAGCGCACTGCTGGTGATGGCCACACATTTGACAACTGTCCCAACGTGACAACAGAGTGAGTTGCAATCGTCAACTTGTAATATATATTTATTTTTGATCTAGCTAGATGGTTAACACTAGTGCAACTGTTAAACAGATTAAATATTTTCATATTCTAGCAGAGAATACACTAACATCTGATTGTTCACAATCAATTTTCCTGATAATGTAACTCATGTACCAAAAAAAAAATTTGTGAATAAATAATAATTTCAATATCAGTACAAACACATGCAGTTGGAATTAGGAATGAGTAATTATGAATTAGCAATATAACCCAACTGAAAGCCTTTCACGTTCCAATTTGCAGTATAATTTTACTTTTTAAAAAAATCCCCCTTTTTGAAAAGTTATCTGTAACCAAATAACTCATATTCCAGAATTTTCTGTTTTTAGCGGGCCATTATTTCCTAAATTTAAGCATATAATTTTGTAGTTCTAGTTCACCAGGTCACTAAAGTGGCTGTTTTTATTTGGAAACAAGTAATAATTTCAAACTTGTCATTAATGCTAGTAACACCCTGACACAGATGCTAAGAGAGCAGATACCAAGTCTCACTGCTTGCCTGCTGGCTGCAGATGTTGATTGATTGTCTGAATGAGGAGAGGAACGAAACAGTGACATCATTTGTCACAAGATCCAAAGTGGCAGAGACTGTGGGAGCAGCAAACCAACAGCACAATCTATTTGATGGCGAAGCAAAACAGGCAAATGAAGATGGAACACTGGGGTGGCAGGAAGAGTAAAGAACTGGAGGGAGGAAGGGGGAGATCATAAGACACCCCAATGGTGCTATGTGTGACATGGTGCTGGAATCACTGCTAACCCACCCCAGTTCGCACTTCATACCATGAGTGCGACACAGTGGGGAAAACACCGTGGCGGCGGAGGGGGGGGGGGGGTGATGAAACAGCACAAAATGGAGAGGAAAACCTGACCAGCATGAAAGCAATGATGCAGGCCTTCCAAACTGACGGCCTCCAATTGTGGAAGACAATTCAGGTACTTAAATCCATGGAACAAACCACTTTTATGATGAAAACCAAGGACAGATGTAACTATGTAAGGTTGTATGCTACCATCTGTGATAATGGAGAATGGAAGAGTGTGTTTAGTGCAAAAGGCCAAATGGTAGGGGAGTCTCATAAAATGTGGGGGTTACAGATCATTATGGAGTAAGAGGCTTAGATTCAACCTTGTATGACCAATACGAAGTTCGCAGAGGATGGTAGATCCCCAGTGGGCCATGTGGCAAGAGTCCCCTTATCGCAATAAGTTTATTAGGCAGGGGGTTGGCCTCCAAGGGTCAGCTCAAGGCTGAGCAAAAAGGAATTGGACATGAGGCTGCAAACCCAGCACCAGAGAGGTCACACAAAAGGGGCACACCCTCCAGCCACAGGATCAGCAGTTGATTACCTGGGATACCCACATGAGTGGGAACCCAAAGAAAGTCAACTGAACAACCAGCATGGTCAAGATTGGTAAGGTGGTCTTAGATGTCATAGACCAAGAAGAGGGAGGGAAAACCACTGTCTGATAGCCTCAAGGGCAGTTATCGAGTCTGCACATAACGTGGGTGGGAGAGGACTGTTAAACATACTAAAGAACCTGGTAAATGGCCATTAGCTATGCAGTACACATGCTACATGGGGCAGGTAAGAGATGGTGTTACTTGCCAGCAGAAGGCACATTCCTTCTAATTAGCAGATTTAGAGCCTAGAGCCATTCCATTAAAACACAACAGCAGCCTGAAACTCCCATAAAAGCTGGCAGAACAAACAATGAAACACAGACCCCTCTGAATCTGGGATCAAGGAACTAACCAAGGAGGAGGAGGAGGTTTTTGGAGAGAACGGGGAACAGGACAAAGAGGGAAGATAAAAATCATGGCAAAGGACTGCAAGCTGGAGCCCAACTGTTAAACTCACCTGAAGAGTGAGCAATTTCCTGCTGCTAAAGTATAAAATATAAGGGATGTGTGGGGAAAGAGAAGATGGTGATGGCATAGGAAACAAGAAGCTTAGACTGTTGAACCAGAAGGGCAGTGAGTGGGGGACAATCCCAGCTTCAACCAGGAAACAATACGGTTAGTGCAAAAGGTACTGATGATCAGACAGATACCACAATGGTGGACCTGCTCCAAGAGGATCAGTATGGAGGGAGCAACAGAGCCCTAAATTTGGCTACCATGCCACCCCCCCCCCTCCCCACACACACACACACACACACACACACACACACACACACACACACACACACACACACAAGTAAATGTCATAAGACGACCCAAGAAATGGAAGTGGTGGACCACAATCAGAAATTGGGTCTCGAGATAGAGCTCCAGTAGGTATCGTACACAATATGGTGACAGAAATGCACCACCCACAATTTAAGAGGAGAAAACTGAAAACTGTGTGAGAAGGTCCATGCAGAAGCATACCACATGGCACCCTGGAACTGTCACTTCACAAAAGCCACCAAGTGTTAAATAACTCAGACACAGAAGTCATCCACATGCAGAGCAGGGGTGACCAACAACAGTTTGACGGAGGTCACAAGTCGTTTAATAGTGATGAGGAAAAGGATACTTAACACTGAACCCTATGGAATGCCATCCTCCTCAGCAATGGAGTGTCCTCATCCCAGGACTTATGTCCCTTCTTCTCTTTCATAAGTAGAGGAGGACACACGCTAGATGCCAGAGAGGTAAGGGGGGAGAGAGGCTTCTGCTAGTTCTATAAAGAGAGACCAGGCAACCTTGGGGATGCTAGAGCTGACGGTTCCATGGCCAATGTGTACCAGCAGACTCTTGGACTGAGAGGAGGCCCTAATGGCAGCAGACACCAGAGAAGAGGCACTTCTCTGGTGGAGGAAAGGAGCAACAGTTGGAGGGGAGGAAGATGTAAGTTCAGGGGAGAGGGAGAGAAGAGTGAGGCATCACTGGGATAAGGTGGGGGAAAGGATGTAACAGAGTCAATAGTAGATTTTTGTAGACACAAGGCGAAGCTGATCGTAAAGCCCAATATATTCTTTCCTTCTTACAAACCAGCGACAGTTGTGACAATGAATACATGTGGTCAGTAGAACAAAGGCACACCTGGGCATCCTCATTCATTGCATACAGGATTAATACATGTGTACAAATCATAAACACCAAAAACATTTTAGCAGTGGCAGGACATACATCACAGTGCACAGTGATAAGCCATAACCTTGACCTTGTCTTGGGGGTATCCACTTCAAAGACCAGAATAAAGTGGTCATTATCAGTGTGGTTGTCCTTAGTGCCTTTCTGAATATGATGAACAAAATGAATGCCTTGCCACTCCAGACTGGCCCACGCTTCACCAGTTTGGAAGATGAGGTCTCTATGAAAAAGACACCCTGAAGCATATTCAAAGGCTAGTGAGGAGTAATGGTTTGCCAAACTTGTCTTTGATAGTTTCTACCAAAATAATGGGTTCATGGTGGGAAGGTGTCCTTGTCAGTCTTGATGCAGACCAGGTAATGGGGAAAAGATTTGACCCCAAGCAAGCGAGTCTGACCCTCCTCCCATGAGGGGATAGTTGTAAGTTGAAAAGTCGTTCCTGACTAAAGGTCCGCCAAAGACGGCCGGTTTTTTAAGTCTGATACGTTTGATACACAAAGTGTAGACCCTAATAACACCAAAACCAATCAGGGGCTCTCCCCTTGTGCACTACTCAGCCACACCAAGGGCCAATGCCATAGGGGCTGTTGCTGGGAGTTCCAATGCTCCAGAATGACAAGCCACTATTCATAGGCATACACAGGGAGGTAGCAGCTCGTGTATCAGAACTGTCATCCCTGTTTTCAGAGGACTCCATCAAAAGAGTACTTAACACCCCAAGCACACGAAATGACTACTGTGCTAGTGGTACAGCACAAAAAGGACAATGGCTTCAGGTAAAAAATGGAAGAGGTGGTAAGCCCACATCCCAAAGACTTCATGTATGGTGTTGTTCCACAGCTGGCTCACACCATGGAGACAAAATTTAGAGTAGTTCAATCCCCAAAGAGGGACCAAAAATTCCAAAAAGGGAATTGTAAAGCAAGAGGAATGATAGTGTAAGGGATAGCAACAAAAAAAAGATAGCCAGGCCAATGTAAGCAAGGGAAAGGATTGAGGACAGGGATGGATGAGCACGGGAAAGTTAATGCAGTTTTGAAAAGTAGAAAGGATCCAATTACTAGCAGACTCATGTGCACAAAATAATTGTTACCCCCCTTCCACTGGGGAATGGGGATGGAGCAGATATAGAAACATGATTCTGTGATGTTAAAGATAAATGAATCTTCATATGTGAGTATTACTGGATTTGCTCCAAGTACCCACTGGCCAACATGCAAACATGTAAACATGTAGTACTGAGGTCAGACTGGCCATCGTGACAGCTCTATTTCTCATGCAGTGAAGTAGACAACACTACCCAGTGCTGTTGGCACTGTTGCAGTCGCATGTTGTATTGCCATGCTAGGTGACACGACAACTCACCATAGTGCACACAACTACACACTGCTTACTCTAGAGCCCTGCAAATTAATATTAAACCGACTGAGCATATACAAATTAAGAGATGACTCACAATTCAATAATGTGCATATCAGAGAATCAGTTTCATACGTAGCGTGAAATGAAATGACAGTATGGCATTTCTGGCCGGGAGATCGTATGCAGGAGAAATCGGCTGCCTACTGCAAGTCTACATCAGTTGATACTGCTTATTTTTGCATCTAAAGAAATGGTAAAATGGTGATAAGCACAACACAACACCCAACCTCTGAGAGGATAAATTCTCAAATTGGCCAGGAATTGCACCTGGAGCCCCTGCACAGCTGTTGGTCTCTCTATCCGACAGCCACAGTGATGGACAGAGCTGGCGTCCAGCACACTCATTTACTGACAGTCCTGTAAGGCATTGTGTATCGGAAGAGGAAAGCAACATTGGGCATATGAATATAGGGATGACTCACAAGGCATTTCAGTATTGTGCTTACACACAATCAGTTGCATATATGGTGTGCTGTTTGGATGCTCTTGCTGCCATGGTATGCCAAAAGCTTATCCCTCACACCCAGTGACAGGTCCTATAAGTAAACACTAAATCAGAATGCAGGCATTGTGTACTGAAACAGGAAAGTAACATTGAGCATATTTGAATTTATAGACGTCTCACAAGACATTTCAGTATAGTGCATATTACATAATTAATCTCATACCTGGTGTGCTGTGTGGAATCTCCAGCTACCTTTTTTAAGCCAAAAGCTTACCCTTCACGCCCAGTAAGTAAACAAACATTAAAACAGACAGGAAGACAAGATGTCCAGCGAGTGAGATCACAGGTGTTTTCTTCGTCCACTAAAAGAACTTATTTGAGAGGAAATAGTGTCAAATTTAAATTTCCTTTGTTTTGTATATTTGCTGTAGTGTCCATTCTTGTCACAAAACTGAATATTTGCTTCCCCATAGAGATTATTCTTGAAAAAAAAAAAAAAAAACTTTGTGTAATCTGAAGTCACGATAATTGTGACATAATGCGAAATTTTCCATTCCAAAACACAAAAAATTCTATTCAAATTTTCCTGATAGCGGAAAATTCGTTTAAGAAAGGCATTTACTAGTTTCATCAGTGCCTATTGTTACAATAAAAGTATAATTAAAAGTTTTTTAAATTGTATTTAACTAACACATTTCATATTGTTCACTAGTTAGAGGCGATCTAGGCATAAATTTAAAACCTGACCAAACACTACAGTAAATTCTCTAAAAGCAAAGTAATTACTAATTCACTCTCCTGTCATTGTATCTCTAAATCAGTACAAAAACAACAACAATAGCATGTAAGACCTCCATGTCATTTTTGCATACATATAGCCAATCTCGTGTCCTGGACAAATTTAAAACTTAATTATTCTTTTGAAACTGATCATGAGTGGGAAATGTGGAAGCTGTTATAGCATTGTGAGTAGAGGGATTTGTTGCTAACCTTGTAGGAAATATTTTCACTGGGGGAGGGAGAGGTGGGGGGAGAATCTTGGGAGAACAGAAGAGGCTCTCTCCTGGAACTGCAGAGTATGCAGTAGGAACATTTTGGTTGGGGTACAGGAAAGGAAAATCTGTGCCCTTGTGGCACAGTTGAAGGAAGCAAGGAAGGAACTGATAAGGATCAAGAGAGATAGGGAGGAGGAGGGTGGTTGTGAACTGGCAGCTTGTAGGAGGGTAGGAAGAAAGAGAACATGATCTGATGTTTTTGGCGTTGATGATAAAACTGTGTGTCTACCACTGCCAGAGCCTCTGGTAGAACACGGAGCAAGAAATGTGCAGCACACTTCAACTGAGGCCAAGAAGCTTAGAAATATACAAAATGTTAGGAAGAAGGAAGTGCTGCTGCTAGGTATTAGGCATGGGTGAGTTGTAGGCCCCGAGTTACAGGAATGTTTAGGGGCAACATACCAGGCCACCAGTATGTTCCAGCCAAATGCAGGGCTAAGTCATGTGATAGAGGACTTAAGGTCTTTACAAAAGAAGACCATGTAGTGATAGTGGGTGGGGCAGGAAACAGTTTACACAGGGATAGGGCACATGACATAGGTGGTGACCTGGGCAAGATAGCTTCCCTGACTTGTGGCAGTACACTTTGTTGAGCTGTTCCGGTGTCACGATTGGCCAAACCTTGATGGAGATGTGAGGCGAATCAATTTGGGGTTAGGGAAGCCAACTTTGCTCACATGCACGTCGGGACTATCGACAGATGGGGTTTCACTGGGTGTGGCCTATACCTAAACAGGACTGGCAAAGGAAGATTGGTACAGCTGATTCGTGAAAGTATAGGGGGTGGATCTCGGGCCACACATGGTCAAATACCTGTTGTCATCAGTATGAGAAGTAGGTCTTTTTTAGGATAAATCCAGACAACAGGTTCCCCTGCCTAAAGAGTGTCTCCAGCAGTTTGAATTAACAGGGCTTGATATCACCAAGATATTAATAATTTTGTGTTTGTATGGATCTCCCAGAGATAGTGTGGACACTGTTTTTCAATAAATTAACAGAATTTCTATATAAAGTCTCAAGTACAAAGCTCAGCACAATTCTGTGTGGGGACATTAAAATCAACATGAATATCATAAATGAATCCAGCAGCACCTTCATAAATATACTTCAAAGTTTTGGCCTCTCCCTATTGGTCAATAGTGCAACAAGGGTTGCTACAATGACTTCATCAGTAATTGACCATGTTGCCACAAATATGGGCAGGGAAAAATGTGATGTAGCTGTAAAAGATCTCGGATTATCAGACCATCTCTGTCAAACAACAACAGTAATATGAGACATGAAATCATCCCATAAACTACAAGCCTACAAATGACATCCATTGGAAATGAAAATAAAAGATTTTTCAAAGGAACTAGCAAAAAAAAAACGCTGGGATGAAGTGTATAGGGAAACCAATGTGAATAAGAATCCACATTATTTAAATTGAACTTTGAAAAGGCATTTCCAAAAGTATGCATGTCTGTATCAACGTCACACAAAAGCAGATGGATAACAGCAGGTACTAAGAAGTCCTCCCAAACAATTAAATACCTCACTTCCATGGAAAAGAGTCACAATGATCCATAGGAAGGTGCTGATAGCTGCAACAAAATCGTTTAATGACACAGTAATATATAATGCAGGGAATAAAAGCAAAGCAGTCTGGGATGTTATAAAAACGGGAACGGGAACAGGGATAGGCAAAGAAAGACAGACAGAATAACATATTCCTAAGGGAGGAGGATAAGGTAATAAATAAGCCACAACACTTATCAAAGTATGTAAATGAGCATTTTTCAAGTATTTTAGGGAAGTTACGGCAAGAATTCCCCAAAACAAATATAACCCCTGTAAAAAATGTTGCACTAAATACAATGATGTTACTTCAAATCACAGATAATGAAGCCAGTAGGCTTATATGAAGTATCAATGTGTGTACTAAAACAATGCATAGAGGTTGTACAAGGTCCCTTAACACACATAATAAATGAATCCTGTACACCAGGGACATTTCCACAGCAGTTAAAACAGGCAAGAGTTGTGCCTCTGTTTAAGAAAGGTAATGCAGAAAATTACAAGCTGTCACCATTCTCAAAAATAATAGAAGCAATTATGAAAAACAGATTAATGAATTACCTGAATAAATACAATCTTTTAAGTGAATCACAGTTTTGTTTGTGATGTGGCAAAAATACGGAGTCAGCTGTCGTAGAATGCACAAAAGTTGTACTTGATGCTCTTGATAAAGAAGAGTCTGTCAGAGGGTTCCTTTATGATCTTTCTAAGCCCTTTGATGCAGTCGACCACAAGATTCAATTAAATCAATTAGGAGAAAGAGTGGTAGCTAAGGACTGGTTTTGATCATACCTAGCAGATAGGGTACAAAGAATAGTGATAACGCATACTTCAAATAGAGCTTAACATTTAGTAAAACACTTACCCGAACAAATGTAAGCACATTACACACATCCATGCCCGAGGCAGGATTTCAACCTGCGACCGTAGCAGTCGTGCGGTTCTGGACTGAACTGCTCGGCCACCACGGCCGGCGAAAAATACATTAATATGGGGTTTCCGCAAGGTATCAAATGAGGACCAATAGTATTCCTGATGTACATCAATGACTTTCCCAGTAGTGTTACTCATGGTGAAAAAATTCTTTTCACTGATGACAGCAATATTATAGTCAGTGAGAAAACAAGAGAACTCCTCTAAGAGAAAGCAAATGAAACTCTCAAGGAAGTCTACAATTGATTGATTTTTATTGTTGTAGACACCTCGGAGATCATCTGAGGCATTACAAAACAGAGAAACTTCTGGTACAAATTGATATTGCATAGTAAATTTAGCCAATTACAGACGTACTCATATATAGAAGCATGTAAAAACTGATCACAAAGTGTGGTCATACCATATTCTTTGCCACCCTTCAAAATTCATCCGTTTCATAAATGTTGAGTTCAAGAAGAAATTCTTTTACTTTTTTTTTTATTGGAAGATCTGTGATATGTTGGGGTATGGCATTAAAAAATTTTATGGGCTTGTATAAAGAGCACTTTTGTGTTTTTTTATAGTTACATCAGAAAGAAACTAGGTCTTGCTTGTTTCTTGTGTTATAATTATGCCGCATGTCATACTGTTGATACTTCGGATAGATTTCCTTGGTATGCATTACACACTATGGTATAAACATTGACAGCAGGGTCATAATCTGTAATTTTTTAAAGCTTGGTCTACAGTGAGCTCTGGGTGCCAAGCTACATATCAGTCTTATTGCCTTATTTTGTAGTTTGAAGACATTAGCTGCCTTGCTTTGATGTCCCCACAGTAAATGTGACTGTGGTTTCTTTTGCTTTAAGTACTGGCACATTTAGACAAAGACACAGCTTCCTTGGAGAAAATATTCCTTTGCTAATGCTGCTTCCCACCTTTTTGAATCAATTGAGATTCCTAGGAAATCAACAGCATTTGAGCTCTGCTCAAGTTCAGTGTTATTATTCCACGATACATACAGGTCTTGATTTTTTTTTTTTTTTTTTTTTTTTTTGACACAAAGGGAATTAGCTTTACACCAGTTTTCAACTTTGACAGTGCACTGGTCTGCTTAATATTTGACCTTCTGTGCTGTTTCTGCAGTTATACAGACTGCAAGATCATCTGCAAATAAGTAACTCCTAGCTGATGGCCCAACTATGTTACATGATAAGTCATTTATATAAATAATAAATAGAATTGGGCCAAGTACAGAACATGCCCACAAGTAAGTAATCTGATTATGTACCATTAAAAACCACCTTCTGCACTCTATTACTTAGATAGGATTTTATCAATTCCCGAGCACTTCGTGTAAAGCCATAGAATTGCATTTTGTTCAATAAGATTTCATGGGACACAGTGTCAAAAGCTTTTCATAAATAACAGAGTTTATTATGAACCATGAGCTTGCTTTCTAGTTGCTTCACACACTGTGTTAAAAGTGATAAGGCAGATTTAACAGTTCCTAACCCTGATCTGAAGCCAAATTGTCTATCACTGAAGATATAGTTTCCTTCAAAGTATTTTACTATTTAATATAGCTTCTATCACTTTAGACAAGACTGGCACAATTGAAACAGGCCTAAAATTATCACAACTTTGGAGGCTGCCTTTTTTGTGTTTTCGAGTGACTTTACTGCCCTGGGGAATTGAGCCTCCAAAATACATGTATTTACTACATGTGTTATCAATTCTGGCAGCTGAACTGAATCACATTTAACATGGCTGAACGTAAACCATAAACGTCATTACTAAAACTGTTCTTCATTTTCCTCAGTATATAGGTAACATCCTGTACCTTGACCAATTTAAAGCTAAATGTACTTTCAGGTTTTGTGGTGTTTCTCAGGCAGTATTTATGGTCAGTGACTATATTGTAAGTGCCAATCACCTTCTCAGTGAAGGATGTATTTAACTGTGCAGCATTCAGATTGCTGCCTTCAGCCTGTGAAGTCATTTTCCTGTTGCATTGACTGTTAATGATATTATTTTCTGATGTTAGTATTATATCTTCATTTTTTCATACACCTAGCTTCCTTTAAGGCCTGTCTTAATCTTTCCTTTTTCACTGTGAGCATGTCTTTAAATACTTGAGAACCTGTACTTTTGTACAGGCATAGTATTGATCACACTCCCTCTTGATCTCCAACACCTTTTCACCCTTGACCTTATTTACTCTTAGTGCCTTTTTATTATTTGGTACGTTAATGGGAAACGACATCTTAGCATATACAGAAAGAGTAGATATGAGTTCTTCCACCTTTCTACCTATTGCATGTTCTCGATAAACTTGCAACCAATAACTTTTATCAATATTAGACTTAATCTAAATATGTTTATCATAATTGACCACACATACACTCTTTCCTGCCATGTGCACTGAGTCAGTGGCCAGATACCCAGGTCTTAATTACGTCTGACTTCAGATGCACTAACTCATTTGATACAAATATATTGTCAATACATGTACCAGTACCTTTATAATGAAGCCTTGTTATTTCAGTGGTTGTAATATAAAGACCAAATGAATTTAATAAATTATTTGCATATGAGTTACTGATAGTGGACAACTGAAAATTCAAATTGAAATCTCCACAGACTGTCAGTATTGCCTCACGTGTTCCAATATTTCTACGGAATCCAAACTGACCTTCCCCAAGGTCGGCTTCAACTAGTTTTTCCATTTGTCTGTAAAGAATTCACATTAGTATTTTGCAGCAGTGACTTATTAAACTGATAGTTTGGTAATTTTCTCATCTGTCAACGCTTGCTCTCTTTGGGATTGGAATTATTATACTCTTCTTGAGGTCTGAGGGTATTTCGCCTGTCTCATACACCTTGCTCACCAGATGGTAGAGTTCTGTCAGGACTGGCTCTGCCAAGGCCGTCAGTAGTTCTAATGTAATGTTGTCTACTCCTGGGGCTTTGGTTCGACTCAGGTCTTTCAGTGCTCTGTCAAACTCTTCACACAGTATCATATCTCCCACTTCATTTTCATCTACATTCTCTTCCATTTCCATAATATTGTCCTCAAGTACATTGGCCTTGTATAGACCCTCTATATACTCATTCCACCTTTCTGCTTAGAACTGGGTTTCCATCTGAACTCTTGATGTTCATACAAGTGGTTCTCTTTTCTTCAAAGGTCTCTCAAATTTTCCTGTAGGCAGTATCTATCTTACCCCTAGTGAGATCAGCCCCTACAGCCTTACATTTGTCCTCTACCCATCTTGCACTTCCTGACAATCACATTTTTGAGACGTTTGTATTCCTTTTTGCCTGCATTTTTATGTTTTTTCCTTTCATCAATTAAATTCAATATTTCTTCTGTTACCCAACGGTTTCTACTAGACCTCTTTGATCTTCTGCTGCCTTTACTGTTTCATCCCTCAATGCTACCCATTCTTCTTCTACTGTATTTCCTTCACCCATTGGTTCCCTTATGCTCTCCCTGAAACTCTGTACCACCTCTGGTTCTTTCAGTTTATCCAGGTCCCATCTCCTTAAATTCCCACCTTTTTGCAGTTTCTTCAGTTTTAATCTACAGGTCCTAACCAATAGATTGTGGTCAGAGTCCACATCTGCCCCTGGAAATGTCTTACAATGTTTCCTTTCCTCCCTACCGAATTCCATTCACCCATGACTATTAAATTTTCTCTCCCTTCACTACCTGAATAATTTCTTTTACCTCATCATACATTTTATCAATTTCTTCATCATGTGCAGAGCTAGTTGGCATATAAACTTGTACTACTGTAGTAGCGTTCACTATGCTGTTTGTAGTAGCTTACCCGCATTCCTATTTTCCTATTCATTATTAAACCTACTCCTGCATTACCCCTATTTGATTTTGTGTTTATAACCCTGTATTCAACTCACCAAAAGTCTTGTTCCTTTTGCCACTGAACTTTACTAATTCTCACTATATCTAACTTTAGCCTATCCATTTCTCTTTTTAAATTTTCTTACATATCTGCCCGATTAAGGGATCTGACATTACACGCTGCGATCTGTAGAATGCCAGTTTTCTTTCTCCTGATAATGACATCCTCGAGTAGGCCCCTCCTGGAGATTATAATGGGGGACTATTTTACCCAAGAAGACACCATCATTTAACCATACAGTAAAGCTGCATGCCCTCAGGAAAAATTATGGCTGTAGTTTCCCCTTGCTTTCAACTGTTCGCAGTACCAAGACAGCAGGGCCATTTTGATTAGTGTTTCAAGGCCAGATCATTCAATCATCCAGACTGTTGCTCCTGCAACTACTGAAAAGGCTGCTGCCCCTCTTCAGGAACCACACGTTTGTCGGGCCTCTCAACAGATACCCCTCCGTTGTGGTTGCTCCTACAGTACGGCTATCTGTATCGCTGAGGCACGCAAGCCTCCACACCAATGGCAAGGTCCATGTTTCTTGGGGTGGGGGGGGGGGGGGGGGGGGTGTACTTTTCATTAATAATCCAAATTATTAGCATTGAGATTGTTGTGTCTTAACGTATTATTATAATACATTATTAATGTCAGTGTTATTATTATTTTGTTTTCTGTGTAATATTGTTCCTGGTCATGTGTAAGTTAGCGCCTGAAGCATCTAATCTAGTCAGGGTAAATAAGCCATAAATAAATAAGTTTGGGAATTTTGTTGCAAAAACTACAACAGTTAACTGATAAAATTTGTCAAAGTTTCTTCACTCTGAATGCTGTCTGATTTTGTTATCTGTATGTCAACTGCTTTGTGTTCATCAGAGTATCTCAGACTACCATGTAGCCTAAAAACCACCATGTGCACCCCGCAAGTACTTACCGAACTGAGTAGCTGCTTCCTTTGTGTAGTGTACCCTGACCTGTCTAGGAGAGTCCTACAATTATCCACCCAATAATGGAGGTCCAGCCAAGACTGTCAAACTCAACAAAGCCTCTGGCCGAGATTGTCCACTCGGCTCCAGACCTTGGGACCCCAGTCAACTCTGGAAACTGTGCTGCAAATCGTGAGCTGTTCTTGCACTCGATATGAGAGGCCAGCAGCCTCCACCAGTCATCTGAATGAACTGAGGATGACCTCGGAACCCTCGCAAAAGGCACTGTCAGAACTGATGCCACTCCTCGGAGATGACTGCACCCTGCAAGCTCGATAGCCACAGGCAAAGATGCCCCATCTCGGATGAGGCTCCCTGACAGACCTACTGAGTGCATATTGGCTATCTTTCTGGCTCTGAACAATATTTCCCTAATGTGTCCAACACTTGTGAACCCCTCCTCCAGTGAGCTCGCTCAGATGCCGTCGGAGGAGTGACTCACAGACGAGTGGGCGTGGCCGGACAGCCAGCCTCGACATGCCTAACCTAGTAGTGTAGTTAGTCGTTCAAGAGAAATGACGACTGTGCTACACACTACTTGAATTTCCACTTTAAAGTTACAAAAATGTGAGACTTCTTGTATTTAAGAGGTGTAAACTCATGGAATTTAAGAATTAATCTATGAAGAGAACAGAAAAATCTAAAGACATAACTAGCTGTTGTCCACATCTGGAACCAGTGTGTAACTCAGCTTTACTTGTTTCTTGTCAAGACAAGATTTAAAAAAGATTGTGCTCTGGGTTGATCTATATTTATTTTTGTCGTTATGAAATTTTGAACTTTATTTACAAGCCAGTCAGTGCCCCATTGTGAATTTACGGAAAAGCTGAATAATGCAGCAATACTGAGCATTAGCTGAAGTTTAGATATATTAGGAACCTGTGCATACTGTCAGTCTTTTAGCCTCCTTCTTTTAGAGAGTCTTTGTACATATGATGGACTACAAGCACACTTTTATAACAACAGCTTAATAATCATATATTTTACTCTTCCATAAAAAAAAAATAAATTTAAATAACAATCAGTACTTTTCAGCCATGACTAGAACCCCCCAAAAAAAGATCTATGCAAAGAGGCATCGGACGTCTCAACAGTGATGACTGACAACTGTGTCATCCTCAGCTAACCAAATTAATTGGAGGGGCACGTGGTCAGCACACCTCTGTCCCGGACCTTGCCAGTTTTTGGCAACGGCGATGCTACTTCTCAGTCGAGTAGCTCCTCAGTTGGCCTTACAAGGACTGCGTGCACCCTTATTGAACCTTGCCCACACAGCACAGTACAGAGAGCTTCACTCACAATGTTTCATCGAGATGTGCGTCGGTTAAAATCACACGTGGTTTCTTACAGGGCTCAGAATTTTGCTGCCAAGCTGGATAACAGACATGTCTAATCCCACAACCATAGTTTTTTATTACAGTCCCAATGTATTTGACTACATTGCTCGCTAACAAATGAATACTTCACTTACCAACATTTACAGGCTTTGTGAAAATTGGCTACATCTTTCAACAGAACTTTGCCCACTTCATCATAGCTTGATGTGAGGAGTAAGAATATCGTGGTCAAAATTTTGTGTTTGCTTCCAATAACAGTATGCTATTAATCACTTAACTTAAACCATATGCTAGTACATTTGTATGTCATCCTGATACCAGGTTCCCACCATATATTTCATTCCCTTGAGAATCAGCTAGCAAATCTCCTTACACTCTATTCGTGCATGGTACGACGTATGACCAGCTGTCTGCTATCCTGAATGGACTCTTCCAAACTGTGACCAACAACCACCTAAACTGACTCGTGTGATGGAATGGGGCATTTACACAACATTTTAAAATATTTCACATTCCAAGCTAAAATTTCAATTGAAACAGGAACTTTCTTTCTGTGGCCATAAAATGATGTAGACCTAACTATGAAGCTATTATAATCGTTACAGGACAACTTTTCAACACTGTCATACAACATACACAAGTTCTTGTGAGTTCATAGTAGAGGTCCACCTTGAGCCATGCAATTAATTACGAATGAAGCACGGTATTGATATTAAATGTCTGAGTGATAGTCAGTTTAGAGAGTAATTTAAAACAGATTTGTACAATAGCTGGGAATAAGGGGATCTGGCTGAGCTCGTCTGGAAAGCGGCGGTGAGGGGAAACTTTCACTGTGGCAGCCTGGCCCAGTAAGTGTCTTTCTGATCCCTAATGGCACCACCGTGTGGATGGACAAGAGTCAAGACATTCTGCATTGTTCACTCACACAAATATTTTACGTGTTGGAGTGAGAAGTAATGTTTGTGAAAGATGCAATTGACTGCCAAATGCAGAAAATCTGGCTTTGGGATGTGTGCCAGAGATTGCTGTCTTACAGGTGAACTCCCAGCTAGGCCTTTTAAATGCCACCAAACACATAACTCTTACAAAAATTTTGTTTAGGGATTTAAGACCTTTGGACAGTGGTTCATCTTGATGTTTTTCAGAGTGACAGAGAGCTAAAAGGAAGCTGCCTCACTGACACGGGAGAGAGATACGAATAGTGAGGCATGACTTTTTCCAAGGGGTATAGCAGAAATGGAAGCAATGGTTGCCCGAGTAAAACATAGCCCAGGGAAGGGGAGTTGTGCTCTCTGAGGAGCATTTTTCCCAGTCAGAGCTTGGAAGATCCAGAGCACAGCCAGTAAAATTAAGCACATATAGAAAAATTTGGCAATTTGAGGTTTCTCTCCTCACAGTTGCTACACTGATGTGTAAGGAGACTTGTCAAATATTTGGCCAGCCACAGAAGTGGTCTGCTGCTACTGAATGGTATCAAGGGAACTTCAAGTCATCTTGTAAATACAATCTCAGAGATTCATTCGGAATATTTGTATTGCAAAGTCGTTAGCACTCTGCTTCTAAAATCCACAAAAAGTGTGACAAATTACCTCCAATAACTTATTAGTTTCAGTAGTTCTATTCTGTGCTCATAAACCAACTAATCACAATACATGTTCCACAGTCGTGAAACACTCCTTCCCACCCAAACACACAACCTCTCAAAGCTTCCAGAATGAAATTTTCTCTCTGCAGTAAAGTGTACACAGATTTAAAACTATGTGCTGTACTGAGACTCTATCTCAGTACCTTTGCCTTCTGTGGGAAAGTGCTCTACCAAGTGAGCCACCTAAGCATGACTCATGACCCATCCTCACAGCTTTACTTCCTCCAGTACCTCATCTCCTACCATCCAAACTTCAGAGAAGCTGTCCTGCAATGCTGGAAGAAAGGATATAGCAAAGACATGGCTTGTCACAGCGTGGGGGATGTTTACAGAATGAAATTTTCACTCTGCAGTGGAATGTGTGCTGATGTGAAACTTCCTGGCAGATTAAAACTGAGACTCAAACTCAGATCCTTTGCCTTTAGCAGGCAAGTGCTCTCAAAGCTTGTCACAGTTTGGAGCTACCATGTACACAAAGCCATTGCTGCTAATTTTGGCTAACAATAAAAGACAAGCTGCTCCATTACACTCAGTCCAATACATTATTGATAGAGTAGTTTGTATTAGGAAACCTGCAATAAAGTTCTATGCATGCACACGGATTAGCATTTTACTTAAGTGTCAGTGTACACCATTTTCCCAAAACTGCGAAAAAGAGAATAATGTATCATGTAATAAAATGTACTGTAGCCTGTTTGATGCATCAGTCCATTTGTCACAAGCAACTGGAGTTGAGTAAAATAGTGTTAATAGCAGACTAAGTGTGAAACGGTATATTGAAACTTACTTAACATACTTGTAGACAGAGTGTCAGGGACACAGATTATTAATAACAACTTTTTCATTTATGGTCTTGTGCTGGTATGAACTACCAATTTTCTTTTGGTTCCAGCTGTATGGAATTGAATTCTCACAAGCTTTTTGTTGAGTACTCGTAAACCGATGTCAGATGGTAGCTGACTCTCATACCAAACACGACCTCATCCACAGCCATGTTGCCAGCACTATCATGAAGATGGCTGCAGTATAATTGGATAAATAAGATGATCTACTCACCACACTGGTGGCAGCAGAAACTATATGCAAAGGATATAGAAATGTGGAAGCTTTCAGAGCCAATGGCTCTTCCTTCTAGCAGAAGATTTGAAGGGAAAGAAAGAAGACTGGCAAGACTTAAGAAAGGGAGAGAGTTATGGAAAAGTTGCCCAAAACCATAGGTCAGAGGAGACTTACCAGACAGGATGAGAAGGAAAGACTGATCCTTGGTGCCTGCGCTGGATGAGATTTGAAAACCTGAGAGCTTAACGATGGAAGATGCGGTAATCAGCAAGACACAATTTACTGGAAAAAAAAGGTCATTTGGAGTCAATATGAGCTGAAAGCTAACTGCATTGTACATGATAGGCATATATGGGGAGGGGGAAGATGGTGGAGATGTGTGTGTGTGGGGGGGGGGGGGGGGGGAGGGGGGGGGATAGACGGACTGCAAAATGAAAGGGGAGCAAAGAAAAGGAATAGTTACTGAGAATAAATTCTGACAACACTATGATGCAATTTTACTTTTTTAAGCTGATGTTTCTCATTGATTGTGTAAACAAAACAAACGGATCACATACTTTTGGACATATAAATACAGACTGATTATTGGCTCCAGTGTCCAAGGTTGTTGAATAAGTCAGTTTGCAGTCTGCTTGTTTCTATTAAATCATTGTCCACCCACGTTAGCTGAGTGGTGAGTGTGACATACTGTCGATCTTAAGGGCCTGCATTTGATCCCCAGCTGGATAAGAGATTTTCTCCACTCAGGGACTGGGTGTTGTGTTGTCCAGATAATCACCTATTCATCCCCATCCAAGCACAATTCGCCAAAGTGGTGTGAAATTAATTAGTTTGTTTATTTTCATTCATTTTAGAAAAACATCTGTCTGTCTCTGATTTGATTGTCTTGGCCATGGTTTCTAAATCTGCCTCTACTTGTGTGACACGCCTCGTGATAACGCACTTTCCTACTTTTGTCATCATGTGCTACTTAAAGGTTTGACATTGATTTCATTATGTTTTGCTAAAACTGTTAGTTTTGAAAACTAGGTGGCCATTTGAGTGATCCTTTTGTTCAAGTCAGTACCAATTTTGGTTAATTTAGCGTCATTACTGTCAAGTTTTTTCTTTATTTCCTGAAATTTTTCCGTAAACAGTTTCTCATTGTTCTGTAAACTTGTATTCATCTGCTGAAATTGTTGCATGACTGCACTGATAAATTGTGAGAAATTTACTGTTTGAACATTATCTGCTCCCGGTAAATCGTGAGAATTTACTGCTTGTGATCCACTTTCCATATCTTGCAACTCTGTTGCTGTCGGTTCCTACGGCTAGATTATTTAGGTTCTGTATTTCATTTACTGTTTCACTTGTTTGAGCAAGTGTAATTTAATTCTATGCTGCTTCATTGGATATGGAACTTGCAGTAGGCAAACTGTTTATGTTATCCATTCTGTGAGTCATGACCGTATCAATAGTAATAAGATTTTTTTTTTAAACTCGTCTCTACAATGTTTAGCTTGTATGTAATGTTATTCAAACAATGCATAGAGTTGATCTATTATTGACAATGTCTCTACACGCCATGTTGTCTCCACTGAGCTGTGTATCAGCCATTTTGCAGTAATTGTTGTCGTACTTTGAAAAAAAAAAAAAAAATATACACTCAGCAGTAAAAATCACTTTTTAACTTTAGCAAAACTTCGCTATATATCGTGAGTTAATGAAAGATTGTGCCAACAAACAGCCCAAGATGCTATGGGGCAATGTATCACAGGATGGCATTTGGCACCTTTATGTGTCAGAATATACACCTGCATTGCCATCAGAGAGTGGTATGCATTGTAGTGATGTGACAGGACACCCTTCACTGTGACACGTGTTCCATTTGACCTGAATTACAGCGATGTCACATTGTATGACAAAAATGACCATTTCCTTGAGGGTGTTGCAGTTTCTTCTTTCAGCAGAGTAAATGGTATGCATTTCATTGTAACCTTTCTAGTTTAGTAAATAAATCACCTTCCTTGACAAGGATCTCAATATCTGTTTATTGTTGTTACTAAGTATATACTACAGGTCAAAATTATTCGATCACCTATGAAAAAAGCTGTGCACTTTATTTTAATAGACAACTACACTCTTCAAACTAAATAGGCCAACAATACAAATATTTTCTCTCTCTCTGCCATTAAGTACCCTTCGTGCTAAGAACAGCTGCGCAGACTGTTGTCATTATGGAGATAATATTTTTGCAGAGATTACAGTCCCATGCATCTGTAATCCATAGATTTTCAACATTAGATGACGCCAGTTCTCTGATCTCTCTGCCATGTTCATCCCAGTGGGTGAGGTGGAGCAGTGGTTAGCACACTGGACTTGCATTCGGGAGGACAACGGTTCAAACCCATGTCCAGCCATCTTGATTTAGGTTTTATGTGATATCCCTAAATCACTTCAGGCCAATGCCGTGATGGTTCTTGTGAAAGGGCAGAGTGGACTTCCCTCCCCATCCTTCCCTAATCCAAGCTTGTGCTCCGTCTCTAATAACCTTGTTTTCAATGGGACATTAGTGTTTAATCTCCCTTCCTCAAGTTCATCCCGTAAGTATTCGATGGGATTTAAGTGAGGCGGGTGACTTCACCAGACCATATTCTTCAGTTTCCCAAATTTCTTTCCTCTATTGACTTACTATTGGCACAATTTAGAAGTCTGTCTGAGATCATTGTCTTGCTGCAGATCAACCCACAACTAATATGCCTCTTGGCAGATTGAACTGAATTGTTGATCAGTACTGACTTCATACGTTCTCCACGATGTCAATGAGTAAACATTCAGTGAAGGCTTACAAATTTAAAACTCGATTAATCCTTGGACCATTGCAATCAATTCAACTTCTCTCTATCCATCCATGTAAGTCATGGTCACACAAATGGCATTGCTCTGCTGAGACAAAGGTTGGAGCTTCTCACATATTGTTTACTTTATTATTAATTATAGGTGCAGGAGGATTCTTCACATTTACTCTGTACACATAGGAACTAATCTTTGCTTTACCGTGTTACTCAGGGTCTTCCAGATTGTCAAACACTTGAGCTGGCACCAGAGCAATGTATACACTACTGTAGGCTTGGTTAGGCCAAAATTTGTTACTATTGCCTTGCTAGAATAGCCTTTGTGATGCAGAGCTACAATTACAGCACTTTTCTCAATTCCGACCTCCTCCTTCCATCTTATTAGGATGCAATACAGCATGAACTTGAACAAGTATAGAAACTCACTTCTAGGTACACACAGTGTACAAAGGCAGCAAAAGAAATGAGACCTATTTAAATGGAACCCTCTTAGGTAAAGGCCACCAGTGTTGTGGAGACTCACCAGCACCTCTCTGGGTGAAGAATGAGCTTAGTTTTTGCATGTTTTACTATCAAAACAGGTTTATGGTGCAATACTCAAAGTTAAATCCCTGTGTTAACGCAAATCAATAGCTGTGACTGAAAACTTTTCTTCACTTTAGCATCTAAAATTCGCAGACAATGTGTGTGATCATCTGGACCACAGCCCTTGGACACCCAAAAAGATCAAAATGCATCTGACAGCAAGCCATCCGAGTCATTGGCACATCTCAAGGGCCCAAGTAGCATGTACGTGGTTTTATAGTGATCCCAACATAAACTGCTTCCAAACCTCAGAAATGGAATTCTGTGATTGAAATTCAACCTTTGTAAGAGATTAGAATGTATGCCACTTACTACTAGCACAGACATACTGCTATTTTAAGTGTTCTCTCTGTCAAGGTAACTGTAACTGAATTGGCAGAGAAGTGACTAAACACAGGAATGATATTGAGTTGCTACAACAAAATCAGGGATCTTCTCTTTATAACAGTATCTAATTTTGTAATATGTTTCTGCTGTTGAATCGTGTTCCATCTGTGTATTACAGTGCCTATGTAGCACCAAAATGTTCCATCTTCAAAATTTGAATTCAGAATATTTTCATGTGCTTTTGGAAGGTGTGAAATGTCACAACTCGTATCCCTAGAAGTGTTGGTATTATAATTGCCAGCTCAGAGACATGGTTATTCATTACAAATGATGGGGGAAAAAGCCTCCAATTGAATACAAAGCTGATATATAAATGAGTGAGTGAACGTACAATTGCTCATTGGATTACACTGTGTCTGTTATTGTTATATTTCCAATTCTTAATTTTCTGCATTCAGTTACAGTTATCATTGTACAGCTTGCTACATTGAAGCATGGAAATCACCCCAAGACAGTTAAAATCACAGGGTACATGGGATTAGTGTCTGAACTGAAATGACTCCAAGCAAGCCACCCTGGGAATTTATTAATACTAAAAGTGTGTACTGCTTGGAGTATCTGACAAATTGTGCAGGGTCAGAAACACATACAGTTTACAGAAAAAGTACAAGATGTGGTGAACATTCTGTCTGCAGTCCGGTATAGTGAACTGCTATGGGTGAAACAGAGTACAGTACTGCTCAAAGTAGAGGTGCTAGTTCTTGGAGTGCATTTACAGTAACCAGGATGAAATGTTTGTCGCTTTGCTTGCCTGGGTGAGAAGGACTGTTGCTAAAGAAAAAATCCATTTTATTTTGCCAAATGTGTTTAAAAGTAAAAAATAATACATATATTGACTGAATTATAAAGGTAACTAATGATAATGGTGTTTCAGACATTCCAGACTACATCTTGGGTACAGTTACAAGAATTATCAGGTGCTGTGAAAAATGGTATTGGCTGCTAAACATTTAAATGTAATGCTGTGGTAATTTAGGATCAAAAAAGTGCCTTGAAAAAAATGTTTATGTCTCCTTTTTCGTATATTTTTTAATTTGAAGTGACTGTACATCATGTGGCAATAGCTGAAACAAATTGGCAACAAATTTAAATGAAATGTATACAATTTTTACGGTTCATATAGAAGATAACATGTTTAATAAACAATGCTGTTTTTAACAATAGTATAATGAATACTATGCCTTATCTTACGATAACATTAGAATAATATTTAAATACCTAAATTTGGGAGTTGTTATAGCCAGTAGTGTCTGCAACACATCAAACAGAGCTTTTCGTTAGCTACCATTGTATGTTCCAGCACCATGTTAACAAGCCTGCCACTCCTATCATACTTTATGTACACCCTATATAAAGTCCAGGAACACTTTCAAGTAATTACTGCACAAGAACTAAACATTGTACAGATATCATACATATTGCAATTTGAAGCAAAACTGTAAAAAAACTTCCAAACAAACGGGGCACTGCTTCATCATGTGGTAGAGGCAGTACATACACCAGATCTTTAATGCGTCCCCACAGAAAAAAGTCACATGGAGTGAGATGTGGTGATTGGGGAACCATTTAGTGAAACACCTGTCCTCTTCTGTAGCAAGGCCGATCCATCGATGCAGCAGCTCTGTGTTCAGACACCCACAAACTTCACGATGAAAATGGGTTGGAGCTCCATCCTGCTGAAAAATGAATGAAGGGTCCAGTTGCATTTGAGGTATCAGCCATTGCTGCAACACATCCAAGTAGGAATATCCAGTAACAGTGCTCTCAGTGAAGAAGAATTGCCTGTACTGTTTTTGGTACGACAAGGCACAAAAAACATTTACTTTTGGGGACTCATGCTCAAATTCAATGCATTCGTGTGGATGCTTTGTACCCCCAGATATGACAATTATGCCTGTTCACTTTCCCATTAGTGTGAAAAGTGGCTTCCCTGCTAAATATTATGTAATCAAAGCCATTACCATCCCCATTCAGTTTTTGCAACTCTGAACAAAACTCAAAGAGAAGCGTTTTGTCATCATCATTGAGTTCCTGCACTAGCTCCAGTTTGAATGATTTCATTGACACCTTCTGTAGCAGGACTTTTCACTATGTCATTGGAGCTATTTTGAGATCATGGGATGCACGACGCACAGATTTTCTCGGACTCCTTATAGATGACTCTCGTATGCACTCCTCATTCACTTCACTCACACTGGGACGTCTGCTTCTCTGTCCCGGGCACAAGCAACCCATCATAACAAATTTGTTGTGCCAGTGGTAAATAGCCTTCCTTGTTGGTGGCTCCTTACCACACTAGTTTTTGTTGGACGCCAACAAACCACGTTTGTGACTTTTGGTGACTATCCTCAAGTTACGAAACTACACTGTGGTGGTATACATTAAAAAAAAACTTTCAGTGTCTCTTTGAAATGACACATGTATGATAGGTGCACACTGTTTGGTTCTGGTGCAATAAATAATTGAAAGTGTTTGTGGTCTTTATGTACGCCTCATATTTTTTGATACATGGCAAAATCATGATATTCTCAACATTAGAAATGTTCATAATGTAACCATATGCATAAATTAATTTGCAAATGAATGTAAAATGACTCATTCCTCATCATTATGATCCATAGAACATGTATCCTACTAACTAAATTGGATTAGATGATGATGCATCACTATTAAATCATTTGCCTGTATTCTCTCTGTCGCCAAAAAGTGTATTATTAAGGGAGATAAGACTATTAGTTTGTTCTTTCAGTTGTCACTTGAAACTGAAAATAACATTGATATGAATGATCATCAAAAAGAAAAGAAACTTTATGGTTCCATGGACCTTTACAAGTCTCAACCAACTATGCAGTATACATGTAGACTGAAGAGATGAATGAAAATTTGAACCCAGATCCTCTGCTCACTGGGCAGATGCACGAACCACTACACCACCCTGGCACAGTGGCTCTGCACTGTTTGCCCCAGCATGCCTCCCTCCTCAGTCCAAAATCCTGTTCACAACTCAGTCCACTTATTTCCCCAAAACACAAAGAGCACCACAGAGGATGTCAAACTGTCATGGAATAGCACCTCAGTTTTGAATGAAATGGGGATTCCTCTCTGGAACCATATAGTTTCATTTAATGAAAGCAGCTATACCTGGGTCTCAGGCAGGACCTCCTGTTTCGTTTGATTCTGAGGTACTATTCCAATACTGTTGGACATGTTCCACACCCAGGAGGATACCCTCTTTTGTGGGTCTGTGGAATAAATAATTAATGTAATCTAGTCTGAGATCCCCTCCTCTTGTGGCAGTTAATTGTATATCACTGGAGCAACAAGGCATTGTGACTAAAAAGGACACACCATTCCCATTTTCTGGAATGGTTGCAAGGCAAATGCACTTACTTGCAGGCCTTTATTATGGATAACAATCTGTTGAAGCATTAAAGAACACAGTTAACATTTCTGAATTGTGACACACTTTATAGACCATAATTGTCTTCTCTAGGTCTCAACATGAATTTGATGAAGGGTAATTGCCTGAAACTTTACTGATAAAGGCAAAATAGTTCTCTTAATTCACCTCAAAAGCACGATAACCGACCTCGATATCAGATGGAGCAATAAATGAAATATTCGAAAGTGTCATTCATTGGTTCCCAATAAATGGTCTATCACATCATTTACAAAGAAAAGGCATCTTATTCAGTTTTGTACAAGGAAAGACAAATCATCACTAATAATTAAGCATTACGGAAAAGAAATATGTGAAGACTGATTGTTAAAAATACTTGGGGGTACATAGTGATGAGAACAAGAATTATAAAACTGAGTGCAGCAACATTTGCTCTAAATTTGATTGCCATAAGTGGCAATGACATCACTAGAAAATTTAACTTCCTTCTTTCATTGATGTCATATTTAGAATGGGGGCCTCTGACCCCTCCCCCTCCCCATCCCCCTACACACACGCACAGTGCCTATCCTCAAACTTCACATAGATAAAGAAATTAGGTAGCCTCACAACACATACACTCTTACAAAGTTTGTTTTGAAGGATCAGCACAATTTGAAAATAATACTAGCATTCATAAATACAATACTAGGAGGAAAACAGTGGGACTTAATCTTGTTGTAGCACAGAAAGAAGCATATCATGCAGCCATAAAAATATTTGACAACCTCCCTTTAATTAACAAGGTGCTGGCTGATAATGAAAGTTGACAAGTGCTATTCCATAGATGAATTTCTGAGAAGGAAACAACAGGTTACCCACGAGCACTGATGTGCTGCTTCCTGGACTTGGGTAGGCGCGCCGGCCCCGGACTGAATCAGCCCAGCAGGTTAACAACGAGGGACGGCATGCCTGAATGTGGTTTTTAGGCAGTTTTCCACATCCCACATGGTAAATACTGGGCTGGTCCCCATGTACCACCTCAGTTACACAACTTACAGACATCTGAAAAACATTGGCACTATTTCATGGCTTACACTAGACGCAGACAGCTAGGGTACATTACTTCTGTCCTGGGGGGTACATGATGGTGACAAGAAGGGCATCTGGCAACAACACTCTGTGACACTAACATTGCCAACTCTATAGTAACAGAGTCAACCCCGTGTTGAAGCGGGGCAAAGGCCCAAGCAAATTATGAGAAGGTGACATCCAAAAATGAACATATCTACTAAATGCAATTTATCACAGTCAACATGAAACTTATTTTGGGCATACATAAGAAGGAAAATAGCATACTGCAGTGTGAATGCCTTTTACTTTTAGGCCAAAAGGCAGTTCATATCTGTAAATCAAATCAAGAATGAAAATATTCCTTTAAAAAGAGCATTTAAATATTCATTACATGAACCATGAGCGATTTTCAAAACCAAAAATCTTCTTCTTTCTTTCAAAATAACTTACCTCTTACTGAATAATGCTTGTTATACCATATCATTTCACATATTTTTATAGTGTAGTATGTGATACCATAAAAAAAACTGTACTTCACAATAATTTGAAATGTTTCAGATCACCATGCCAGAATAAAATGACGTAACTGTGGCATTAACTATCTTTAGAAGTATTCTTTGACGTAAGTGTTACATGCAAACCAGAATAATTTTCTTAACAGTCACAAGCAACATGAAAATATCATCGGTGATGGTTGTGTTCCAACTTAAGTACTAGTGATTTTGGCAGGCTTCTTAAAAAATAGTTTACTGTAAACCATCAACATCTTTTTTCCTATTATCTTAGACTGGATGGCTGAAAAGTACTTGGGCTTTTGTCCAAGGAAAGGGTTTTGTAGTGGTTCATCTGCTCTTTTACATCTAGTTGGGACTTCTAGAATGCATTTGTCTCAACATCAGTATGAGTGTTTCCCATAGCTTTGTACTTGTGTATGGAAATGCATTTTATTTCACATATTTAATGTGAAATCCCTATCTAAGGACCTACAAGATGTACATCGGCGAGCAAGGTTTCTTAGCTGAGTCACTGATTGTAGATCTCATTGTATTCCTCTTTTGTTACAATTGTTGGCCTTTTTCTTAGAAGTTTTCCTATTCTATCAAAAGTGGAGTCAGTGCATAAGTAACTGTGTCCTTTTAATAATAATAAAAAGTAGTGCTATGCAACATATTATGAGGGAGCACGGAAGCACAAACAGTTGCTCTGCATTAGAGAAACAGTGTGACTGGAATGGAAATCACTCGACTGGATGTAAAGGATTAGTTATCCTTCACACAAAATGTGTATGTGGACACAGATGTATTTTCCTAGGCTTGTATCTTGGCAAATGTTTGATTTCACTTAAATTGTATGATTATCTAGGTTCTGCTTATCCTGTTTGTTTTGTTCCATTCTGTGTCTCATTTATTTTAAATTCCTGACATGTTTGCTTTTGTGTGTAAGCTCCTCATATAAAATTTTGTTGAGGATTAAGGCAGCAACAAAGTTCAGTAAATAGTCAGCATGAACTAATTCTGTGCAATGGGAACCCCAGAAAAGCAGATGATTAAAGCTCTCAGTTTACAATTGCCTTCCTCATCTTCCAGAAAACACGCTACTTTTGATTTTTGGGTCATGACAAATGTTGACCATCTTGATGAGATCAGTCTCATTGACTGGGTGCACATTTGTCAAACATGGATTTCATGAGCTGGGGACTTGTTAACACGAACAGTCGATTGCTACTCTAAGCTCTGGACATACTTTTGCCTACCATCCAATGACACAGTAATGGAACATTGTACGTCATAGTGCATGGGATTTTGATCTTATTGGCTGAACTGTGAACATTGTAGGAGAAAAATAATTTTGAAAATGCACCATTTGTCAATAAGGGTTGAGGGGAGTGAAACAATCATTACTGAGTAACTGCTATGGAATATGCTGTACTGGGGCAAGCAGGGTTCTGTTTGGGTGGGCCCCAAATAGGCTTGTGATTATCTCACTGTATAAATTTCCAGAGGGTTATTGGTTGACCCTACCACACCATCAGCAAACAAACATTTAACAGTAAAAATGTGATAGTAACACAGTATCAGGAGAATTATTAAATAATGTTGCACTAGTTACAGAACACAGATTTGAACCGTTGCCTCATGACTCACACACATGAATGTATCTTCTTCTGCTTCTACACAATGAGCACTGATCCAAAGGAATTGCTGAAGAAATGGTCTTGGATGGTTATTGATTCATTCAAGAGACATACTTGAGGTATAGGGACTTCTGAAATTAAGTTACGCAACAGGCACGGCACCCTTTCAGAAGAGTGGGCATGTTACCAATTTCCTGAGAGACAATTCTGCTGCAGTACGGACAACAGGTTCATCACATTGTGGGAGTGAAATGGCTCTCCAAAGTTGAGGTACAAGGAACAGTAAGTTTCTTGTTAGCCAAACATACAAATTGCACACAAATTCGCCATGGAATTCTTGCAGTGTATGGTGGAATGCAATGTAGCATCCAGTCGTAGTGAAACAGTGCCAACAATTTGATGAAGACCATTCAGTCTTTCCAGCAAGCTCAGTGGATATTTGACAGGAAAGAGATTTTCCATCAAAGAGGAAATTCACACAGCAATCCTCAAATTGTTCCATGACTGAGGCACACGTTTATATTTTCAAGAAACTGAACAGTTTGTGGGATGTTACAATTGTTGTTTACAGGTTTTAGTGACTGTAGTGAACAGTAGTGTCTGCATCACTTTGAATTGTATTGCAGCATACAGTAAAAGTTACTCAGTCTGCCATAGTAACAGGTAACTTTCTTTCTGAAGTCTCATAGTTTCCTGCTGCTTTCACACCTTTCTTTGACAATCATGAGATGTCAGGTTACTCCTGGATGCATCAGTGAATGGAATCCTACTCTGCTGACTGAGTACCCATTCTGTGTTTTCCCATACCCAACTCCACAGACCAATGCTTTGGGGGAGGGATGCTAGTGCTATCTGAGGCCACATTGATAATGTGGAGACTTGGATTCTGTCTTGACCATAGTTGCCTGATATCCCAGATATCTGGTTGGAAACCCAACTCCCAACTGTACTTTGTTGGGATAGATAAAATTCCTGGTTACATAAAAATGGACAACATTATATAAAATGATGTGGTCTTCACTTCAAATTGCTCATTACCAATTTCTAATGAGGGGCAGTCTTGTATGAGTTACTGACTTAAACTCCTCCTTTTATTAACAGCGCTAAGTGGCCATACTTGACTAAATAGCCATTGTTTTCGAGTAGTGCATCAGAGGTCAATCGTGACAGTGCTTTGTAATTCTCTGCTGAAAAAATTGAATAGGGTTGTGCAGTTTCCTTCCCCTGTGGCAGCCTTAGTCGTCATGATGATCTTATCAAAACATTCGAAAGAGAAATTGTGACGAAGGAAGCTGGGATAATTTTTTAATTTTTACTTCCCCCTTGTTTTGCAATATGCCTCCTTCAAATTTGTTTCTTCACTTTCAACTAATTACCTTTAACATATGTGAATTGTAATCTGCATTTTCATAAAAGAGAAAGGCAGCCCCCTCAGGTTGAATTTTGTCTGTGTAATTCATTTTCTAATTTATATTGAGTATTCCTAGCTAGTATCTTTTATTATAGGGCAAAATCAGTCATTTTTATGTAACTTTAATTCCGATGTTGACTTATAAACAAATATAAATGGGAAGTTGTGCACTGGCCATACATAACTGTGTATTATTGGGAGGATGTGAAAAGTGAAAGTAGAAGACTGTGAAACGCAAGTGTGCATCTGTCGGCTACATCATTTACAGCAGACAGTACTGCACACCCCTATGTTTTCAGCCAGTATGTAGACACCGAGGACAACAAAGGAACAAAGTAGGCAAACCACAACAAAATGGCAGTTTACTTGCAGCACAGTCTAAACTATGTTGAAAAATGATTTGACTTTGAAGAAAGTGTCTACAGGACTTTCAAACCATTTTCACTGGCAGTGAAACAGAGCTCAGTTTCAGAATATCTAGAAGTTATTTCTTGCAGATGGGGATTTGATGTTTGAAGAATGTGTGCAGTTAAAGAACTTTCTCAAGGATGAAGAGAAGAACTTTTCAAGCTGAAATCTGATTAGTGGAAGGAATTTTTTTTCATTGTTATGAAAACTATGACAACTTCTTAAAACTTTTCCGTTTTGTTTCAGATGATGGTGAACACTTGGTGAGCTGAGAGGAACCTTTTCCCAGCAGCAACATTAGAAGCTGAAATAATAATAATAATGAAGATGGTTTAGTGATTTACATGTCTCCAGTTTTATTGAGGAAGAAGAGAAGATTCTATGAAGGAGATTGAAAAGTGAGCAAAAATCTCAATAAGGTAAAAAAAAAAAAAAAAAAAAAACATTGAATTGTAGCCTGTGTGTGTTTAGTCTTGGTTTTTTAAAAAATATCCCGATTTAGTTCACAAAAAACTTGGTGTCTGGTCTGTACTAATACAGCTGCCTTCTAAATGGGCAGTGCACAGCTCTTTTGCATTTTCTTGTGGGTGCCTATGAGCCACAACTCTTATGCTCTAAACAGGTTGTCGACTCCAGGCTACCACTGGAAGATGGTTTGTCTCACAGTAGTGGTTCTCTGTTTGAATGATGTCACTGTGGTGTATGACAAATTGACAGGCAACTTATCATGCTGCTATACACTCACAATGTAGATAAGCCTGAAATGATCCTTCAGAGCATGTTTACAGACAACACAGTTGAAGATTTTAATGAATCTGTCTCACAGAGACTTCTGTTCAATAGTAGATTATGATAAATATTCTGGCCAACAAAGTATCTGATTCCATTAAATTTTCAGCTATGTTTTTTCAATAATTGCAAATCTGCTGTTCAAAAATGGAAGCCTTTTGGATTGATATTTTGTTTGAAATTTCTTTCTGTTTCTTTGACGTTTGAGATTATAAATTTCATGTGTTTCAAATTATTTGGTTATGAAAATGCCTCATAGCACTTCTGTGTCAAATAGAAACTGTTATAATTTTTCATAACCACTAGAACAGTTCCTGAAGTTAATATTGTAAAAATGTACCTTTGATGCTTTGCACCCGTGAGTTGAGTTGTGCTATCGTTGTTAACTTTCTCAATAGTTTTAGTGAGGTTACTGAATGAGAGTAGTTGTCTTGGACTTGATGTCACATGGAACCAAGTGCAGTTTTATCTGTTGGACTGAGTAATGTGAACTCAGTGTATATCATGAACTGTAATTTGCTTTTATACTTCTGCAACTTTGAAATCAGTGACTCTTTTTTAGCCAGTTGCCAAAGCTTCAGAAATGTGGTTTAGCTGTTGATTACATTTGGAGAATTGGGCTTATCAAAAGCTACAATGTTGTTTCATCAGCAAGTCAAGATATTAACTGAAACTATATGACCTAGAGCCCACATGAATTGTACTTCTAAATATATTTGGATGGTGAGCTGAGCCACAAAATACTTCAAATCATGTTGATACTGTTTTCTAGGTTATGCAACAAATGTCATTGGAACTCTATCCTACAGTGTCATATCCCAACATTACACTTCAGACAGTTCTGACAAACAAGTGTTACATCGTTTCAATATTTTCTTGCTGTTTGGAGTGAGTAACGGGACTCTTATAATACACAGGAAGAGAGAAGAAATAAAGCTCTTGATATCAGAGGCAGGAAGGGTCTTGGAAGATAAATTGAATGGAATGGAAGGGATAAAAATCAGAAATTTTTGACATTCCTACCTGGAATTTCCGTTGGTTGTTTTAAAAATGCTAAAATTCCACCAACCGACATATTGCCCCCTGCCAGTGGTGTGGTGTGATGTGATGCAACATGGAGGGGCAGCTGGTCAGCACACCTCTGTCCTAGGATTTTTTTTACTGTGAAACCACTACTACTCGGTCAAGCAGCTCCTCACAAGACTGACTGCATTTTGTACCAGTCACAGTCCCCCCCCCCCCCCCCCCCCCCCCCCCCCGAGGAAAAATCGCTGGCAGTTAGTCGAATGGCACAGCTAAGGAGGCAGACAGTGGAATGGGTAGTGTGTTAAAGAGCAGTTCTAAGATGAACATAAGACAAGAATAATGGAATGTAGTCAAGTTGAATCAGGAGATGCGGAATGAATAACGAGGGATCATCAGCGAGTTTGCATTTGAAAGCTGTACGAGGAGGGGTGAAAAAGCTTCTACCCTAACAAATAAAGAGTGAAAGAAATTTCATAATATAAATTTATTTGTATATATAATACCTGTGTACACCAATACACTTGGAGGCATGCTCAGATAACTTCTGCAAACCATTCAAAGAAAAGATCTTTGATTTCAATTGCAACAAAGCATCAGTCACTGCATCATCATCATCATCCTTTGAGGTATTTTTTTTCGGTTTGGGACAAGGAAAAAGTCTGACCCAGTCAGATCTGGAGAATATGGCAGGTGACACGTTCCACATCATTACGAAAGAATCGTGTTCATGATCCATGGAACAACTAATATAACTAACTAGAATTGGAAGTTTTTCATTGTCCATTATACGAGGTTTGTCCGGAAAATACGTATAAAGGTTGAATAATGTCTTTATGTTACAGGTTGCAGTCACCATCAGGTGAGACTACTGCTGTAATCAATCAAATCAATGCTCAGTTCGAGTCAGAGCACTCTGCGTGAAGGTGGGAGTGTGCAGCAGATTGTGTTCTTAAAGACCGTGGATTGACAGAATGATTGCTGACAAGCTGTCAACCCTCAAAACAATTGTTCACAAAAACTTGAAATGAAGAAATTGTACCGAAGCTCTTGACACCAGAACAGAAAGCAAAGAGGGTTGAGTGCTGTAGGGATTGGTTGGAAGCAGAGGAATGAGGTGACTTTCTCAACCGAGTCATCACTAAAGACGTGTCCTGGTATTAGAAATTCGATGTGGAGCTCAAAGCAAGGAATGGAAACTAGCAGGAGAACCGAGAACAAAAGAGTCGCGAAAATCAAGGTCCAATGTGATGACAGTGTTGATTCTTGGAGCATTGTTCACAAGGAATTTGTCCCTCCCAGCAAGAGAGCGAACGGAAATTTTTACGTTGAAGTTCTGACACGTCTCGGAGCTCTTGTGGCAAGAGTTTGACCCTTCATCACAAGAATGCGCCCGCACACATGTCGCTCGTTGTGTTTTTGGCCCCAAGCTCAATCACCACGGGATTTAATCCCGTGTGAGTTCTTCATGTTCCCAAAAATGCGTAATGGTGTGGCATTGGGAGATGTGGAAACGACATGGCAACTAAACAACATCACAACTGAAGACTTTCAGCAACGTTATCAACAGTGGAAATGGCGTTGGCAGAAGTGTATCACGTCTCAGGGTGAGCACTTTGAAGGAGACCATATTGTAATACCTGAATAATTGTAAAATAAAGTTATTATGCAACTTTTATATGTATTTTGCGGACAAACCTCGCAGATTAGGAAATGAGACACTGAAGATAATAGAAGTGTTTTGTTATTTGGGTAACAAAATAATTGATTTTGGCTGACACAGAGAGGATATAAAATGCAGGCTTCACTGTATATCTGAGAAAGAGGAATATGTTAGGAGTGGATGTAAATGTTATGGAGTCTTCTCTGGAGGTATCTGCGTGAAGTGTAGCCTTGCTCCGAAACGAGATGTGAACAACAAGCAGTTGAAGCTAGAAAAGGATGGTATCTTTAAAAATGTGTTTCTAGGAAGAAATTTTGATGATTTCGTGGATAAAACATAAGGTAAACTCTGTCCATCGGTACTGGCCGACCACCGTGTCATCGTTTACCAATGACGTCCAGCACACCACTATCCTGCCTGTGTCAGTTTTCTTGTCCTCGAGTTCCTCAGTTGGCATCACAAGGGTGAATGTACACTTTCCCAATCCTCTCACCCAGAAAAATCCCTGGCAGTACAGGGAATCTAAACCTGCGTCCTCGCCATGATAGGCAGCAGCAGTGAACACTAAGTTACAGAGGTAGTCAATAAGTGGATAGATGACTACTACTGGCACTCGACACCCTCTGCACTGCACCTAGAGGTGGCTAATGGAATAATTATGCAGTTGCAAATCAAATTACCAGGGACATAGTATTGAAAGAAATTTTCAGCACAACATGAGTAAAAGAAGGAACTGGTTGATAAGACATACGCTGATGCATCGAGGAATCATCAATTTGGTGTTGGTGGGATTTGAGTGAGAGGAGGAAAAACTGTTGAAGGGGAAATACAGTAAGCAGGTTCAAATAGATGTAGGCTTGCATAGAGAGCTGCATCAAACCAGTCTTTGGACTGAAGACCACAACAACAAAAACAGTTGGCTGTGTGTAGGAATTTTCTGTGGTCAGGAAAGCAATGAGAAATGATTTTCTGATTAAGAAAAGTGCAAACACTATACATTAATGAGGTGTAAAATGTTTCTTGAGCTGTTTATGAAGCCAGAGAAATCTTATATTAGTTCTTTTGGCATGATAAACCTGTACACGATGATTAAACTACACCTACCCATGGGTTTTATGCAACTTGCAATGCCTACAAATGTCATGGGCAAGATTTTCATTTCTCTCACCCACTACATGCAAATTACTAGTCCTACATAAAAAAATGAACAGGATCTTTTTGTGGGAAATTTAATGTAGTCATTTCTTTTTGGGAGGGGAGGGGATACATTTTTACTAGAAGCCATAGTTTTTGAATTATTTAACAAAAAGTACAAGACAGGCATTCAAATGCCTTTTTTCTTGAATGCCACAGAAAGTGTGGTGTCCAACAAAGTACAAAATGTAATGTAGTTAATTTTGATACAAAAAGGTTCTGTTCATTGTTTTTGCAGGACTAACAGTGAGCATGTAGGGAGGAGAGAAGATTAAAATCATGGGTGTGGTTCTTGAAGATGTTGCAGGTTCCATAAAACTTTATGGCAGGGGCAGCTGAATAACCCTGTGTATGATCCACAAGATTCAACAACATGCTGATCAAACCTCATGGTCAAACATGGCTGCTGATAGAAAATAGGTGGTTCATATTGGCTTGAGTATCCCCATTATGTGACTGCTGTAAAGAAGAGGATGTGGGGTGTTCTCCGTCAGCTTTTATACCCACACTGGTATGCCAAAAGGCATTAAAATATACAAGGCATGCCAGAAAAGTAAGTACCATTGTGGGAAAGGACTCATGAAAACATTTCTTCAGACCGTAACAGCCGCCACTGTTCAGATATTTGTCATAGCAGTAATCCAACTTTTCTATGCCCTTTTCATAGAAAGATAATACCAGTTAAGACCTCCAATACTGATCACACTTGCTTACATCATCATAGGTGTTCAAGCACCTTCATCCTGACTGATGATGAAGTAAAAGTGGTAGTCCGAAGATGTGAGATCAGCACTGATTGGCAGGTGGTCTCACTGTTCCCAAGTGAATTGTTTAGTAAGGATTTCAGTGCCACCAGCAGAAATGAAGCATCATAATGATTCAATTGAGAGTTTTGCATCTTTTGTTTTGAATAGTGTGATGGAGTTCTCTCGGTGTTTTGCAGTATCATACAGCTTTCATGGTTTCAGCTCTGAGAAGGAACTCAACAAGCAGAATGCCTTGTTGGTCGCAGAATCCATTTCACCTGACTTTTTGCACTTGCAACTTCATTATGATTTCTTTTTTGGGGGTGGTGGAGGATTGTCGGACTGTCAGTTCCTTCACTCCATAGATTGTTGATTTTATTTTGGAGTGTCATGAAGACCCCAAGTTTCATCACCAGTCACGATTCTATTTAAGAACTCATCTTCCTTATCACTGTATTCAGTGCTGAAATGTCAAAACTCTGCCAAGGTACATAATTTTGAAAGCATTTTTCAAACGCAATTCACAAAAATTTAAGCAATTTATGACTGAGTCATGCAAAACAGTTTTTGAAATACATTCTTATTGTGAACCATGTGTTTTCTCACCCATACCATCAGTGACAACAGAAGGCTGTCCAACACATGCTTCGTCATGAGTGTTTCTTCAACTGTCTCATCCACTTTCTCACTGTAAATGTCTACAAGTTGATGAATTTCAGGTGGCTTAATGTTCTGTGTGTTGGAACTAAACATAACAGAGCACACTTCACAGTCACTGGGCTCAGAGGTTGTCCTAAAGATTTTGACTGATCACTAACAAATATAAATACCACAAAATTGAGCTGCAGTGTCAAGACAATGAACCAGAGAAATGTGTGAACCTACAACACAAGTGCTGCAGTGGCAGTAGAATGATTTGGCAATTACTTTCAGGATGCACCTCATACTTAGGACTTCAATGGAAGTGCCTGTCGCCTTTTAATGTAAATTTTTGCTTATGATGGTAACTATGTTTAAGCAGTGTGTGTGTGTGTGTGGCAAGGGGGTAATTAACAGTTGAACTATCTTTGTTTTGTTTATCTCTCTCTAGTCATGACAGGTAATGTGAATCAAGGACAAAGGTACTTTCTGAGTTACCTTAGTCAAGCTCCAACCCTTCTGTCCTGTACAGCTACTTGCTTTTATCCTGAGGTTGTTACTCTCTGGTCAGCAGGTGCTCCTAAAAAAGTTGCATACATTGTGAACAAAAATCTACATTTACAAAGAATTTGTGGGGCCAGACATGTTAGTAATTCTCAAGATATGGTGTGACTATTGGTATAGGGGCAATTCAGAAAATATCACCTGTCTACATTATGGCACAACTGGAATATGCTTGCTCAAATAGTGACAATGCATTCAGCTGAACTGGTAACCAGTGCTTCATATACCAACATCGTCTCCCCCTATAAAAAAAGAAATTTAGAGGCAGTCACATAAAAAAAAGCTTCTTTTCCTCTCCTAAACACTCGAAAATTGTGTGTATGTAGTTTGTTTTCATATACAGGGTGTATTAAAAGAGCTGTCACCATTACCTACACTGCTTGCATGGTGTTAATTTGCACACAGATTTCTGGTTGTTCCACTGGAAAGCTTACCAAGACATTTACAGCATAAAACTGATACCTGCTTGTATTTTAAAAAATGTACACAGCTCAAAGGTAGTGCAACTGCAGCTCTGTAGAATTACCATGCCTTTCATGCAGTAAAACATTTTTAACCTCTGGGATTTGCTATGAAGTAATTACTCGATGCCATACGAAAAAACAAAACAGCCTCACTGCTAATATTTCTCACATACGTAACAGGTGATGGGAACAATGAAACCAACAAAATTAAGAAGACCATTAGCATTTTTTTTAAATTCATCTATCTTTTACAGTAAATTTCAACCATAAATGTTTCGTAGGCACATTACAACATTAACAAACACTGCATTATAAATATAATTTGGGACTTTAGTGTGCAACTATATACATGACCATTTTTATTACTTAAGGGTTAATTTTATCAACTTACAGAAACAGTTAGGTTAAGAAACATTTAATCATGCCAATGGTCACCTGTTATCTCCCTGCAGTCTGTCACTGCTACATAGTGTTAAACCATAAGCTAGGTGGAAGACTCACTGGACGAAAAATTGTTAGAACTACCTACATACATTGGTAAAAAGCACTTCTGCTGGTCTCAAAATACTTTATTGTGCGCTTCTGTTCCAAATGACAACTTCACAGCCACAGTAATTTCACCAATAAGGTGGGCTACAAATAGGTTGTAATATTCTGACCTGAGTAGCTCTTCAGCAAATAGAGCTACATAATATGTGCTACTGTTTTTACATGACCACTAATGCTAGTCATGTTTACAATAGAAACAATAATTAGGCCCAATACATTTAAAATTGTATGCCTACAGCCAGAATGTACTACTTGTTGGAAATGAAAATTCATCAAAATACTTGTAGTACACACTGAAATACCTTGCATCCATTCTCTCTTGCTGCAATAAAGCTAAATCTCATAGCCAAAGGCAGTTGTACATTGTTGAGGGGAACTAGAACAGCTAGTAAATGTAACTAAATAATATCTGTATTCATTTGAGTTTGTTTCACCAAGATCCAGATTATGTTGTCACTTATGTCCCCTTGTTCTCACATTAACCGATTAGTTTTCAATTTTGGCCAATTGATACAAGACAGACTTATAACTCCTTCATGTTCATTGTTATTGGCAATAACTTTATTAGCTCTGATGACAATACAAAACTTGATAAACAAGTCAATGCAATCTGTGCCAGCACTTACCTCTTTCAAATTTTGTTTACATTCAGTGCTATTCATTTTGTTCTAAGGCTTGTGTTTAGTATAAATAACCAATGGTGCATCTGTAGGCCATACCAGTTCCAATATTAAAACTGCCTCAATTTGATCCCATAGATTGCCACTTTACTGATGTGGCATTTAATAAATTAAAAAGAGCATCTCTCTTGAAATATTTACAAACTGAATACTGCTGAACAAGACGTACGTACATTTTGACACAGTTATACAATTGAAAACGTTGACAGATGCTCCAAAAATTTCTTTTGCAACCTGAATACTGAAACATGTTCTAGGAACTACTTTAAAATGTTAAAATTCTACACTGGAAGACACTCTGTTTCATTTTTATATTACTGCAGAAGGGCAGGAGCAAGATAAGGTACTTTCAGGTTCCAGTACTGACCATGGTCTTACTGTCATCCAGTTAGAAACATTCACACAATGTTAGTCATAGCAGAAGCACTTCCACTACAATGGTTGTGACAAGTATGCTCCTAAACCCTATTATTCTCATTTACTTTTTTGTGGTTTACATTGTTCACTGATAAACAATGGCATCCTAGCAGACACTGTAGAAATAAACTTCTTTGGACCAAATACATGTTAAATGTTTATTAGTATTTCTGTCACAACAATAGAAGGTAAGTAAGGTTGCTCCACACCAAAATTATAAAATTTTTTACTGCCAACACCAGTTGTTCTGCTCCAAAATCAAACTAAATTTTCAGGTCTTCTGTGTGGTCTGCAAGTTCCTTTATGTTGGGAGCATATGTTTTACTTAATAGACAAGTTTTCTAGAACTTGTGATTTAGTAGAAAGCAAAGAAAAAACTAAAAGGCGATGAAATGAGAAATTAGAATGTGTGAGAATCACTCCAATTAGGCCAGTGGCTATATAATCTTGGTGGTGCACGGAACTGGGTTCTCAAGGCTGAGAAGAGACAGAAAAATGAAGTGAGATGTTTATGTTCCTTTGAAAGATCTAGAGACACTAGGAAGGATTATGTATGCCAATCAAGGACTATTTAAGACCATGACAGTTGGTCCTCTTGACTAGGGGTGTGAGAGAACAAACCACCACAGAAGAAAGGGAAAAATATTGTGAACTGCTATGCCAGATAGACAAATGTGTAAATTCATTAACTGAACACATAACAGGTATTGACTTGTAATAAGTTTCGCCAAAGCCAGTTGTCATTGGTTAGGTCAATACATGCCTAAGATGTCATTTTTCATGAGTAACACTGTGTGAACAAAGAACAGCTCTCAAGCATACTAAACATCAATGACCCGCTGCCTACTGGAATAACAAAGTTTCTTTATGGACCACATTTTGATTACTTGGCAGAAGCAATCTCTAGTTTATAGTGGGCTGTAATGATATCAAGCATAATATCTCACATCACCTCATAACTTTGGCATTCTGCTGTTTTTAGGGCAGTGCTTAACAAATCAAAGAAGTTCGCAAGATATGGCACCGTTTTTTATAATACCTGCCACTCTGCTTGTGTCATGTTAATGGAAACTGACAATCATAGCACCCACAATGGTTCAATTTTCACTTTCACAAAAAGAAAACCAGACTGTCTGTGGGTTTGGTGTTCAGCAGGGGGCAAAACCTTGTTAGTGGTCTCGCTGCGAGACTCAAAAGCATTCTAATGCCCGTGCTTACATCACCGGGTTTTGAGAGAACTGTCGGAAGGCAGCAGTGTTATTCTTGGCAGGTCCTGGCAAAAATTACTATTGGGACAGCAAATGCATTAAATCACTATAAACTGCTGTCAGGTAGAACCACTGTACTCAATAACAACCAGAATCATTTCTATAAGTATCGCATATGAGTGCAGCTTATGGAAACTATATGGACATGAGTTCAAAATCCCTTTCTTATCTGCAGGAATTTACACTAGATTATCACACAACAGCTGTAGGGACCTAGAATAAGTTTATTCATTGAGAATACAGAAAATTGCGACACTCTCATTTCGTTATTTTCAACAGAACAACCAAAGGAAATGGAAAATCTAGCTGAAGAAATTAATAAATTACACCACAAAATTCAATTCATTTCATGTCACTGTAGGAATGAAACATTAACAAAACTTTTTATATAAAATTCTGAAATTTCCAGGAAGCCAACAATTACCAGGGTTACCATCCATATCAATATAAAAATGTGTTCTTCAGAAGAATGTTTAATCACATGCGTAATGATCCAATGGATACAAGTGAAATATAAAAAGAAACACAAATTGTAAAATCAGCTGCCTCCAGTTATGAATACATTCCCGCTGTAATACATAAATTAAACCAACCACCCACAAACAGGAAGACCATCTTTGTAATAAGCTGACCTTCCTCAAGGAAGATTTCATGCCAACCTCTTCAAGTTGTATGACATAAAAATAAGCTTCTTCACAAGCAACACAATACTGAAAGCACTAAGCAAGAATATCACAAGTCAGGTATGTCCAAACTTCTGCAATAAACAAACTGGTAGAAGCACAGGGATGCACTCTGTCTTAACATCCAAAACAAATCTGACTTTGCAGAATGAGTTACTGGGCAAGAATTGTGGCAAGCAGTGTAGAAAAGAACCAGCCAAGAAATCTGACTTTCTTGAAGGAACTGAAATATCTTTCAACAGAGATACAGCACCAGTCTACTTGCTCAATGACAAATCTTGCCTTCACAGCTATGAAGGCTTTATATTTCAAAAATAATTAAATTAAAAAAAAACCTGCCCCCCTATCTCTCTTTACATCTTACCTACATTAATATCACTATAAATAATCTTGCATGATATATCTAAGCCTTCTACTCTTGTTTTTAAAAGTAAACTTCATCTACATAGCAAGAGCTGCAAATATTGGAACTTAACTCTATTTTTGGGCATTCATGTTCAGTTTTGATAAAAGTATTTACCCACACACTTTTATTGTCTCTGAGCAAAGTATGTTATATCTTCATAACACGCATCAGTTGTACAGTGCTGGCTAAGTTTAGTAATGAATTGTGCCTCATGGGCATGACTATTGTCTGAAGTAGTGATGGAAGGAATTGACACTTTGAATGCTGCATAGAGGGCTATGTGAGTGTCTTTTCTGAGCAGCACATTGCAAATCATACCAGATAAGCTCAATGTTCAAATCTGGGGAGTTTAGTGGCCAGTGGAAGTGTTTAAATTTAGAAGAGTGTTCCAGGAACCACTTTGTAGCAATTCTGGACCTGCCAACTGTATCATTGTCCTGCTGGAATTGACCGAGTCCATCAGAATTCCCAATGGACAGGATGCTTATGTATGTGTCACCTTTCAGGGTCATACCTAGCCATATACTCCAACTGCATGCCTCCTACATCATTACAGAGCCTCCACCAGCTACAACTGTCCCCTACTGACATGCAGTGTCCATAGATTCAAGAGGTTGTCTCCATGCCTGTACGTGTCCAACTGCACGACACAGTTTGAAATGAGACTTGTCCGACCAGGCAATGCGTTTCCACTCATCAACAGTCAAATATCGGTGTTGATGGACCCAGGTGAGGCATAAAGCTTTGTGTCGTTCAGTCATCAAGGGTACACAAGTGGACCTTCCGCTACAAAAGTTCATATCGGTGATGGTTCACACTCTGACACTTGTCCATGGCCCAGCATTGAAATATGCAGAAGGGTTGCACTTCTGTCACTTTGAATGATTCTCTTCAGTTGTTGGTCCTGTTTTTGCAGGATCTTTCTTCGGCTGCAATGATGTCGGAGATCTTATGTTTTACTAGATTCCGGATATTCACTGAATGCTCATGAAAATAACCACTTCATTCTTACGTTGGAGATGCTTTGTCCCATTGCTCATATGCCAACTATAACACCACATTCAAATTCACGTAAATCTTGATAAGCTGCCATTGTAGCAGCACTAAGCAATCTAGCATCTGTGCCAGAAAAATGTTGTCTTATATAGGCATTGCCGACTGCAGTGCCATAATCTGTATGTTTACAAATCCCTGTATTTGAATACGCATGCCAAAGCCAGTTTTGTTGGCAATTCAGAGTATATACATATCCAGTGAGAAGATAATGATATGTTACCAATCCACATACTGTGATGGAAGAGGTACATGGCAGGGAATGTGTTCTGTTGTTTGGTGGTTGATGGTATTCTGGGACCATTTTATCCTCAGAAAAAAAACCTCTTACCTTGATATGCTCAGGCTGTTACTATGACTGGCTGACTCCCGAGACACAGTCTTTTTCCAGCAATATGGTGCACTGTGGCAGATGTTGCGGACCAGGTGTTACGAGGTATGCTGAAATGGCAGGGGTAGTCCTATTCCCTGGTGTTCTAGGCCAACAGGCATTAGAAACATGGGCTTGTTTCTGTGAGCACATACCAAGGACAGATTCTAACAAGCAGCTGTCAACCACATCAAAAATTTAATGAACAAAATCATTTCTGTCCTTGCCACAGGTGATGCAGATATAATGTGCTGAATGTGGATCGATCCTGATAACAGACTGGAAATTGTGCCCACATGTTGAAATTGATTAAACTGCATAAAACTTTGTGACAATACCTTAGGTCTAATTTGTTTGCATGCTGTTACACAACATAAGTGTTCTGTAACTTTTGAGACACTCTGTTTATCCTCTGCCCATTGCAGGTTAAAAACCTTATTGTGCTGTCAGAGCCCTTGATATGTTCTCAGAAAGAGGCTAAACCACCACACATTTCAAGTCACCTGCTGTCCAGTTTATGTGGTGTTTGCTCCACTGACAACATATACATTTTTATGCCTCAATAGTCTTCTGCAACGGTCCCACTGCATGCAACTTGGCATCACAATATTTGGTTGAAAACTAGTAGACATGGGTCTGCAGTGATTCCTGTTGTGTTTGAGACTGACTGTCAATGGCAACTTACAATGTTCATCTCGATGACTAACTACGAGTTAGGATCTTAATGTGGCCACATTGTGTGGTACAACATTCCTTGTAGACAAGCATTTGGGAGAGAATAATCCCATACGAGGAGGGTTGAGGAAAGAGCATGTAAAAGGCACATTATAAAATATGTGATGAAGGGAGGCAAATAACGTTGAGTAGCATCTATCGACCCACTTCACTGAGTGGTCAGCATATCTGACTGTCATGCAGTTCATTTTCAGTCATGTCACACCTTCTCTCTGCTCAGGGAGTGGGTGATATGTTGTCCTTATTATTGATTCATCATCGCCAGCATGAAAGTCACCCACCGTGGTGTCAACAGAAAAGACCTGCAACTTGTCAGCGAAACTTACCCAGCAAGTGACTCCCAGGTATCAATGTCCATATGACCACTTCATTCCACCTAGAGCATTAGAAAGGGAAACGTACCAAAGAGGAACAGTGACCAAATATGCTAAATGTGTTGGGCTATAAACAAACAAGGATACTATTTCAAAATTTAAAAGCTTTTGTCTACCTTGGTCACAAAAGTCTGAACATTATGGCCTTTCCTCAGAAACATACAGTGATCACAAGTCCAAAGTAGCAACCAAAAAGATATCTTATCAGTGTACTATCAGATATGAGGCTCCTCTGAAATTGTCTATGGAGGTTTTTTACTTTCTCCTACATAAAGGGTGAGATGAACTCCACTGATAAAATTCAGGTGGTGGTTCAAAGATGTTTTATGAGTATTTTGGTACAATGGACCTTGGTCTCCTGTGGCTCACTGCAAACTAATAATGTAATTATGATTTATTTAGTTTGTTACCTTCATTTCTTCTGAAAATACACTGTCCAGACACGTTAATGTGACTACCCGTCAAGACCTCGAATAACCTCTTTTTGCAGTGCACACCGTTGCGAGACATGCAGGAAGAGATTCAAGGAAATGATCATATGGCAGACCCCATTCAGTCTTGATCAGTTGCCTACTGCAATTCTTTTCATTTTATGCTGCTTTTCAGACATGCTTGTTGATGACAAGAACAACACAATGCCCACATTCCAAGGACACAAAAATCCCGTATCAAACTGGGCTCCCCCACATGGCTGTGAGGTTCTGTATTAACAGGGGTGTGGAGCCATTACTATTTCATTGCCAAGTCCAGGTGTTCTAGGTTTCTCATGTGAGGATCCACAGACAATACACCCTGGCAGGGGGGGTTCCCACAGATTCTCAGTTGGTTTAAATCCGAGGACTTTGGTGGTTAGAGGCATGTAATAAACTCGTCCTGTTGCTGTTTGAACCACACATGTACACTGCGAGCTGTGTTGCATTGTACTGCTGGTAAATGTCACTATGCTGAATAAAAACAAACTGTGTGTACGGGTGGACACGGCCCTCGAGGACAGACGGATACATCTGTTGATCCTTTGTGCCTCCCAGAATATCATCACCACCCAGGGAATGCCACAGACTCCCTCCCCTGTTGTGCCCCATTCTGACAGTTGTTGCAGTGTGTTTTGCTTTCAGACATTTAACAATGTGCATTCCAATGGCCATCTGTCATTTGAAAAGCCTCTCGGTTCATCTGGGTGGTCAGTTGTTTAACAGATGCACGTCTCTGCAGCTGAAACTCACCCCTGTCATCTGTGGCCCATGACTACACAACAGTATCCACGGCACCAATTCTGAATAGCACCATTTTGCTGAGCACAGTATACTTTAACCACACTGACATGCGAACAGTTTACAGACTTACTCATTCCCAAATGCTTCCACCCTTTCCCCAAAAGCCAATGACAGTGCACATTTGGTCTCCTCCTTACAGTGACAACTGCACTGTTTTCTGTGGCTCCCAACATGCTTTGTATACCCTTCACTGCTAGTGGTGTTGTCTGTGAGTGGTTACTGCATGTCGATTTTGATTGCAGGCAGTGGTCACATTAATATTATGGACCAGACCGTGTATCTACACAATAAAGAAAAAAACGCAGTGTAGCATATCAACTGTATTTTGTCAAAAAATATGCAAGTTTTTTCCACAGAAACGGAAAATTTCTAAATTCGTTCCCCTGTTGAAAAAGAGTGATAATCTTGAAACAGAAAACTGCAGACCTGTCTCACTTCTCCCAACTTTCTCTAAAGTTTTGGTGATACTAATCAAATATAGAGTGACACATTATCTTAATTATGGAATCTGATAAACAGTAATCAGCATGGATTTCTAGCTGGGAGTAGTAGCGAAACAGCTGTACTGGAAAAAAACCCAAAGGAAATAATTAGTAAATTGGGAGAGGGAAAAAGTGTTGTCAGGATAAATCTAGAGCTGTCAAAAGCCTTTGACACTGTTGACCACAGCATACTTTTGGAAAAGCTTGAAGCTATAGGTATCAGAGGACCAGAACAAAAAGTGGCTTGAGTAGTATCTGGAAAAGAGGATGACGGTGGTTGGAATTACAGCACCAAAAGAAGTCTATTAGGCCCCTTGCTGTTCCCCATTTACATTAATTATATTCATGTGCCAGATAGAAAAGCTAGAATCAAGTTGTTTTGCTGATGATACTAGTTTAATTGTTTGTTTTATGAAGCAGTCATTGCACACTATTGTGGACCATGTCCTACAAGATACACAAAAATGGCTCAGTGCAAACAAGCTAACACTGCTAATAATTTCCGGGTATGCAGCCGGATCCCGTCGACATTCTGCCACGATATTTCGGCCCAGAGACGTCCGGCCATCATCAGGTGAGTACACAACTACTGAAGAGCCTAGGTGCAGTCGCGGTATTTATACCGATTCTCGCGCACGTGTTGACATGCGCGGCATAGCCGAGTTGTACGTGCTGCCCTCGGTGGTGAAAGTAAAAGATCATCTAGTCATTGAGTATCGAATGACGCTGTCTATTCCGCTGTGAATGTATAACTTTAATAACAGGATTCCAAGTTTTATCCAGTTGAAAGCCGTTGTCACGATTTATAAGATTATCGGCAAGGCGTATTTCCACTGATTCCTTGATTACGGAATCCGGAAACCGGAGCTAAAATTTTTGTTCCATTGTATTCCATTGAATGTCCCAATGAAATACAGTGCTCTGCTACTGCCGATTTTGACGGTTGCCGCAGACGGGTGTATCTTTCATGTTCTGTACACCGTTCATGGACAGTTCTTGTCGTCTGGCCAATATATGCAGAGCCACATTCACAGGGAATTTTGTAGACGCCTGCTTTCTTCAGTTGTAAATCGTCTTTAACGGATCCAACCAGGGCCCGGTTCTTTGCTGGTGGACGGAAGATAACCTTGATTTTATTCTTCTTCAGTAATCGGCCTATTTTCGACGACACATTCCCGGCGTATGGAAGAAACGCAGTTGATTTAAAGTCGTCATCAGCGTCCTCAGTGCGCTGCTTCTTGTTATGACAGTTGCGCATGGCCTTTCTTATTTGGCGTGAAGTGTAGCCATTCTCTTTAAAAACCTTCTCCAAGTGTTCTAATTCTGCGTGGAGGTTTTCATCGTCTGCGGCAACCGTCAAAATCGGCAGTAGCAGAGCACTGTATTTCATTGGGACATTCAATGGAATACAATGGAACAAAAATTTTAGCTCCGGTTTCCGGATTTTGGGATTCCGTAATCAAGGAATCAGTGGAAATACGCCTTGCCGATAATCTTATAAATCGTGACAACGGCTTTCAACTGGATAAAACTTGGAATCCTGTTATTAAAGTAATACATTCACAGCGGAATAGACAGCGTCATTCGATACTCAATGACTAGATGATCTTTTACTTGCACCACCGAGGGCAGCACGTACAACTCGGCTATGCCGCGCATGTCAACACGTGCGCGAGAATCGGTATAAATACCGCGACTGCACCTAGGCTCTTCAGTAGTTGTGTACTCACCTGATGATGGCCGGACGTCTCTGGGCCGAAATATCGTGGCAGAATGTCGACGGGATCCGGCTGCATACCCGGAAATTATTAGAAGAACAAATACGCCGGGAAAATTTCAGAAGTCACAAGCTAACACTGAATGCAAAAAAAAAAACTAATTATGTGCAATATGTAAGAATAAGTGAACATGACGACCTACATCTCACTATGGAGGGAAACAACTTGAAAGAGTTCAGTGAGCAAAATTCCTGGGTATGCACATTGATGAGAAGATAAACTGGAAGGACCATGTGGTGAGCTTAGCACTAAAACCCAATTCAGCATGTTTTGTACTTGGAATAATTTCAAGAGTTTGTAGTAATGACTGTACCAGATTAGTATATTTTGGCTATTTCCAGTCAATTGAGGCCTATAGGATAGTATCCTTGAGGAAAAAAAATTGTTGTTTAAATGAGATTTTCAAATTACAAAAACACCCTATTCAGATAACGACCCAGAGCCCACATCAAACACGTTGTAGGCCCCTTTTTAAAGCATTGGAAATTTTTGCAATTCCATCATTATACATTCTGAAATGTCTGTCGGTGATCAAACAAAATCGCGACAAAATGAAAAACCAATACAGGTTACCATACACGGCAATGTAAAAATCTCCACTTACAGGCTGTAATAAGGACCCAAAGTCAGAAACATGTATGTAATCAAGGCATCAAACTTTTTAATGCACTACCAAAACAAATCAAAGAGCTGGAAAATTAGGATAAATTTAAAACTGTTATAAAGAACAACATGCTTGACAAATGTTATTACAGCATAAGTGAATAGCTGTGCACAAATGTATAAGGATTTAATTTCATGTGATGAACAAAATTTCATCAGTGAATGTGTCTTGCAAGCCCATAAGAAGATCAATAACCACATGCTTAACAAATGTCAGTAAAGTATAAGTGAATAGCTCTGCTCAACTGTAGAAATATATATGATGTGGCAAATGAAATCACAACTTCAAGGAATAGGTCTGTCCAGCACATAATTTCTTGTGTCATAAAAACAGTTATTTGTTGTATATTGTATTAAAAATGAGATAAATTAATATGAATACAGCACAAATTTGATCATTGGGATGTTGTGGTCTTAAGTCCTGATACTGGTTTGATGCAGCTCTCCATGCTGCTCTATCCTGTGCAAGCTGCTTCATCTCCCAGTACCTACTGCAACCTACATCCTTCTGAATCTGTTTACTGTATTCATCTCTTGGTCTTCCTCTACGTTTTTACCTTTCCTGCTGCCCTCCAATACTAAATTGGTGATGTCTGAGAACATGTCCTACCAACCGATCCCTTCCTCTACTCAAGTTGTGCCACAAACTCGCCTTCTCCCGAATCGTATCCAATACCTCCTCATTAGTTATATGATCTACCCATCTAATCTTCAGCATTCTTCTGTAGCACCACATTTCGAAAGCTTCTATTCTCTTATTGTCCATGTTTCACTTCCATACCAGGCTACACTCCATACAAATACTTTCAGAAACGACTTCCTGACACATAAATCTATACTCGATGTGAACAAATTTCTCTTCTTCAGAAACGCTTTCCTTGCCAGTCTACATTTTATATCCTCTCTACTTCTCATCAGTTATTTTGCTCCCCAAATAGCAAAACTCATTTACTACTTTAAGTGTCTCATTTCCTAATATAATTCCCTCAGTATCACCTGACTTAATTCGACTACATTCCATTATCCTTGTTTTGCATTTGTTGATGTTCATCTTATATCCTCCTTTCAAGACACTATACATTCCGTTCAACTGCTCTTCCAGGTCATTTGCTGTCTCTGACAGAATTACAATGTCACTGGCGAACCTCAAAGTTTTTATTTCTTCTCCATGGCTTTTAATACCTATTCCCAACTTTTCTTTTGTTTCCTTTACTGCTTGCACAATATACAGATTGAATAACATCGAGGAGAGGCTACAACCCTGTCTCATTCCCTTCCCAACCACTGCTTCCCTTTCATGTCCCTCGAATCTTATAACTGCCATCTTGTTTCTGTACAAATTGTAAATAGCCTTTCGCTCCCTGTATTTTACCCCTGCCACCTTTAGAATTTGAAAGCAAGTATTCCAGTCAACATTGTCAAAAGCTTTCTCTAAGTCTACAAATGTTAGAAACGTAGGTTTGCCTTTCCTTAATCTACTTTATAAGGTAAGTCGTAGGGTCAGTATTGCCTCAAGTGTTCCAATATTTCTACGGAATCCAAACTGATCTTCCCCGAGGTTGGCTTCTAGTTTTTCCATTCATCTGTAAAGAATTTGCGTTAGTACTTTGCAGCTGTGACTTATTAAACTTATAGTTTGGTAATTTTCTCATCTGTCAACGCTTGCTCTCTTTGGGATTGGAATTATTATACTCTTCTTGAGGTCTGAGGGTATTTCGCCTGTCTCATACACCTTGCTCACCAGATGGTAGAGTTTTGTCAGGACTGGCTCTCCCAAGGCTGTCAGTAGTTCTAATGGAAGGTTTTCGACTCAGGTCTTTCACTGCTCTGTCAAACTCTTCATGCAGTATCATATCTCTCATTTCATCTTCATCTACATCCTCTTCCATTTCCACAATATTGTCCTCAAGTACATCACCCTTGTATAGATCCTCTATATACTCCTTCCAACTTTCAGCTTTCCCTTCTTTGCTTAGAACTGAGTTTCCATCTGAGCTCTTGATATTCATACAAGTGGTTCTCTTTAATTTTCCTGTAGGCAGTATCTATATTACCCCTGGTGAGACAAGCCTCTACATCCTTACATTTGTCCTCTACCCATCTCTGCTTAGCCATTTTGCACATCCTGTCGATCTCATTTTTGAGACATTTGTATACCTTTTGGCCTTCTTCATTTACTGCATTTTTATATTTTCTCCTTTCATCAGTTAGGTTCAATAACTCTTCTGTTACCCAAGGATTTCTAGCAGCCCTCATCTTTTTTCCTACTTTATCCTCTGCTGCCTTCACTACTTCGTTTCTCAAAGCTACCCATTCTTCTTCTACTGTATTACTTTCCCCCATTCCTGTCATTTGTTCCCTTACGGTCTCCTTGAAGCTCTGTACAACCACTGGTTCTTTCAGTTTATCCAGGTCCCACCTTTTTGCAGTTTCTTCAGTTTTAATCTACAGGTCATAACCAATAGATTGTGGCCAGAGTCCACATTTGCCCCTGGAAATGTCTTACAATTTAAAACCTGTTTCCTAAATCTCTGTCTTACCATTATATAATGTGAAATATTGCAGTATCTCCAGGTCTCTTCCACATATACAACCTTCTTCCATGATTCTTGAACCCAGTGTTAATCATAGCTAAGTTATGATCCGTGCAAAATTCTACCAGATGGCTTCCTCTTTCATTTCTTCCCCCCCCCCCCCCCAATCCATATTCACCTACCACGTTTCCTTATTTCCCTTTTCCTGCTACCGAATTGCAGTCACCAATGACTATTAAATTTTCGTCTCCTTTCACTATCTGAATAATTTCTTTTACTTCATCATACATCTCTTCGTCATCTGCAGAGCTAGTTGGCATATAAAGTTCTACTACTGTGGTAGGCGTGGCCTTCGTGTCTATCTTGGCCACAATAATGCGTTTACTATGCTGTTTGTAGTAGCTTACCCACACTCCTATTTTTTTTATTCATTATTTAACCTAATCCTGGTTACCCCTAATTGATTTTGTGTTTATAACCCTGTAGTCACCTGACAAAAAGTCTTGTTCCTCCTGCCACCGAACTTCACCAATTCCCGCTATATCTTACTTTAACTTATCCATTTCCCTTTTTAAATTTTCTAACCTACCTGCCCGATTAAGGGATCTGAAATTCCACCCTCCGTTCCGTAGAACGTCAGTTTTCTTTCTCCTGATAACGACATCCTACTGAGTAGAGCTCGCCCAGAGATCCGAATGGGGGATTATTTTACCCCCGAAATGTTTTACCGAAGAGGACGCCATCATCATTTAACCATACAGTAAATGTGCATGCCCTCAGGAAAAATTTCTGCCATAGTTTCCCCTCGCTTTCAGCCATTCGCAGTACCAGCACAGCAGGGCCGTTTCGGTTCGTGTTACAAGGGCAGATCAGTCAATCATCCATAATGTTGCCCTGCAACTACTAAAAAGGCTGCTGCCCCTCTTTAGGAATCACACCTTTGTCTGGCTTCTCAACAGATACTCCTCCGTTTTGGTTGCCCTATGGTACGTCTATCTGTATCACTGAGGCAAGCAAGCCTCCCCACCAACGGCAAGGTCCATGGTTCATGGTTCATTGGGATGATGATAAATAAAAGTGGCGAGTGGATGAGTGTGTTATGCATTGCAAGGCAAAACACAGCCAACTGGGCACGGTATAGCAAGAGCCAACGCTGCAGCACACTACTGGAACAGAAACCTTTCATCATTTTCCACTATGGAAGTGTTTAGAGAACGTGAGCTTAAGTCCTAAACGAACATAGTGTGGATGTGTAAGCCCTCAGCCTTCGTGCACTAAATTCTTCTCATCTCAGTACCACAGCCTTCGCCATCGGCGTAACCGTGGAATGCAGTAAGGGGTTGGCTGTTCGACCACAAGAAGCAGCAGCCTGCCCTGAGTTACAAGGGGCTAGCGGAAATTCGTGGGGATTGTCAGCTGCACTGTTTTGCTGCTTTACCTACAACTCAGACTATTGTGGTCGTGACATTTCTTGTACCCATAAGCATAAAAAAGCAAATGTCGGGCTTGGTAGTCTAGCGATAATGAGCGTGCAGGAACAGTAGAAGTCGCGAGTTCGAATCTCGGTGCCTTTCTTTTTTGTATTTTTAAGTGCAGTGTGCCATGTTTTTGGCTAAATATACCACTTAATCTTTTACCCTTGTTTTCGTCTGTCTGTTGCAGATCCTTTGCTTCGGGAACGGGGAGATGTATCAAGTTGAAATTTTTTTCACATACAGAGGTCGTGTTCCCTTCACGGTGTAAAATATACAGACCTAGAGGGCACTTTCTGTTGACCTACACTAATGAAAATTAGCAAGGAGCAAGGTTTTACAGTACACGTAAAGGAAAAATCCGAAAACTGGCAATTTGTTATTATATCACACGGAAATTGTTATCCAACATCGAACTTCAAATTACAACATCAGTAGTTCTGCGTTCATGTTGACTGGGTCCCAATACTAAACGTCAAATATCGCGCAAGGAATGGCAGTATTGTGTTTCGGAATGTAGCCGTCATCAGATATCCATATGCGATTACTGCATGTGCATATGTCGTTCAAAGTTGCGTGTGAAGCAAAATTTCGCAGAATAGACGCAGTTAGCCTCAATGCAAAACTTCTAATTACTCTAATAACAGTAATACTTAAATATCTTCAACATTTCGCGGTCCTGTCACCAACTGTATAAACATTAATTTTAATAATGAACAGTCTCAGTTGCACCGTTTATCTAGAATTTACCTGTGTTTCAGTCGGGATAACCCAACCTTCTTCACAATAACATATCTACTGTCTGTCCATAGTGGACATCGCCAAGTTAATACTACTAATTCATAAACTATCGCCAGACTGTAAAACTTATCTGGCACTGCCTCGGCCCCACTTCGCGACCGCGATACGGCAGCCACGAGTGCTGTACTGGATCTCCACTATGAACACACAGTAAACACTGTTATTCTGAAGAAGGTTGAGTTATCCCTACTGAAACCTGGGTAAAGTCTAGGTAAGCGGTGCAACAGAGGCTGTTCATTATTAAAATAATAATACTGGTCGCCTGCTTCCTGCATGACTTTGTCACATTTCATTTTAATAGTATAAAACATTCTCGAAAATCTTTTAATCCGTGGGATCGGTATCTTGCCAGGATCAATGTCGATAACAGGTGAGACTGCTACGGTCGCAGGTTCGAATCCTGCCTCGGGCATGGATGTGTGTGATGTCCTTAGGTTAGTTAGGTTTAAGTAGTTCTAAGTTCTAGGGGACTGATGACCACAGCAGTTGAGTCCCATAGTGCTCAGAGCCATTTTGATAACGGGTGAAAATAGTCGAGATTCTCTACTCCCGGAACGTATGAACTGTCTACATACATAATTAAGTTTGTATAACATCCTCACCGAGCGAGTCCATTTTTTCGTTTTTTTTTTGTATATTATGCAATGTACCTTTTTTCTCTTTTGAAAATGTGTCTTAATGACGTGTAAGATTTGGCAGTTCATGGATGACTGACATGCAATGATTCAAACCCATTACATTCTTATGCCTTGTCTTAAATAACAATGCTGCAATGAGACTGAAAATTGAAACCTATTACAGGGTTGCCACAACTTTCCCCCAAGTGAAAGACCTAAATTGTAAAAAAAAAAAAAGTAATGACCTCTGTGTTTCTGAACGTGTGAACAAAAATCTTAAGTACTAACATCAAAATGTTGTGTAATGAACTGCTTGTAGATGGAGAAAGGAAGCCCAATGGTAGATATGTTTAATTAAGATCACTGATTTTATTTTCATAAAGCGAAACCTATTTGGTGACGAAAATATGCATTTTCTTGGAGTTGCGAGACACATTCCTGAAAGCAGTGATGGTATTTAAAATAATCTCAGAAAAAAAGTAGGCCTCTCGAAATAAATGTACAAGGTGGGGAAGAGGTGTGTCAACCAACACTGTAGGTGACTGCTAATAAAATTATGCTTCTATGTTCGTAATTGTCGGTTATTACTCACTGAGTTATGTCTATTATCTACAGGTATTGTGTGATTCTTTTTCTTTCAATAAATACATGACTTCATAGTGTACAAACTGCCTGCGATTGCCACAAATTTTTTTTTTCTTATCGTCCATTCTTTCAAATATATAAACTACTTTCGAAGTGCCAAAATATACTATAATAAATAAATTTTGTATCAAACGCCGCACTGTACAATGTACTTGCTGTGAGACAGTCACGATGCCCGAAATACATCGCCTGGGGCCGAGGAGGGGCACCACAGTCCTAGGTCCATGGTAGTACCCGCACATTAGTGGCAAACTATGGGCTTTGGATCGGCAGGCCCGATCCGTTAGAGAGACCCACAGAAATGGCCTGCAATTTTGGCCCGCCACGAAAGTCCATTCATGTGGCCAGCCATTCACATGTCACAGTCACCACGTCGATGAAATGAGACCGCGGCGATAACACACGCAACGGGTAACTCGAGCAAATACTCTGAGAGTAGTCAGCAACTCACCGTAAGGATGATCGCTCAGGCACATAGAAAAGACCATCAAACTCTATAACTAAATTTTTGGCTATAGCCTTTGTCAGAAAACGAAAGTAGTTGTGACTTTTTTTTACCGCCAGTTCATTCGTCCAGTTGCGGAAGCTGTCAGGCGCTGACGCCACGCTGCAACACACTACTGCCAGGCGGGCTGCATCGGGCACAGCCCCTGTAAATTAGCAACTGCACAGTCCAGCGAGCTAAGAAAGTTGCAACTCGGTCTGCAGAGGTCCTTGGTGCACACGAGACACTAGAACAGGTGGTGCACACAACCGCGACAGTATCACTGCTGCTGCGGACCTTTCGCTGCATCCACCGTGACTCGTGCGGCCACTGGAGTGTAAGTGTGCCTCCCGGGCAGTCCCGTCGTAGCCGACAATTGGTGCCCAGCATCGACTCCGACTGCACGCCGCCTTCGCTTCCTGTCCACAGTGTTAACTATACAGACGGCGCTTCTACGAAATCGGCAAAGAATTATATACACCATTTAAAGAATATTATGTTTTTGAAGAAAACTACACTGTCAAAAATTCCCTTTAACTAACAGCTAAAATTAAAAACTTTTCCATTTCTGATGATGGTAATTCCGTATCCTTTAACGTAGTTCATTTACTTGTTAACATTCACATTTATGAGACTATTAAAATTACTGATGAGAATCTTCTCCAACACAAAAACCTAATGTACAAGAAATTAAAGATGTCATTAGGTTATTACTTCTGATACTCTCCTACAACTATTTCCAGTTTAACGCTGAAATTTTTTTTACGACCTTAAGCCTTTGCCGTGCCCATTTGTATAACAAGTACGCTTGCCAACAGTTTTGTTAAACATCACAAAAGGCAGTACTTTAAGAAATTGGTGTGACCTGAGCAATTTTCCAGTCTTTAGGTACGGATCTTTCTGTGAGCGGTTGTATATAATTACTAAACATGGAGCTATTGTATCAGCACACTCAGAGGAAATTGACTGGTATACAATCTGGAACGGAAACCTTGCCTTTAATAAGTGATTTAAGCTGCTTTGCTACACCGAGGATATATGCTTCTCATTTTGGCACTTTCTGTTGACTGGGCTTCGGGAATACTTGCTTCGTATTCTTTGCTGAAGGAGTTTCGGAAAACCACGTTTCTTAACTCTACTTTAGTAGCACTGTCATCAGTGACTCCACCGTTACTTTCGCGCAGTGAAGGTACTGATGGCGTCTTGACACTGGTGTACTTCATGCATGACCAGAATCTCTTTGGGTTTTTCGCCAGATTTCGAAACAGAGTTTTGTTGCGGAAATTATCAAGAGCATCTCGCTGTAGTAACCGCTATATTTAGAACTTCTGCAAAACATTGCTAGTCTTGCGGATTTTGGATTCTTTTAGTTTTGGCATGCTTTTTCGTTACTTCTGCAACAGCGATTTCACCCGTTTTGTCCATGGGGGATCAGTACCATCACTTATTAATCTATGTGGTATATATATCTCTCAATTGCAATCGATACTATTTCTCTGAAATCATTCCACATCCTTTCTACGCTTACATGATCAGATCGGAAGGAGTGGAGCATTGTCAGCTTTTTTTAAACAGATGTACTTTAAGTTTCTTTTTGATGGTTGTAGGTGTTACACTATTCAGTGTACGGGCAACTGACTTGTGGTCGCTAATCCCTGTATTCGTCATGATACTACCTATTCATCCAGGAATATTTGCTGCTATGAGGTCAAGTACGCTTTCGTAACCATTTATGCTTCGAGTGGGCTCACGAACTAATTGTTCAAAATAATTTTTTTAGAAAGCATTCAGTACAATTTCGGCTGACGTTTTATGCGTACCGCCGCCTTTAAAGGTATAAATTTTCCAGCATATCGAGGATAGATCGAAATCAACACCGACTATAATTGTGGGAGTGGGGTACCGATTTGAAATGAGACTCACGTTTTCTTTGAACTGTTCAGCAACTATATCCTCTCAGTCGGGGTCGGTAAAACGATCCAGTTTAGTCCGATTGACAAGTACAGCCTCTACCCAAACTATTTCGCAGGAACTATCTACTTCAGTTTCACTACAAGGTAAACTACTTCTGACAGCAATAAATACTCCAGCACCAACTATGTTTAATCTATCCCTTCTGAACGTTGTTAGGTCGTTTGAAAAAATTTCGGCTTAACATATTTCCGGCTTTAGCCAGGTTTCCGTACCTATAACTGTTTGAGCTTCAGTGCTTTCTATTAGGGCCTGGAGCTCTGGTACTTTCCCAACACAGCTACGATAATTTACAACACCGATCGTTTCTACAACCACCTTACTGTGTGTTACCTGCCCCCTTTTAGACAGACGCCATTTCTATGTTTTCCTGAGACCCTCTAACCTAAAAATCCGCCCCCACTACCCGTGTAGTGGACTCCTGACCTATTAAGCGGAATCCGGAAACCCACCACACTATGGCTCAAGTCAAGGAATCTGAGGCCTACACAGTCACATAACCGCCTGAGCCTATGATTCATACCTTCCACTCGGCTCTGCACCGAAGGACCACAGTCGGTTCTGTCGATGATGGTGCAGATTATGAGCTCCGCCTTAAACTCGCTTAACCATATCCGCTAAACAAAAGGAGAGATAATCTCCTCCAATCCAAAGCGACACTAGCCATTGGCACCGACTGGGGCCACCACCTGCAGTTGTGTGCACCCTGTACTCTTCATGGCATCCGGAAGCACTCTTTAGAAATCAGGACTGACTCCCCCACCTTATGCACACTGCCATCCTTCCACACCTTGGCAGCCATGTTACTAAGGGGGCCCAATTACGCGCCTATTATTGGAGTTCCGAACCACCAGCAAACTCACCTTCTGTGAACACCACGAATTTGCGTTCCAAGAAGGTTCCTCTGGAGGCCCTACGATCGGCCCCTCGCAAAGTCTTTCGCTGCCTGCCATACTTTGGAATGATCTCTCACTCGACCACAGGTGAGGGATCAACCTCAGCTCTGCAGACCAACATAAATGTAGGATAATGACATCACTGCTGCTCAAAAATCTGCAGTCAGAGAAGACAACTCCAAATGCAAGGGGAAAAGACACAAGAATGCTATAAGTAAATATCAGAAACTTATCTATTATAAATAACATTCCTAGATGTTGAAAGCGACCGATATTGTTAATTCTACTTACGATGTTTTAAAAGAATTAACTTATATGGTAAAATAAACCAAGTCTGCTTTTCTTCATGGTTACGTGACGTTACGTATATATGTTTTGTATTTTTATTCGTCAATGCCTTCCGTTTAAGCACTCACTCAAGCTAAACAGGTCTCTGCTGCCAAGTCATTATCAATTGTCATTGATGAAGGGTGAAAGCAAAGGAAAGAGTATTCACTTTCTTTTGCCTGATGGCGGATTTAGGGAGTTGGGATGCATGGCAAAAGCGCATTCTTACGCGACTTTTATTTTTACCAAAGTACTTTTATACCGTAACAGCGTTGTGTACGTTGATTATGACTCTATGATCATACTGATATACTAAAAAGGACAACCAAACCAGCATCCACTGCAACGTGGATAGTAGTACGAAAAGATTTGCTTTTACTTTTTAGACATTACTCCTGAGTAGAAAATTCGAAGCGCAAATGACCGTTACAATCGAGTCTGCACAATTCGAAGTTCGAATAATTAACTCGACTTTACTCTAGATGAAATCAGGAAAAATTGAAATAAAATTTTGATTTTTTTTTACTAACGTATTTCCAGTTTTCTTACATGTTATTTGCTTTAGTATTTGAAATGGAAGGTACACACAAATGTTCGAAAATACATAAATTCAGCTTCATTCATTTTTCAATGCTGAACCAACTGTCACGAATGGTTGCTTTTTGTCAGTTAAGTTTCTCATAAAGAACCTTATGTCTTTGGAGCTAGCGTGTCACTCCTTATTTGTATCTGAGACTTCTGTTCCCAGACTAACCGTAAATGTCTTAGCGTTCCGACAAATACCTTTTGTACCCTGCATTGAGTAAGGCAATACTATAAACTTTCGCCTCGCCCGGTCTGCTTGCTCCCGCTTTTTAATACTTATGAGCAACATTATCTTTCCGCTCGATGATCGTTTGCAGCTTGGATGGTGGAATCCCGAAACAATTCGTTACCTGCTACTTCTCGTTGCATTCCACAGCGTCGAAACTCGTTTCTGTTTTACGAATGTCGGAAACTTCCTGGAAAATATCCTAAAGTGAAAAACGTCTACTTTCTCCGTGGTCGAAGTTCCTTGTGTGACAAAATGGCGTCAGATTTGAATCACTATTAATTACGAGACTGACAGTGCGCAAACAAAGGTTAAGTCCACGTGGTTGTCACTTATTGCCTGTATTGGCATATGCGGGTCATTGTTAGGAATCATCTTTATGTAAAATTATAAACTGGTGAAGCTGTTAGCTAGGATTCTCATTTGTGTGTCATTGCGATGAACAGCTTAGGGAGCGCCGCTAGGAGTAACAGAAAATAAAAATATTCGCTGGAATATAAACGAAAATCTATATTGAGTTTAAACCTATGACACATAGGAAGAGTTCGTCTCAGGACTTGTAAATATGCTCTAAATTACAGAAAACGTGAGAAAAGCCCTCCCAGAAGCCTAAATAGGGCAGCGCTGAGAGAAGGTGACAGCTCCCTCAGAGTCGGAAAAAAAGGAAGAAATTGCGCAACGCGATAACGTACTCAAAGGCTATATCGTACCCCAGCCACTGAAAAGTCCAAAATTGTGAGTGTGACCACTGTAATAAAGATATTGTTAACTAAATTTCATATTAATATGAAACACATGTTACGATTTTATCCCGACGTTTTCACGAAAACTCTACGGCCCAGACCTGAACTGCACACACAGAAATTTATTTGCAACGGATTAATAATATGCTGTGGTATTTCGTGCACTGTTAAAACAACTGATGAAACAGACAGAATTATCTGGTGTAAGCTAGGCGTTGACTTGTAATTATAGAATGTCTGCGGGTCGTTTTCATATGACAGTCGCCTCGATTAGTGAAGAAGTTGCTTCGGTTTTCTCGAGGCATTTGGGAACAGGTTGAAACAAACGATTAACAACCGTCGACTGCATACAGTCGCAAAGGCTGATTTCAAATGCCTTTGCTAACTGTAAAGCTACTTCACCTCGGTAGGGGGGACAGCTACTAGTCGGAGGTAAACACTTCCCCCTCACAGCGTTCTAATGTTGCCGGCTACACTATGCCACTCAGCGTCCAATGTAAACACAGCCGACAACAGGAAGTGTGACAGGACTACCAGACCGAGTTCAGAGCAGGAAACGGCCGGGGTCCCCGGTGGTCTAGTGGTAAGGGGGTCTGGAACGTTCCAGCGCCTCGGCTGGGGCTATTCGCCCCAGCCGGGCCGGGGTTCAATCCCCGGCCGGCGCTGGAATTTTCAGATTTCCGAACACTAGCCTCCACCTCTGCCCTGGCATGTGGCGCATGCCGGGCACCCCCGTGGGGTCCGTGCTTCGGATCCCACGTGGAGCTCACTCCCTCACTACAAAATATACCTCATTATGCTGCTGCAATCACTTATTTTAAATTTCAATACGCACACTTTCTTCACCAGACCACATCTACATATATTTTCCAGGTACTTTCTACATAAGACATCTCACTGTCGCAAGAAACTGCATAGTATCATGAACATTTGTAGGATTGCAACAATGAAATGAAATCCTCACTAAAAAAAACTAATAAGTTTTATTTTCCTTTTTGTGCTAAATGCTGCTAAGATAAATACCAAAACAGCTTTCATTTTCTTGTAGGTAATTATGAAAGTAAGTTTGGCTATAATACTGAATAAATTATCTAAATGTCAAAGAAATGCAAAATATTATATCAATACCATCACACAAGATATTTTCAGGTGTCTCAGTCTGCCTTTTCTTTTTATTATCCTGATTGATTATACGATAATAAATAAATTCTGTATCAGAAATCGTTTCGTAACCGCTCACACTCAGTGCCATTTATAAGTGTATATTGTCAGCAATTGTAGTTTCAAAACGAACACAGGCCTTTTTTTCAAATTATTCAAGTGTCTAAATGAGATTAAGATAGGATACAGGTCACTAATGAGATAAACTCTTTGTTTGTATGATACAGGATAATTCTCCTGGTCTTATGTCAGCTGAATGCTAAATTAAACAGTTAACATTTAAAAAAACGAATTTTACTGACAGGTCTACATGTCTCATATAATATTTCTGTTGGTAGTTTCATGACAACCTCTCAGGCTCAGCTTTATATAAAAGTATCTTGCAGGTCAGAAAAGAAATTTTATTACTACCTCTACAGATTCAGTTGGTCTATTGTTGTTGTACTATTGTTGCATTGCGAGAGAGAGACTGCTACTATAGCTGTTTTCTTTTGCTATTAAATTCCGTGCCATATCTCCATTCTAAATGCTAAAAGGCGTGGATAAACTTTTAGCAATACTATTTCCTTTTCACCACATCGCTGCTAGGTGTCGCTACTGGTCCCTCACACAGTCAGTTGTCTGTAGCGCAGGGCTTCGCTACCAGAGGGCTCTAGCGGAGCTGGCGACGACTCACTCTGCCGGGATTTGCTGCTCCACTCCTGAACGATTACGCCAGCTAAGATACCCGCTAAATCCTCACACTAAACGAGAAGCGTAATAGCACCAATGCCACATAAGGCAAATCGTGATCAGCGAAACCACCACTATTATAACTGCTTGCTGAAAATACTGCTACAAACTATTTAGAGCGGAAGGGAGCACCTTACCGAAGCCGATCTAGAGGAAAATCCATTTGGAATGAACAGAACCCATATCTATAACATCTTTAGATACAGAAACTTTTGACAATGTTGACCAGAATATGCAGTTTGAATTTAAGATGCAACCAGGAATAAAATATAGCGAGAGAAACATTACTTAGAACTCCACCAGAAATGAGACAGAGGCTGTACAAGTCGAAGGACATAAAAGTAAGGCAATACGTGAGAAGTGAGTGAGACAGCGTTCTAGTCCATTGCCTGATGTTATTCATTCTATATGCAGGGTGTTTCACACTACTCGGGACTGTACAGGCGATTTAACTGATCAAGTTTTACATAGGAATCTACTTCTGAAAACGTCATCTTGCGATGCTACAGAACGTCAAAGTTATAGGAACCGGCATCTACAAAAATAGATGGATCCCACGAAGATGTTACAAACTTTCTAAGATGATGCAGATGGATAAATGCGTACATTTGTGATTATGTCCTTGCACCGGAAAATTATAACAGAAAACCTTTCTGTTACCTCTGACAGCATGTAACGTTATCGTTGTTGCTAGGATGTAGGACAGGAAACTTGCAGAGGCGGTGGTATGGAACGAAAGAAGAAAACAATCTGCAGTACACATAGGCTGTAAGATCCATACATGATGAACCATGAGCACTTGTTCATCATCGCTTGCGTGAAAGCCATCTCCACTATTGAACAAGTGCTTACAGCTCCAGAATTATGCAGTTTAGAGTCCATGTTTACTGCACTTTTTTTCTTGTTTCGGTCTATACTGCCGCCTCTGAACGTTGCCTACCCTACAATCCTAGCAACAACAGTACCAGTACACGTATTCCACTGTCAGAGGCAGGATAACGATTTTCACTTACAACTTTCGACACGTTTGTTTCCATCATACTAGGAAGTTTGTAACACAATCACGGATCATCTTGCATATACATACATTTACCGGAGCTGGCGCCTGTGACTTTGATGCTCCACAGCGTCGGTGGGTGACGTTCGCAGGCATGAGTTTCTAAGTAAAACTGCAAGCTCTAGAAGTGTTGTGGCTCAGTGGTCTGAAGAAGATGATTCTTGCGAGGAAGGAAATGTATTTGAAGATGCAAGTAGTGAAGAATTAGCCAATGAACCTGCAGATGTGAATATTGAGGCAGATGGCAGTCCTTCCGATAATATTACTTCATCAGAGTCTGAAAATGGAGCACCACCACAAAAAGGTATAGAAGACCACACATACATTAGTCGGAATGGAGCGATTTGGAAATTAGATCCTCCTGCAACTTTTCGTACGCCTGTCCATAACATCGTAAAGAAGGCACCTAGTCCAGCCCTTGGTTTGAATACCTGTAAACCTAAGGATGCCTGGGACTATTTCATCTCCAAGGAAATGATCATCTGCACAAATATTGAAGGCAGAAGAGTGGCTGCTTTACGTGGAAAAACGTTTTGCTTCCTGGAATGGTGGGTTTTCTTGGTCTTTTACTGCTTTCTGGTGATGAGAAGACTTGGGATGTCCTTATTAGAGAATTATTCTAGGATGAAAAGGAAAATCCTACATAGAAGGCTACCTTGCCAGTAAATAGATTCGAGGATATAAGGAGAATGATTAGATTTGATGACAGGCGTACCCGTGAAGCTCGATCTGCAGATGACGCAGCAGTTCGCTATGTATGGGAACTATTTCTTGACAAGTGTAGAAATAGAATGAATCCCAATCATTCGCTCACAGTTGACGAACAGCTAGTCCTAATCCGTGGAAGATGCAGCTTCACCCAGTATATGCCCTCTGAACCAGCCAAGTGTGGCATAAAAATATTTTTGTTATGTGATCATATGCTTTAGAGGGAACTGTTTACACGAGAAGGAAGCCCCATGAATTTATTCAGAAAAATCTTGGATTGAATGTAGTGAAAGATCTTGCTAAAAGCATTCAATGATCATCAAAAAATATTACCGTTGACAACTTCTTTACTAGTGTGCTTCAGAAGCAAATTACAGTGGTGGGAACAATCAAACAAAATAAACCAGAAATTATTAATGAGATGAAACCATCTGTCTCAAGAGCAATTCATTCCTCTTTATTTGCATTTATAGGTGTCATTACAATGGTGAGTTATCTTCCCAATAAGAAGAAGTCTATAGTTCTCATTAGCACAATGCAATACGACAGAAACATTGATGAAACTCATGCAAAAAAGAAACCAGATGCAATAAACTTCTATAACTCTACGAAGGGTGGAGTAGATAAATGGACCAGAATATTCGTTATTACACTTGCAAGAGACGAACGAGAAGATGTCCATTTGCATTATGGATGAATATGATGGACATCGCAGCAATGACCACTGAAATTTTATTTTCCGCCCAACATCTGACATACCATAGTGGAAGAAGTAATAAAAGGCGTTTGTTCCTAAGAGGTTTAGCAGAGGAAATGGTAAGACCTCTAATGGAACTTCATATTCAGATCCCTAATCTTCCAAAGAAAATCGTTGATGATATGCGAAGATGTCATATTGCCAAACCAACTACATGTTTCAGGAAAAAGAAGAAGATGCAATTATTGTCCATATAAGAAACACAGGAAAAGTGCTATGACATGCATTAAGTGCAAACCCAACTTTTGTAAGGAACATAGTGGCGTTCTTTGTGCTTCTTGTTTGTCACATGTTGAAAACTAAGAAAGATGCAATTTTATGTGAACAATGAATAATAACTTTTTATAAAAATATTGCCTATACACATAATACTGTGAATAATGAGCATGTTTTAATTGAAGAAATTGGTTGTAATAAGTGTTTTAAAATGTAAACTGCAAGTTATAAGTGAATTAATAAAATAATTTGTATATGTTGTTTGTAAAGGAAAGTAACTAATAAAAATTCACTCTTAGAGTTTTATATATAAGAAATGTTAATCAGGCCCACCAGATCCTGTCACTGTATCTTAGGAATCTTGCGATATGACAAAAAATTTGACAGAACGAAATTTAACTCCAAAGAATGAATATGTGGAAAGAGGAAAATTTTAAATTAGGTCAGGGCCTTGGAGGCCCTGCATATGCATTCACGTGTGTTTTCGGCACCATGCATCCTAGCGTTAAGAGAAACAGAATGTTTGCATAAAGGCAAACCGCCGGGCTGTCCCCGAGTGAATGATACAGACGTCGAACGCATCCGCCACAGTTTCACGAGGGGTCCGCAGAAATCCGTTCGCCGTGCAGCTCGACAGCTCAGCACGCCCCCGATGTCCGTCTGGCGTCTATGCGTCGACGTTTCTGCATCAAACAATATTAAATTCAGCTACTGCGAGCTGTTCGTGAGGGTGCTAACATCGTGTGAAGTTCCGTAATTTCACTCTTGGCAAGGTGGAGCATGGCTGTTTTCACCCACAGTTAGTGTTTAGTGACGAGGCAACACTCCATTTACATGGAGAGGTGAACTGTCATAATGTGACAATATGAGGTACGGGACAACCACATGAAGTTGTACAACATAAAATATACTCTCCTAAATTTAATATTTGTCTTATGTATTCCTATTTTTTGTCTGCATCCTAGATATTTATAGGCATCTGATTATTCCAGCGCTTCTATGCAGTCGCTGTGGTTATCCAATATGTAATCTTCTTGTTTAGTGTGTTTTCCCTTGTCTATGCTATTTTTCTTACATTTGTCTGTTCCAAAAGCCATATTTATATAATTGCTGAATACTTATGTTATCTTTAGTAATTGGTTGAGTTGTTGATTTGTTGCTGCCAGTAGTTTTAGATCATCCATGTGTGGGTATGTTCCAGTAATATTGTATCCATAATTTGTATTATTTAGCATGTTGGATAGTGGGTTCAGAGCAAGGCAGAACCAGAAAGGACTTAATGAGTCTCCTTAGTATATTCGACGCTTAATCTGTATTGGCTGTGATGTGATATTATTTGAATTTGTTTGGATATTAAGTGTCGTTTTTCATTACTATGTTTAGGAACTGTATCAATTTAGGATCTACTTTGTATATTTCCAAAATTTATAGTAACCATGAGTGGGGTACACTATCAAAACCTTTTCAGTAATCAATGTATGTGTAGTGTAGCGTCCTTTGTTTAGTTTTAGCTTGATATGTTACCCCTGCATCTATTATCAGGTGCTCTTTACATACTCGTGCTCCTTTGCAACAGCCTTTTTGTTCTTCATTTATAATTTTGTTCTGTGTTGTATGTATCGTTATTTTCTGTGTAATGACTGAAGTTAATATTTAGTATATTGTTGGTAGGCATGTCATGGGGCAATAATTTGCTGGGTTTGCTGTGTGTGCTTGATCTTTAGGTTTCAGACAAGTTATTCCTTGTGTATGTGTATCAGGGAATGTGTATGGGTCTGCAATGTAACTGTTAAATTATTTAGTTAGATGTGAATGTGTTGACGTGAACTTCTTTAGGCAGAAATTTGCTATTTTATCTTTTCCAGTGGTTTTCCAATTGTGTGTAGAATTAATTGCTTTGGTCGCTTCATGTTGCAAAATTATCACTTCAGGCATTTGTGGTATCATCTTTTATGTCTCTGTTTTCGCTTGTATCCACCGTGCATGTCTTTTATGTTGTACCGGGTTTGACCATATGTTGTTCCAGAAGTGTTCCATGTCTGTTATGTTTGGTGGATTGTCTATTTTAATGCGTGTGTTATCTATTGTCTGGTAAAATTTCTTTTGGTTTGTGTTGAATGTTTGGTTTTGTTTCCTTCTATTTTCACTTTTTTTGTATGTTCTAAGTCGTTTGGCCAATGCTTCTAATTTCTGCTTCTTTTCATCTAATTGCTCTATCGCTTCTTGTTGTGAGATTTTACCTAACCTTTTTGGTTTTTTATATGATATTTCTTTTCTTAGAAATTGTGTTAGCTGTCTGATGTCTTCTCTCAGTTTTTCTATTCCGATCTGTAGCCTGTGTTGCCATGCAGGTTTTGTGGGTTTCTTCTGTGTGTTGGTTGGTTCTGATGTCTGTCTAGTGTGTAAATTTAGTGTAGAGAGTGCTCCTATTTAAACCAGTAGTTGTAACTCTCCCATAGTTGTGTTTCCATTTATTTTGTTGTGTATGATTGTGTTGATAGTTTTTATTGTTGTTTCGACTTGTGGGTGTGGGTGTATGCAAGAATGGTCTAATGTCTGCATTTGTGTCTTTGTATTCTGTATATGTCAGCTGAAATTTTTCTTTTATATCTAACATGTGTGTCACTTCGTGTTCTATTTGTACTTGTTCTGGTGGCAGTCTTAAGATTTCGTTTTCCTCTGATTGTTTAATTGATGCGTGTTGTTCTTTGTTTGTTTGCTCTGGGATGTGTGAGTCCATTACTGTATTATTTTCTTCTTCTTCTGATTGGGCATTATTTTGTTCCAGTATTTGTTGTTCTCGTTGTTTGATGTTTTCTAATTCTGATTATTACACGGATCTGATCAGCTAGTCGTTGTTCTGTTAAAAATTTTAAATCTGGGCATCTGGTAGGAAATGTTGTGTATACTTGTGATCTGTATCCAGTTGTATTGGTTGCTAGGTTTGTTGCTTGGTATTATTATTATTTCGTTGTTGTTCTGTTGGTTAAACGTGTGTGTAGCGTTGCCAGGTTACTTACTACAGTAATTTTTTTTTTTTTTTTTTTTTTTTGCCTTTGCTAGAGCCGTCTTTTAAGTTTGCAGGAGCCACCGCTAGTTGCTTCTTTTGGACTGCGACATTACTGTTCTTTCGAAATGTGCCGTTTGTTACTCTTAAAACCAACATGGAGAGCTCCCCAGCGGTGGGGTCGACTTTTTGAAACCAAATAAGCGGTAGTGTAACTCAAGACCCCCCAGTATCAGACCCTGCATCCAGGTGGGCCTCCGTTTGCAAGTAACTGACGCAGAAGAGTTTGGAATTTTGCGTCATGCTATATAGCGTTAAGGAAGTCTTATTCCATAGTCTTGTTGCGTGTCATAATGGTTAGGACAGAAGCTTAACCATGCCTCGTCAGGTGCAGTAAAATTTTTTTAAAATCCTTATCGAAATGACTTTGGTGCCTATTTTTACTCAATTTATTGTTTTAAATGTAATTTCTTTCGTTCTATTCCTTTGTCACATCGTTTTAATCACCGTATGAACTTTTCCATTTGTTTCATTTTTCTTTGCATCATTCTTCTTCCAATCGGAATTTTTGTGAATGTGTATTTTATTGTACCTATCTGTTTGACTATTCAATTACTTCAAAACTCCGATAAATTAATTAAAAAAACAAAAGACGAAATAATCTATTTATATTGACTGTGCATTAACGTGAAAAACGTATTTTTCATTACAAGACGTGCCTTTTTCTGCATGGTAATCGACATACAAATATTTAAAACATTACCTAAATTCTTTGTGTACTATGGAAGTGTATGGTAGATGATGATATGAATGAGAGAAGGTTTTCTAAGTAAAACAAAATTCAAGCAATGTGAGAAATCGATATAATGAACACAATAACGAAAACACAGGGCCATAAAAATAGGAGAAATTAAATCGGAATTAGTACATGAAGATAATTAAAAGTTCACGAACAAATATTTCCAGTGGAAAATGGATGATAAGAAGAAAAATTAGACCAAATGAAGAAGTTCATATCACTATTGAATCACGTGACCGAGGAGCGGAAATAAAAAAAAAATATATTTACATCAGTTGAATGAAAATGATTATCAATATCACTTCGATAAACACCTAGCATAGATTTCTTCCTCTGGTGAGATTCGAACCCACAACCTCATGCATGTGAAGCTAGTATCCTTTCCAATACCCTCACAACCTAGCTAGGTCATTCGGCTTTCTTCACGTTATTGAGTCTCACACAAAATTCCGAATTTCTTTTCTCGTCAGTTCCTCGAAAACGTCTACCCACCAGGATGAATGGCTGCACTGTGTGATACTTGGGTGCTTAACCTACATAACCGTATAGATGGTTACAGAAAGTCGATCCTACCCCTGGAGAAATCTCCTTGTAAGACATAACGAAAGAGTGCCGCCGTTTCATTATATCTACTGATACGGTGGTCGACACACAGTTAGTAGTGTAGCCATAGTAACACAAACGGTCTGAAAACTGCACGATCTAAGCAACGAGGGACTACCTCGCACTTAGTCCAAAGGAAAATCTCCAGAATTACTAAAAGACTTGTAGCCAATGAACCGAGTCCCCTGAAGTCATTTAGTCCGTAGCGACTGCTGAGAACCTTCAGAGCAGTCATTAGGATTCGCACTCTACTACTTCGATGTTACACGTTCGGTGTCCTACTCTATGGAGCTGAGTCATGGACTGTATTAGGCATTTGAAATGCGATCGTATGGAAAAATATTAAGGATACCATCGACAGATTTAGTCAAAAGTACGGCGGTACGAAAATGTAGAAATTCTCAACAGCATCCAGAGAGCAGAACTCGATTGTTTTGGTAGCGCAATTCCGCAACAACAAATAAAACCTGTTGAAATTAATAATTCAAGGAAACATTAATGGCCGGCAGTCTGGACGAGCGTTTCTAGGCGCTTCAGTCTGGAACCGTGCGACCGCTACGGTCGCAGGTTCGAATCCTGCTCCGGAAATGGGTGTGTGTGATGTCCTTAGGTTACTTAGGTTTAAGTAGTTGTAGGTTCTAGGGGACTGATGAGCTCCGATGTTAAGTCCCATAGTGCTCAGAGCCATATGAACCATTTTTTGAAAGATTAATGGAATATGTGATCCACGACGCATAGGACTAACCTGGCTAAATAACTCAAACCAGCAGTTTGGGTTCAGCACTGAATCAATGTTCTGAAAAACCATGGACGGACAACAGATCATGCTATCGATCGGCAGTGTTACTGGAGGACGAGGTACTTAAGAGAGGAAGAATGACAATGCTTAAAAATTACATAAATGCTCACCATTAAATTTAATACTCCACTCATATAATCGCGCTAGCTGCCATTAAAATTAATCTGCAATTGGCATACAGTTAAAATTTTTTGAACCTAGTGCTCTTAACAGCACTCATGTCACCACTTATTTTAATCAATGTATTTATTTTCTCAGACATCCACCGTACGAGGACGCACTGAAAAGTAATGTCGACAGATGTTTTACGTGAAAACTCTCAAAGCTTTTTAAATAAAACAAACTTCATTAACATTCTACATTGTATTCTTCACGTCTATAAATTTATTTCTCAAGACACTCACCCTCGGAACCAGCAAAATTTCCCCAACTAGATACTATTTTGTTGACACCGTCACAGTGTACTGTTTGACTATGTTAACAGAGCCACAACCTTACCTCTGCTTGCACCGCTTGAAACAACTGAAGTGCTCAAAGGTTTTCTTAGTTTTGCGATAGACGAAAATCGAGACTGTGTGTAGGATGATCGACGGCAGTGCAAGGACGTCGGCTTGCTGCAGATGCCGCAGCGATCGTGTGTAGTTTGGCACTGCCGTGCTCAAGGAGAGTGTGCTCCACATGCGGACGAAGTCTTCGAATTCGTTCTTTTAGTTTTGTGAGCTCTTTCTCACCCACCAACATAGTCACTCAGATAAGAGAGGTAACTATCCAAAATAAGGATAAACACTTGTTACAAAACGCTCCTTACGCAAAATCAGAGGGCTGCAGATATCCAAAGTAAAGATGTAGAATGTTACTGACTTCATCAAATAAAACAGACCGAGTCATTATCTTCTCAGCACGCCGTCGTGTTATAAGCACAAAAATCCAAAAAATTGTTTCAGAGCAAAGTATGCTGTATTTTTAAGTGAAGATCTTTGTAATGTACATCTGTATTAAACGTTATGCTGGTGATATATGGTGACAATGCGTATTTATATTTACAATGAAGAGAGATTGACCAGTGGCCAATATACAACAAAAACCAAGTTGTCAGATGGATATTAACTGCAATGGATTAGTGGAGAAATACAGGGATGAAGAAGTAGTTCGATTGTCTTGCCGCATGTATGCTGTAGAGCACATCTTCCACCGGACTGCCTTGATGATGCATGGATGGTAACAGCGTAGTAAATGCCCAGTGACGAAAAGGTCATGAATTCGTAGACTATATAGTCAGTCAATAGATGGAAAATCCTAGTACACCATCTGAAATGTGGAATTGGTGAAGACAGACAGTCGACCGAAATTATATCGAAATAAATTCATTCTTAACTTGTCTTCAGTTGCGTTAGGTAACACCTCGATAGCTAACACATCTGCGTTCAGAGAATTTATTTCGAAGTGATTTCGGTCAGCTATGTACCGTCATCAATTCGATGCACAGGACCATGAATGCTGTCGAAGTTTGGCGTAGCAAACGATACTCAATAAGGCAAAGGTATCTTAACCTACAATTTCTGATCAATATGCTAAAGGAGAATGTAATAAAATCAATACCTGAAATTTAAAAAAATGTAATCCGTCGGTTAGCCTCTTCAGTGAAAGAGATTAAAAATAAATCCGTGTTGAAAAGGAGTTAAAAGATATTTTAAGAATACATAATGACTTGGTGGATTTAAGGAGTTTAAAATTTACGTCATTCGTACGAAAAGTTCGTAAAATAAGACAGAAGTAATGTTGCAGAACAGAAAATGTAAAAAATAATATTTTTTTAAACACGGCTATGCACAGCCTTAAGCCTAGATAAAATGTGGAGGGGCGATCTTATTACAAAACAACAGGCAGAGCCTCCCCATTGTCGCGGCTTCCTTTGCAGGTCGGAGAAACCGCAGCTAAAATGTATGTGGCCAGAAACACCACGTTGACTCACGGCCGCAGAAGCCCATGACACCCTTTAAAAGGCGGCGAGGCATCTCGTACAGTAGTTATATGAGAGTGAATTTATTCCTCGCTCCTCATGAGACATTATCAAACTTATTTTCCTGCTTCTGGAGTGTCTACAGCGAGTATGAGGGAATCCCGAAACGTGACATCTTACTTTTGTACTGCTCTTCGTTCCACACCTTCAAGGACAAACTTCTTTTCTGTGGCACTCGAACACTTGTACTTCTTCGATGTCATTTTCACGGCGGATCTATGTACTGTGCTTATGCTTTATTGAGAAAACACGTAAATTTTTCAAAGTGTTTAGAGATGAAACGATTATCTTAATAACCGATAAAACAATTCCAGATATCGAGTATTACGTACCGGCTGGCACTTCATTACGAAATGTTTACGGGGCTGTCTGTTATGACAGTCGCTTCCGTTTATGGAATGTACCGAACACAGGAGGTTTCTTCGGTAAACAGAAGTTCTTACATGGGTCTTGACAACACGATCGAATTACAGAGGTTCAAATAGTGAGACGCGACTGTGTGGAACTGCATAGGCAGATTTCGGTCTCTGGAAATAATTGTAACTCAACTAAGGACTTTATAGCGACACGAACGTCAGCCGGGTAAATAAGTCCCACACTAAGTGGACATCCAGCGGACGCAGGTAAACACTTCCTGTTACACCACGCCACTGCTGCCTCGGTGTAAACACGGAGGACAGCAGGAAGTGCACGACCACTAGCTGGACTCCAGAGCAGGAAACAGCCGGGGTCCCCGGTGGTCTAGTGGTAAGGGGGTCTGAAACGTTCCAGCGCCTCGGCTGGGGCTATTCGCTCCAGCCGGGCCGGGGTTCAATCCCCGGCCGGCGCTGGAATTTTCAGACTTCCGAACACTAGCCTCCACATCTGCCTTGGCATGTGGCGCATCTCAGGCACCCCCGTGGGGTCCGTGCTTTGGATCCCACGTGGAGCTCACTCCCACACTACAAACTGTACCTGATTATGCTGCTACAAACATTTAAAATTTTAATTCGCACACTTTCTTCACCAGACTTCATCTACATATATTTTAAGGTATTTAATATATCTCACTATCAAAAGAAACTGCTTGGTATATTTGTAGGATTACAACTATGAAATAAAACCCTTACAAAAAAAAAAAGATTTTGTTTTCCTTCGTGTACTGAATACTGCTGAGGTTAATACCCAAACATGTGCCATTTTCCTGTAGTTACCAGTGAATATTCGAAAAAAAGGTTATCATACTGATTCATATATTACATACTGTATTTCACACATTCTCAGTGCTGAAAAAGCAATAATTATTTCAACGTCATAAGAAAATACAAAATATTACATCAATAGCAAATCACAAGCCAACGCTGTGTTATTTTTAGTATCATGATTGACTATGTGATTAATAAATCCTGTATAAGAAATCGTTTCGTAATAGTTGACAATATCTTTTAAAAATACTTTTCACTAATTGCATTTTCAAAAACGAACAAAGGCCTTCTTTTTTCTCAAATTATTCTAGTATCAAAATGAGATGTTTGATGTGACACAGGTCACTAAAGAGATAAACTCTTTTTTGTATGAAAAACGTTATTTCTCGTGGTTTTATGTGAGCTGAATGCTGAACCAAACAGATAATACTTAACGTTAACAAGAGGAATTTCTTGGGGATTTCACTAACAAGCCCATATATTTGATATAATATTTCGATTAATAGTTATATGACAACCTCTCTGCCTCTACTTTATGTAAAAGTATCTTTTGGATCAGAAAAGAAATTATGTTACTACTTCTATGAGTTAAGTCTGGTTGAATGAAAGAGATTGTAAAGGCCTTAGCCGAAGATGCAGAATGTTACCTTCTCTGCAAGGCATTTGCCATCAGTAATGAGTGAAACTGTAAAATAGGAAAAATGGATGACAAACGTCTATTACTGTTGTACTATTATATCACTAACGTTGCATTGCATAAACTTACTTACAGTTCTCGTTGCTGTTCAATATTCTTTAACTCACTATACCGTGCGATTATTTTGTTAACATTTAATATAACAGTAGCCCTGTTCCGAGCCACATATCCATTTTTAATGCTTAAAACTGTGGACAAAACTATTAGTAATACTAAATTACGAAGAGGGAATGATGAATGTAACATGCTGCATACATTAATGTCGCTCGAGATGTAGTTTGCATTATATGTTACGAGAACAGAATTATTTTGTAATGTGTGAAATACACAAAAATACGGTAACAGACAAACCTAGCAGTGATGCCGTAGTCTGTTTTGTAATAATAGTGTAAAGGAAGAAATAAACAGCAACTAGACATTTAAGTCACTCAATATTCGCGGCCATTTTGCGGTTCATCACTTCGCTGCTACGTGTCGCTACTAGTACCTCACACACTTCGTTGCCTGTAGTGCAGAGCTTCGCTACCAGAGGGCTCTATCAGCATCGGCGAGGACTCACTCTGTCGGCGTTTGCTGCTTCACTGCTCAACATCTATGCTCGCTGATATGCTGCTAAAACTTCAGAATAAACGAAAAAAATAACACCAAATATGGCAAATAGTGATAATTGTGAATACTACTGAACCATCTCTTTCATACGTCCTGGCTGAAAATACTGATCCAAAGTATTTACAGAGGAATGGAACACATTAGAGGAGACGAGCTATAGGAAAATCGAACACACTAGCCGCTAGAGATCGGTTGAAGAATTTCAACCCATATTTATAACATCTATAGATGTAGAAAATAACTTTTCACAGTTTTGACCAAAATATAGTTTGAATTTAAGATGCAACCAGCGATAAAATACAGTGAGCGGCATGTTATCTAGAACTCTGCCAAAAATCAGCCAGCAGATGTAAGACTTATAAGAAAGCTGGTAGTTGATAGTTGAGGAGGGAGAGAGAGAGTGAGTTTGCATACAGAAAGTTTCACACGTCGTGCGACACACTTATCGCGTTTGTAGAGGGGACCTACCTGGGAATCGATGTCTGGAAACGTCATCCAGCGAGGCTACAGAGTATCAAAGTTACAGGCGCTGTAGTCTGTAAAATGTGTGTACACAGGGAGATCCAATGAAGATGTTAGCAATTTTCTATGATGATGGAGATGGATAAATTTGAGGTTATGTCCCTATAACGAAAAATTGGAAGAGAAGACATTCCTGTTACGTGTGACAGTATGTACCGGTAGTGTTGCAGCTAAGATGTAGGGCAGGAAACTTTCAGAGGTGGTAGTATGGACCGAATGTCCAGTACACATGGGCTGTAAAATGCATACCTTAAGAGCTGTGAGGACTTGTTCATCTTCGCTAGCATAAAACATATCTCCACTGTTGAACAAGTGCTCATAGCGCCTCAGGTATGCATTTTGTAGCCCATGTTTACCGGACATTTTTTTCTTACTTTGATCCATACTACCACCTATGAAAGTTAGCAACAACAGTACCAGTACTTGTATTCCGCCGTCAGAGGTATGATAACGATATTCCCTTGTAACTTCCGGAACATGATACATGATCAAATTGATAAATAATCACGGCATCACACTCTACTTACATACATTCGCCGGGGCTGGTGCCTGTATTTTGATGCTCTGTAGCCTCGTTAGATGACGTTTGCATGCATGAGTTACTAGGTAAAATTGCAAGCTCTAGAAATGTTGAACACCTTGTATAAAGAAAGCAACATACGAAACGAACGAGATATTTGGGAAATTAATCGAAGATAAGAAAGAAGAAATAGAAATTGTTTCCAAATCGACCTTTCATTTCGCTGCTGCTGATTTGAAATTTCGTGGCATTTATTCGCTCTGAAGAGGATCGTTCAAATGATGGTCGAAATGTCGTTATTTTAGTTGTTTCACTGTTGTATAATGACATGGCCTAGTACCCAAAATGATTTTCTTAAATTTGTTTGTAGGAATTCTATCGCTTCTCAACGATATTTTCAGAATGATAGTAGTATTTTTTCCTACACCTACCAACTTTAATAGTGCTAGAAATGATGAAAATATTACCTAATACTTTTTGATATGGAGATAGAGACGGTGCTTGGTTTTAATGATAACAATATACAGGAAAATTCAGCCATGTTTCTGCGAAGTAGCATTACGCCGAAATTCTGAAATACATCCGTATATTTCGAATGTGGTACAACAGCTGTAGGTAGGAGACGAGGTACTGCAGAAGTAAAGCTGTTTAGACGGGGCGTGAGTCGTGTTTGGGTAGCTCAGATGGTAGAGCACTTGCCCATGAAAGGCAAAGGTAGCGAGTTCGAATCTTGGTCCCGCAAAGAGTTTTAATCTGCCGGGAAGTTTCATATCGGCGCACACTCCGCTCCAGAGGGAACTAATTCTGGAAACAGCTGTATAGTTACTGGAGGGATACAGGATGTTCCAAAATCACGTTAAAAACTTCTAGGGAAATGAGTAATGATATTTTGAAGAGGAGCCCATGTATGGAAAGGTATATCCGTGCTACAGCCGTATGAATACACCTTCGCTAATGTGGTATGCAACAGGGTTATAATCACTGGGGGGGGGGGGGAGGGGGGTTACTTACGTCGGATCGTATGATGTCATTTGACAGCTGTCTCCTCTCTGACCTGGTTCGAGTCTCGTTCATGTTTCTGTGAGTGTTAGAGGAACATTGCTGAGTACACTTTTGCCGAATATACCGACACGAGTATTCTGTGTGGCGAAGCTCACAGAACTGGAAGAGCTGCTGGTCGCGTTTATCAAGATCGTTGTCCACAGCGTCTGACTCCTCCCCACACGCTTTTCGTTACCATTGCACAACGTCTTCGAGTAAGGGTGCCTTCAACGTCATCAGGTGCGTGTGTGGTGCCCGTGGAAACGCAGCGCACGCGAATTGGAAAATATATTTATATGGATATGGTGTCTGTTCTTTCGGACATGTCCGAAAGGACGCTACGAATGTAGTGTGTGGTCATACATAGGTGAGAAAGTGGGTCTCGCGGGAGGCGTGCGAGAGATAATTCCTGTAGTCTCACTATCCTCTGTGCCGTCGGTGGCTCAGATGGATAGATCGACTGCCATGTAAGCAGGAGATCCCTGGTTCAAGTTCCGGTCGGGGCACACATTTTCACCTGTCTTCGTTGATATCTATCAACGCCCGTCAGCAGCTGAAGGAAATAATATCATTCTAATTTCAAATTGGAAAAGGCCCTCCTGTAAAAACAGTGTCTCTGAAGACCGATTTTTTTGATTCTTTGGTTATTAAAGAGTGAAACTGTAGAACAATAGATGTACTCGGCCACATCTACACTGAAATGCCAAAGAAACTATTATAATAATGCGTATTCAAACACAGAGATATGTAAACAGGCTTAATATGGTGCTGCCGCCGGCAACGCCTATGTAAGACATGTGTCTACCGTAGTTGTTAGATCGGTTACTGCTGCTACAATGGCAGGTTATCAAGATTTAAATGACTTTGAACGTGGTTTTATACTTGGCGCAAGACCGATGGGACACAGCATCTACGAGGTAGCGATGAAGTGGGGATTTTCCTGTACGACCATTTCACGAGGGCACCCTGAATATCAGCAATCCAGTAAAACAATAAATCTCCAACATCTCTGCGGCCAGAAAAAAAATCCTGCAAGAATGGAATCTGAAGAGAATCGTTCAGAGTGGCGAAAGTGCAACCCTTCCGAAAATAACTGAAAATTTCAATGCTTGACCATCAACAAGTATCAGCATGCGAACCATTCATGGAAACATCATCTACATGGGCTTTCAGAACCGAAGGCCCACTCGTGTACCCTTGCTCGCTGCACAGCACAAAGCTTTACACCTCATTTGGGCCCATCGGTACGAACATTGGACTGTTGATGACTCGAAACATATTGCCTGGTTGGACGTGTCTCATTTCAAAATGTATATACAGTATGGAAGTGTATGGGTATGAATACGACATCATGACTCCATGGACCCTGCATGTCAGCTGGAAACTGTTCAAGCTGGTGGAGGCTCTGTGACGTTGTAGAGCGTGCGCATTCGGAGTTATGTGGGATCCCTGACACGTCTAGATACATTCTGTCTAATCACCTGCATCCATTCGTGTCCATTGTGGATTCCGACGGAAGTGGGTAATTCCAGCAGGACAAAGGAGCGGCCCACACAACCACAATTGCTACAGAGTGGCTGCAGGAACACTCTTCCGAGCTTAAACACTTTGCTGGCCACCAAACTCCCCAAACATACTGTACGTCTCTAGTAAATTTTATAGCATTAACTACCATATCTGGAATGCCTTGCAAAGTGTTGATCAGAGGAGATCTCTGCTCCCTCTTACTGTTACGTATTTATGGGCAGCTCTGCAGGTTTCATGGTGTCAGTTCCCTGCAGGGCGACTTCAGCCATCAGTAGAGTCCATGCCACGGCGTGTTGAGGCACTTCTGCGTGCTCGCGGGGGCCATAAACGATATTTCTTTGATTCCACAGTGTAACAAATTACTTGTCAATGTGACAGCCTTACCAACATGTTTTCAAATGGTTCTAGTATACGGTACGTCTCGGGAGACGGGTTACAATTTAAAATATGAGTATTATGTACTCAGTCCCCTCTACAAATTCTAGCAGGTAGTGATGGGAATTTCAGAACATCCTGTACGTTTCCAGCAAACTGTATAGCCGTTGTCGTGTTACAATTGGTATCTGCGAATACATTCCATAATTTGTGACAGATCGTGAGGCGCGACTGCAGACGTCCGTAGCGTTTACCCAGGGGGCGTCTCGGCTACGGCCGCTCTGACGGCCACGAGAATAGCCGGAGGTAGAGAGCGCAGCACGGCTAGTTTGAAGGCCACTTTCAACTAGTGTTGCCAGAGGTGTCTCTTTTTAGAGATTCTACGACTCGCCCCACGTAAGCTTTATCTGCTAACATTTCGAAATACACTATCCTATCAATGAGTGTACAGACACCTATTAGTGGACATTAATATGCAGTGTGTCCAACCTTTGTCTCTATGGCGGCTTGAACTCTGCTCGGGACACTAAGTGAGGTGCCTGCCGACAATTTACGCACCACACACGGAGATCGTATCTACGTGTTTGTACATGCAAGGCAATACATTGCTCAGCAAGATAGCCATATCTCTCACCAATTTTGAACATTTGGAGCACAATGGGCAGGTTCTTTAAAGCAGGTCGCGATTTTGGCGATGTAATGAACCAACTGAACTGAATTTGGTACCATATCCATCAGGAGGGTATCCACTAACTTTATCAGTCAATGTCAAGCCTAGTAACTGCCAGAGGTGGCCCAACACATTATCGACTTATCAATTTGTGAATCTCTTTGTCTTGAATTAATCATCCAGTTTTTCTTCAACTCTAATCATTCATTTGCCCCTACACGTACAGTCATGCTCAAAACTATCCTAACGCCCGAATTGAATTTCGCCTGATTCACATGCAACCCACATAACGCAACTGTCTAGCAGGTCCCCTTATCGCTCCTTGGTACAGTCTTTTGACTATTGAAAATGGTTCCAACAAATCACCACAAGAAAACACTGTTCTGTATCGCAATAACTCAAGATGTAAAGTAATACCACGATACTACAAATATCACGGAACACCTTATCACAGATAAGACTGCCCTTAAGGCTTGTAGCTCACATTTATTACAAAAAATGACATACCTGACATTTTACCACTCTCATTATTATTACGTCAGATAGGTAATGCACATTGTAAATTCGTCGAATTCATGATTTACTCTTCAAAGTAACATACCGTACTTATTATTTAACACAAAATAAGATTAAAAATTAAAGGTATTCACGAGCAGCTAATTGAGAATATTTATGAACTTCAAATGACACGACGAACCGTCTCGTTCTGCATATGGATGCAAACTCAGGTCATGCAGACTAAGCAAAGATTTTGTGCCTGACGGAAACTAACAGTCACTCGTGATTAGGCATACAGAGAGTGATATACCTCGATTTTAGACTGAGCCAGTTTGCAAATACCAACTTTAAATTACATAGCGCAAGTATTTTTGCCGGACGCGAATTCCTACCCAGCACCTATTGTCCCTGTTAACGAACGACGAGAGATGTTGAATCTTGGTTCTTAACAAGTAACTTACTTGAATTGCCGTGAGGTAAGGCTTTGTACTGGGCAGGGATTCGAACTCAGAACTTAATCGAATAGATATCGACGCACAATCAACTGTGACATTTCGGATTTTCTCGGCAGTAGCTAGATGTTTTAACTGAAATGACGAGACGAAACATACATTTTTTTCCTTCCCAAGACTCCAACCCGGCATCTATCGCTGTTATATTCTAGAGAAAACGAACGTTAAATATGGGTTTGTTGCACCAGCAGCGACATGTGAGCGTGTTGGAACTAGAAATAATATGACGAAGAGTTCAGTGCTCACTGGGAATACAGCTCCACACATCATATCGCTTTTGACTACACACAAAGATACGTCAGCTTCCGAATTTTTGTCCAGCTCGGCCTAACATCTTGAACTTACAGTGATATCGCAAATAGTCCTGTGTCTCACTGGGTGTCAAAACGTCACATATCGTTAGTGTTGACAACGAATGAAAATGCATTAAACATTAAAATAATTATCCACCAGCAGATAGGTGTTCTCATGCTAGAGCTTGATAATACATAATGAAATCTATAGTGCCGGGCCAGGATTCGAACCCATTCACGCGCAGTATGTGGAGATGTTGAGGAATCTGCAGTTCTGAACAAACAACAAATAGTAGCCGTGCTGTATTCTCACGAAGGGATCAAATTGAGCGTTAAGTACGGTCTAAGTTGCATTCCCAGTTCAGAACCGATTTTATCGACATACAGAAGCTCAGATAAAATATGGACTAAATGTCCTTTGAGCGTTATTTAAGCATCACAAGACTGCACATACATGCAATCGATTTCGAGGTGCAAAGTGTTTATCTTACTTTGGTGACAGGTGGGCATAAGAGATTTCCAAAAACTTTTTATCGTACTGAAATAATCTTTTGTCGGGAAGAAACAAGGTAAGTGTTTTATTTGTATATATTTTGTAGGAAACTGTAATCGTGATGGAAGATTATACACCTTAATGTTTGACACAACTGCTAGGAGAAAACGCTGCATCCTAACCAAACCCTGCGGTTCCTCTCCATATCCCCGTAAGACACGAGCAGGGGATTCTCCACGCATACCGCTACACAGCTGTTCCTAGCACACCTGAGATTTGGCAACATCGTCACAAACATTAGGTAACACTGTGACAATGCAATCACTTCCGCCTATGGTACTGAATTGGCTCACTAAATTTACTTGATATTACCTTTCCATTTGAATGGCTCATGCTGTATAATCCTTACGTAAACTAAGATACTGAGGCAGAAAATTCAATTTTTTGGCTAAAGAAATGCTATTCTTCACATAAGTGGCAACTTTTATTATCTTTCACGATGCGTTATGAGGCTGAGCGACCAATACCATGATGAGAGTGGTGCAAAGGTAGCAGTGTGTCTGTAACCCAGTGGTACCGCCCATGTCTCGTGTCAGAACGGCTCAATCAGTCGTCAGTTCCAACTGAGGTAGGGACCATCGTGTGCGAGCTTTTTTTTTTAAGGAGCTGCGAATTTCCAGAAAAAATTCTGTATCGAAATCGGAAGAAAACCTTTACACATCAAATCCTCTTGGTAGCTCGACTCAGTAAGTTGTGTTAATCGTCATAGATCATGGCGTTCTGACTTCCAAGCTGCTTCGCAATACCAGCGTCTCTGAAGAAATTCGAATCGATCATCAACGATACGAATTTCAATATTGTTCTTCACTTAAGACTCACATTCCAGGGTGATAAGTATGAAGGAAATGAGCCTCTTGATTACTCTATGCTAAACTTCCCTGCAGACATGTACTGACAGTGTCTCTAGCAACTTACTTTTTCTCTGGGTAGCTTCAAATGTGGCAGTTTTGTCGCCTTAAATCCAATTGAATATTCTAAATATCATTTGTGAACAGCGTTCACTTCTCCATTAATTAATTTATGGACCTCAAAAGAAGCAATTTGCCTTAGTAGCTATAGAGCAGGTTCTGATAGGAATTGACGCAATCTTTTTCATCCATTTACCATAGAAAATCAAAGAAAGAAACCAAACATTACATTGCATTTACTCCCTGTGCCTTGAGTAACACATATGAATCCATGACAATAATAAATTATTTGAAGAATCTCCTGTGCAAGGAAAAGAACAGAATGGGACGCTTTAATTATAGCGCACTGGATCAGAAACAATGAAATTAATTCTGTGTCACATTGATGTACTGCATTCTAATGTAATAAAATAATCATCAAATAAAAACGGTTTTGTGCCTCCTTTGCTATCAAGAGTGAAACACAAATCGTAGACAGATTTTATGGGTCACTACTCAACAACATTAAAGCATTTTACATGGTTGAGAGTGTGGAGTGGAGCAGATGTTGTCGGCAGAAGGCAGCGCAGTGCCTCAGCCCCCGCCGGTAGGCAGCAAACGGGTCCCAGAGAACTCAGACGCATGCGGTGTTCAGAGGCAGATGCTCGGTAAAGAAATCTTTCGCTAAAACATTGTTGAACCAAACTATTATTACCAGTGTGACACAAAGCGAAATATATTGTAGATTCGCTTGAATTACACGCATAGCTTCAGCACCGAGAGGAAAGGGGCGATAAAAATTTTGTCGTTGTCTGCTTCCGGTCGCCAGACGTCATATTAGCTAGTCTCACGTTTTACCTCAAGACTACGGCCTTAGTCAAGAATAATGTACTAAGACTGAACTCAAGACTTCCTCTGGGAGGTGCCGCAGTCTACAATGTTGCAGATCGAACTTACTGCCGGACACAGTATCCTGAGAGGAGCACGACTGTGTTGTCCACCTTATGTGGACGGCTCGGCGGTCAATGTTTTGCTCTAAGGCTGTATCTACAACACATATTGCATCCTGAACACCTAGAAGAATTAAAATAACAAAAGTAGTTTATGAGAGCAACGTTAACTATGGCGTTCGAAGTATTCATAGTGTTGTGTTCGTGTGTGCAAACGCCTTCCAATGCCCACTCAAGGAGGACAAGGATACAAAGTCTAGCTTCAGTATTATAAAATCGCTACAGTCTGCGGATAAACTCAGACTTGGGTTGATAATTAATTTGAATATTTAGCAATACTATACCCATTGGTGTTAAACTCGTTATTAACCAATGATTCCCACAGCTACAGGGACACTACTTGTGATACTTAGGCAGTGCTATCAGACGAAAAGATCAACCTGACACAAACTGTGGGAAGTTTGTTTTACAAACTTCGTACCAGGATAATGAGCTTTTACGTATTTGGGATGTCTGTGAACGTTGCTGCTTGAGACGATTTAAGACGAAAGTAAATTCCTTTAGCAACGACAATGTTTGAAGAAACCGTCTTAACGGGACTAAATCGTGATTTGTAAATCGTTTACCGGCCGTACTCTACCGCATTTCGCTGATTGGAAGGCAAATAGATTACGGAAAAATGTCACAGAAGGAAAAGGGAGAACGAAATGTCTCCCACTGGAAGGTCATGTTGTCTTATTTAAATGATTACAAAATCAGGTAAAACGACCAGTCAGATTGTCAGTATAAGAACATTACTGTTGTCAGTATGATGTAGCACTGCTCAGGGCCTGTAACGATAAAGGGCCCGTTTAGGTCAGTCATATTGTATAAGGAAGTGGAAGTGAGAGCACCGCTAAATTCCACAATCCGTATGCATTGCAGACACACAGAAATTACTGTTACAGTGTACTAATGGAGCCCAATTAATGAGAGAACTGCGTATTTTCCGGTGAGAGAGAGCACTGGCAAATAATCTTCGCTAAATTAGGTTACTTAATCTGGTGTCACTCTGAGCCAGAATTTATGGCCGGCGGCTGAGTGTAAGGTCAGTGGGCCGGATCCGAGTTTTGCAAGTGCGAAATACTTTCCTACATTATAGAAGGGAATATTAAACTAGAACTAATATTCCAAAAATTTTGAACTTGAATAGCTTAGAATGAAAATCTTTTTCTTTATTGCAAAGGAAAACAATTGATTTTCTAAAACATTCTCTGTCATACACAACTTGAAACAGGTCACGTCGACCAAATCATATGGAAAAATTGCCAGCGGCGTATATCGGCAGGCAGTAAGATCTCTTGGCTTTTGGTTTGGCAGTACTCGACAGCCATTTCTAGGCGCAAGTAATAGAAGAAAGGCAGAGCGTTATTGTTATCAAGTAACGTCTTCATCGATTACTTTAGTTTTAATGTAATCTATGAGTAATTACTCATAGATATTAACATGAAAAGAATTCTGTAGACAGAGAAAGAACCTCTTCTTGGGAAACTACTTGTATAGTGACCAAAAGGCACGAACTGATATTCAAGTACAGTGTTCCAGCAGCGGCATGAAGAAAATGATAGTAATAATGACGGTAATAATCCAATTATCCGGTAACTTCACACTTCCCAGTGGATCTTCACGAACTAAGAAAATATCTGAATTTGTGAACATTTCAAAATGGCTTCACATCGAGCCTATGATGCCTACAAGGGTCTTTACATCCTGCTGACATGAGAATAGCATAATCTCCGCGTCAGAAGCTTTTTTCTACTTAAACATTTAATAGACTCGCGTTTTATCCACCGTGACTACTTTTGTAAGCTCAGCACATCATCCGTTGCAGCTCACTCCTGGGGCTGGGAAATATGGGCACAATGGCCTGGTGGAACTATCACAGGAGCAATGCGTGGGTTCAGACATTTACTTTTAAGAAGCACAAACAGATTTACTTTGCGTCTGGTAACCTCAAAAAACGACGTTATAATCCAGAATTCGCAATACAAATCACGTTCCATCATTACCAACTGGGCAGAGCCAGGTTACGTTGGGAAATGACATAGCGGAAGTCATCGTAAACAGAAATACAGTCGCCAGTAAACTTACTTACATTAGAAAATTTTATTTTATTTTATGAACCGATAGCCATTTAAAGGATGGGGCTCTTATTTTACTTGTAATTGATTCAACTAGAGACGTTGAAAAATTTGGTGCTGGACTGTGATTCGAATTCGTTTCTCCTCTTTCGAGGATCTGAATCTCTCGGGACATTATAGTTCAACCATTTCGTCCCTTTTCGCAAGACTGCAACCTTCTCTAGGTCTCCTCCAAAGGTAAGTATGTGGGTCCGAATCCTGATCCAATACAAAAATATTCATAGTTTCAGTTCAAGCCCTATAACGTGCACACCGTCCCGCTAGTGAAAACCAACGTGCGCTTTTAATGTCTATTCATGTGTTGCCAACAATCGCAATAGGTGTCATTATTTCTTGTCAAACACGCACACACCTTACCGTTGGTGAGTAAGCAACTGATATTTAAGCTATATTTGTGGATGCACGGTAGGCGTGTAGTTAGATTGTCGCTTAGGTACAAATGTTTGTATCCTTAGTTTAGATTCAAACACCTAGCAGCTGGTAAGAAAAACCGATACGTAAATTTGATTTTACTTAATTAACAATACGATTACGTGTTGGGTTCGTATCTCCGTCATATAACTTCACATCATGCACTTAATCTTTAAATGCATGCGCACTTTGTTACTTGAGCATGGAGGTATATCAGACATCTTTCGTGGTTAGTTAACAGGGACGAAATTGTCTTGTTAGGAGTCCCGGTTTATTAAAAAAATTGTCGTCTTTTATTTTCAAGTTTAGATTTCATTACTGGTATTGGCAAAAATTTCGGTAATTCATGACTCTTCATGGATAGCCATCAATATGATATGATTAGATTACATTAGATCAATTCTTGTTTCATAGATCATGAATACGATATTTCGTAATGATGTGTAACGTGTAATTTTAATGAAAGATTTCTTTACATACCATGATTCAATTTCTTTACAACAATTTCTTACTCTCTCTCATTCTTTTTGATTTCTCTCTCTCTCTCTCTCTCTCTCTCTCTCTCTCTCTCTCTCTCTCTCTCTCTCTCTCTATCATACACACACACATTCTTTTTTTCTTTATTTGTTTGTTTTGCTCGACTATCGGCGAGGCATGAAAACGTCTCTGAATGAGCTTCTTAGTTTTTAGTACACTTACGAAATAAATATAAAAATAACTGTGAGAGTTACTGATATATGATGCTTAGTTTTCAGTCAGTTCCGAGTATTATTAGTAACCACGCTCCAGTCCCTAAACCTAGTTACAGAAATGCGAATCAGACGCATCACGTATTCCAGGCCGTAGCAACCGCGACTTGGAGACACCAGCTATGGTCACTTCCCAGACCGCTGTACGATCACATCGGTTCGTCTTCTTTCTGCTGGTACTGTAACTGAGATTTGACAACAAGGCAACGTATGTTTGGCAACTCTGTGATCGACCAGTTGCTTCCTGGTGTGCACTGAATTTATCCTCAAAGTTCACTTGATTTTACCTGTCATTTCCATTGAATAATCTGATTTATTATCGCTTTACGTGTAACAAAAGATTGTAAATTTACGGTTTTCAGCCCAGGAAAGTCGTTGCACGTGGAAATCGCAACTAATCTCGTCCTTTAAATAGCGGTTTACGAGTGCTAGACATTATCGATCTCGTAAGAGTAAGCTAAGACACGTACTTCTACTCCAGCTCTATGGTAATGCGCTGACCTGAGAAATAGCATCTGTTATGGTTCGCACTTCCAGTCTCACTGAGTGTAACGTTTTTATCCCTTCTGTGAAAGAGCTACTAACAGTCAGATAAAACATCGATAAGGAAATCGCAAAAAAATACTTTCGGCTCATAGTTCAATGGTGAAAACTTACAATGCTGCACAACGGGTAACTCCTCTTCCCGCCGCTGTCAAGCAAATTTTGGGTTTCTAGGAATACAAAACTTTACTTATGAAATGCGACATTTGTACTGCACGACGTTTTCAACAAAGAGATGGCGCAATACAGTAGCTCAAGTGGAAAGAAACACTTCCTTTTCAAATTTGTGCATCCTACACTGTTGGCTGTTCTGTGTAGGTGGGAGGTACGTGATTTTATTTCGGTCGAATTTATGCACTGGGTAGTCGAGGCAGCTAGTTCATTGTGATTCGGTCAACCAAGTAAATGAATTTACTGAACCTGCTGCAAATTACTACAGGAAGCCTGTGTGTCAATTCTCATCCAGTGTGGTGCAACGGCGTTACGATAGAAAAATGAGCCACATACTTATAATATGCTTGAATATCTATGGACTGGGTTCGATTCCAACTTCTGTCAATGATTTTAGATAAGAAGAGACAGATTCCATTCTCTTCTGGCTACACCAAGTGAAGAAGATATAATGACATTGTGGTCTGAAATTGACATAAAAAATGATATTCCTTTTCTACAAAGTAGACGTTAGGATGAATCACAATAAAGACTGGAGCGGAGACACGTAGAAACCTTTCTTATACTTGTTGTTTATTTCTAGTGACGAAACAAACGCTATGTAGGCTCACAGGACATTTAGTCCATATTTTATCTGAGCTTCTGTATGTCGATAAAATCGGTTATGAACTGGGAATGCAACTTAGACCGTACTTAACGCTGAATTTGATCCCTTCGTGAGAATACAGCACGGCTACTATTTGTTGTTTGTTCAGAACTGCAGATTCCTCAACGTCTCCACATACTGCGCGTGAATGGGTTCGAATCCTGGCCCGGCACTATAGATTTCATTATGTATTATCAAGCTCTAGCATGAGAACACCTATCTGCTGGTGGATAATTATTTTAATGTTTAATGTATTTTCATTCGTTGTCAACACTAACGATATGTGACGTTTTTGACACCCAGTGAGACACAGAACTATTTGCGAGATCACTGTAAGATCAAGATGTTAGTCCGAGCTGGACAAAAATTCGGAAGCTGACGTATCTTTGTGTGTAGTCAAAAGCGATATGATGTGTGGAGCTGTATTCCCAGTGAGCACCGAACTCTTCGTCATATTATTTCTAGTTCCAACACGCTCACATGTCGCTGCTGGTGCAACAAACCCATATTTAACGTTCGTTTTCTCTAGAATATAACAGCGATAGATGCCGGGTTGGGGTCTTGGGAAGGAAAAAAATTAATGTTTCGTCTCGTCATTTCAGTTAAAACATCTAGCTACTGCCGAGAAAATCCGAAATGTCACAGTTGATTGTGCGTCAATATCTATCCGATTAAGTTCCGAGTTCGAATCCCTGCCCAATACAAAGCCTTACCTCACGGCAATTCACGTAAGTTACTTGTTAAGAACCAAGATTCAACATCTCTCGTCGTTCGTTACAGGGACAATAAATTCGCGTCCGGCAAAAATACTTGCGATATGTAATTTAAAGATGGAATTTGCAAACTGGTTTGTCTAAAATCGAGGTATATCACTCTCTGTATGCCTAATCAGGAGTGGCAGTTAGTATCCGTCAGACACGAAATCATTGCTTAGTCTGCATGACCTGAGTTTGCATCCATATGCAGAACGAGACGGTTCGTCGTGTCATTTGAAGTTCATAAATATTCTCAATTAGCTGCTCGTGAATACCTTTAATTTTTAATCTTATTTTGTGTTAAATAATAAGTACGGTATGTTACTTTGAAGAGTAAATCATGAATACGACGAATTTACTACGTGCATTACCTATCTGACGTAATAATGAGAGTGGTAAAATGTCAGGTATGTCATTTATTGTAATAAATGTGAGCTACAAGCCTTAAGGGCAGTCTTATCTGTGATAAGGTGTTCCGTGATATTTGTAGTATCGTGGTATTACTTTACATCTTGAGTTATTGCGATACAGAACAGTTTTTTCTCGTGGTGACTTGTTGGAACCACTTTCAATAGTCAAACGACTGTACCAAGGAGCGATAAGGAGACCTGCTAGACAGTTGCGCTATGTGGGTTGCATGTGAATCAGGCGAATTTCAATTCAGGTCGTTCGGATACTATTGGGCATGAATGAACATCACGTGTATCGATTTCCATCGCGCTGGGGTAAGTCCTCCGGGATACGTTTATTCTCCTTAGTGTGTAAATATATTTGGAGCATGTCCTTCAAAAACGTTTGAAACGACATAGACGGGAGCGGGTTGTTGTTAGGAGAGCAGAATGTATTAGACTCGCGGATCATGTGGTGTTATTGGCAGAGAGCGAAAGAAGTATGACTGAAATGTTAAAAGAATTGAACAAGAGGCGTGAGTAAATTGGAATGATAAATAATAAGAAAATCGCAAAATGTCCGGTGATAGGTGCAAGAAAAGCAAGAACAACTATAATGTTAGGCAGGAAGATACACAACAATTTAGTGTTTTTAGATAACTGCGACGTGCTATTATGGACGACATTGGAAGTAATATGGAGGTGAAAATACGTATAGCAATTGCCAACGAGACGTTTCATAACAGGAGGCTTTTATGTGGGTGCGTTGATAGGGGATAAAATAGGCAGGCACAGTGAGAAATGAGGTGGTGTTGAGTGGGAGAACAGAGAGAAATTTTAAAGGTAGCAGGATGAGCAAACACAATTGGCATGGACACTGAATGAGAAGAGATTGTTTATTGATGGTATGGAGGAAACGGTGAATGCAAGAAGAAGAAGAAGAAGAAGAAGAAGAAGAAGAAGACGATGAACATACCAGGTGATGGACAGCGTAAGAACAGAAAATAGTTGTGAGAAAACAAGAGGGTAACAAATGATGGGACTGCATGGAGAGCTACATGTGAAGACCTGCCCTAGGGCAGAACACTCGTGGTGGTGTTGATGAAGAGGAGACTTATGTAGGACATTTTGCAAAACGCCCATTTTCTTGTAATCCAAATTTAAACAAAACATAGGCAGCTTATAATTTGTAGTCTATAAATGACCGTGAATTGCGTGACAGATGGAACTTGCCAGTATACCAGTTATTAGGACTTATTCCCACTCCACTGACGTATGGAGCGTGCGAACTGTGGCTGCTTAAAAGCCTCTGTGCGTGCTGTGCTTAGTCTCTTCTGGTCTTCACGCTTCCTACAGTTACAATACGTAGGCGGTTTAAGTATATTCCATTCCTACTTTCATCATGTAACGTCAGTTCTAGAAACTTTCTAATTAGGTCTCCTCGCGATACTTTGCTCTTCCACGGGATAGTCTGTGTCTACCATGAACTGTCCGTTAGTCAGTAAGTGGAATAATTGGTTTTCCGACACATGTCACCATGTTACTGTCGCCCTGTCTCCACGTCAGAGAGACGGAAATTCTGTGTGCCACATTTGAAGATGAGTCTGTAAAGGTTACAAAACTAGTTAATGGAATTACAAATAGTTCAAAAAGTGAGTTTTTGCAGTTTTCCGTATTTACATTCAATGCACTAGTCACAGGCTCTAGGCGATCCTTAGGGGATATGCTTAGTCGGTTGGGAGCGTGATGTGTCCCTCCGAGATTAATTTCACCTGGGCTTTAAGCGACTCACCGGTCAGCATTTACAGAGCTGCCAACTGCATCTCACACCGGGAATATTACCAGGATTAGTTTGCATCGCAGCCTACGGAAGAGAACGCAAATCGAACGAGCATTCGCAGTCATTCCCTCCATTGACCACCATTCGCCTATATTCAACAGTTAAGGATTCCTCCGGAAATATTCCAAGTAGACTTTCTCTGGATATTTTACGTTTGTTTCCAAGCGCCTGCCTGTTCAATTTGATCAGAAACTGTGTGACATTCTCCAACGGGTCAAAAAACCTGTGACCATTCGTGCCGCCCTTCTCTGTATACATTCAGTATCGCCGGGCAGTTGTATCTGATTAGGATCCAAGAATCTCGAGCAATATTGGGGGATGGGTCGCAAGCGTGATTTGTAAGCAATTTCTTTTGTACACCGATTGTATTTTCCTAGAATTCTACCAACGAATTGCAGCCAGCCACCGTATTTCCCTAAGACTGCGACTATGTGACGGTTCCATTTCAAATCTCTAGAAATTTTTACACCCAGGTATTCATGTGGGTTGAGCGATTGCGAATTTGACTCGCTGCACTATACTCGTAGGATAAGGTTATATCGTTTTGTGAACCGAACAATTTTACATTTCGGGAACATTTAAACTAAGTTGTCATGCTTTGCACTACACTGAAATCTTATGAGGGCGTGGCTTCTTTCAAACAGAACTTTATTACAGGCAACAGCATCATTTGCGGAAACACTGAAGATCCAAATAGACCGCGTAACCACCGCCCCTTCTCCTCTCCAAATTGCTGTCTCAAAACGGTAAGTCCCATATGTAAACCACCTTCAGAAGTTCGTTCACTTTCCGTATCAGTTAATGTGTTAAAAACTTGACCTGAAGAAACATAACCCTTTGCAGTTGAAGACGCTCTGTTGTAAGAGAAGCTAGTTTTTCGAAAACGTCTCAATATTTATGTACTGAACTAGGTGTTGTACAATTCTATAATTTTCAGGTACATTTGGCGACGTATGTGGATACTGTCTGACAAATGTGTTGCGAATAAAGTGAGTAGTAAAGAAGTAATGAAGTGAAACATCAAGCCTGATGCTGACACTTTACTGCACGAACAGCGAAAATGTAGAAGTGATAAAAGTCTTTTTCCTTTCATCATTCTGTCAGGGATGTCAGAGGGGAAAAAAAGTTTCGCCAAGTTTCGAAATTATGTGTGAAGTTTGTTGGAAGTCGCCACGTGCTGCCTTTCACAAATGCTCGGTGAATATAGTCTCGATAATTTGCGCTCCATGAAATTATGCTGCCTTAGACGAGTACGCAGTTTGTAACTTTTAACGCCCGACTTATTGCGTAAACCTATGCCTTTAAATGAAGGACGGAAGGAGGATTGCATTTAATGTGCTATCGATGTCGAGGTCATTAGAGACGGAGCAGGAGTTGGCAATGCGTCAGGGAAGGGTAAAAGAAGTCCGCCGTTCCCTTTCAAAGGAATCATCCCAGCATTTGCTTGGAGCGATTCAGGAAAGTTACGGAAAACGTATCAGGATGGCCGGATGCGGATTTAAACGTCATTCCTCCCGAATGCGAGTCTAGTGTACTAGTTGACAGCTCGTCGTGTAGAAGCTAGCGTTGCTGGTGATGGGATTCCGGGTTCGATTCACGGGTGGGTTGCGTTCTCCGCCCGGGAAGTAGGTGTCTGTGATGCCATCATTTCATCATCATTCGTGAAGGTGGCGAAACTGGACTGTGTAAAGGTTGGGGCTTTGTACAGGCGCTGATAACCGTGCAGTTAAGCGCCCCAAAAACCAAACATCATCATCATCATCATCATCATCATCATCATCATACCATGTACTAACCACTGCGGCAGCTCGTTCGGTATACATTTAAATGAGCAGATTAAGTCAGCATTTTTAGTATTTACATTGACTTCGTTCTTCATAAATGAAAGCAGGAACTACGACAAGACAAAAGAATTGGGATAACGAATGAGAAATACCTGATTGTGCTTCTGTTTGTAGATGACATGATTCACGTTCACGAAATGACCTCCAAAGATCTATATACCACCTGAACGAAATATGCAATGAATACAACTTTAAAATTTCTAGTAATAAAACGAAAATAAGTGCACTCCGAGGAAAATACTCAGTCATTTTAAAACTAGTTTTGGATAATCCTGCTTTAGAACTGGTCTCTTAATCTTTCACTTAGGCTACGCTGTAAGATCTGATTTTTACTCTGATACTTAAAATAAATTACACAAATTCTAAGCTGTCTGTGACACTATTATCTGAATATTGGGCAATAAAGTACAAAAAGATTGTTCCGAAATTCTATAACGTGGTCCCGGTTCCTGTATTATGCTATGAAAGCGGAAACATGGTTAAAAAAAAAGCAAAAAAAATCACACGGCAGAGATGAGGTTCCTAAGAAATTCGAAGAGCTGCACAACAAGAAATGATTAGGAATGAAGATACTAGAGAAAAGTTAAGTATTTTCAACAGAAACTAAAAAATTCAAAAATATCGTGAAGACTGGTGAGAATGCTACGTCCCAGACTTCCCCAAAATATTATGAACTACAAACGGAATGGAAGACGTGATATTGAAAGGCCTCGGACGTGGGAGCAATTTTGTTTGAGAGACTATCCCGCACGGCGACTACTGAAGTACTTATACATTATAGAATTCTTAAGTTATACAAGCAAAATAAGTAAGTTTTAATGTAGTTTACGTTCACAGATGCAAAAAAAAAATTTTCTTGCTTTTTAAAGTGGGCTATGTTCTTTCTCAGAGTTCAAACTGTCTCCATGCCAAATTTGAACAATATCTGTTAAGCGGTTTGGACTCGAAAACGAAACAGACTGTGTTACAAAGCAGAAAAGCAACTGAGAGAAAGAAGCGGCGTCGGTTTCTGCAGGAGGCGGACATCATTTTGTAGGACAATGTTCGGGCACGCTCGGTTCAAGTCGTGACTGATTTGATCGGTATATGGGGATGGGGAGCGCCGCATCACGCACCACACTCATCTACATCTACATTTATACTCCGCAAGCCACCCAACGGTGTGTGGCGGAGGGCACTTTACGTGCCACTGTCATTACCTCCCTTTCCTGTTCCAGTCGCGTATGGTTCGCGGGAGGAAAGACTGTCTGAAAGCCCCTGTGCTCTCTCTAATCTCTCTAATTTTACATTCGTAATCTCCTCGGGAGGTATAAGTAGGGGGAAGCAATATATTCGATACCTCATCCAGAAACGCACCCTCTCGAAATCTGGCGAGCAAGCTACACCGCGATGAAGAGCGGCTCTCTTGCAGAGTCTGGCACTTGAGTTTGTCAAACATCTCCGTAACGCTATCACGGTTACCAAATAACCCTGTGACGAAACGCGCCGCTCTTCTTTGAATCTTCTCTATCTCCTCCGCAAACCCGATCTGGTACGGATCCCACACCGATGAGCAATACTCAAGTATAGGTCCAACGAGTGTTTTGTAAGCCACCTCCTTTGTTGATGAACTACAGTTTCTAAGGACTCTCGCAATGGATCTCAACCTGGTACGCGCCTTACCAACAGTTAATTTTATATGATCATTCCACTTCAAAAAGTTCCGCACGCATACTCCGAGATATTTTACAGAAGTAACTGATACCAGTGTTTGATCCGCTATCATATAATCATACAATAAAGGATCCTTCTTTCTATGTATTCGCAATACATTACATTTGTATATGTTAAGGGTCAGTTGCCACTCCCTGCACCAAGGGCCTATCCGATGCAGATCTTCCGGCATTTCGCTACAATTTTCTAATGCTGCAACTTCTGTGTATGCTACAGAATCATCCGCGAAAAACCGCATGGAACTTCCGACACTATCTACTACCTCATTTATATATATTGTGAAAAGTAATGGTCCCATAACACTCCCCTGTGGCACGCCAGAGATTATTTTAACGTCTGTAGACGTCTCTCCAGTGATAACAACATGCTGTGTTCTGTTTGTTAAAACTCTTCAATCCAGCCACAGAGCTGGTCTGATATTCCGTGGGCTCTTACTTTACTTATCAGGCGACAGTGCGGAACTGAATCTAACGCCTTCCGGAAGTCGAGAAAAATAGCATCTACCTGGGAGCCTGTATCTAATATTTTCTGGGTCTCATGAACAAATAAAGTGAGTTGGGTCTCACACGATGGATGTTTCCGGAATCCGTGTTGATTCCTACAGAGTAGATTCTGGGTTTCCAAAAACTACATGATACTCGAGCAAAAAACATGTTCTAAAATTCTACAACAGATCGACGTCAGAGAAATAGGTCTATAGTTTTGCGCATCTGCTCTACGACCCTTCTTGAAGACTCGGACTACCTGTGCTCTTTTCCAATCATTTGGAGCCTTCCGTTCCCCTAGAGACTGGCGGTACACGGCTGTTAGAAGGGAGGGCAAGTTCTTTCTCGTACTGTGTAGAATCGAATTGGTACCCCGTCAGGTCCAGTGGACTTTCCTCTGTTGAGTGATTCCAGTTGCTTTTCTACTCCTTGGACACTTATTTCGATGTCAGCCATTTTCTCGTTTGTGCTAGGATTTAGAGAAGGAACTGCAGTGCGGTCTTCCTCTATGAAACATCTTTGGAAAAAGGTGTTTAGTATTTCAGCTTTACGCCTGTCATCCTCTGTTTCAATGCCATCATCACCCCGGAGTGTCTGGACATGCTGTTTCCAACCACTTACTGATTTAACGTGAGACCAGAACTTTCTAGGATATTCTGTCAAGTCGGTACATAGAATTTTACTTTCGAATTCACTGAACGCTTCACGCATAGCCCTCCTTACGCTAACTTTGACATCGTTTAGCTTCTGTTTGTCTGAGAGGTTTTGGCTGCGTTTCTACTTGGAGTGAAGCTGTCTTTGCTTTCGCAGTAGTTTCCTAACTTTGTTGTTGAACCACGGTGGGTTTATCCCGTCCCTCACAGTTTTACTCTACACGTACCTGTCTAAAACGCATTTTACGATTGCCTTGAACTTTTTCCATAAATACGCAACATTGTCAGTGTCAGAACAGAAATTTTCGTTTTGATCTGTTAGGTAGACTGAAATCTGCCTTCTATTACTCTTGCTAAACACGTAAACCTTCCTCCCTCTTTTTATATTCCTATTAACTTCCATATTCAGGGATGTTGCAACAGCCTTATGATCACTGATTCCCTGTTCTGCACATACAGAGTCGAAAAGTTCGGGTCTGTTTGTTATCAGTAGGTCCAAGATGTTATCTCCACGAGTCGGTTCTCTGTTTAATTGCTCGAGGTAATTTTCGGATAGCGCACTCAGTATAATGTCACTCGATGCTCTGTCCCTACGACCCATCCTAAACATCTGAGTGTCCCAGTCTATATCTGGTAAATTGAAATCTCTACCTAAGACTATAACTTGCTGAGAAAATTGATGTGAAATGTATTCCAAATTTTCTCTCAGTTGTTCTGCCACTAATGCTGCTGGATCGGGAGGTCGGTAAAAGGAGCCAATTATTAACCTAGCTCGGCTGTTGCGTGTAACCTCCACCCATAATAATTCACAGGAACTATCCACTTCTAATTCACTACAGGATAAACTTCTACTAACAGCGACTAACTCTCCACCACCGGTTGCATGCAATCTATCCTTTCTACCTGTCTGTACCTTTGTAAAAATTTCGGCAGAATTTCTCTCTGGTTTCAGCCAGCTTTCTGTACCTATAACGATTTCAGCTTCGGTACTTTCTATCAGCGCTTGAAGTTCCGGTACTTTACCAACGCAGCTTCGACAGTTTACCATTACAATACCGATTGCTGCTTGGTCCCCTCATGTCCTGCTTTGCTTCGAACTCGTTGAGGCTGCCGCCCTTTTTGTACTTGCCCAATGCCATCTAACCTAAAAAACCGCCCAGCCCACGCCACACAACCCCTGCTACCCGTGTAGCCGCTTGTTGCGTGTAGTTGACTCCTGACCTATCCAGCGGAACCCGAAACCCCACCACCCTATGGCTCAAGTCGAGGAATCTGCAGCCCACACGGTCGCAGAACAATCTCAGCCTCTGATTCAGACCCTTTACTCAGCTCTTTACCAAAGGTCAGCAGTCAGTCCTATCGACGATGCTGCAGATGGTGAGCTCTGCGTTCATCAGGCTAGCGAGACTGGCAGTCTTCACCAAATCAGATAGCCAGGGAGGGTTTCCTCCGATCCATAGCGACACACATCATTGGTGCCGACATGAGCGACCACCTGCAAATGGGTGCAACCTGTACCCTTCATGGCATCCGGAAGGACCCTTTCCACATCTGGAATGACCCACCCCGGTATGCACACGGATTGCACATTGGTTTTCTTCGCCTCTCTTGCTGCCATATCCCTAAGGGGCCCCATTACGCGCCTGACGTTGGAGCTCCCAACTACCAGTAAGACCACCCTCTGCGACTGCTCGGATCTTGCAGACTGAGGGGCAACCCCTGGAACAGGACAAGCAGCCACGTCAGGCCGAAGATCAGTATCGGCCTGAGACAGCCCCGGAATTGCGCCCTTCTGAGCTCAGCTTGATTCCTGACGTGAAGGTAGCGTTCTCGCTTTCCGCGTCTGGGTTCCGGGGTTCGATTCACGGCGGGGTCAGGGATTTTGTCTGCCTCGTGATGGCTGGGTGTTGTGTGATGTCCTTAGGTTAGTTAGGTTTAAGTAGTTCTAAGTTCTAGGGGACTGATGACGATAGATGTTAAGACCCATAGTGCTCAGAGTCATTTGAACCATTTGTCGAACTTTGGGGTATTCGGTTCGGAGCTGTTATGGAGATACGTCAGACAATAGACCGCTCCATTCGAACTACCTATACAACTGCCGTAGTTAGGGGTATCTTGCTCTTTCGACATCACTGGCGATGGCTTATATACATGAGCTGTTCAAAAAATATCCGACCTTTTTTAATTGTTTAAATCAACAATGGTATCAGGGCGCGCATGCGCTCATGTTTTCAGGCATATTTAGCACACATACCTGATTTTCTCCACTACTTTGGAACGCTTGCAAGTGGTACACGTTGGATATAGTATTCTGAGCAAAATGACGTCTTTACATCACATTTGGCTCCAAGCTTGGCAATTCTCAAGTTGAAACCATCGTGTGTTTGTGGACAAAGTAATGGGTACTGCAGGGCTAAAGGAGTGGTACAACCATTTCAAAGGTAGCCGCTAATCAATGAAGACAGAAGCCAGTTAAGGTACGCCCGCAATATCCGCAAATCAGGTCGTTACTGATCCCGCAATATTGCTGGTGAAGCAGAATGGACGAATCACTATCAGAGAAGTTGCAGTCTAATCTAAAAGCCGTAAAGTCAACTAAATAACTAGGTGTTACAATAACTAACGTCCGCCCGCGGTAGCTGAGTGGTCAGCACGACAGACTGTCAATCCTAAAAGACCGGGTTAGATTCCCGGCTGGGTCGGAGATTTTCTCCGCTCAGGGACTGGGTGTTGTGTTGTACTAATCATCATTTCATCCCCATAGACGCGCAAGTTGCCGAAGTGGCGTCAAATCGAAAGACTTGCACCAGGCAAACGGGCTACCCGATGGGAGGCCCTCGTCACACGCCATTATTATTATACAATAACGAACAACTTAAATTGGAAAGAACACATAGAAAATGTTGCGGTTAAGGCTAACCAAAGACTGCGTTTTATTGGCACGACACTTATAAAACGTAACAGACCTACAAAGGAGACTGCCTACACTACGCTTCTCCGTCCTCTTTTAGAATACTGCTGGAAGATGTGGGATCCTTACAAGATAGGACTTACGGAGTAGATCGAAAAAGTGCAAAGAAAGGCAGCACGTTTTCTATTATCGCGAAATATGAGAGAGTGTGTCACACAAATGATACTGGATTTGGGCTGGACATCATTAAAAGAAAAGCGTTTTTCGTTGCGACAGTATCTTCTCACGAAATTCCAATCACCAACTTTTTCCTCCGAATGCGAAAATATTTTGTTGACACCGACCTACGTAGGTAGAAACGACCACAACGATAAAATAAGGGAAGTCAGAGCTCGTATGGAAAGACACAGGTGATCATTCTTTCCGGGTGCTATGCGAGATTGGAATAATAGAGACTTGTGAAGGTGGTTCGATGAACAACCTGCCATGCACTTAAATGTGACTTGCAGAGTATCCATGTAGATGCAAGTATAGATGGTCACATTTTTACTATCCCCTGTATGTGCATATCGCTTCACACGACCTTTGTTACCTCAATGTCGATATCGGCATCATTTTCGAAATATGTGAGCTTACTTATATTATCTGTAATGTTAATATACAACAGGAACAATAAGGCTCCCAACACACTTCCCTCTGGCACAAGTGGTTACTTTTACACGTATAGATGAACTCTCCATTTAGGATGAGATGATGTGTCCCCCCTACAAAAATATTTTATTGGCCGTACTTTATACGATGCAGGCAAACGGTCAACTACAATTGTTGTTTACTGTGCGGTAACCTCTAGCGTATCAGAAGCGGTGTAGGAAAATGTTTTCAAATGAGTATACGCACTCGTATTTCGGCAGGTGCACAGTTTTGCCATTTCAATTTTTGCACGTTTTTACAGATACCTTTTCGAAAATTTCGAGCAAAACAAATCGAAATCTTTATTACATCACGAAACAATGAAGAAGAAAATGCGGGTTTGTTCGCAAGCCCGAAGCTTTATCTGGTACAAGAATCATTGATTTTAATAAAGTAGCTGTCGATAGGTTTTTTTCGTTGCTAACAAATGTAACTGACAATCACAAACTAATGACTTCTCAAATAACTAATTGTGATGAAACAGCCGTCTCGGTTAATGCTAAAAACCAATCGAACATCGCAGCTTGCAAAGGGAACCGTCCAGTGCGATCGTTAACCTCTGCAGAAAGGGGCGAAACTGCAACCATCCTCATTAGTACGTCAGCAAGCGGAGCTGACATTCCTCCTACGATTATTTTTCCACTAAAGAAGAAGCAGAAAGAATTTGAGTTAGGACTGACAGCAGGAGGTTGCGCTGAGGTCCACAGCACCGCATGGATGGCCACAGAGTCATTCTTTGTATGGTTTCCACAATTAGTGGCATTTTCTAAGACATCAAAGCACGTCCCAGTTCTCCTTATATCAGATGGCCACTCAGCTCATACCACGAACAATGACGTTATGGACTACGCGAGGGAGAGTGGCGTTTTTTCACCACCACATTGCTCTCACAGACTTCAGCCGCTTGATGTTTGTTTTATAAATCCTCGTTATAGTGATCAGATTCGAAAATGGCTGCGAAGCCACGCAGGGAAAGTCGTAACTGTCTTTCAAATTTCAACGCTTTTTGGTTCAGCTTTCGTCTAAAGCGCAACAATGAAAACCGCTATTAAAGGTTTCGAAGCTACTGCAATATGGCCCACGGACCCATCCATATTCAAGACGCACACTTCCTATCGGCACACACAACTGACAGCGGACGTGATAGGCCGTCAGATGAAGGGGTTATTATATCTGAACAATTGGAATTGCCTCCAAGTAGCACACCAGCTGAAAAAGACGACTCAAACGGGCTGGATAATCAAGGGGACGAGGTTTCAGCGAATTGTTACAATGAACTGCCGCCTAAGAATAACAAAGTTATTGGGGCTAATTGTTCTAATCTTGGGTGCTCCTGGATGACAACTGACAACACAACCTCCTCATTTCATATTTCACCTGAGATTCTGATTTTCTTGTCAAAAGTTAACGAAAGCAAGAAAAGAGCGAGACTGAAAAGGGGGAACAACGTTGTTTTAACTGATTCGCCGTACAAAAAAGAGTTAAAAGTCATTAATGGGAGAAATAGAAAAAAGAACTTTGACAAAGAAGAAAGAGCAAACAGAAAACTTTTTGCGAAAGAGAATAAAATTAAGAACTCAAAAACGAGAGAAAGAGCCTGAAGATAAATGGAAGAAAGGAGTAAGAATACTATACTAACGAGAGTGATTATGAGGTAAGTTCTGACTGTCAGTGTGTATATTGTGGTGGGTTATATTCAAAATCAGTTGGAGGTTGGGTCGCTTGTTCCACGTGCAAAAAATGGACACACGATTCTTGTGCAGGAATAGATAGCGAAGATGATGAGTGTCTCCCCGTGTGTGAATTTTGTAAACAGCCTCAAGAAAAGGATACGATACATGAAAACTGTAGTTTGACATTAATACTCACTTTAAACTAAAAAAAATACCGAGCAAGCCAATATTTTCTGCATTTCCGATAATTTTATACGTTTTTGTAATCACTTGTATTTACCACCCCATTCTGCCGCGTGCAAATGATATAAATTTCTGTTTTTGAGTGAGAAAATATTGTTGTTTTATTTTATGGCAATGTTCTTGTATTTTTGTGATTAATACATCATAATGTGTTCATATAAAGATTTGTAACTCTCTTATTTATCAATTTTGTACATTTAATCAAAGTTTTCAACTGTGTACCCCATTATACCTTGGATACCGCAACGTGTCGGATAAGAAAGATAAATATACAATCACTACTCGTTTCTTCAACGACAATTTAAGCTGTGTTCTGTGGTTCCACCCAGAGTTCATCACGATATATTCCGAAAAAAATCATAGTTAACGAACATTATAAATTGATCTAGAAACGAAGGCAATCACAGTTAACATTTAATAAGGCCACTGGTATCCTTCGAAATGCAACTAATCAAAGTAATGCAGAACGTCGTGGGTCACAGCGGATGGGTGGAATCGAAATATGACATTTACCCACGATCGCTTCTTTTTGTCAATTTGTGCCATTAATTTCTCTACTCCCTAATCTGATTTCGTATCTCCCCATCAGCTATTCGATCAAAACTTTTTTAGCATTCTTCTACACCACCACATTTCGGAAGTTTCTAGTCGTCTCCTGTTTGGGGAACCAGGCATGTTAACTGCTGATTCGCAATATATTTATTCCGAAAGGCAAAAGGAACCCCGAAAACAATGAAAATAATTTTGTTTATTGGTGACTGTACCAGTTTGATTTACACTTAGTGCGAATATGAAAGTATTTTATTCCAAATCCTTATTTGAAGGTACTAAAATGTCGGTTTAAATGGCAGCTTTCTATGTAAGACATGCCCACTTGTTTCCCTGTGCCAGCTCTTCTTTGAGATGATAAACCTAGGGACATTTTACCCGTAGCTTTGAGCTTTCACATATTGAATACATTTTTTCTTCTCTCGTAGTCAGTTGTTTGCTACAGTAATAACGTTTCTGAACAAAACAAATGCCAAGATCTACGCACAAAGTTTTCGAGAGAAGTTCTAGAAGACTTGCAAGAAATAAAAAAGTAAATATCATGAAACAAATTTTATGTTTATGTACAGCATGCGTACTATTGGAAAGTGAAAGAAACTATGAATTTAAATGAGTGCATGTACGACGTTAAGTGCAATGCAACTTTAAATTTTCCGTAACTTTTCTAACTAAATGTACCTTTCCTCTCAAACCATTTATCCCAGAACCATGGAATTCTAACGGTCAGTTTTCTTACTCGAGGGCATGAAGAGTCGAGGGATATGAAAGGGAAGCAGTGGTTGGGAAGGGAGTGAGACAGGGTTGTAGCCTATCTCCGATGTTATTCAATCTCTTTGCTGAGCAAGCAGTAAAGAAAACAAAAGAAAACTTCGGAGTAGGAATTAAAAACCATGGAGAAGTTGTATTATAATGAACACTATGGTCTTTTTATTTTTGAAATTTGCCTGCAAAACCTCTCTTTCAAAATTTTTCGAAAAATTTCAGTATTAATATATTATTCATGAAAAATTGTCAGCTTGTTGGAAAACAGTGGAAATGCATGTAAGTAATGTTTTGTGTTTTACCGTTAATATAACACAACTTAGAATAAGGATCATATAAATAGATCAGTTAACATGGTGGAGATGGAAGATACGTTCTCACCGTGAATATTGTGTTTAAAAACAAATGAATATTTTCAAATCAACAGCTCATTTCATGAAGTCATAACTAGAAGTGAATAATCTCCACAAAAATTGGTAAGTTAATTACTTTGGTGCAAGAAAGTCTCCATCATTAAGGAGAACGATGTTTTCAATAACTTGCCGGCAGCCACAAAAAGCTTTACTACTTACAGATTTCAGTTTACGAGGAGCCTAAAGGATTTCTTGCTAACCATCTCTTCCGACACCATTAATGAATTGAATTATTTATTAGAACTAGCGCGCGCGCGCGATTGAGAGAGTGTGTGTGTGTGTGTGTGTGTGTGTGTGTGTGTGTGTGTGTGTGTGTGAGAGAGAGAGAGAGAGAGAGAGAGAGAGAGAGAGAGAGAGAGAGAGAGAGAGAGAGAGAGGGGGGGGTCAAATAATACGTGTACAATCAGAAGTGTGACTAAATTTTCATTCCTCGTTCATGATCAGTCCATTTGCGGTCTGTGGATAGTAAATTAGCATATTATTTTCCCATTGAGTATCTCCCCATTATGGATCAATTTCAATGGAAAGTACATATAATCTAACCCTCTTGTCTGCCCCACTTCTGTTGAAGGTTACACATCACACAAATACCTTGTTGTTGTTGTTGTTGTCTTCAGTCCACAGACTGGTTTGATGCAGCTCTCCATGCTACTGTATCGTCTGGAAGCTTCATCTCCCAGTACCCACTGCAACCTACATCCTTGTGAATCTGCTTAGTGTATTCATCTCCTGGACTCCCTCCTCGATTTTTACCCTCCACGCTGCCCTCCAATATTAAATTCGTGATCCCTTAATGCCTCAGAACGTGTCCTACCATCCGACCCCATCTTCTAGTCAAGTTGTGCCACAAAGTTCTCTTCTCCTGTATCCTATTCAATACCTCCACATTAGTTATGTTATCTACCCATCTAATCTTCAGCATTCTTCTGTAGCACCACATTTCGAAAGCTTCTATTCTCTTCATGTTCAAACTATTTATTGTCCATTATTCACCTCCATACGTGGCTACACTGCATACAAATACTCGGAGAAAAGACTTCCTGATACCTAAAGCTATACTCGATGTTAGCAAATTTTTCTCACTTTTCTTACCATTGACAGTCTACATTTTATATCCTCTCTACTTCGACCGTCATCAGTTATTTTGCTCCCTAAATAGCAAAACTCCTTTACTACTTTAAATGTCTCATTTCCTAATCTAATTCCCTCAGCATCACCCACCTTAATTCGACTACATTCCATTATCCTCGTTTTGCTTTTATTGATGCTGATCTTATATCATCCCTTCAGGACACTTCATTCTGTTCAGCTACTCTTCTAGGTTCTTTGCTGTCTCTGAATTACAAAGTCATCAGCAAACCTCAAGGTTTTAGTTTCTTATCCATGGATTTTAATTTCTACTCAGAATTTTTCTTTCGTTTCCTTTACTGCTTGCTCAATAAACAGATTGAATAACATTGGGGATAGTCTACAACCCTGTCTCATTCCCTTCCCAACCACTGCTTCAATTTCATATCCCTTGACTCTTATAACTGCCACCTGCTTTCTGTACAAATTGTAAATTGAATTCGCTCCCTTTATTTTACCCCTGCCACCTTCAGAATTTGAAAGAGAGTATTCCAGTCAACATTGTCAAAAGATTTCTCTAAGTCTACAAATGTTAGAAACGTAGGTTTGCCTTTCCTTAATCTACTTAATAAGGTAAGTCGTAGGGTCAGTATTGCCTCACATGATCCAGTATTTCTACGGAATCCTAACTGGTCTTCCCTGAGGTCGGCTTCTACCATTTTTTCCATTCGTCTGTAAAGAATTTGCGTTAGTATTTTGCAGCTGTGAATTATTAAACTGATAGTTCGCTAATTTTCACATCTGTCAACGCCTGCTTTCTTTGAAATTGGAATTATTTCATTCTTCTTGAAGTCTGACGGTATTTCGGCTGTCTCATGCATCTTGCTCTTCAGACGGTAACGTTCTGTCAGAGTTGGGTCTCCCAAGGCTGTCAGTAGTTCTAATGGAATGTTGCCTACTCCCGGGATCTTGTTTCGATTAAGGTCTTTCAGTGCTCTGTCAAACTCTTCACGCAGTATGTCATCTCCCATTTCATCTTCATCTACATCCTCTTCCATTTCCATTATATTGTCCTGAAGTACACTGCCCTTGTATAGATCCTCTATATACACCTTCCACCTTTCTGCATTCCCTTCTTTGCTGATAACAGGGTTTCCATCTGAGCTCTTGATATGCATACAAGTGAATCTCGTTTCTCTAAAGGTCTCTTTAATTTTCCTGTAGGCAGTATCTATCTTACCCCTAGTGATATGCGCCTCTACATCCTTACGTTTGTCCTCTAGATATCCCTGCTTAGCCATTTTGCACTTCCTGTCGATCTCATTTTGAGACATTAGCATTTCTTTTTGCCGGCTTAATTTACTGCATTTTTGTATTTTCTCCTTTCATAAATTAAATTCAATATATCTTCTGTTACCCTCTTTCTCTGCGCATGTCAAGTTCCGTAGGCCCAAATTGAGGAGCAAATCTTCAAGGTCATGGAACGTGTCAGTATCTACATCTACATCCGTACTCCGCAAGCCGCCTAACGGTGTGTGGCGGAGGGTACCCTGAGTACCTCTATCCGTTCTCCCTTCTATTCCAGTCTCGTATTGTACGTGGAAAGAAGGATTCTCGGTATGCTTCTGTGTGGGCTCTAATCTCTCTGATTTTATCCTCGTGGTCTCTTCGCGAAATATAAGTAGGAGGGAGCAATACACTGTTTGACTCTTCGGTGAAGGTATGTTCTCGAAACTTCAACAAAAGCCCATGCAAAGCTACGGAGCGTCTCTCCTGCAGAGTCTTCCACTGTAGGTTATCTATCATCTCCGTAATGCTTTCGCGATTACTAAATGATCCTCCAACGAAGCGCGCTGCTCTCCATTGGATCTTCTCTATCTCTTCTATCAAACCTATCTGGTGTGGATCCCACACTGCTGAGCAGTATTCAAGCAGTGGGCGAACAAGCGTACTGTAACCTACTTCCTTTGTTGTCGGATTGCATTTCCTTAGGATTCTTCCAATGAATCTCAGTCTGGCATCTGCTTTACCGACGATCAACTTTATATGAACATTCCATTTTAAATCACTCCTAATGCGTACTCCCAGATAATTTATGGAATTAACTGCTTCCAGTTGCTGACCTGCTATTTTGTAGCTAAATGATAAGGGACCTATCTTTCTATACATTCGCATCACATTACACTTGTCTACATTGAGATTCAATTGCCATTCCGTGCACCATGCGTCAGTTCGCTGCAGATCCTCATGCATATCAGTACAATTTTCCATTGTTGCAACCTCTCGATACACCACAGCATCATCTGCAAAAAGCCTCAGAGACTTTCCGATGTCATCCACCAGGTCATTTATGAATATTGTGAATAGCAACGGTCCTATGACACTCCCCTGCGGCACACCTGAAATCACTCTTACTTCGGAAGACTTTTCTCCATTGAGAATGACATGCTGCGTTCTGTTATCTAGGAACTCCTCAATCCAATCACACAATTGATCTGATAGTCCGTATGCTCTTAATTTGTTCATTAAACGACTGTGGGGAACTGTGTCAAACGCCTTGCGGAAGTCAAGAAACACGGCATCTACCTGTGAACCCGTGTCTAAGGCCCTCTGAGTCTCGTGGGCGAATAGCGCGAGCTGGGTTTCACACGACAGTCTTTTTCGAAACCCATGCTGATTCCTACAGAGTAGATTTCTAGTCTCCAAAAAAGACATTATACTCGAACATAGTACGTGTTCCAAAATTCTACAACTGATCGACGTTAGAGATGCACATCTGTTCGACGTCCCTTCTTGAAAACGGGGATGACCTGTGCCCTTTTCCAATCCTTTGGAACGCTTCGCTCTTTTAGAGACCTACGGTACACCGCTGCAAGAAGGGGGGCAAGTTCCTTCGTGTACTCTGTGTAAAATCGAACTGGTATGCCATCAGGACCAGAGGCCTTTCCTCTTTTGAGCGATTTTAATTGTTCTCTATCCCTCTGTTTTCTATTTCGATATCTACCATTTTGTCAACTGTGCGACTTCAAGAGAAGGAAGCACAGTGCAGTCTTCCTCTGTGAAACAGCTTTGGAAGAAGACATTTAGTATTTCGGCCTTTAGTCTGTCATCCTCTGTTTCAGTACCATTTTGGTCACAGAGTGTCTGGACATTTTGTTTTGATCCACCTACCGCTTTAACATAGGACCAAAATTTCTTACGATTTTCTGCCAAGTCAGCACATAGAACTTTACTTTCGAATTCATTGAAAGCCTGTCGCATAGCCCTCCTCACACTACATTTCGCTTAGCGTAATTTTTGTTTGTCTGCAAGGCTTTGGCTATGTTTATGTTTGCTGTGAAGTTCCTTTTGCTTCCGCAGCAGTTTTCTAACTCGGTTGTTGAAACACGGTGGCTCTTTTCCATTTCTTACGATCTTGCTTGGCACATACTCATCTAACGCATATTGTACGGTGGTTTGAACTTTGTCCACTAATCCTCAACACTATCTGTACTTGAGACAAAATTTTGTGTTGAGCCGTCAGGTACTCTGTAATCTGCTTTTTGTCACTTTTGCTAAACACAAAAATCTTCCTACCTTTTTTAATGTTTCTATTTACGGCTGAAATCATCGATGCAGTAACCGCATTATGATCGCTGATTCCCTGTTTTGCATTAACTGATTCAAATAGTTCGGGTCTGTTTGTCACCAGAAGGTCTAATATGTTATTGCCAATAGTCGGTTTTTTGTTTAACTGCTCAAGATAGTTTTCGAATAAAGCACTTAAAAATATTTCACTCGATTCTTTGTCCCTGCCACCCGTTATGAACATTTGAGTCTCTCAGTCATTATCGGGCAAATTAAAATCTCCACCCAGAACTATAACATGGTGGGGAAATCTACTCGAAATATTTTCGAAATTATTCTTCAGGTGCTGAGCCACAACAGCTGCTGCGCCCGGGGGCCTATAGAGACATCCAATTACCATGTCTGAGCCTGCTTTAACCGTGACCTTCACCCAAATCATTTCACAATTACAATCTCCATCAATTTCCTTCGATACTATTGCACTTCTTATCGTTATAAACACGAATCCCCCTTCACTGTCTAGCCTTTCTCTGCGATATACATTCCAATCAGAGTTTAGGATTTCATTACTGTTTACATGTGGTTTCAGCCAACTTTCTGTCCCTAGTACTATATGGGCGTTGTGACCGTTTATTAATGAGAGCAGTTCTGGCACCTTTCTATAGACGCTCCTACAGTTTACTATTAGCACATTAATATTGTTATTCCCTGTTGCATTTTGCCTACTCCTGCCTTGCCGCGCCTCAGGAGTCGTCTTGTCGGGCCTAGGGAGGGAATTCTCTAACCTAAAAAAAAAAACCCATGTGCACTCCACACGTACTCCGCTACCCTCGTAGCCGCTTCCGGCGTGCAGTGCACGCCTGACCTATTCAGGGGGACCCTACATTTCTCCACCCGATAGCGGAGGTCGAGAAATTTGCACCCCAGCTCTCCGCAGAATCGTCTGAGCCTCTGGTTTAAGCCTTCCACTCGGCTCCAAACCAGAGGACCGCGATCGGTTCTGGGAACGATACTACAAATAGTTAGCTCTCATTCCACCCCGCGAGCGAGGCTTTCCGCGTTCACCAACTCGGCCAACCGCCTGTACGAACTGAGGATGACCTCTGAAGCCAGACGGCAGGAGTCATTGGTGCAGACATCAGCAACAATTTGCAGTCGGGTGCACCCAGTGCTCTCTATCGCCGCCGGTAGGGCCTCCTCCACATCTCGGATGAGACCCCCCGGCAAGCAGACAGAGTGAACACTGGCCTTCTTCCCCAACCTTTCCGCTATATCCCTAAGGGGCTCCATCACCCGCCTAACGTTGGAGCTCCCAGTAACTAATAAACCCCTCCCCCCGTGTGCCTGCTCGGACCTTGCTGAAGGAGCAGCCACATGTCCATCCACAGGCAGAGCGGGCGATGCCACACGGCAGGCCTCCACGCCGCTGAACCCGCCACTCCCCTTGGGGAGAGGGTGGCCCAACCGCGTCTGGTACCCGCGAAGGTGTCTCGACAGCAGGGACAGTGGGTGAAGCACCTAACACCTGGGATGCACCATGCGACGCAACAGGCTCCCCACTGCCGCTACACTCCGAGGCAGCAGCCTGAAGACGGCTGACCGCGGCCATCAACACGCTCAGCTGTTCGCGAAGAGTGGCCAGCTCCTCCTGCGTCCGTACACAGCAGTCACACATCCTATCCATCCTAAGGAATCAATTTACTGGAGAGACTTAATCAACATTTAACTAGACTGCTAATTCACTAAAGGCGGCTGATTACTGACTAAACTGTGATTGCTAACCACTTCTTGTAGAAAACAATGAAAATAGCACTACCTGTCTCTGGACTGTATTCAAAACAAACACAAGCACTACTGGCACTATGGCTGACTACAGGGACTCTCTCTGACTGTATCCAAAACAAACACGAAATCTATGTAACTCTATTACTAGCACTCGACAATTAAAGCTTCCTAAAAGCAAAAACACACGGAAGAAGAAGTGACAAGTAAGAAAAATACAGTTAATACTTAAATTAAGGTAGCTCGCTGCACAGCAGACGTGAAGCAGACGGCGGTTAGGGCGACACATGAACTTACAACATAAAAGTAATAACAAATAGAAATACATGTTCATGAACCTGAGAGAAAATCAGTCCATAAGTTTAAGCAAACGCTATCAGCAGTACAATGAGAATCAGCTTAATTTTTCAATTAACTCCTCGACAGAATAAAAGGAGTGACCCATGAGGAAACACTCCAGTTTCGATTTGAAAGCGCGTGGATTACTGCTAAGATTTTTGAATTCGAGTGGCAGCTTATTGAAAATGGATGCAGCAGTATACTGACACATTTTTGCACAAGAGTTAAGGAAGTCCGATCCAAATGGAGGTTTGATTTCTCCCGAGTATTAACCGAGTGAAAGCTGCTTATTGTTGGAAATAAACTAATATTGGTAACAAGAAACGACAATAAGGAATATACATATTGAGAGGCCAAGGTCAAAATACCCAGACTCCCTGAACAGAAGTCGACAAGAGGTTCGTGAACTCACACCACTTTTTGCCCGAACCTCCAGTTTCTGAGCCAAAAATATCCTTCTAGAATGGGAAGAGTTACCCAAAAACATAATACCATACGACATAAGTGAATGGAAATAAGCAAAGTAGACTAATTTACTTGTCGAAGTATCACTCACTTTCGGCACCGTTCCAATAGTGAAAATGGCAGTATTAAGTCTTTGAACAAGATCCTGAACATGGGCTTTCCACGACATCTTACTATTTATTTGAACACCTAGGAATGTGAACCGTTCAGTTTCACCAATCATATGCCCATGCTGTGAAATTAAAACGTCAGGTTTTGTTGAATTGTGTGTTAGAAAATGTAAAAACTGAAGCTTACTGTGATTTAACGTTAGTTTATTTTCTACAAGCCATGGACTGAGGTCATGTACTGCACTACTTGAAACGGAGTCAATGTTGCACACAACATCCTTTACTACCAAGCTAGTGTCATCAGCAAACAGAAATATTTTAGAGTTACCCGTAATACTTGAGGGCATATCATTTATATAAATAAGGAACTGGAGCGGCCCCAACACTGATCCCTGAGGAACCCCCTCCCCCTTGACAGTACACCACTCAGATCCCTCATCACACTGTATTACTTTCCCCCATTCTCGTAGATCGTTCCCTAATGATCTTCCTGAAACACTCTACAACTTCTGATTCTGTCAGTTCTTTCAGGTCCCATCTCCTTAAATTCCCACCTTTTTCCAGTTTCTTCAGTTTAATCTACAGTTCATAATCAATATATTGTGATCAGAGTCCACATTTGCCCCTGGAAATGTCTTACAATTTAAAATCTGGTTCCTAAATCTCTGTCTTACCATTATATAATATATATGAAATATTGCAGTATCTCCAGGTCTCTTCCACGTATACAATCATCTTTCATGATTTTTGAACCAAGTGTTAGCTATGATTAAGTTATGCTCTGGGCAAAAACCTACCAGGCGGCTTCCTCTTTCATTTTTTACCCCCATTCCATATTCACCTACTACGTTTCCTTTTCTTCCATTTCCTACTGTCGAATTCCAGTCACCCATTAATATTAAATTTTCATCTCCCATCACTATCCGAATGATTTCTTTTATCTCATCACACATTTCATCAATTTCTTCATCATCTGCGGACTACTTTTACGACATTGGTAGGCGTGGGATTCGTGGCTATCTTGGCCACAACAATGCGTTCACTATGCTGTTTGTAGTAGCTTACCCGCATTCCTATTTTTATTAATTATTAGACCTACTTATGCATTAGCTTCATATTAGCCTTCCTAATACTAAAATCTATATCCGATGTTAACAATGACGCCGGTGGATGGACTATCAGGAAATTACTGACCGTCGAGAAAGTCACAAATATAACCGACAAGCTAATGGGCCCTTCACAGGAAAAGGTTTTTTGCCAGAAAACGGGGAAAATTGAAACCCAGCAAATGAGTAAAAAAATGTATATTCACTGACAAAAAAAATAGTGTACGCACACAACTTACACAACAATAGTCTGGGATTACTCTATTACGTAATACAGTTTTTGTGATTGTATCTTGCAGCTTTAGTTATTTTTAATTAAAAGAGGCTTTAAAAGGACAGAAAGAACGTGTTGGACTACGCTACAGATCGTTCTGTTAGCACAGTCTTTACTTTGTAATCACTTTCGTTGACTTCGGCAACTCTCAACAGAAATCTCCAACCTAACCGAGACAATGTGCTACGATACAGCCGAGATCATGACAAGAGAATGGGCTACATCACACTCGAAGTAAATGTATATAGGTAAGGATCCCCATGACCTGTATACGTCTGTTATAAAAAATCTCCAAGCCACTCTCCTCAAATAGACCGCAATCTTCTCTTGACCTTCAACTGTTACTATTTCAGAATTAAAAACCAGATTCAAAGAAAATTTGGCTACAAGGCACAAAACTAGAAAAATAAAAATAATAAAAGTGAGAACGTGAAACATGTTAGCAATAACCATAAACAGGAGATTTACAGAAAATATAATTGAGAAAGGAAATCATTAATATTATCGACCGTTTAGGAACTCTAGGCTACGAAATGGATAAAACCACATATCGAATAAGTGGTGGAAGAGTTAGTGTGTTTTAAGATTAAATCCAAACAAGAATTAGAGAAAAATATATCGAAGCAAGGCCTCTATTACGAAAAATTGCTAAATCTCGAGACAAATTGTGTCCTTCTGTATTAGATGAAATGTTTTGGCCCCTAGTACGGATGAAACAGTATCTGCAGTATCAACAGGAACTTCGGACATGTGTTTCATATTTCATCCAAGCCTGCAGTCTATAAATATTTAAACAAAATACTAAAACAAAATACCACTACAGGGGAATTACTTACGAAGTAGTTCTTGGTAAAGAAACACAGGACACAATTACGTATGTAGGCTTAATACGAACTACAACTGTGTTTATAAATCGCTATAGTTGCCTTGGACTAACGACGAGCAAATATCAATATAACCTGCACGCTTTTCAAAGCTGTTATCCATGAAAAAGCCAAACTACGTATCGTGAACAAAATACAATTTAACACCGAAACAATGACATTAGCTGACAATGGGCACAGACTTTAGTCAATGGGCACTGTTGAAAATTTGTGCCAGACCAGGATTAGCACCCGAGTCCCCTGGTTACGAGGGAGAGGCAATGATCACTGTGTCCGAATTACACAGTGGTCAACAGAATAGCACGAACTGCCCGAGCATGCCGTTCTTTAGATCCAAATTCTCAATTTCTACATAGACTGCTAATGCACTGCTCCTTGAACATAATCCTCCTCCCTTTAATTATACAGTACATGGCCAAAAAAACAGACACCGAATATATGCAAACTTGGCCTTACGAACATTGCAGACGTCGTCTATGTAACACACGTCAAACTTCAAAGAATTTACCAATTCGTTGCATTGTTTACTATAGACCACAAATCAAGTAACGTAAAAAAAGCACTGCGTCTATTGAGATCATGATTCAGAGTTAAAAAAAACTAATAAGTCGCCTACATATTACAGTTGCTGCCGAAAGAGGAGAACCATTATTTTCCCGCAAAAGGAAATATAGTTAAAATTACGCTTCTATTTCGGTTAGTTTATGCGGTTACTAAAATTTGCAGTGAAAGTTACATAGTGGACTCTACCCTCCCCCCACCAGAAACGTAGTTATCGTGGCTGTTGTGAGACTTTTGTACACAGTTAGAGAAAGTGTGTTAAATGTGGCGCGGACGGAAACGCTAGGCTACGCTACAGGGCAATCTGCTCGCACAACGTTTAGTCGGCATTCATAATCGTTGGCGTAAACAACTCTCAATCAAATTACCACCTTCCAACCTAACTTAGATCTCGGGCTACACTACCAATCGGCCTGTCATCACAACCAAAAATTCATTGAGGGGGGTGGGGGGATTTCCTGTAGCTCTCTCTAATGTATCTCTAGGCAAAACTGCCAGTTTTGTCAGACTCAACAGCAAGATTTACCAATGGTAAACACTTTTGAGACGGCTCGTAATTTTAGAATAGTCCTCTTCGTCTTACTTGGCATAAATTGTTCGCTGGCGTCCCAGCAGCTAGCTCCCTCAGTGTCTGCTGTTGTCCTAGCAGACCGAACGCACCGCACATCTGATACCTTCGGAACCACTCACTGGCCAGTTAGCAACTGAGCGGAACACTGTTTACATCGTGAAAGGAAAACTATGCAAAGATGTACACTTAAATGGCACGACTGAGTAGCACACACACAGTAATATCTGAGGAATGTCCTTCGACACGCGCAGAACGAAAGTCTTCTCGCGAACGTACAGCGTCTCTGAAAAAAAATCTCGTGACTATATTCCGGCGTTACGGCCAGGTTCTCATACAAATGAGCAAAAAAGGGTACATTTGAAATTCTTTTTGAGACAATGAAAATACATTCGAAAGATCTGTTTGGGAATTACGAGTGATAATACTATGAGCTTAATTTTAGATTTTCAATAAAAAATGGCGCCCGTAATTATGATTTGATCAAGGGCCTGCGAGACTGGAGTACGCAGAGCGCGTGCAGTGTGGCACCTCAGATGTTACCTGAATTCAAAAATGGGTAACATCAGTTGATACTACATTATTCCTCTGAAATTGAAAATGGATAACATCAGTCGATAAAACATAAAATTTATGGGAGCGTATACCTAACCGCAATGAAACAACCTTAAATTTAACGATACAGTGCTAATTCGAACTTTGAGTTCGATTTTTGAGGGTTTGTTTCACTCCTTATGCCTACACAAAAGTTAGTTAATATTAACAAATGTCATATTATAGCTATAAGTTCCTAAGAAAAGTGTTTACTTTTAGGGGTCAGAGGTAGATGTTAAGAGAACGAACCACTTTTAATTTATGCTGCATGCCGTTCTGAGAAAATAGTTACCCGAAAAAAATGTGTTCAAAGTTTAGGGAAAACATTTAGTTATATTATTACTTCGATTTGCATGAACTGAGTGTTACATATATATTTTTAATGTCGCTGAAAACGAATCTGAAGTCAGATTTTCAATATTCAAAACAGCTAATCCAATACGGAGGGCAACCGATTATGTTTTGACCAATTTTTACCAAAAATGTATTTTCGTTATTTACGTTTAGTCTGCAAGTCAAGGAGTATTTATCAACCCTTCCTCTACCTCTGATTGTTCCTAGACAGCAACTTCCTGTTCTTCTTGGCAGGAAAAGCCGATCTGTCAAAGCTGGATATGCAGCACTCGGCAGCCTGCACTTGATATTCGTCCGTATTTTCGGTGAGTATGTTTGCATGCATTCTGCAGTATGAATCATTTTGAGCACGTGCGACACGGGACGAGTTATCATCTACATCTATATGGATACCCTGCAAAACACATTTAAGTGCCTGGCAAAGGGTTCATCGAATCACCTTCACAACTGATAATTAATTGAAACCCTCAGCTGCCGACAGGTGTTGTTGATATACTTCGATGGGGACAGCTGAAAAGTGTGCCCCTACTGGGACTCGAACCCAGAATCTCCTGCTTACAAGGCAGACGCTCAATCCATCTGAGCCATCGAGGGCACACATGAACAGCACGACTGCAGGAATTTATCCCTCGCACGCTTCCCGTGAGACTCACATCCCCAACCGTCCACAATCCGCATACGTAATGTACTTAATACGTATTTGTCCATCCACTCATTACTGGCTCACACTAAGGTGACGATTCCCGTAAGAGTTCCGGCAACCTGTGCGCATTCGCACAGACGAAGGTCAATGGCTGGGTAACGTTTAACCATAGATATGAAGATAGTAACTGCTCTCGAAAGAACAGGCGCCACTGACGACCTTGCAACTCTTCTAGAATACATGATAGACCGGCCGATGTGGCCGAGCGGTTGTAGGCGCTTCAGTCGGGACAGACGCGACCGCTACGGTCGCAGGTTCAAATCCTGCCTCGAGCATGGGTGTGAGTGATGTCCTTAATTTAATTAGGTTTAAGTCGTTCTAAGTTCTAGGAAACTGATGACCTCAGATGTTAAGTCCCAAAGTGCTCAGAGCCATTTGAACCATCAGTCCCTATGTTTACACACTACTTACAGTAACTTATGCTAAGGACAACACACACACAACCATGCCCGAGGGAGGACTCGAACCTCCAACAGGGGGAGCCGCGCGAACCGTGACAAGGCGTTGGACACATGGCGGGTACCCCGCGCGGCTCATGGCAGCCGTGACACTGCTTCAAACAATGGACTGTAGAAACTTTTGTAAAGCACGGATTAAAAAAAAAAACTTTCTGTTCCAAGAGTCTAGACAAGTACACCTTTAAAAAATGCAACTACAAAGAAATTGAATTTTCGAACGTTTTGAATGAGAACCTGTCCTTATGGAACACCGTTGATCAAATGTCACAGGGATTATATACTCAGGTTTCACATGTGGATTAACACTTTCTAATCAATATCCGGAATGAGCAGGGCTTAAAACTTTGAAGAGTTAAATTTCAAGGGCCGTTCTCTTGTATGCAAATAGTTTCACAGTAGAAATTTCTCTAGTTTTATTTATTAATTAATTTATTTATTTTTTGCTGTAGGTAAAGAAGGATAGCATTGTGAGGAGGGGGAAGGGGGGGGGGAGGAATCTTGCATCTCCCACCTTGGAATTCTCAGTACAGAATTTTTATTCATTACGAGATTCTTAGCCACTTGCAGAAGTGATTTTGCGTGATTCTGCAAAACTTTTCCTTTAGCCAATCGTAGCAACTATAGGATTCCGTTCCTGCTGCATGACATGTCTCGGAACTTAAACTGACCAACTCATTTGCATAAAGAGCTAGCTTATCATCCGCTTCTTTACTTGCGTAGACCGTTCATGGTCTGCAAATAATTTTTTTCTTTAATCGTTTTTTTATGTCTTTTATAAACTGCAACACTTTCTAAACTTTCTAAACTTAGCACCGTTGAAGCATGGTCTTTTACTGAATGATCAAAAAGCAATGCTGACAGCTGGAGTCCAAGGTTTTTGTTAATCAAGCCGTTTGTATTCTTGTGGTGATATCTCCGTACAGTCTTTCATTCCCTAACGCATATTTCTTTATATCTAATTGAGAAGTGAAATACCGGTTTTCATAGATGCAGATTTAAAATATTTTAATATAACGCAATAAATATTTCATTAAAATTTTCATCCCCTTATGCTCGAAGTTCCAAAACCAGAAAAACACGTAGTTTTTAAAAATTGTAACATATTAGCCGAATACGAATTGTCAGATATATTTAGCAATCCTTTCATAATGAACCATTTTCTGAAACATCTCACACCCTTTAGGGGTTGGGTTTTCAAAAACAATTAAACACGTATTCTTCTATTTAGAGCCGAGGAGCCAAATTCAAATCTTCATCCATTTAATTCTAAAAATGCTTTCATAGTGAAATATTTCATAAAACATTACATCCCCTATTTCACTCTATTACTGAGTTAAATTTCCAAAAGCAACGAAACACATTTTTTTTACATCCAACCGAGATGTCAAATACCTATTTTCATAGATGTAGCTATAAAAATGCTTCAGTAGTTCTTTAATAATGATTTATTTTCAAAAAACCTTCACTAATTATTTTATCCCCCAATGGAAGAATTTCGGAAAATGCTAAAAACCTGTTTCTTTTTTGTATCTGACTGAGACACCAAATGTCAATTTTCGTAGTTTTGTAGTTATAGCTTCAATAGGGACATAGGGACATATTTAAAAAAAAAGACTTTCAACCCATGTTTCACCCCCATAGGAGTGAAATTTCGAACAATCTCTTCTTAAATGATGCTTTCAGCGTAAGATTTACACCTTCATCAAATTTCAAGTCCGTATACTTTGCAGGTTGGGCTGGAAGGCTATGGGTCAGTGAAACCTGTGCCCCTATTGCACCTTCTTGGAGGTTGTAGTTCCAAAAACAGTGAAACACGTAGTTTTCTATAACACAATATTCATAGATTTCGCTTTAAAAACTCTTTCGCACTGAAATACTTTCATAAAACATTACATCCTATATTCCACCCTCTTAATCGTTGAATGTATCAAAAACAGGTTTTCATATATTTCATGAAACATTTCATCCTCTGTGATATGGGGTATGGTAGTGACACACCAAAATCACAATAGTAATCCGTTGTAGTTGCTACATATTTTATTACAATCAAAAGCATTATAAAATCACAAGGCCAGATCAGTTGGACAAATAATAAATAAATTTCGTTAAGTGGAACGAGACCCGTAAAACTTGAAATTTGAATATGACTAGGTATATATACTTAGGTAAAGCTTTACTTAAATAGCACAAATGTCCATAAAATTCATAGCAGAACTCTCACTACTTGCAATCAGGGGAGAAACAGATTAAGCGTAAGAATACAGATATTTAACGTTCGGCTTGCCAACTTTCCTAAACAAAACTGTATAAAAATGACTAAAACAATTAAGGGGGTCCTTTAATTTTGACTAAACGGACCTTCAAATTTACTTACTCAGTTGATTAATCAACAATATTCTTAGAATGATTACAACTAGAACATGACTATATGACAATACCCTTAAAATAAGGTTGCTTCAATATTTCGTGTGAATTGGCGATAGACGCGAGCAGACCAAGGATTCAAATCAATACAAGAGATCCACGAGGCAGAGAATGACATAGAAATATACTCAACATGGCAATGCAATTGAACTTTGGATGCTATAGTTCAGCACCGGAAAGATGGAATCACGCAAAAGTGACAACATAACCCAAGATGTAAAGGAGAGGACATGGCCTCAAATATCTCTCTGCCGCCGTGGTGCTCTGCTCCCAGTATGCTAGCGTCGACCGCTGCCAGTTATCTCTAACACAACACACATCAAGAGCAGACAATTTTCTGAGACATAAACTACACAACCCTATCTGGAGAACAGGTGAGCAATACAACTGGACTGAAACCAATGAGCCTCCGTGAGTTACTTGGCCAGTGCCAGCCCTTAAACTTTGATTAATAAGATCGCTAAAAATCATACCGAAGTTAAGATGACGAGACTTATCTCCAGGTTCGCCATATTAGTGGCAGAGACAATGAATTGGCGACGCTCTTATCCGTATGTTCGCGGCAGAGTCTGGGGAAGGCAAGGGCCACGTGGAGCCGGATCTGGGGATCAATTTCCTTCTCTCCGAGACACCCGGCTTCTTCTGCGACTTAGCCGGCAAACAGGCCGAGGACCCCGGGTGGGGACCGATTCGGCAGCAGTTGGCGGATGGCGAGGTCTTCGGGGGGTGGGGGGGGGGGGGGGGTGTCTTGTGTAAAGGGGAAGACAACCGTGGTGAAGGGAAGGTCTGTATTCCACAGGAACGAGTTAGCATGGCACTCAGATATTTCCACGATTCGGCGGTAGGGGATCATTTGGGGTTCTACAAGACCTTGAACAGAGTTCGGGAACACATGTTTTGGCCCAACCTATATGGCGATGGCATGCGATTTGTTGGCAACTGTGTCCAGTGTAAGCGCGGTAAGCCCGATGTTGGGCCGCACAGAGAACTACTACAGTCGGTTAGCGAGCAGTGTCCTCTGGACCGCGACTCAAAGATCGAAACATCGATCGACGGAAACTGGCGCCAGAAACGCACCAGCTCACTCTATTTCATCCCCTTAGGGGTTGAACTTCCAAAAACACGAAAATACGTATTTTCTTATTTGTAACCTTGAAGTCAAATACCAATTTTCGTAGATATAGCCTTAAAAATACTTCCATAGTCCTTCCATAATTTTTTATCTCAAGATAAAATGTTCACCTACTATTTCACCTCATAGAGGTTAAATTCCCAATAATACTGGAACACATATTTCTTTATTTCTGACCTAGAAACCAGATACAAATTTTCGTCTGCCTAGCTTCAAAATTACCTTAATAGCTACATGTTTCAAAAATCCTTTCATTTCCTGTGTATCCCCCTTAGAGGTGGAATTTCGAAATATGCAGTATAAGCGGTATAAGATCAACAACCTTTCCAAATCTCAAGGTTTATTTTCCTTGGCGGTCTGGACTGTGTGAATTTCATAGTAATGGCCTCCACACACACACACACACACGCACACACACACACACACACACACACACACACACACACCACTAACAATGCCACCACCACCTCCTGGGGAAATTTCTGCAGACGCCCTTGTTCCACTGCAGTCATATTTTGCCGACGACCTACATTTAGCAGCGTGGGAGGGATAGTGTCGTGCAACAGACAGTATACTCAGTAGACAACGAACTGTTCGTTGTGAAATCAGGGACATAGGAACCGAGACTGACACAGAAGGTGCTGAAGGTGAAGCACACTAGACTCGTGTCTACCACGGCTTCAAATAGTATCGATTTACTATGAACGGAAGTTCCGAAAAGTGAGCAAGTAATTTTACAGTAAATTCAGTACCGATGGTGAGGATATACAACGAAAAACATTTCTATAATATTTCAGAAATAATGAAACATTCCACTCAAGTCGCGCGGCAGAAAACGCAATGGATATGCTTGCACTTAAGACGGAAGGCCCTACGTGCTTACGCAGGCTTACGACAGATCGCAAAATTCGGCAGTAGGCGTAAGCCAACCTCTTGTGCTGCCATCTGTTATTGATGCCAGGCATCAAGGTCTCAGTAGTTCGACCATCCACTGGAGAGTAGTTGCTTTATAAGTACTCCGTCTTCAGGCCACGAGTGACCTACTGGGACAGCACCATCCGACCGCCGTGTCATCATCCGTGGAGGATGTGAACAGGAGGGGCGGGGATCAGCACACTGTTCTCCCGGTCGTTATGATGGTTTTCTTTGACCGGAGCCGCTACTATTGGGTCGAGTAGCTCCTCGATTGGCATCATGAGGCGGCCTGGATGATCACCCATCCAAGTGCCTTCAACGCCCGACAACGCACTTAACTTCGGTGATCTCACGTGAACCGATGCAACCTCCGCGGCAAGTCCGTTGCTGCAGATATTTTAGAGTAGTTGTTACGTTTCATAATCATCTAGTTTACGGGGAAAATGTAAAAAAGGCGATTGTCACCGAAGCTACAACTAATCTGAATTTCTGGTTAGTAATCAAGTGGTCTTATGTGCAAGCCTGATTTTTTCATCCTTTGCGGTGGGAATGATTCAAACCCGTCATGTTCTTCTTATGAGGTGTTCTATTTATTTTGCACACAATGATCGTTTGTAGTTGTGTTGAGTTACCACCTTGATAAATTTTTGGATGGCGCACGTATCATAACTGAGATCTGCGCTTGCGCTTAATGGCTGAAGGTCAACTAGCGTAATGAGTAGTAGCGAATGTTATAGTAACATGTTTGTAAATTATTTCAGGTAAATTACCTTAGTAGTGTAATATTATCAGTATACCAGTACACTATGTGGGCCAATTACGTTAGTCATGGAATACTATCCGTATAAGACTATGTCACCTTGATGTCCCGGAATTTGCTTCAATTTTGGAATCCACGAAAGAACTGGAAATTTTCCTTTACACAGCTTTCCATATAATTTCTATTACAGTGATTCAGTCTTGTCTGTCACTCGACTTTTCTGACTGTGAAATAAATTCTATCGCTCATGTGCTTATTACCTCTTCGTGTTTCCATTTGCCGATATTGCGCATAAACACATACATATCTCAACGTTGCTATGTACATTGATGGAACGACACACTTTTCTGTGGCGACACTGCAGTTTAGAGATAGAAAAACCGATCAGTTAAAACGACATGGGTATTTTAGTTCTGAATAACTGATGTCTTTCGGTATTTGTTTGCTCTCGGTTATAACAAGTATCTTTTTATATTTTCCTGATAACCACGTAAAAACAGATATACCAATTAGCCACAGTTGTCGTAGTAAAATTTTTAGTTTTCAAATAAACCTTTTTTAAAAAAGACGAGTAATTTTTATTCGTAAGATTTCCATAGCTCTTAAATACTGCGTTATTACAGAAAAAATGGGAAAAGTGATGTATGCCACTTTAATAACACTGCTGATAGAAACGAGCAACAAGTGAATTGGTCCAACATTGCCGAGACAATACTGTGCCTGTTATACAAGCAGTGCGCGAGAATGGACGCAGTTTCTCGCTGTTGTCGAACGTCAGTTGTAACACAGAATGGCACCATCTGGAAGCCTGGAAGTATTTTACGATATGCAGTACGAGTGAAGCACAATGGTCGATTTCGTCGACTTGCGACATCATACAAGGAAAAAAGTTAAAATTTTACAAATCATTCATAGTTCGGGATAAAAATAGAAAGTGCCTGATCTGCTGCCTGTGTCTACGTTATCTGCTTTTAGCCGTTAACAGAGAAATTAAAACGAAAAAGAGAGTTCTCCTGCCGCAGTTTTCACTCTTTATCGCCGGATTATACGTAATGCCCGCATAGTGCTGTGATAACCGATTTAAATATAATTTTTGAGCAGAGTTCTAAAAACTAAAATCAGTAGGATAATACTGGCAGTTTTCTGTGGTATAGAAGTACTCGCTATATTTTGAGAGAAACAGCGAACAGCGGACAAAGTTTTATTGGACTATTTAATTTAAAGAAATTAGAATTATATTAATACCGTCAGTTGCTCACGGGCGTTGATAAATATCAACGTGGACAAGTGAAAATGTGTGCCACGACCGGGACTCGAACCCGGGATCTCTTGCTAAAATGACAGACGCTCTATGCATCTAGGCCACCGAGGGCACAGTGTATGGTTCGACTGCAGGGACTATCTCGCGCACGCCTCCTGCGAGACTCACATTCTTACCTTGAATGTCCATACACTACAGTCGTAGAGTCCCACTCCAACACACTCATTCCTCGTGGAAGACATGTCCATATCCATATAAGTATATGGTTCTGGCAATACCAGCCATGACCTTCTTCTGTGAAGATGCACAAGTATTCCCCGAACTGTTACGGGACTTGGTAAGAATGTGTTCCACGAGTAATGAATGTGTTGGTGTGGGACACTACGAATGTAGTGCGTGGACATGGAAGGTGAGAATGTGAGTCTCGCGGGAAGCGTGCGCGAGATAGTACCTGCAGTCACACTATCGTCTGTGCCGTCGGTGGCTCAGATGGGCAGAGAGCCTGCCATGTAAGCAGGAGATCCCGGGTTCGAGTCCCAGACAGGCACACATTGTCACCTGTCCCCGTTGATATATATCGACACCCGTGAGCAGCTGACGGTATTAATATAATTCTAATTTCGTTCTGGACGGCTGCAGGTCATCATAAATGTATTTGACGTTTTGATTCCATTTATCAACAAACTGAGAAAGTAAAAATTTTTATCTTTGTTTGATTTCTACGTTTACAAGAGGAAATAATGTAAATAAAATACTGAAAATCGGTTATTACAAGAACTGGTATTGTGACGGGCTTTAACAATTAGGTTAAAGTGAGGCTGGGAAACTGATAAGAGCCGAAAACCAGTTGTTTGAGCGATAACCGACATTCCCACTGCTGTTGTGAGTGGTAAGATTGACGCGCAAGGACATCTAGAACAGTTTCTCAGAAAGGTTACTGCAACTCTGATGTTCTCAAAATGAACGGGCCAGCCATTGGCGTCCGCGAGGGGGAAGGGGAGGGGGAGGGGAGGAGGTGGGGAGGGGAGGATAGGCAAAAGGGCACTTTCACCCGTCGCCACTAACCATCCTTGGAATCTGGAGTAAGGAGTTTTTATTCGTTACAGTATACTCATACTCTTCCAGATAAGAATTCTCCACAATACTGCTAAACCTTAGCTTTGACCAGTTGTAGCGCTTATAGAGTTAGGGTCTTGTAGCTTGATGCACCTCGTAACTGACCAGCTGATTTGTACACAGAGTGCCAGTTTCAGAATCATGCACTCCAGCCCCGACGCGCCTTCCCCCCTCCCCACCACTGCAAATTTTTCTGCAGACTCCAGTCTGCCACTGAGCATATATTTTGATAACATCCTGGTTTTAATAGCATCGAAGGAACAGCATTGTGGAGTAAAGGGTAGACCTAGCACAGACCACACCATTCACAATGAAACGCATCACTTAGTAGATGGTGAAGTACTTTGAAGCTAGCCAGATAGAAACAGAACCTCCTGGCACTGTATCTAACCCAAATTCTAATCTTACACTAATCTCTTGTATGTACCTACCACGCCCGCAAAGAGCCAACGATTTACTATTATCAAAAGTTCCGAAAAATGAGGAAGAAATTGACCCACACTTTTTTCCGTTGTTCATTATTTCGATTACCCCATAAAGGGAATGGACTTGTAGCCACAGGTTACACAAGCGATAAATGGTTTAAAATACATAAAAAGAGATGACAATAGGAAACGATTTTTAAAAACACAATGATGCGGCTTTTACGATTTTTACAGGAAAAAAAATGGATGACAAAATAAAGGTTTTTCAAAAATATGCTGGTGGACAATATTGGGGATTTTTTACCTTTATAGATGACTAGCGGAAAAGCTTGGTGTTGACCAGGCATTTATTTACAGCTGTGCGTCCACGTCCGTACTATGCAGCGTCTGGCCTTGTTCTGAGTTTTTATGACGTATCTCCTGAAACATGTGTCGTACAATGATATAATTTTGTAGGTGCATTCAGCGTCATATGCGGATACTGTCTGCAAAATTTATTGCGAATATAGTAGCAAAGAAGTAACAAATTTAAATGTCACGAATGCTGTGATCCCCACACACTTGGGTGCAACCAATGTACACAGGATGCTTGGCTCGATCATTATGGCTACCATCACCGCTGGTCGAAATTGGACCAGCTGTGTCGACGTAGTGAAAATATAAATGTGCATAACATGGTAAACGTCCATTCTTTCCAGCCATCAGACCTGATCTACGATCAAAAATATCATGTAAAAGTGGTAGGGGCAACGGCCTTGCCGCAGTGGATACACCGGTTCCCGTCAGATCACTGAAGTTTAGCACTTTCGGGCGTGGTCGGCACTTGGATGGGTGACCATCCGGGCCGCTATGCGCTGTTTCCATTTTTCGGGTTGCACTCAGCCTTGCGATGCCAATTGAGGAACTACTCGACCGAATAGTAGCGGCTCCAGTCAAAGGAAACTACCACAACGAGTGGGAGAGCCAGCTCCTCCTCCACCCTCAGTGAGAATGACGTGGCGGTCGGATGGTCCTGATTGGCCACTTGTGGCCTGAACACGGAGTGCTTTTTTAAAGTAGTACTCCCTACATAAAACTGACAGTCTAGGCTCAGGGACTGTCCACGGTAAATGCTGCAATGGACCTACGAATACTATTAAAATAACGGTTTGAGTTCTCTTTAATTGTCCAATCATCTGAAGTGAGTCCTTATTGCAGTACGCTGAAAAATAGATTTTATGTTAATGGCGGATAAATTTTATGTGAATGGCGGCAAATTAACTTTACCCTAATGACACACAAGGTCAATGCCGTACTATCACGTAAAGTATTCTCAGATCGAAATGTTTTGCATTACAAAATCTCCAATGTAGATTCATAATACCGCAATTATAATTCTCAAAATAATTTGGAGCTACGTTCAATGCATATTTAAATGCATCTTTCAAAACAATAACAGAATTCTCATTAGATCATCATTATCAGTGGCTAGAGTATTCCTATTATTTCGTCTACCAAAAACCGCGTCTCACTATGGCTTCTTCAGTACGCTGTTTTGTTTTCCACTGTTGACAATAGAAACGATCTGGCAGATGTGACATTGTAGATGCGCAGTATGCGTGTCTTAATGCAAATAAACCGTCTGGAACATTTACCCTTGAACGTCCCTAGAATGGGATTTCATGGAACGTTATTACTTTCCTGTGTCCATTTCCATCACAAAAGCTGATCGCCACGACTGGGGAAGGGGAGGAGGGGGTGGGCTGAAAGTTGGCAGCAGTGGCAGAAAAACCGAAGAAAACCTCACGTTTTCGTCATTTGTTTTCATAATGAAGTAGTGCCAATTCATCACATCGCACGCTTTTCTCTCGGAAACGGTAAAATTCATCGTCTGGATATCAATGTCGCCTGCTGAGGTATGCAGTCGCAACACTCTGTACGAAATAGGTTCTAAGCTGATGCAGTCGACAAGTAACATCGAAATATATCGTCACCTAGAAATACATCGACACCTCGAAATAAATCCACACCTCGAAATAAATCGCCACCTCGAAATAAATCGCCACCTCGAAATAAATCGCAACCCTCGAAAAATCGCAACCTCGAAATAAATCGACACCGTGAAATAAATCGAAACCTCGAAATAAATCGACACCTCCAAACAACCGCTACACCGAAATGAGTCGATATCCCGAAGTATATCGACATCTAGACGCATTTCGGCTTACCATATAGACCGAAATTTCGATGCTAGTCGACATATCGAGATAAATTGAGGTACAGAAATATATCGATATCTCGAAATATAATGGTACCACGTAATATAAAGATATCTCTCAAAATAGCGATATCTAGAAATTTATGGATTACTAGAGATATGGAGGTACCTTGAATTATACCGATATCTCGATAAGAATCGATATCTGTAGTACACCAATACATGGAAATATATCGATACCTGGAAATATATAGACAACCTTAATTGTGTCGGTATAACAAAATAAATCGATATCTCGATATAATCGGATACTCTAAATCAATCGATATCTCGAAATAAATAGACTCCTCAATATAGATAGATATCTCGAAATAAATCGATATCATGATTTAATGTGCGCATCTACGTAAGTCGATATATCGAATTGAATCGATAATGAGAAAAGTATGGACGTCTCAAAATAAATCTGTACCCCTAAGAAAACGATTATCGAAATAAATAGATATAACGAAATATATCGCTATCTTGATAAATACCATTATCTAGTGGTCGGATAAATGTTTCAAGATGACATGACATAAGAGTATAGTCTACATACATGAAAATACTTTGGATTTTCAATATATCGATAGATTTCTAGACCTCGGGAAAAAAAATCTTTGATCCGACCTCGGGGCAAAAACGCAGACCTCGGGAAAAAACGTCGACCTCGGGGAAAAACGCCGACCTCGGGCAAAAACGCCGCCCTCAGGGCAAAAACGTCGACCTCGGGGAAAAACGCCGACCTCGGGGAAAAACGCCGACCTTGGGAAAAACGACGACATCGTGGAAAAACGCCGACCTTGGGGAAAAACGACGACATCGTGGAAAAACGCCGACATCGGGGAAAAACGCCGCTGTTGGGAAAAAACGCCGACCTCGGGGAAAAACGCCCATTTCGGGGAAAAACGCCGACCTCGGGGAAAAACGCCGACCTTGGGAAAAACGACGACCTCGGGAAAAACGACGACCTTCGGAAAACTGCTGACCTCAGGAAAAATCCAGTTCCATTAATTTACATAGATAATAATGTTAGTTACCATTAGGTTCTCAAAATGCAATCAAATTCCTGGTATTTATCACCTCACACAAAAAGTGGTCATGACAGAAAAGTCTCGTTCTTTAGAAAGTTTAGAATGAGATGTTCTAAATAATGCAGATAATCCATTTACAATAATCTACAAGCACTGCACAATGAGAAGAGACTGTCAACCAGAGCACTTTGAAATAGTGCACAGCCAGGAAGACAGAGGTTGCATTGCTGTTTATAATCCTCTGGTGCTTGAGATTCAGAATCCAGGATTGCCTCGAATGAGAACAGCACGAATGAATGTCCTGCACCAGTATAGAACTTACTCTGGAACTCCACAGAAAATCACAAGGCACAATTATATCACATCATTTTCAGCAAACTACAGAAACCTCTAGTGGACATAACAACGTCGTCACCTCCTTCACTAGTGAAAGATCTTAGTAGCTATTGAGTCAAGAGTAGGTGGCCAATTAATAATTTGTTGTTCAAAGCTAACTTCAGTGTATATGGGAATACTCAGTGGACATCTTTAACCATCATATTTTACTGTCTAAGATATGTCAATTGCCCAGACTATAAGTATAAGCAGAGCTTGGTCTTTACCAATCCGAGATTGTTTAGAATAGGTATCAATGGAATCAGATCCACTGGGCATTTAGAGCAACCTGCTTTAAACAATATGAGCAGGCAATAGACACAGACACAGAATTTGAAATTTCTCTGTGAAGCGGTTACCTTCATCGTCTTCAAACTTACTTTGTGTGCTGCGGTATGCGGAGGCACTAATAGCAACACAGTAAAACACAGAAGAAACTTATAAGTTGATGTAATCAGCCAGTAAGAAGCAGTAAAATTCAAGTTTTAGTAATCGATTATTGACTTATTATCCGGCTTTGGTGCCTCAGACATGTCCGACGACCTTAAGATTTCGCATGAAACGAAGTCTGGAAGACACGTTACACGATAGAATTGGAAAAGTGTTCATGTGTTGTAAAAACCTAAGAAATCGTCCCGTTTTCGTCAATTGCCGTCGAATCGACGTAATGACATATCGTCACATTGGATGCTTTTCTCTATAAAACAGTTACATTTATCGTCTGGAAACTTATGTCCCTGGCTGCGGCATGCGGAGGCACTAATAGCAACTCCATAGAACACAGAAGAAGCTTCTAAGTTATTGGTTCACATGGCTCTGAGCACTATGGAACTTAACATCTGTTTTCATCAGTCCCCTAGAGCGTAGAACTCCTTAAACCTAACTAACCTAAGGACATTAAACACATCCATGCCCGAGCAGGATTCGAACCTCCGAGCGTAGCAGTCCCGCGGTTCCGGACTGAGCGCCTGAACTTCTTGACCACCGCGGCCGGCTCTAAGTTGATGTAATCGGCCAGTAAGAAGCAGTACAATTCAAGTTTTAGCTATCGATTATTGACTTATTAGCCGCCTATGGCGCCAGGGATATGACTGACGACGTTACGATTTTGCATGAAACGAGGTCTGGGAGCCACGTTACACGAGAATGTGTGAAAACTGATCATATGTAGTAAAAACTTAAGAAATCCTCCCGTTTTCGGCATCTACTATCGAATCGACGAAATACCAGATCGCCACAATGGCCGCTCTTCTCTCTGAAACGGTTACATTTATCGTGGGCAAAGCTATGTCGTGTGCTGCGATATGCGGAGACACTAAAAGCACCATAGTAGAACACAGAAGAAGCTTCTAAGTTGATGTAATAGCCAGTAAGAAGCAGTACAATTTAAGTTTATTTATCGATTTTTGACTTTTTAGCCTTCTTTGGTGCCTTGGATATCAGCTAGGTCCTTACCATTTTGCATGCAGGGACGACTAGCAGCCACGTTGCACGGGAGAATGTGAAAAGTGATCATATGTAGTAAAAACCTAAGAAGTCCGCCAGGTTTCGTCATTTGCTATCGAATCGACTTTATGTCAGTTCGTCACATTGGCCGCTCTACACTTTGAAACGGTTACATTTATCGTGTGGAAGGCTATGTCGCGTGCTGCGATATGCGGAGACACTAATAGCACCATAGTAGAACACAGAAGAAGCTACTAAGTAGATGTAATAGCCTGTATGCAGCAGTAAAATTCAAGTATAGTTATCGATTTTTTTACTTTTTAGCCTTCTCTGGAGCCTTGGACATGAGCTAGGACATTAAGATTTTGCATGCAGGGAGGACTAGCAGCCACGTCGCACGGGAGTATTTGAAACCTATTTATATGTAGAAAAAACCTAAGAAATCCGCCCGTTTTCGTCATATGCTATCGAATCGATTTAATGACAGAACGTCACATTGGCAGCTCTACTCTCTGAAACGGTTACATTTATCGTGTGGAAGGCTATGACGCGTGCTGCGATATTCGGAGACACTAAAAGCACTATAGTAGAACACAAGAAGATTCTTAGTTGATGTAATAGCCAGTAAGAAGCAGTACAATTTAAGTTTAGTTATCGATTTTTCAATTTTTAGGCGGCTTTGGTGCCTTGGACATAAGCTATGACCTTAAGATTTTGCATGCAACGAGGACTAGCAGCCACGTTGCACGGGGGAATGTGAAAAGTGTTCATATGTAGTAAAAATCCAACAAATCCGACCGTTTTCGTCATTTGCTACCGAATCGACTTAATGTCACATCGTCACATTGGCGCTCTACTCTCTGAAACGGTTACATTTATCATGTGGAAGGCTATGTCGCTTGCTGCGATATGCGGAGACACTAAAAACACCATAGTGGAACACAGAAGAAGCTACTAAGTTGATGTAATAGCCAGTAAGAAGCAGGACAATTCAAGATTAGTTATCGATTTTTTACTTTTTAGCCTTCTTTGGAGCCTTGGACATGAGCTAGGACCTTAAGATTTTGCATGCAGGGTCTAGCAGCCACGTTGCAGGGGACAATGAGAAAAGTGTTCATATGTAGTACAAACCTAACAAATCCGCCCCTTTTCGTCATTTGCTATCGAATCGACTTAATGTCAAATGGTCACATTGGCCGCTCTTCTCTCTGAAACTGTTACATTTATCGTGTGCAAAGCTATGTCGTGTACTGCGGAATGCGGAGACACTAAAAGCACCATAGTAGAACACAGAAGAAACTTCTAAGTTGATGTACTAGCCAGTAAGAAGCAGTGCAATTCAAGTTATCGATTTTGTACTTTTTAGCCGGCTTTGGGGCACTGGACATGAGCTAGGAACTTAAGATTTAGCATGCAGCCACGTTGCACGGTAGTATGTGAAAAATATTCATATGTAGTAAAAACATAAGAAATCGGCCCGTTTTCGTCATTTGCTATCGAATCGAGTTTATGTCAGATCGTCGCATTGGCTGCTCTACACTCTGAAACGGTTACATTTATCGTGTGCAACGCTATGTCGCGTGCTGCGATATGCGGAGACACAAAAAGCACCATAGTAGAATACAGAAGAAGATTCTACGTTGATGTAACAGCCAGTAAGGAGCAGTACAATTCAAATTTATTTATCGATTTTTGACTTTACGCGTTACATAACTTGTAGGAACATGAAAGGTATTGACCTTGACGCTCTAACAGCCGATTGCTCAGAAATCTCATGGCCTCAAATAATCAGAGAACCTTCAATCGACGGCAAAATTAATGAACTTGGTGATAAACTCTTTGCCCTCTATGACAAACGTGCACCTGCGCACACAGTCCGTGTAAGAAAATCTCCTGCTCCATGGCTGACAGCTGAATTACGTCAAAGGATGACTAATAATGATGCTGCCCACAGGCGTTTCAAGGCAGATCCGAAAACCGAGCGTTTCGAAGAATATAGAAAGCTACGGAACAGAGTGAAACAATGCATTCGCAATGCCAAAATCAGGCACGCTCGCTCCCTTGTATGCAGCGATCTGAAACCCACGACTCTATGGAAGAATCTCCGTAGCTTGGGGGTCTGAAAGGCAAAATCGGAAACTACTTTTCATGTGTCAGCTAACGAATTAAATGAATTCTTCTCTGCACCTCTGATTACCAGCACGGCTGATAATTACCGTCCACAAGAATCCCCAAACAGGATAACTAACAACGATACCTTCCATCTAAAACATGTAACAACAAATACGGCAAGAATAGCAATAATGAGAATCTCTTCTGATGCAATAGGCAACGACATTATCGGTATAACCATGATTAAGAATGTTGCCGATATCTTAGTACCTGTCTTAACTGACATATTTAATTTTTCCCTCGTGAACGGAATATACCCCACTGCATGGAAAAGAAGCATAATTCGACCCATCCCTAAGATCGAAAACCCGCAACTGCTTAGTGATTACCGACCAATTAGCATACAGCCAGCTGTTTCCAAAGCACTTGAATATATTGTTCATGACCAAATCACTGAACACTTGCATGAATTCAGTCTATATGACAAATTTCAATCTGGTTTCCGTAAACATCACAGCACAAACACTGCTCTAATTAAAGTAACTGATGACCTGAAATATGCCATCGACAATCGAAAGGCAACAATATTGACGCTACTGGACTTCAGCAAAGCTTTTGACACTGTTAACTTTGACATATTACTCAGAAAAGTGCAACAGCTTAATTTCTCTGATAGTGCAATGAGATGGTTTGAAAGCTACTTAAAAGACAGACAGCAATGTGTTGTCTGCGCAAATGAAAAATCTTCCTCGAAACATGTTTCTTCGGGAGTGCCACAAGGATCAGTCTTAGGACCACTGTTGTTTTCGTCGGTTTTGTCCTCCTGTAAACATATGCCGACGACCTCCAGCTCTACCTAAGCGTCAGACCTGAAGACGTAAACACTGCAATCGCTCTGATGAATGATGATCTGTCTTCAGTAGTGACATGGGCGAAAAACCAGGGGCTTAAATTAAACGCAAAAAAGACGCAAGTAATCTTAATAGCCCATCAGAAATTAATAAGTTCAGATTTCCGCGAACGGCTACCTCCTATTCTGCTCGAAGGTACTCCAATACCATATCAGAAAACAGTGAAAAACTTGGGTGTAACTTTGGACGAGCATCTCAACTGGGCGGAGAATACAGTCGCAGTGTGCCGAAAGACGTCTGCTTCTCTCTATGCTCTCAAAAAGTTTCGGAACATATTCCCACAGAACTTGAAACGCCAGCTCGTGCAAGCACTCGTTCTACTGAACCTCCACTATTGTGATGTGATTCAACAAGGCATGAGTAGTGAAAACAAAAGACGGCTAGAGCTAACCATGAATGCCTGTGTGCGTTACACCTGCAACATTCGCCGATATGATCATGTTAGTGCTTCATACTCCGAGCTAGGGTGGCTGCGGCCGGACAAACTGCGTGACTACCACACTATATGTCTACTTCACCGACTCCTCGTCGCGCAAGCACCCCAGTACCTAGCTTCAGAGATTAAAAACGTGTAATGCCATCATAATCGAAACACGAGGTCGCTCTTATCTGGAATCCTAGCTGTGCCCACTCACAAAACAAAAACTTTTGCAAACTCCTTCTCAGTTGCCGCTGTTCGCCTCTGGAACAAACTGCCCCTCACCTTGAGGAAAATTCAATCTCCTGTTGCTTTTAAGAAGAAGTTGAAGCATTTCCTACTATCATCCGCATGAAAATTCTCCACAAAATTAATGTGCAAGGCCAATCCTCTCATATGTCAAATAGCAAAGCTAGCGTCTCCTATCTTGCTTCTGAGATGCCTTCCTCTTCATCTATCTCTATTAGCCACGCAGTCTTCTTTTCCTTTATATTTTCCTTAATTATGTTTCATCATGTCCCTCTATTCCTCTCCTCCCTTCACCATGAGTTCCCCCCACACTCCCTGCTGCCAGCACTCCTATCTGAAATCTTTCTCTTCAATAATGTATTTTTCGAGGTGTACCTTTCTAATTGTTTATCTCACTTTTTGTATTAGATGTAGTTTAACATGCCTACTACAACATATGACTGTAAAATAAGTAGAATGCCTGGTTAGATGTAAGAGAGGGACTGATGGCCCTAATCTTGTCAGGTTAAATAAAAAAATAAATAAATAAATAAATAAATTTGCTATCGAATCGACTTAAAGTCAGATCGTCACATTGGCCGCTCTTCGCTCTGAAACGGTTACATTTATCTTGTGCAAAGCTATGTCGCGAGCTGCGAAATGCGGAGACACTAAAAGAACCATAGTAGAACAGAGAAGAAGCTTCTAAGTTGAAGTAATAGCCAGTATAAAGCAGTACAATTAAAGTTTAGTTTTCGATTTTTGGCTTTTTAGCCGGCTTTGGCGCCTTGCAAATGAGGTAGGACCTTAATATTTTGCATGAAGGGAGGACTAGCACCAACGTTGCACGAAAGAATGTGAAAAGTGTTCATATGTAGTAAAAACCTAAGAAATCCGCCCGTTTTCGTCATTTGCTATCGAATCAACTTAATGTCATATAGTCACATTGGCCGCTCTTCTCTGTGAAACGGTTACATTTATCGCGTGCAAAGCTATGTCGCGTGCTGCGATATACGGAGACACTAAAAGCACCATAGTAGAACACAGAAGAAGCTTCTAAGTTGATGTAATGGCCAGTAAGAAGCAGTACAAATAAAACTTAGTTATCGATTTTTGACTTTTTAGCCGGCTTCGGTGCCTTGGACATGAGCTAGGACCTTACGATTTTGCATGAAGGGAGGACTAGCAGAAACGTTGCACAGCAGAATGTGAAAATTGTTCATATGTAGTAAAAACCTGAGAAATCTGCCCGTTTTCGTCATTTGTTATCGAATCGACTTAATGTCAGATCGTCAAATTGGCAACTTTTCTCTCTGAAACAGTTACATTTATCGTGTGCAAATCTTTGTCGCGTGCTGTGATATGCGGAGACACTAAAAGCACCTTAGTAGAGCACAGAAGAAGCTTCGAAGTTGATGTAATTGCCTGTAAGAAGCAGTACAATTCAAGTTTTAGTTACAGGTTATAGAATATTTAGCCGGGTTCGGTGCCTTGGACATGAGCTAGTACCTTAAGATTTTGCATAAAGGGAGGACTAGCAACCCCGTTGCACGGGAGTATTTCATAAGTGTGCATATGTAGTAATAACCTAAGAAATCAGCCCGTTTTCGTCATTTGATATCTATTCGGCTTCATGTTAGATGGTCACATTGGCCCCTCTTCTCTCTGAAACGGTCGCGTGCTGCGGAATGCGGAGACACTAAAAGCATCATAGTAGAACGCAGAAGAAGCTTCTAAGTCGATGTAATAGCCAGTAAGAAGCAGTACAATTCCAGTTTAGTTATCGATTTTTGGCTTTTTAGCCGGCTTTGGCGCCTTGGACATGAGCTAGGACCTACAGATTTTGCATGCAGGGTGGACTAGCAGTCACGTTGCACAGGAGAATGTGAAAAGTGTTCATATGTAGTAAGAACCTGAGAAATCCGCCAGTTTTCGTCATTTGTCTTTGAATCGACTTAATGTCAGATCGTCACACTGGCCGCTCTTCTCTCTGTAACGGTTACATTTATCGTGTGCAAAGCTATGTCGCGTGATGCGGAATGCGGAGACACTAAAAGCACCATAGTAGAACACAGATGAAGCTTCTAAGTTGACGTAATAGCCAGTAAGACGCCGTAAAATATTAGTTTTAGCTACCGATTATTGACTTTTTAGCAGGCTTTGGTGCCTTGGACATGAGCTAGGACGTTACGATTTTGCATGAAGTTAAGAATTACAGCCACGTTACACGGGACAATGTGAAAAATGTTCATATGTTGTAAAAACCTAAGACATCCGCCCGTTTTCGTCATTTGCTATCGATTCTACTTAATGTCATATCGTCACATTAGCCGCACTTCTCTCTGAAACGGATACATTTATCGTGTGCAAAACTATGTGGCGTGCTGCGATATGTGGAGACACTAATAGCCCCATAGTAGTACACAGAATAAGCTTCTAAGTTGATGTAATAGCTAGTAAATAGCAGTACAATTTAAGTTTTAGTGATCGATTTTTTAATTTTTAGCCAGCTTTGGTGCCTTGGACATGAGCTAGGACCTTACGATTTTACATGAAGGGAGGACTAGCAGCCACGTTGCACGGGAGAATGTGAAAAGTGTTCATATGTAGTAAAAACCTAAGAAATTCGTCCGTTCTCAACATTTGCTATCGAATTGACTTAATGTCAGATCGTCACATTGGCCGCTCTTCTCTTTGAAACGGCTACATTTATCGTGTGCAAAGCTATGTCGCGTGATGCCACATGCGGGGACACTAAAAGCACCACAGTAGAACACAGAAGAAGCTTTTAAGTTGATGTAATAGCCAGTAAGCAGCAGTGCAATTCAAGTTCAGTTATCGATTTTTGACTTTTTAGCCGGCTTTGGTGATCCGGACTGAGCTAGGACTTTACGATTTTGCATGAAGGGAGCACTAGCAGCCACGTGGCACAGGAGAATGTGAAAAGTGTTCATATGTAGTAAAAACCTAAGAAATCCGCACATTTTCGTCATTTGCTATCGATTCGACTTTATATCAGATCGTCAAATTGACCGCTCTTGTCTCTGAAACGGTTGCATTTATCGTGTGCAAAGCTATGTTGCGTGCTGCATTATGCAGAGACACAAAAAGCACCATAGTAGAACACAGTAAAGCTTCTAAGTTGATGTAATAGCCAGTAAGTCGCAGTAGAACTCAAATTTAGATATCGATTTTTGAATTTTTAGGCGGCTTTGGTGCCTTCGACATGAGGTAGGACCTTAAGAATTTGTATGAAGGGAGGACTAGCAGCCACGTTGCTCGGGAGAAGGTGAAATGTGTTCAAATGTAGTAAAAACATAAGAAATCCGCTCGTTTTCGTCAGTTGCTATCGAATCGACTTAATGTCAGATCGTCACATTGGATTCTCTTCTCTCTGAAACGGTTACATTTATCGTGTGCAAAGCTATGTCGCGTGCTGCGATATGCGGAAACACTACAAGCACCATAGTAGAACAAAGAAGAAGCTTCTAAGTTGAAGTAATAGCCAGTAAGAAGCGGTAAAATAATACACTCCTGGAAATTGAAATAAGAACACCGTGAATTCATTGTCCCAGGAAGGGGAAACTTTATTGACACATTACTGGGGGTCAGGTACATCACATGATCACACTGACAGAACCACAGGCACATAGACACAGGCAACAGGTCATGCACAATGTCGGCACTAGTACATTGTATATCCACCTTTCGCAGCAATGCAGGCTGCTATTCTCCCATGGAGACGATCGTAGAGATGCTGGATGTAGTCCTGTGGAACGGCTTGCCATGCCATTTCCACCTGGCGCCTCAGTTGGACCAGCGTTCGTGCTGGACGTGCAGACCGCGTGAGACGACGCTTCATCCAGTCTCAAACATGCTCAATGGGGGACAGATCCGGAGATCTTGCTGGCCAGGGTAGTTGACTTACACCTTCTAGAGCACGTAGGGTGGTACGGGATTCATGCGGACGTGCATTGTCCTGTTGGAACAGCTAGTTCCCTTGCCGGTCTAGGAGTGGTAGAACGATGGGTTCGAAGACGGTTTGGATGTAGCGTGCACTATTCAGTGTCCCCTCGACGATCACAGAGGTGTACGGCCAGTGTAGGAGATCGCTCCCCACACCATGTTGCCGGGTGTTGGCCCTGTGTGCCTCGGTCATATGCAGTCCTGATTGTGGCGCTCACCTGCACGGCGCCAAACACGTATACGACCATCATTGGCACCAAGGCAGAAGCGACTCTCATCGCTGAAGACGACACGTCTCCATTCGTCCCTCTATTCACGCCTGTCGCGACACCACTGGAGGCGGGCTGCACGATGTTGGGGCGTGAGCGGAAGACGGCCTAACGGTGTGCGGGACCGTAGCCCAGCTTCATGGAGACGGTTGCGAATGGTGCTCGCCTATACCCCAGGAGCAACAGTGTCCCTAATTTGCTGGGAAGTGGCGGTGCGGTCCACTACGGCACTGCGTAGGATCCGACGGTCTTGGCGTGCATCCGTGCGTCGCTGCGGTCCGGTCCCAGGTCGACGGGCACGTGCACCTTCCGCCGACCACTGGCGACAACATCGATGTACTGTGGAGACCTCACGCCCCACGTGTTGAGCAATTCGGCGGTACGGCCACCAGGCCTCCCTCATGCCCACTATACGCCCTCGCTCAAAGTCCGTCAACTGCACATACGGTTCACGTCCACGCTGTCGCGGCATGCTACCAGTGTTAAAGACTGCGATGGAGCTCCGTATGCCACGGCAAACTGGCTGACACTGACGGCGGCGGTGCACAAATGCTGCGCAGCTAGCGCCATTCGACGGCCAACACCGCAATTCCTGGTGTGTCCGCTGTGCCGTGCGTGTGATCATTGCTTGTACAGCCGTCTCGCAATGTCAGGAGCACGTATGGTCGGTCTGACACACCGGTGTCAATGTGTTCTTTTTTCTATTTCCAGGAATGTAGTTTTAGCTATCGATTATTAACTTTTTAGCCGGCTTTGGTGCCTTGGGCATGAGCTAGGACCTTAAGAATTTGTATAAAAGGAGGACTAGCAGCCACGTTGCACGTGAGAATGTGAAAAGTGTTCATATGTAGAAAAAACTTAAGAAATCCCCCCGTCTTCGTCATTTGCTGTCGATTTGTCTTAATGTCAGATCGTCACATTGGCCGCTCTTTTCTCTGAAACGGTTACATTTATCGTGTGCAAAGCTATGTTGCGTGCTGCGATATGCGGAGACACTAAAAGCACCATAGCAGAACACAGAAGAAGCTTCTAAGTTGATGTAACAGCGAGTAAGAAGCAGTACAATTCAAGTTTAGTTATCGATTTTTGACTTTTTAGCCGGCTTTGGTGTCTTGGCCATGAGTTATGACCTTACGATTTTGCATGAAGGGAGGACTAGCAGCCACGTTGCACGGGAGAATGTGAAAAGTGTTCATATGTAGTAAAAACCTAAGAAATCCGCTCGTTTTCGTCTTTTGCTATCGTATCGACGTAATGTCAGATCGTCACATTGGATGCTCTTCTCTCTGAAATGGTTACATTTATCGTGTGCAAAGCTATGTCGCGTGCTGCGATATGCGGAGACACTACAAGCACCATAGTAGAACAGAGAAGAAGCTTCCAAGTTGACGTAATAGCCAGTAAGAAGCCGTAAAATAATAGTTTTAGCTATCGATTATTAAATGTTTAGTCGGCTTTGGTGCCTTGGACATGAGCTAGGAACTTAAGATTTTGCATGAAGGGAGGACTATTAGCTACGTTACACGGGAGAATGTGAAAAGTGTACATATGTAGTAAAAACATAGAAATCCGCCCGTTTTCGTCATTTACTATCTAATCGACTTAATGTCAGATCGTCACATTGGCCGCTCTTCTCTCTGAAACGGTTACATTTATCGTGTGCAATACTATGTTGCGTGCTGCGATATGCGGAGACACTAAAAGCACCATAGCAGAACACAGAAGAATCTTCTAAGTTGATGTAACAGCGAGTAAGAAGCAGTACAATTCAAGTTTAGTTATCGATTTTTGACTTTTTAGCCGGCTTTGGTGTCTTGGCCATGAGTTATGACCTTACGATTTTGCATGAAGGGAGGACTAGCAACCGAGTTGCACGGTAGAATGTGAAAAGTGTTCATATGCAGTAAAAACCTAAGAAATCCGCTCGTTTTCGTCATTTGATATCGAATCGACTTAATGTCAGGTCGTCACATTGGACGCTCTTCTCAATGAAACTGTTATATTTATCGTGTGCAAAACAAAGTGGCGTGCTGCGGAATGCGCAGACACTAAACGTACCATAGTAGAACACAGAAGAAGCTTCTAAGTTGACGTAATAGCCAGTAAGAAGAAGTAAAATAATAGTTTTAGCTATCGATTATTGACTTTTTAGCCGGCTTTGGTGCCTTGGACATGAGCTAGGACCTTAAGAATTTGTATGAAGGGAGGACTAGAAGCCACCTTGCACGGGAGAATATGATATGTGTTCAAATGTAGTAAAAATCTAAGAAATCCGAAAGTTTTCGTCATTTTCTGTCGAATTGACTTAATAACAAATCGTCACATTGGCTGCTCTTCTCTCTGAAATGGTTACATTTATCGTGTGCAAAGCTATGTCGCGTGCTTCGATATGCGGAAACACCTAAAGCGCCGCAGTAGAACACAAATGAAACTTCTAAGTTGATGTAATAGCCAGTAAGAAGCAGTACAATTCAAGTTTAGTTATCGATTTTTGACATTTTAGACAGCTTTGGTGCCTTGGAAATGAGCTAGGACCTTACGATTTTGCATGAAGGGAGGACTAGCAGCCACGTTGCACGGGAGAATGTGAAAAGTGTTCATATGTAGTAAAAACCTAAGGAATCCGCCCGTTGTCGTCATTTGCTATCGAATCGACTTAATGTCAGATCGTCACACTGGTCGCTCTTCTCTCTGAAACGGTTACATTTATCGTGTTCTAAGCTATGTCGCGTGCTGCGGAATGCGGAGACACTACAAGCACCATAGTAGAACACAGAACAAGCTTCTAAGTTGACGTAATAGACAGTAAGAAGCCGTAAAATAATTGTTTCAGCTATCGATTATTGACTTTTTAGTCGTCTTTGGTGCCTTGGACATGAGCTAGGAAATTAAGAATTTGTATTATGGGATGACTAGCAGCCACGTTGCACGGGAGAATGTGTAAAGTGTTCATATGTAGTAAAAACCTGAGAAATTCGTCCGTTTTCGTCACTTGCTATCGACTCGACTTAATGTCAGATCGTCACATTGGCCGCTCTTCTCTCCGAAACGGTTACATTTATCGGGTGCAAAGCTATGTCGCGTGCTGCGGAATGCGGAGACACCAAAATCCCCATAGTAGAACACAGAAGAAGCTTCTAAGTTGATGTAATAACCAGTAAGAAGCAGTACAATACAAGTTTTAATTATCGATTGTTGACTTTACAGCCGGATTTGGTGCCTTGGACATGAGCTAGGACCTTACGATTTTGCATGAAGGGAGGACTAGCAGCCATCTCGCACGGGAGAATGTGAAAAGTGTTCATATGTAGTAAAAACCTGAGAAATTCGTCCGTTTTCGTCACTTGCTATCGACTCGACTTAATGTCAGATCGTCACATTGGCCGCTCTTCTCTCGGAAACGGTTACATTTATCGGGTGCAAAGCTATGTCGCGTGCTGCGGAATGCGGAGACACCAAAATCCCCATAGTAGAACACAGAAGAAGCTTCTAAGTTGATGTAATAGCCAGCAAGGAGCAGTACAATTTAAGTTTTAGCGATCGATTTTTAAATATTTAGCCGGCTTTGGTGCCTTGGACATGTACTAGTACCTTGAGATTTTGCATGAAGGGAGGACTCGCAACCACGTTGCACGGGAGAATGTGAAACGTGTCCATATGTAGTAAGAAACTAAGAAATCCGCCCGTTTTCGTCATTTGCTATCGACTCGACTTAATGTCAGATCGTCACATTGGCCGCTCTTCTCTCCGAAACGGTGACATATATCGTGTGCAAAGCTATGTTGCGTGCTGCGATATGCGGAGACTCAAAAAGCACCATAGTAGAACACAAAAAAGCTTCTAAGTTGATGTAATAGACATTAAGAAGCAGTAGAACTAAAATTTAGTTATCGATTTTTGAATTTTTAGCCGGCTTTGGTGCCTTGGACATGAGGTAGGACCTTAAGAATTTACATGCAGGGAGGACTAGCAGCCACGTTGCACGGGAGAATGTGAAACGTGTTCATATGTAGTAAAAACCTAAGAAATCCGAACGCTTTCGTCATTTGCTATCGAATCGACTTAATGTCAGATGGTCACTTTGGAGGCTGTTCTATATGAAACGGTTACATTTATCGTGTGCAAAGCTACGTCGCGTGCTGCGATATGCGGGGACACTACAAGCACCATAGTAGAACACAGAAGAAGCTTCCAAGTTGACGTAATAGCCAGTAAGAAGCCGTAAAATAATCGTTTTAGTTATCGATTATTAACTTTTTAGCCGGCTTTGGTGCCTTGAACATGAGCTAGGACCTTAAGAAAGTCTATAAAGGGAGGACTAGCAGCCACGTTGCACGGGAGAATGTGAAAAGTGATCGAATGTAGTAAAAAACTAAGTAATCCGCTTGTTTTCGTCATTTGCCATCGATTCGACTTTATATCAGATCGTCACATTGGCCGCTCTTCTCTCTGAAACGGTTACATTTATCGTGTGCAAAGCTATGTTGCGTGCTGCGATATGCGGAGACACTAAAAGCACCATAGTAGAACACAGAAAAAGCTTCTAAGTTGATGTAATAGCCAGTAAGAAGCAGAAGAACTCAAATTTAGCTATCGATTTTTGAATTTTTAGCCGGCTTTGGTGCCTTGGACATGAGGTAGGATCTTAATATTTCGCATGAAGGGAGGACTAACAGCCACGTTGCACTGGAGAATGTGAAGAGAGATCGCATGTAGTAAAAACCTAAGAAATCCGCTCGTTTTCGTCATTTGCTATCGAATCGACTTAATGTCAGATCGTCACACTGGCCACTCTTCTCTCTGAAACGGTTAAATTTAACGACTGCAAAGCTATGTCGCGTGCTGCGGAATGCGGAGACACTACAAGAACCATAGTAGAACACAGAAGAAGCTTCTAAGTTTATGTAATAGCCAATAAGAAGCAGTACAATTATAAGTTTTAGTTAACGATTTTTGACTTTTTAGCCGGCTTTGGTGCCTTGGACATGAGCTAGGACCCTAAGATTTTGCATGAAGGGACGCCTAGCTGCCACGTTGCACGGGAGAATGTAAAAAGCGTTCATATGTAGTAAAAACCTAAGAAATCCGCCTGTTTTCGTCATCTGCTATCAAATCGACTCAATGTCATATCGTCACGTTAACCGCTCTTCTCTCTGAGACGGTTACATTTATCGTGTGCAAAGCTATGTCGCGTGCTGCGGAATGCGGAGAATCTAAAAGCACCATAGTAGAACACAGAAGAAGCTTCTAAGTTGATGTAATAGGCAGTAAGAAGTAGTAAAAAACTAGTTTTAGCTATCGATTATTGAATTTTTAGCCGGCTTTGGTTACTTGGACATGAGCTAGGACCTTTAGAACTTCTAGGAACGGAGGACTAGCAGCTACGTTGCACGGGTGAATGTGAAAAGTTTTCATATGTAATAACAACCTAATAAATCCGCCCGTTTTCGTCATTTGCTATTGAATCGACTTAATGTCAGATGGTCACATTGGCCGCTCTTTTCTCTGAAACGGTTACATTTAACGTGTGCAAAGCTATGTCGCTTGCTGTGGAAAGCGGAGACACTAAAAGCACCATAGTAGACCACAGAAGAAGCTTCTATCTTGATGTAATAGCCAATAAGAAGCAGTACATTTCAAGTTTTAGTTAACGATTTTTGACTCTTTAGCCAGCTTTGGTGCCTTGGACATTAGCTAGGACCTTAAGATTTTGCATGAAGGGAGGACTAGCAGCCACGTTGCACGGGAGAATGTGGAGAGTGTTCATATGTAGTAAAAACCTAGGAAATCCGCCCGTTTTCGTCATTTGCTATCGAATCGTCTTAATGTCAGATGGTCACATTGGCCGCTCTTCTCTCTGATACGGTTACATTTATCGTGTGCAAAACTATGTGGCGTGATGCGGAATTCGGAGACACTAAAAGCACCATAGTAGAACACAGAAGGAGCTCCTAAGTTGATGTAATAACCAGTAAGAAACGGTACAATTCAAGTTTTATTTATCGATTTTTGACTTTTAAGCAGGCTTTGGTGCCTTGGACGTGAGCTAGGTCCTTACGATTTTGCATGAAGGGAGGACTAGCAGCCACGTTGCACGGGAGAATCTGAAAAGTGTTCATATGTAGTAAAAACCTGAGAAATTCGTCCGTTTTCGTCATTTGCTATTGAATTGAATTAATGTCAGGTCGTCACATTGGCCGCTCTTCCCTGTGAAACAGTGACATTAATCATGTGCAAAGCTATGTCGCCTGCTGCGGTTGCGGAGACACTAAAATCCCCATAAAAGAACACAGATGAAGTTTCTAATTTGATGTAAATGCCAGTAAGAAGCAGTACAATTCAAGTTTAGTTATCGATTTTTGACTTTTGAGCTGGCTTTGGTGCCTTGGACATGAGCTAGGACCTTAAGATTTTGCATGAAGGGACACCTAGCTGCCACGTTGCACGGGAAAATGTGAAAAGTGTTCATATGTAGTAACAACCTAATAAATCTGCCTGTTTTCGTCATTTCCTATCGAATCGACTTAATGTGAGATGGCCATGTTGGCCGCTCTTATCTCTGAAACGGTTACATTTAACGTGTGCAAAGCTATGTCGCGTGCTACGGAATGCGGAGACGCTAAAAGCACCATACTAGACCACAGAAGAAGCTTCTAAGTTGATGTAATAGCCAATAAGAATCAGTACAATTCAAGTTTTAGTGAACGATTTTTGACTTTTTAGCCGGCTTTGGTGCCTTGGACATGAGCTAGGACCTTACGATTTTTCATGAAGGGAGGTCTAGCAGCCGCGTTGCATGGGAGAATGTGAAAAGTGTTAATATGTAGTGAAAACTTGTGAAATCCGCCCGTTTTCGTCATTTGCTATCGAATCGACTTAATGGCAGATGGTCACATTGGCCGCTATTCTCTCTAAAACGGTTACATTTGACGTGTGAAAAGCTATGTCGCGTGCTGCGGAATGCGGAGACACTAAAAGCACCATAGTAGACCGCAGAAGAAGCTTCTACGTTGATGTAATAGCCAATATGAAGCAGTACAATTCAAGTTTTAGTTAACGATTTTTTACTTTTAAGGCGGCTTTGGTGCCTTGGACATGAGCTAGGGCCTTAATATTATGCATGAAGGGAGGACCAGCAGCAACGTTGCACGGGAGAATGTGAAAATTGTTCATATGTAGTAAAAACCTAAGAAATCCGCCCGTTTTCTTCACTTGCTATCGAATCGTCTTAATGTCAGATCGTCACATTGGCTCCTCTTCTCCATGAAACGGTTACATTTATCGTGTGCAAAGCTATGTCGCGTGCTGCGGAATGCGGAGACACTAAAAGCCCCATAGTGGAACACAGAAGAAGCTTCTAAGGTGATGTAATAGCCAGTAAGAAGCTTTACAATTCAAGGTTTAGTTATTGATTTTTGACTTTTTAGCCGGCTTTGGTGACTTGGACATTAGCTAGGACCTTAAAATTTTGTATGAATGGAGGAATAGCAGCCACGTTGCAAGGGAGAATGTGAAAGGTGTTCATATGTAGTAAAAACCTGAAAAATTTGCCAGTTTTCGTCATTAGCTTTCCAAACGACTTAATGTCACATCGTCACAGTGGCCGCTCTTCTCTCGGAAATGCGGAATGCGGAGACAATGAAAGCACCATAGTAGAACACAGAAGAAACTTCTAAGTTGATGTAATAGCCAGTAAGATGCAGTAAAATACAAGTTTTAGTTATCGATTACTGACGTTTTTCCCTTCTTCGGTGCCTTGGAAATGAGCTAGGACCTTAAGATTTTGCATGAAGGGAGGACTAGCATCCGCGTTGCACGGGTGAATGTGAAATGTGTTCATATGTTGTAAAACCCTCAGAAATCCTCCCGTTTTCTTCATTTGCTATCGAATCGACTTAATGAACGATCGAATCATTGGAGGCTCATATCTTTGAAACGGTTTCATTTATCGTCTTCCAAACTATGTAGCGTTTTGAAGTATGCGGAGACACTAAATGAATCATGGTCGTACACAGAAAAAGTTTCTAAGTTGATATAATCGGGTAGTAAGGAGTACTACAATTCTAGTTTTAGTTACCGATTATTGACTCACTAGCCTGGTTTGGTGACTTGGACATGAGTTAGTACCTTAAGATGTTGCATGAAGGGAGGACTAGCAGCCACGTTGCGCGTGGGAATGTGAAAAGTGTTCATATGTAGAAACAACCTAATAAATCTGCCCGTTTCGTCATTTGCTATCGAATCGAGTTAATGTCAGATGGTCACATTGGCCGCTATTCTCTCTGAAACGGTTACATTTATCGTGTGCAAAGCTATGTTGCGTGCTTCGATATGCGGAAACACTAAAAGCGCCGCAGTAGAACACAAATGAAACTTCTAAGTTGATGTAATAGCCAGTAAGAAGAAGTAAAATAATAGTTTTAGCTATCGATTATTGACTTTTTAGCCGGCTTTGGTGCCTTGGACATGAGCTAGGACCTTAAGAATTTGTATGAAGGGAGGACTAGAAGCCACCTTGCACGGGAGAATATGATATGTGTTCAAATGTAGTAAAAATCTAAGAAATCCGAAAGTTTTCGTCATTTTCTGTCGAATTGACTTAATAACAAATCGTCACATTGACTGCTCTTCTCTCTGAAATGGTTACATTTATCGTGTGCAAAGCTATGTCGCGTGCTTCGATATGCGGAAACACTAAAAGCGCCGCAGTAGAACACAAATGAAACTTCTAAGTTGATGTAATAGCCAGTAAGAAGCAGTACAATTCAAGTTTAGTTATCGATTTTTGACATTTTAGACAGCTTTGGTGCCTTGGAAATGAGCTAGGACCTTACGATTTTGCATGAAGGGAGGACTAGCAGCCACGTTGCACGGGAGAATGTGAAAAGTGTTCATATGTAGTAAAAACCTAAGGAATCCGCCCGTTGTCGTCATTTGCTATCGAATCGACTTAATGTCAGATCGTCACACTGGTCGCTCTTCTCTCTGAAACGGTTACATTTATCGTGTTCTAAGCTATGTCGCGTGCTGCGGAATGCGGAGACACTACAAGCACCATAGTAGAACACAGAACAAGCTTCTAAGTTGACGTAATAGACAGTAAGAAGCCGTAAAATAATTGTTTCAGCTATCGATTATTGACTTTTTAGTCGTCTTTGGTGCCTTGGACATGAGCTAGGAAATTAAGAATTTGTATTATGGGATGACTAGCAGCCACGTTGCACGGGAGAATGTGTAAAGTGTTCATATGTAGTAAAAACCTGAGAAATTCGTCCGTTTTCGTCACTTGCTATCGACTCGACTTAATGTCAGATCGTCACATTGGCCGCTCTTCTCTCCGAAACGGTTACATTTATCGGGTGCAAAGCTATGTCGCGTGCTGCGGAATGCGGAGACACCAAAATCCCCATAGTAGAACACAGAAGAAGCTTCTAAGTTGATGTAATAACCAGTAAGAAGCAGTACAATACAAGTTTTAATTATCGATTGTTGACTTTACAGCCGGATTTGGTGCCTTGGACATGAGCTAGGACCTTACGATTTTGCATGAAGGGAGGACTAGCAGCCATCTCGCACGGGAGAATGTGAAAAGTGTTCATATGTAGTAAAAACCTGAGAAATTCGTCCGTTTTCGTCACTTGCTATCGACTCGACTTAATGTCAGATCGTCACATTGGCCGCTCTTCTCTCGGAAACGGTTACATTTATCGGGTGCAAAGCTATGTCGCGTGCTGCGGAATGCGGAGACACCAAAATCCCCATAGTAGAACACAGAAGAAGCTTCTAAGTTGATGTAATAGCCAGCAAGGAGCAGTACAATTTAAGTTTTAGCGATCGATTTTTAAATATTTAGCCGGCTTTGGTGCCTTGGACATGTACTAGTACCTTGAGATTTTGCATGAAGGGAGGACTCGCAACCACGTTGCACGGGAGAATGTGAAACGTGTCCATATGTAGTAAGAAACTAAGAAATCCGCCCGTTTTCGTCATTTGCTATCGACTCGACTTAATGTCAGATCGTCACATTGGCCGCTCTTCTCTCCGAAACGGTGACATATATCGTGTGCAAAGCTATGTTGCGTGCTGCGATATGCGGAGACTCAAAAAGCACCATAGTAGAACACAAAAAAGCTTCTAAGTTGATGTAATAGACATTAAGAAGCAGTAGAACTAAAATTTAGTTATCGATTTTTGAATTTTTAGCCGGCTTTGGTGCCTTGGACATGAGGTAGGACCTTAAGAATTTACATGCAGGGAGGACTAGCAGCCACGTTGCACGGGAGAATGTGAAACGTGTTCATATGTAGTAAAAACCTAAGAAATCCGAACGCTTTCGTCATTTGCTATCGAATCGACTTAATGTCAGATGGTCACTTTGGAGGCTGTTCTATATGAAACGGTTACATTTATCGTGTGCAAAGCTACGTCGCGTGCTGCGATATGCGGAGACACTACAAGCACCATAGTAGAACACAGAAGAAGCTTCCAAGTTGACGTAATAGCCAGTAAGAAGCCGTAAAATAATCGTTTTAGTTATCGATTATTAACTTTTTAGCCGGCTTTGGTGCCTTGAACATGAGCTAGGACCTTAAGAAAGTCTATAAAGGGAGGACTAGCAGCCACGTTGCACGGGAGAATGTGAAAAGTGATCGAATGTAGTAAAAAACTAAGTAATCCGCTTGTTTTCGTCATTTGCCATCGATTCGACTTTATATCAGATCGTCACATTGGCCGCTCTTCTCTCTGAAACGGTTACATTTATCGTGTGCAAAGCTATGTTGCGTGCTGCGATATGCGGAGACACTAAAAGCACCATAGTAGAACACAGAAAAAGCTTCTAAGTTGATGTAATAGCCAGTAAGAAGCAGAAGAACTCAAATTTAGCTATCGATTTTTGAATTTTTAGCCGGCTTTGGTGCCTTGGACATGAGGTAGGATCTTAATATTTCGCATGAAGGGAGGACTAACAGCCACGTTGCACTGGAGAATGTGAAGAGAGATCGCATGTAGTAAAAACCTAAGAAATCCGCTCGTTTTCGTCATTTGCTATCGAATCGACTTAATGTCAGATCGTCACACAGGCCACTCTTCTCTCTGAAACGGTTAAATTTAACGACTGCAAAGCTATGTCGCGTGCTGCGGAATGCGGAGACACTACAAGAACCATAGTAGAACACAGAAGAAGCTTCTAAGTTTATGTAATAGCCAATAAGAAGCAGTACAATTATAAGTTTTAGTTAACGATTTTTGACTTTTTAGCCGGCTTTGGTGCCTTGGACATGAGCTAGGACCCTAAGATTTTGCATGAAGGGACGCCTAGCTGCCACGTTGCACGGGAGAATGTAAAAAGCGTTCATATGTAGTAAAAACCTAAGAAATCCGCCTGTTTTCGTCATCTGCTATCAAATCGACTCAATGTCATATCGTCACGTTAACCGCTCTTCTCTCTGAGACGGTTACATTTATCGTGTGCAAAGCTATGTCGCGTGCTGCGGAATGCGGAGAATCTAAAAGCACCATAGTAGAACACAGAAGAAGCTTCTAAGTTGATGTAATAGGCAGTAAGAAGTAGTAAAAAACTAGTTTTAGCTATCGATTATTGAATTTTTAGCCGGCTTTGGTTACTTGGACATGAGCTAGGACCTTTAGAACTTCTAGGAACGGAGGACTAGCAGCTACGTTGCACGGGTGAATGTGAAAAGTTTTCATATGTAATAACAACCTAATAAATCCGCCCGTTTTCGTCATTTGCTATTGTATCGACTTAATGTCAGATGGTCACATTGGCCGCTCTTTTCTCTGAAACGGTTACATTTAACGTGTGCAAAGCTATGTCGCTTGCTGTGGAAAGCGGAGACACTAAAAGCACCATAGTAGACCACAGAAGAAGCTTCTATCTTGATGTAATAGCCAATAAGAAGCAGTACATTTCAAGTTTTAGTTAACGATTTTTGACTCTTTAGCCAGCTTTGGTGCCTTGGACATTAGCTAGGACCTTAAGATTTTGCATGAAGGGAGGACTAGCAGCCACGTTGCACGGGAGAATGTGGAGAGTGTTCATATGTAGTAAAAACCTAGGAAATCCGCCCGTTTTCGTCATTTGCTATCGAATCGTCTTAATGTCAGATGGTCACATTGGCCGCTCTTCTCTCTGATACGGTTACATTTATCGTGTGCAAAACTATGTGGCGTGATGCGGAATTCGGAGACACTAAAAGCACCATAGTAGAACACAGAAGGAGCTCCTAAGTTGATGTAATAACCAGTAAGAAACGGTACAATTCAAGTTTTATTTATCGATTTTTGACTTTTAAGCAGGCTTTGGTGCCTTGGACGTGAGCTAGGTCCTTACGATTTTGCATGAAGGGAGGACTAGCAGCCACGTTGCACGGGAGAATCTGAAAAGTGTTCATATGTAGTAAAAACCTGAGAAATTCGTCCGTTTTCGTCATTTGCTATTGAATTGAATTAATGTCAGGTCGTCACATTGGCCGCTCTTCCCTGTGAAACAGTGACATTAATCATGTGCAAAGCTATGTCGCCTGCTGCGGTTGCGGAGACACTAAAATCCCCATAAAAGAACACAGATGAAGTTTCTAATTTGATGTAAATGCCAGTAAGAAGCAGTACAATTCAAGTTTAGTTATCGATTTTTGACTTTTGAGCTGGCTTTGGTGCCTTGGACATGAGCTAGGACCTTAAGATTTTGCATGAAGGGACACCTAGCTGCCACGTTGCACGGGAAAATGTGAAAAGTGTTCATATGTAGTAACAACCTAATAAATCTGCCTGTTTTCGTCATTTCCTATCGAATCGACTTAATGTGAGATGGCCACGTTGGCCGCTCTTATCTCTGAAACGGTTACATTTAACGTGTGCAAAGCTATGTCGCGTGCTACGGAATGCGGAGACGCTAAAAGCACCATACTAGACCACAGAAGAAGCTTCTAAGTTGATGTAATAGCCAATAAGAATCAGTACAATTCAAGTTTTAGTGAACGATTTTTGACTTTTTAGCCGGCTTTGGTGCCTTGGACATGAGCTAGGACCTTACGATTTTTCATGAAGGGAGGTCTAGCAGCCGCGTTGCATGGGAGAATGTGAAAAGTGTTAATATGTAGTGAAAACTTGTGAAATCCGCCCGTTTTCGTCATTTGCTATCGAATCGACTTAATGGCAGATGGTCACATTGGCCGCTATTCTCTCTAAAACGGTTACATTTGACGTGTGAAAAGCTATGTCGCGTGCTGCGGAATGCGGAGACACTAAAAGCACCATAGTAGACCGCAGAAGAAGCTTCTACGTTGATGTAATAGCCAATATGAAGCAGTACAATTCAAGTTTTAGTTAACGATTTTTTACTTTTAAGGCGGCTTTGGTGCCTTGGACATGAGCTAGGGCCTTAATATTATGCATGAAGGGAGGACCAGCAGCAACGTTGCACGGGAGAATGTGAAAATTGTTCATATGTAGTAAAAACCTAAGAAATCCGCCCGTTTTCTTCACTTGCTATCGAATCGTCTTAATGTCAGATCGTCACATTGGCTCCTCTTCTCCATGAAACGGTTACATTTATCGTGTGCAAAGCTATGTCGCGTGCTGCGGAATGCGGAGACACTAAAAGCCCCATAGTGGAACACAGAAGAAGCTTCTAAGGTGATGTAATAGCCAGTAAGAAGCTTTACAATTCAAGGTTTAGTTATTGATTTTTGACTTTTTAGCCGGCTTTGGTGACTTGGACATTAGCTAGGACCTTAAAATTTTGTATGAATGGAGGAATAGCAGCCACGTTGCAAGGGAGAATGTGAAAGGTGTTCATATGTAGTAAAAACCTGAAAAATTTGCCAGTTTTCGTCATTAGCTTTCCAAACGACTTAATGTCACATCGTCACAGTGGCCGCTCTTCTCTCGGAAATGCGGAATGCGGAGACAATGAAAGCACCATAGTAGAACACAGAAGAAACTTCTAAGTTGATGTAATAGCCAGTAAGATGCAGTAAAATACAAGTTTTAGTTATCGATTACTGACGTTTTTCCCTTCTTCGGTGCCTTGGAAATGAGCTAGGACCTTAAGATTTTGCATGAAGGGAGGACTAGCATCCGCGTTGCACGGGTGAATGTGAAATGTGTTCATATGTTGTAAAACCCTCAGAAATCCTCCCGTTTTCTTCATTTGCTATCGAATCGACTTAATGAACGATCGAATCATTGGAGGCTCATATCTTTGAAACGGTTTCATTTATCGTCTTCCAAACTATGTAGCGTTTTGAAGTATGCGGAGACACTAAATGAATCATGGTCGTACACAGAAAAAGTTTCTAAGTTGATATAATCGGGTAGTAAGGAGTACTACAATTCTAGTTTTAGTTACCGATTATTGACTCACTAGCCTGGTTTGGTGACTTGGACATGAGTTAGTACCTTAAGATGTTGCATGAAGGGAGGACTAGCAGCCACGTTGCGCGTGGGAATGTGAAAAGTGTTCATATGTAGAAACAACCTAATAAATCTGCCCGTTTCGTCATTTGCTATCGAATCGAGTTAATGTCAGATGGTCACATTGGCCGCTATTCTCTCTGAAACGGTTACATTTATCGTGTGCAAAGCTATGTTGCGTGCTGCGATATGCGGAGACACTAAAAGCACCATAGTAGAACACAGAATAAGATTATAAGTTGATGTAATAGCAAGTAAGAAGCAGTACAACTCAAGTTTAGTTATCGATTTTTGACTTTTTAGCCGGCTTTGGTGCCTTGGACATGAGCTTGGACATTAAGATTTTTCATGAATGGAGGACTAGCAGCCACGTCGCACGGGACAATGTGAAGAGTGTTCATATGTAGTAAAAACCTGAGAAATTCGCCCGTTTTCGTCATTTGCTATTGAATCGACTTAATGTCAGATCCTTACTTTGGCCACACTTCTCTCTGAAACGGTTACATGTATCGTGTGCAAAGCTATGTCGCGTGCTGCGATATGCGGATACACTGAAAGCACAGTAGTGGAACACAGAAGAAACTTCTAAGTTTATGTAATAGACAGTAAGAAGCAGTTCAATTTAAGTTTTAGTTATCGATTTTGGATTTTTTAGCCGGTTTTGGTGCCTTGGACATGAGCAAGAACCTTAAGATGTTGCATGAAGGGAGGACTATCAGCCCGTTGTACGGGAGAATGTGAAAAGAATTCATATGTAGTAAAAACGTAAGAGATCCGCCCGTTTTCGTCATTTGCTATCGAATCGACTTAGTGTCAGATAGTCACATTTGCCGCTCTTCTGTATGAAACGGTTACATTTATCGTGTGCAAAACTATGTCGCGTGCTGCGGAATGCGGAGACACTAAAAGTACCATAGTAGAACACAGAAGAAGCTTTTAAGTTGAATTAATAACCAGTAAGAAGCAGTACGACTCAAAATCAGTTATCGACTTGTGATATTTTAGCCGGCTTTGGTGCCTTAGACATGAGCTAGAACTTTAAGATTTTGCATGAAGGGAGGACTAGCAGCCACCGTTGTATGGGAGAATGTGAAGAGTGTTCATATGTAGTAAAAACCAGAGAAATTCGTTCGTTTTCGTCATTTGCTATCGAATCTACTTTATGCCAGATCGTCACATTGGCTGCCCTTCTCTCTGAAACGGTTACATTTATCGTGTGCAAAGCTATGTTGCGTTCTGAGGTATGCGGAGACACTAAAAGCACCATAGTAGAACACAGAAGAAGCTTCTAAGTTGATGTAGTAGCCGGCAAGAAGCAATACAATTCAAGTTTTAATTACCGAAAATTGAATATTTAGCCGACTTTGGTGCCTTGTACATGAGTTAGTACCTTAAGATTTTGCATGAGGGGAGGTCTAGCAGACGCGTTGCATATGAAAATGTGAAAAGTGTTCATATGTAGTAAAGACATTCATCGTCTGCAAAGATATGTCGCTTGCCGCAGTATGTGGAGACACAAAAGCAACATAGTATAATACAGAAGCACATTCTACGAAGATGTAATCGCCAATAAGAAGCAGCACTATTCAAGATTTAGTTGTCGGTTATTCACATATTTGCCACCTTTGGTACATTGGACATGACCGAAGACCTAAAGATTTTGCATGAAACGACGTCTGGAAACCACATTGCACGGGGGAATGTGGAAATTGTTCATATGTAGTAAAAACTAGAGAAAAATGCCTGCGTTCGTCATTTGCAACTGAATCTATTTTATTGCAACATCTTCACATTGGCCGCTTTTGTTTCTGAAACGGTTACATTTATCATCTGCAAAATTTTGACGTGTTTTCCGGTATGAGGAAAAAACTGAAAACATCATATTAGAACACAGTAAAAGCTTCTAAGAAGATGTAATCGCAAGTAAGAAGCAGTACTATTCAAGTTTTAGCTGTCGGTTATTCACTTATTTTCCGCCTTTGGTACATTGGACATGACCGACGACCTAAAGTTTTGCATGAAACGACGTCTGGAAACCACTTTGCACGGGGGAATGTGGAAACTGTTCATATGTAGTAAAAACTACAGAAAACCGCCAGCTTTCGTCATTTGCTACCGAATCTATTATATTGCCACATCTTCACATTGGCAGTTTTTCTCTCTGACACAATTACATTTATCGTCTGGAAATGTATGTCGCGTATTGCAATATGAGGAAAAAACTGAAAAAATCATATTAGATCACGAAAAAAGCTTCTAAGAAGATGTAATCGAATGTAGGAAGCAGTACTATTCACGTTTTAGCTATCGGTTATTTACTAATTTGCCGGCTTTGGTGCATTGGACATCAGTTTAAATGGCTCTGAGCACAATGGGACTCAACTGCTGAGATCATTAGTCCCCTACAACTTAGAACTACTTAAACCTAACGCACCTAAGGAGATCACACACATCCATGCCCCAGGCAGGATTCGAACCTGCGACCTTAGCAGTCGCACGGTTGGACATGAACTAGGACCTTAAGATTTTGCATGAAAGTACGTCTGTACGCCACGTTGCACGGGAGAATGTGGAAAGTGTTCATACGTAGTAATAACCTGAGGAATTCAATCGCTTTCGTCGTTTGCTATCGAATCGAAAGTATTACCAGATCTTCACATTGGCCGCTTTTCTCTCTGAAACAGTTACATTTATCGCCTGGAAATTTATGTCGCTTATTGCAATATGCGGAAAAAACTGAAAACATTATATTAGAACACAGAAAAAGCTTCTAAGAAGATGTAATCGAAAGTAGGAAGCAGTAATATACAAGCTTTAGTTATCGGTTATTCACTTATTTTCCGCCTTGGTGCATTGGACATGAGCAAGGACCTTAAGATTTTGCATGAGAGTACGTCTGTACGCCACGTTGCACGGGTGAATGTAAATGATGTTCATATGTAGTAACAACATGAGAAATCCGACCGTTTTCGACATTATCCTTCGAATCGACTTAATGCCAGATCGTCACATTGGCCGCTTTTCTCTTTGAAACTGTTACATTCATAGTCTGCAAAGTTACGTCGATTGCCGCGGTATGCGCAGACACTAAAGGCAAAATAGTAGAACACAGAGGATGCTTCTAAGAAAATGTAATCGGCCAGTAACAAGCAGTGTTATTCAAGTGTTAGTTATAAGTTATTCACATATTTGCCGGCTTTGGTACATTGGACATGACCGACGACCTAATGATTTTGCGTGAAACGACGTCTGGAAACCACGATGCACAGGAGGATGTGAAAAGTGTTCACATGTAGTAACCACATGAAAAATCCGCCCTTTTCGACATTTGCCATCGAATCGAATTAATGATAGAGCGTCATATTGGCCGCTTTTCTCACTGAAAAGGTTACATTTACCGTCTGGAAATTTATGTCGTGTGTTGCAATATGCGGAAAAGAACTGAAAACATCATATTAGAACACAGAAAAAGCTTCTAAGAAGATGTAATCGCCAATAAGAAGCAGTACTATTCAAGTTTTAGTTATCGGTTATTCACTTATTTGCCGCCTTTGGTACATTGGACATGACCGACGACGTAAAGATTTTGCATGAAACGACGTCTGGAAACCACATTGCACGGGGGAATGTGGAAACTGTTCATATGTAGTAAAAACTGGAGAAAACCGCCCGCTTTCTTCATTTGCTACCGAATCTATTTTATTGCAACATCTTCACATTGGCTGCTTTTCTCTCTGAAACAGTTACATTTATCGTCTGGAAATCTATGTCGCGTATTGCAATATGCGGAAAAAACTGAAAACATCTTATTAGAACACAAAAAAAGCTTCTAAGAAGATGTAATCGAAAGTAGGAAGCAGTACTATTCAAGTTTAAGCGATCGGTTATTTTCTTATTTGCGGCTTTATTGCATTGGACATGAGCTAGGACCTTAGGATTTTGCATGAAAGTACGCCTGTACGCCACGTTGCACGGGAGAATGTAGAAAGTGTTCATATGTAGTAAAAACCTGAAAGATCCATCGCTTTCGTCATTTGCTAACGAATCGAATGTATTGCCAGATCGTCCCATTGGCCGCTTTTCTCTCTGAAACGGTTACATTTATCGTCTGGAAATTTGTGCCACGTGTTTGCAATATGTGGAAAAAACTGAAAACATCATATCAGAACACAAAAAAACTTCTAAAAAGATGTAATCGAAAGTAGGAAGCAGTACTTTCAAGTTTTTGCTATCGGTTATTCACTTATTTGCAAGCTTTGGTGCATTGGACGTGAGCTATAACCTTAAGATTTTGCATGAAATTACGTCTGTACGCCACGTTGCACGGGAGAATGACAAAGTTGTACATAATAGTAACAACATGAGAAATCCGCCCGTTTTCGTCATTTGCGTTCGAATCGACTTAATGCCAGATCGTAACATTGGCCGCTTTTCTCTCTGAAACGGTTACATTTATCGTATGCAAAATTATGTCGCGTCTTGCGGTATGCGGAAAAAACTGAAAACATTATATTAGAATACAGAAAAAGCTTCAAAGAAGATGTAATTGCCAGTAAGAAGCAGTACTATTCAAGTTTCAGTTATCGGTTTATTCACTTATTTGCCGGCTTTGGTGCATTGGACATGAGCTACGACCTTAAGATTTTGCATGAAAGTACGTCTGTACGCCACGTTGCACGGGAGAATGAGAAAAGTTTTCATATGTAGTAACACCATGAGAAATCCGTCCGTTTTCGTCATTTGCAGACTTAATGACAGATCGTCACACTGGTGGCTTTTCTCTCTGAAACGGTTACATTCATCGTATGCAAAGTTATGTCGCTTGCCGCGGTATGCGCAGATACTAAAATCACTATAGTAGTCACAGAAGAAGCTTCTAAGAAGATGTAATTGGCCAGTAACAAGCAGTACTAGTCAAGTTCTAGTTATCGGTTACTCACTTATTTTCCGGCTTTTGTGCATTGGACATGAGCTAGGACCTTAAGATTTTGCAAGAAAGTACGTCTGTACGACACGTTGCACGGGAGAGTGTGGAAAGCGTTCATATGTAGTAAAAACCTGAGAAACCCGATCGCTTTCGTCATTTGCTATAGAGTCGAATGTATTGCCAGATCGTTCCATTGGCCGCTTTTCTCTCTGAACAGGTTACATCCATCGTCTGCAAAATTATGTCGCGTGTTGCGGTATGGAAAAAAACTGAAAACATTATATTAGAACACAGAAAAAGCTTCGAAGAAGATGTAATCGCCAATAAGAAGCAGTACTATTCTAGATTTAGTTATCGGTAATTCACTTATTTGCCGATTTTGGTATATTGGACATGACCGACGACCTATAGATTTCGCATGAAACGACGTCTGGAAATCACATTGCGCGCTGGAATGTGAAAACTGTTCATATGTAGTAAAAATTTGAGAGATCCTCCCGGTTTCGTCATTTGCCATCGAATCGACTTGATGCCAGATCGTCACATTGGCCGCTTTTCTCTCTGAAACAGTTACATTTATCGTCTGGAAATGTATGTCGCGTATTGCAATATGCGGAAGAAACTGAAAACATCATATTAGAACACAAAAAAAGCTTCTAAGAAGATGTAATCGAAAGTAGCAAGCAGAACTATACTATTGACTTACTTGCCGGCTTTGGTGCATTGAACATCAGTTCAAATGGCTCTGAGCACAATGGGACTCAACTGCTGAGGTCGTTAGTCCCCTAGAACTTAGAACTACTTAAACCTAACTCACCCAAGGAGATCACACACATCCATGCCCCAGGCAGGATTCGAACCTGCGACCTTAGCAGTCGCACGGTTGGACATGAGCTAGGACCTTAAGATTTTGCATGAAAGTACGTATGTACGCCACGTTGCACGGGAGAATGTGAAAAGTGTTCATATGTACTAACAACATGAGAAATCCGCCCGTTTTCGACATTTGCCATTGAATCGACTTATTGTCAGATCGTCATATTGGCTACTTTTCTCTCTGAAACGGTTACATTTATCGTCTGTAAAGTTATGTCGCGTGTTGGGGTATGCGGAAAAAACTGAAAACATTATATTAGAACACAGAAAAAGCTTCAAAGAAGATATAATCATAAGTAGGAAGCAGTAGTATACATGTATTAGTTATCGGTTATTCACTTATTTGCGCCTTGGTGCATTGGACATGAGCTAGGACCTTAAGATTATGCATGAGAGTACGTCTGTACGCCACGTTGCACGGGAGAATATAAAAAATGTTCATATGTAGTAACAACATGAGAAATCCGCCCGTTTTCGACATTTTCCATCGAATCGACTTAATGTCAGATCGTCATATTGGCCGCTTTTCTCTCTGAAACGGTTACATTTAGCGGCTGCAAAAGTATGTCGCGTGTTGCGGTATGCAGAAAAAACTGAAAACATCATATTAGAACACAGAAAAAGCTTCTAAGAAGATGTAATAGCCAATAAGAAGCAGTACTATTCAAGTTTAAATATCGGTTTATTCACTTATTTGCCGGCTTTGGTACATTGGACATGAGCTAAGATCTTAAGATTTTGCATGAAAGTACGTCTGTACGCCACGTTGTACGGGAGAATGAGAAAAGCTTTCATATGTTGTAACACCATGAGAAATCCGCCCGTTTTCGTCATTTGCCATAAGAATCGACTTAACGCCAGATCGTCATATTGGTCGATTTTCTCTCTAAATCGGTCACATTCATCGTCTGCAAAGTTATGTCTCTTGCCGCGGTATGCGGAGACACTAAAAGCACCATAGTAGAACACAGAAGAAGCTTCTAAGAAGATTTTATCGGCCAGTAACAAGCAGTAGTAGTCAAGTTTTAGTTATCGGTTATTCACTTATTTTCCGGCTTTGGTACATTGCACATGACCGACGACCTAAGGATTCAGCATGAAACCACGTCTGGAAACCACGTTGCACGGGAGAATGTGGAAACTGTTCATACGTAGTAAAAACTTCAGAAATCCGCCCGCTTTCGTCATTTGCTATCGAATCGACTTTATTGCCACATCTTCACATTGGCCGCTTTTCTCTCTGAAACGGTTACATTTATCGTCTGCAAAATTATGTCGCGTGTTGCGGTATGCGGAAAAAGCTGAAAACATTATATTAGAATACAGAAAAAGCTTCAAAGAAGATGTAATTGCCAGTAAGAAGCAGTACTATTCAAGTTTCAGTTATCGGTTTATTCACTTATTTGCCGGCTTTGGTGCATTGGACATGAGCTACGACCTTAAGATTTTGCATGAAAGTACGTCTGTACGCCACGTTGCACGGGAGAATGAGAAAAGTTTTCATATGTAGTAACACCATGAGAAATCCGCCCGTTTTCGTCATTTGCCATTGAATCGACTTAAAGACAGATCGTCACACTGGTGGCTTTTCTCTCTGAAACGGTTACATTCATCGTATGCTAAGTTATGTCGCTTGCCGCGGTATGCGCAGATACTAAAATCACTATAGTAGTCACAGAAGAAGCTTCTAAGAAGATGTAATTGGCCAGTAACAAGCAGTACTAGTCAAGTTCTAGTTATCGATTACTCACTTATTTTCCGGCTTTTGTGCCTTGGACATGAGCTAGGACGTTAAGATTTTGCAAGAAAGTATCTGTACGACACGTTGCACGGGAGAATGTGGAAAGCGTTCATATGTAGTAAAAACCTAAGAAACACGATCGCTTTCATCATTTGCTATAGAGTCGAATGTATTGCCAGATCGTCCCATTGGCCGCTTTTCTCTCTGAACAGGTTACATCCATCGTCTGCAAAATTATGTCGCGTGTTGCGGTATGGAAAAAAATTGAAAACATTATATTAGAACACAGAAAAAGCTTCGAAGAAGATGTAATCGCCGATAAGAAGCAGTACTATTCTAGATTTAGTTATCGGTAATTCACTTATTTGCCGGGTTTGGTATATTGGACATGACCGACGACCTATAGATTTCGCATGAAACGACGTCTGGAAATCACATTGCGCGGGGGAATGTGAAAACTGTTCATATGTAGTAAAAATTTGAGAGATCCGCTCGGTTTCGTCATTTGCCATCGAATCGACTTAATGCCAGATCGTCACATTGGCCGCTTTTCTCTCTGAAACAGTTACATTTATCGTCTGGAAATGTATGTCGCGTATTGCAATATGCGGAAGAAACTGAAAACATCATATTAGAACACAAAAAAAGCTTCTAAGAAGATGTAATCGAAAGTAGCAAGCAGAACTATACTATTGACTTATTTGCCGGGTTTGGTGCATTAAACATCAGTTCAAATGGCTCTGAGCACAATGGGACTCAACTGCTGAGGTCGTTAGTCCCCTAGAACTTAGAACTACTTAAACCTAACTCACCCAAGGAGATCACACACATCCATGCCCCAGGCAGGATTCGAACCTGCGACCTTAGCAGTCGCACGGTTGGACATGAGCTAGGACCTTAAGATTTTGCATGAAAGTACGTATGTACGCCACGTTGCACGGGAGAATGTGAACAGTGTTCATATGTACTAACAACATGAGAAATCCGCCCGTTTTCGACATTTGCCATTGAATCGACTTATTGTCAGATCGTCATATTGGCTACTTTTCTCTCTGAAACGGTTACATTTATCGTCTGTAAAGTTATGTCGCGTGTTGGGGTATGCGGAAAAAACTGAAAACATTATATTAGAACACAGAAAAAGCTTCAAAAAAGATATAATCGAAAGTAGGAAGCAGTAATATACATGCTTTAGTTATCGGTTATTCACTTATTTGCCGCCTTGGTGCATTGTACATGAGCTAGGACCTTAAGATTATGCATGAGAGTACGTCTGTACGCCACGTTGCACGGGAGAATATAAAAAATGTTCATATGTAGTAACAACATGAGAAATCCGCCCGTTTTCGACATTTTCCATCGAATCGACTTAATGTCAGATCGTCATATTGGCCGCTTTTCTCTCTGAAACGTTTACATTTAGCGGCTGCAAAAGTATGTCGCGTGTTGCGGTATGCAGAAAAAACTGAAAACATCATATTAGAACACAGAAAAAGCTTCTAAGAAGATGTAATAGCCAATAAGAAGCAGTACTATTCAAGTTTAAATATCGGTTTATTCACTTATTTGCCGGCTTTGGTACATTGGACATGAACTAAGTACTTAAGATTTTGCATGAAAGTACGTCTGTACGCCACGTTGCACGGGAGAATGAGAAAAGCTTTCATATGTAGTAGCACTATGAGAAATCCTCCCGTTTTCGTCATTTGCCAAAAGAATCTACTTAACGCCAGATCGTCATATTGGTCGATTTTCTCTCTGAATCGGTCACATACGTCGTCTGCAAAGTTATGTCTCTTGCCGCTGTATGCGGAGACACTAAAAGCACCATGGTAGAACACAGAAGCAGCTTCTAAGAAGATGTTATCGGCCAGTAACAAGCAGTAGTAGTCAAGTTTTAGTTATTGGTTATTCACTTATTTTCCGGCTTTGGTACATTGCACATGACCGACGACCTAAAGATTCAGCATGAAACCACGTCTGGAAACCACGTTGCACGGGAGAATGTGGAAACTTTTCATACATAGTAAAAACTTCAGAAATCCGCCCGCTTTCGTCATTTGCTATCGAATCGACTTTATTGCCACATCTTCACATTGGCCGCTTTTCTCTCTGAAACGGTTACATTTATCGTCTGCAAAATTATGTCGCGTGTTGCGGTATGCGGAGAAAACTGAAAACATCATATTATAACACAGAAATATCTTCTAAGAAGATGTAGTAGCCAGTAAGAAGCAGTACTATTCAAGTTTTAGTTATCGGTTATTCCCTTATTTGTCGGCTTTGGTGCATTGGACAAGAGCTAGGACCTTACGATTTTGCATAAAAGTACGTCTGTACGCCAGAATACAGCATTTTCAGTTGTCAGACGGCTTCTAAAACCGAACTGTTCATTTGACAGCAAATTGTGTGATATCAAGTGATCAATTAACCTTACATGCACAGCCTTTTCGGTAACTTTTGCAAACACTGATGGCATAGAAGTAGGTCTAAAATTATCTATATTATCCCTTTCTCCCTTTTCATAAAGCGGCTTTACTGATGAGTACTTTAATCGGTCAGGAAACTGACCAACTCTAAAGGAAAAATTGCAAATATGGCTAAATACAGGGCTAACATGTGCAGCACAGTACTTTAATATGCTTCTAGGCACTCCATCATATCCATGAGAGTCCTTAGTCTTCAGTGATATAGTTATTGACTCAATCTCTCTCTTGTTTGTATCACAGAGGAGTATTTCAGACGTCAATCTCAGAAAGGTATTTGCGAAGAAATTTGTATGATTTCCTGTTGAAACTAAATTTTTATTTAGCTTGATTGTGACTACTTCTAACATTTTGATATAATTCGCCCTATGTTCTACATGAAATCATTATCCCACTAGTCAGCCAACTGTGCTGTCTATTACTGCTAGTACCCCATTCAGAATGTTCTAATGGAAAACAACTCTCAAAGAGCATGAGAAATGTGCCATGGAAAGCATTGTATTTATCATCTGTATTATTGGCACTATAAACATCTTGCCACTCTTGTTCCTTGACAAGTTTTAAAAACACTCTATTGCTGTTGGATTGACTTTCCTACGTTCTTTGTAACTAAATATGACATTGGGTTGAGTACAAAAACCTTTTAGTGTTAAAATTTGTGCATTATGGTCTGAAAGGCCATTCCCTTTTTTACTAACAGGATGCCCATCTAGTATTGAAGAACGAATAAAAATATTGTCTATAATTGTGCTACTATTCGCCTGCACCCTAGTTTGAAAAAAAAAAAAACACAGTTGGCATCAGATCATATGAATTTAGGAGATCTACCAACATCATTTTCCTTGGGACCGAGCGAGGTGGCGCAGTGGTTAAGGCACTGGACTCACATTCGGGAGGACGACGGTTCAGTCCCGCGTTCAGCCATCTTGATTCAGGTTTTCCGTGATTTCCCTAAATCACTCCCGGCAAATTCTGGGTTAGTTCCTCTCAAAGGGCATGGCCGACTTCCTTCCCCATCCTTCCCTAATCCGATGAGACCAATGACATCGCTGTCTGGTCTCCTTCCCCAAACAACCCAACCCCCCTTTTTCTTGCACAATCATATACAAAATTAATATTGAAGTCCCTACATATAACTACTTTCTGGTACTTCCTACAAAGTGAATCAAGAACCCTCTCTAGCTTAAGCAAAAATGCTCTGAAGTTTGAGTTAGAGGCCCTATAAACACCAGCAATTAGAAGTTGAGTTTCACTAAATTCAACAAATGCTGCACAACTTTCAAATATCTGTTCAGTGCAGTGTCGTGATAAGTCTATGGACTCAAATAACGTACTGTTTTTTATGTACGGAGACACCTCCCCACCCCGCAAGGAACTCCTTGAGAAACAGCCAGGTAATATGTAGCCTGGTAAAGGAAGCCTATAAATTATCAATTTATTGAAGTGGTGCTCTGATATACAAATAATTTCAGCGTTAACATCTGTTAGCAGTTCACTAACTTTATTTCTAATAACTCTTATATTCTGATGAAATATGCCAATTCCTTCTCTACTTGGAAACATTACATCCTCAGGAGGAGAGCCCTTAGAGGCACGCCGGCCGCGGTGGTCTTGCGGTTCTAAGCGCTCAGTTCGGAACCGCGCGACTGCTACGGTCGCAGGTTCGAATCCTGCCTCGGGCATGGATGTGTGTGACGTCCTTAGGTTAGTTAGGTTTAATTAGTTCTAAGTTCTAGGCGACTGATGACCCCATATGTTAATTTGCATAGTGCTCAGAGCCATTAGAACCATTTTTGAACCTTAGAGGCACTTCCTTTAAGCTGGTATACCAATCAGCTGACTTCAGTATTAAAAAGGTGCAGCTCTAACACCAAATACTACAGGAATTTTTCCATGAGTGACACCACTACCGCCACCACCACCCACTACACTGTCACCTATAAGCTTAGGTAGCCTCTCCTTCGCATACCTATTGAGGTGCAGGCCATGCCTAGTGAAACCCCATCTACTGATAGACCCAACTGGCACCACTGAGATGTGATCCATGCCCTCTCCCATCACTGCACTCCCCAGCCCCACAATTACGCCCCCAACAGCCGCATTAAGGTGTGGCCGATCATTATGCTGAAACAGTTGCACGAAAAGCACATTAGTGCCACCAGTTTGAGTAGCTATCTTAACCAAGTCACCACTGACATCATACCCCCTGTCCCTATTGCGACTGCTCCCAGCACCACCCACTATCACTACCTGATCCTCCTTTGTAAAATTCTTACATAACTCCCCTATGCTTTCAGCCACCTGAGCCAACCCTGCATTAGGCTTCACAATGCTTGTGACCTGGTACTCACTCCACAAAACTTCTTGCAAATGCTGGCCCACACCTCTACCCGGTAACTACCTAGCAGCAGAACCTAGGCCTCCTAATTGCTGAGGACGGCTGCAAGTTACCTCCATACACAGCTACACGAGGCTCCTCTCCGCTCAACTTTGACAGTTTGTCGTATCTATTGCATGTATGCAAAGTAAAACTGTCTGACTACCTCCTTTTCCTATCTATCTTCTTGTCAACTACCAGTTCCCATTCCCCAGCACCCTTCACCCTCCTCAACTTATCTAGTTCCTCCTTTGCGCATTGTAACTGCACCTGAAGGGCACAGATCTTACGCTCCTGCTCCTCTATTAACTTGTTTCTATTACAGATTCTACATTCCCAGGACAGGATCACCCTCAAATGACCACTGGCTTCCCCACCGCATTCCCCCCAATGAACATACTTTGAACAAATCCCACAGCTTAATCCACTACTCATAAACCTACGACATAGCAATCACTTCTCACTCACGATAAAATTTTACAGTTACTAAAAAAAACTATACGTCTACGTTACCAAAGTTCAGTTACAAAAGCAGCACTATTTAAGAACTAACAACTATGGTCTCGAAATTCTCTGCCTACTAAGAAAGCAGCTACTTGTATTAATACTACTACAACACAGCCGATACCAATACCAGCAAAACTTCACAAAATTATTGGCTAAAACCAAAAAATTTAAACTAAACGCCAGTTGAAAACTAAAGCACGAAATTTACTAAACGACTTCAACACACTGAAAACTCTATAAAACACAGCGAGCGAACGATTACAAGAGTTTATTAAGTCATTATTTCGCCAAAAATGGCAAGCAACACCACTGCAATCTATTCAGTTTAATAACGTATTACAGAGCACAAACAAGTTCGTCAGTACTTAGCTTATAACCGCTGCAGATGCAGTGCACGTATCAAAATGTAAACACGCTGATGAGGCGCGAGGCTTAGACGAACCATGGTAGCACACTTACGCATAATAGACCACTCGAGTCAATACCACAGGAAGAAACACTGAGATAAATGAATATCCACTAATAATTTGCTTTTACGGCAAAAATAATAACACAAAAAAACTTTAAAATACGTAAATGAAGTCTAAAATTTATAAAACATTAACAAGCTATTTCAACAGCAGTGCAGCTCACGTGACGTCACACCCATGATGATCTGCCCCCCCCCCCCCTGGGAAGGTGGCTATCTACCCCACCTTCGAAATATGCCTATCTATCCCCCTCAGAAGATATCTACCGAGCTACCCATCCATGGAAGATCTCTGTCAACCTGCACCGCCCCTCCCCCCTCAGATGATGTCTGTGTACCTACCCACACCCTTGGAATATGTCTGTCTACCTAAATCCCCCCCCCCTTAGAATATGTATGACTACCTACCCCTCCCCACAGAATATGAATGTCTACCTACCCCACCCCTCGGGAGATGTCTGTGTACCTACCCCTCTCAGATGATATCTACCTACACCTCCCACATCGGAAGATTTCATACTACCTCTACCCCAACGAAAGCTGTCTATCTCTCATCGCCCCACCACCTAATATGTAATTCTACCTACTTGCTCCTTATAAAATGTCAGTCTACGTAACTCTCCACAGGAGATGTCTGTCTACCTGCCCCCTCGTCAGATGTCTGCCTACCTCACCCCCCTAAGGAAGATGTTTGTCCACCTACCTCACCCTGTGAAGATGTCTATCTATACCCCCACAAAAACTCTCTCCCCACCTCGTAAGATGTCTATCACCCTGAAAGATGTCTCTCAACACCCCCCCCCCCCCCCCACACTAAGGAGAAGTCTATCTACCTACCTGCCCTCTCGGAATTTGTCTGTCTACCTATCCCAACCCCTACTCAGCCCCCCCACTCGGAAGTTGTTTACCCCTGTCTCGGAAGATGTCGAGAGACCCCCAAACTTTGGAAGGTGTCTTCCAGCCCCTCAGGCGATGTCTGTCTACCCCCCCCCCCCCTCAGAAGATGTCTGTCAGCATACCAACCACCCTGGAATTAGTCTGTCTACCTACCAACTGCCTCGGAATATATCTGTCTACCTCCCACCTCGGAAAATGTCTTCCAAACACAGTCTCAGAAAAGCCCAGTCTACCAAATGCCAAATTTCAACCCCCAGAAGATTTCTATCCAACCCCCCCCCCCCCACTCGGAATATGTCTATCTACCTCCACTCTTGGTAGCTATCTACATCTCCCTCTCAGAGAATCTCTAACCCCACTCTCATAGGATGTCTACCTACCCTCACCACCATTCTAAGATGTCTACCCCTTGGAGGATGTCTACTCCACCTGGAATATGTCTGTCTACCCACGTTGGATGATGTCTGTCTATCTACTCAGCCCCCCTGGGAAGATGTCTGTTAAACTACCACCCCTTGGAATTTGTTTATCTATCATTACCTGCACAAAATATGTCCATCAACCTACAATCTCCTTCTGAAGATGTCTGTCTACCTACAGCTCCCGCTTGTCTGTCTACCTACAACCCCTCAGAAGACGTCTGTCTACCTATCTCCACATCAGAAAATGTCTCTCATCTCCCCACCCTTAGAATATGTCTGTCTACCTACACTCCCCATCGGAAATGTCTGTCTACCTAAGCTCCCTCAAACCATGTCCGATTAGCTGTCCACCCCGGAAGATGTCTGTCTACCTACCCAACCATCAGAAGATGTCTGTCTACCTACCCCTCCCCCTCGGAAAATGTCTGTCTCTCATCCCCCTACCCTGAGTATATGTCTGTCTACTTACCTGCCCCCCCCTTGGAAAGATCTCTGTATACCTAAACCCAGCCCTCAGAAGATGTATGACTACCTACCCCTTCCATTGGAAGATGTATGTTTTCCAACCCTCCCTTCGGAATATTTCTGCCTACCTACCATCTATCACAAAGGATGTCTGTCAGCCTACAATTCCTTACTGGTGTCTGTCTACATACCCACCCACACTCGGAAGAAGTTTGTCTACCTGCCACTCCTTAGGAAATGTTGGTCTACCAAACCCCTTAGAAGATGTCTGTCTACCTATACACCTCTGATAAGACTGTCTACCTAACCCCCTCTGTAGATGCCTGTCTACCTACCCCCTTGGAATATGTCCATCCTCCTACAACTCTTCAGAATATGTCTGCCTAACTACCCCCCTCTCGTAAGATATCTGTCTACATATCCCCCCCCCCCCCCCCCCCGCATGATCTGTCTACCTACCCCCTTCCCCTGTCATAAGATGAATGTCTACCTAAACCCCTCAGAAGATGTATGCCTATCTACCCCCTTCAAATGATTCAATTTTATCCCTCCTGTGGGAGATATCTGTCTCCCTACCCCTACCTCTGAGGATATCTGTCTGCCTACCCAACCCCCCCCCTCTCAGAAGTTGTTAAACTACCACTCCTCTGGGAAGATATCTACTCCCACATCAGAGAATGTCCACACCCCTCTTGGAGGATGTCTGTATACCAAAACGCATACTTTGGAAGATGTCTCCCCCCCTTTGAAAGATGTCTGTCTACCATGAACACCCCTCAGAAGATGTCTGAGTACTGAACTCACCCTCAGAATATATCTCCTCCTTACCTACCCCCCCCCCCCCCTCCCTTGGAATATGTCTGTCTACCTACCCATTTCCCATAAGAAGATGACTGTCTACCTTATTCCCCTCAGAAGGTGTATGTCTACATGCCACACCTCGGAACATGTCTGCCTACCTAAAACCCTCGGAAGAGGTCCATCTACCTCGCATCTTGGAAGATATTTATTTACACCCCTCTTGGAAGATATCTACCCCTGTGTTGGAGGATGACTACCTCCCTCTCGGATGATGTCTACCCTCTCTCTGAAATGTCTGTCTACATACCCTCCTCTCAAAAGATATTTCTCCTCCCTCAGATGATGTAAGTCTATCAACCCTCAAATGGAAAATGTCTGTCCTCCTAATCCCCCTCGGAAGATGTCTGTATACCTACCCACCTGTCTGTCTACGTACCCCCACTCCCATGATGTCTGTCTACCTCCCCCTTAGGTATATGTCTGTATACCTACACCCATTCGGAAGATGTCTGTATACCAAACACTCCTCCGAAGATGACTATCTACCTACCCTGCCTCAGAAGGTGTCAGTCTACCTAACCCCTCGTTGGAAGATGTCTGTCTACAAAACTTCACTGGGAAGATGTCTGCCTACCTACAAATCCCACAACAGAAGAGGTCTGTCTACCTACTTACACCCCTTGGAAGATGTCTCTCTACATCCCTCCAGTCATAAAGTATTGTCTACCAACCCATACTTCTGAATATGTCTGTCAGCCTACCCCAGAAGATGATTGTCTAATTACCCCCTCATCTGAAGATGTCTGTCTACCTAGACCCCACGTGGAAAATGTATGTCTATGTACACCCCTCGGAAAATGTCTGTCTCCCTACACCCCCTCAGAAGATGTGTGTCTACCTACATGAACTTTTGTATGATATCTGTCTACGACGCCCGCACTTGGAAGATGTTTGTCTACCTACCGCACCCATTGGAATATGTCTGTCTATGTACCCACCAACCATCGGAAGATGTATGTCCACCTACACATCCCCCTCGGAAGATGTCTGTCTACCTACACTCATCAGAAGATGTTGTCTACTTTCCACCATCGGAAAATGTCTCTCTACCTACCCCTCTTGGCAAATGTCATTCTACGCCACCCCTCTGAAGAGGTCAGTTTACCTACAACCCCCCAGAAGAAGTCTGTCTAACTACCCCCCCTCTCGAAAAATGTCTATAGTCACCCTGCCTCGGACAATGTCTCTCTGCCTACGCCCCATCATGGAAGATGTCAGTCTACACACCCACCCATCAGAAGAAGGCTGTCTAAACCATCCCCTCACATGATATGTCTGCCTACCAACCCCCTATTGGAAGATGTCTGGCTACCTACCCCACCCCACATCTGAAGATGTCTGTCTACCAACCCTCCACTTGGAAGATATCTGTCCTCCTACAACCCCTCAGAAGATGCCAGTCTACATAAACCCTCTCAGACATTATCTGCCTAAATACCCCTCCTCGGATGGTTTCTGTCTACCTACACCCACAACCCGTCATAATATGAATGTTTACCTAAACCCCTCAGAATATGTATATTTATCTACCACACCTTGAATGATTTGTCTCTATCTTATCCCTATCTCGGAAGATGTCTGTCTCCCAACCCACCCCCTCTGAGGATGTCTGTATACCTACCCCCCTTCTCGAAAGTTGTCTGTGTACATTCACCACACATTTAAACATGTCTATCTATGTACCTCCTCTCGGAAGATATCTATCTATTGCCGCCATGGAAGAAAAGTATCTCCCCCCTCTCGGAAGATGTCAATCTACCACTCCTCTCAGAAGATATACACTCCCCATCTGAGAATGTCTACATCCTCTCTCGTAGGATGTCTGTCTACCAAACTGCATTCTTTAGAAGGTGCTTCCCACCCCTTGGAAGATGTCTGTCTTCCAACACCCCCCTCCACCCCTTGGAAGATGTCTTTCTACCGCACCCAGGCTCAGAAGATGTCTCCATACCTAACACTCCTCGGAAGATGTCTTTCTACCTACCCCCCCCCCCCCCCAATCAGAAGATGACTGTCGACGTTATCCCCCTCACAGAATGTCTAGACCCCTCTCGGAGGATACTGCTTACCAAACTGCATCCTTTAGAATATGTTTCCCACCCCTTGAAAAATATCTGTCTTCCAACACCCCCCCCTTGGAAGTTGCCTGTCTACCGAATCCAGCCTCAGAAGATGTCTCCATACCTACCACCACTCGGAAGATGTCTGTCTACCCACCCACCCCGATCAGAAGATGACTGTCGACGTTATCCCCCTCAGAAGATGTCTGTCTACATACCCTCCCTCAGAAGATGTCTGCCTAGCTAAGACCAGTGGAAGATGTACAACTGCCTCCCATCTCGGAAGACATCTACTCCCCCTCTCGGAGGATGACTATCTCCCTCTCCGAGGATGACTACCTCCTCTCTGAAGATGTCCGTCTATGTACCCTCCCCTCAAAAGATGTCTCTCCCCCCTCAGATGATTTATGTCTACCAACCCCCACATGGAAAATGTCTGTCCTTCTAACCTCCTTGGATGATGTCTGTGTACCTACCCAACTGGAAGATGGCTGTCTACCTACCACCACTAGGGACATGTCTGTCTACCTTCCCCCTAGGTATATGTCTGTATACCTACACCCCTTCGGAAAATGTCTGTCTACCTACCCCATCACTTCAGAAGATGTAATTCTACTTACCACACATCGGAAAGTGTCAGTCTACCTATGCCCCACCCTCAGAAACTATATGTCTACCTTGCCCCTTTGGAAGATGTCAGTTTACCAACCCCACTCAAAAGATGTCTGCTTACCTACTCTCCCATCGAAAGATGTCTTTCTACCTAACCCCTCTCGGAAGATTTTGTCTACCCCCTCTCTGAGATGTCATTCTACACCCACTTGGAAGATGCCTATCTAAACCCCTGGGAAGAAATCCCTCCCTCTAAAAATGCCTACCTAAACCCTTCCACATCGGAAGATGCCAATCTAGCCCCCTTCAGCTGATGCCTACCAACACCCACCTCATAAGATTATCTATCCATACCTTCCTCGGAAGAGGTGTATCTACCCCCTCAGAAGATGTGTATCTGCCCCCATCCTTGGAAAATGTCTATCTACCCCCCTCAGAAGCTGTCTCTCTACCCCCCCTTGGAAGACGTCTACCCCCCTTCAGAAGATTATCTACCCAGCCCAGGCAGAAAATATCTGTATCCCTCCACTAGGAAGGTGACTATCAACCAACACCTCAGAAGATGTCTATCTACCCCACCCACAGATATCTACACCCACTGGAAGATACCTATCCCCACCTCAGAAGATGTCTATCCCCCAGGCGGATGTCTATAACTCACCTCATGAAAGATGCCTGTCTATCAACCCCCTCCTCTCAGAATATGTCTGACTACCTACCCCACCCCTGTTAAGATTTCCATCTAGCCCCTCCTCTCAGAGAACATTTATCCTAGACTCAGAAGATTTCTACAGCCTCCCTTCATTTGGAATGTGTCTACTGCCCATTCTGAATATGTTTGTCTACCTCCAAATTCTAGGAAGATGTCTGTATGTCTGTCTACCTCACAAACTCGGGACAAGTCTATCTATCCCCGCTATGGAAGAAATCTATCTAACCCCCTCTCGGAATATGTCTATCTACCCTCCTTGCCAAAGACATCTACACCCCATCTTCGAGGAGCTCTATCCCCCCATCATGAAAGATGCCTGTTTATCTACCCGAACCCATCAGAAGATGTAAGTGTACATACCATCACTTCCCACAGAAGATGTCTGTCTACCGACCCCCCCCCCCCCCAACCTTTGAAGATGTCTGACAACTCACCTCCCCCCATGGAAGAATACTATCTCCCCCCTCCCAGAAGATGTCAATCTACTCTCCCCCTCGAAAATATCTCCCCCCCCCCCCGGAAAATGTCTACCTCCCTCTCAAAGGATATCTGTTTACCTATTTGGCCCCAATCGAAAAATGTCTCCCCCCTTGGAAACTGTCGGTCTACCAATCCTCCCCCTTGAAGACGTCTGACTAAGAAGCAACCACTCAGAAGATGACTGTCTAACTACCCCTCCTTGGAATTGTTTGTCTACCATTATCACCACAGAAAATGTCTCCCCCCCTCTTGGAGGATGTCTGTCTACCTACCACCCTTCAGAAGATGTCTGACCATGTACCCTGCTTTGGAATATGTCTGTCTACCTACCCCTCGCGGAAGATGTGTGTCTTCCTACCTCCCCACAGAAGATGTAGGTAAACAGATATCTTTCAAGAGGGAGTAGGTACACAGACATCTTGCAAGGGAGTGGTATGTAGACAGAAATTACCAAGGGGTGGGGAATAATTAGACAGACTTCTTCCGAGGGGGGGGGGTAGGTATACATATATTTACTGAGTGTTCGTAGGTAGACAATCTTCTGAGGGGGTAGGCACAAAGGCACCTTTCGAGGGGGTTGGTAGACAGACATCTCCCATTGGTGGATTGGTAGACAGCCATCTTCTGAGGGGCGTACGTAGACAGACATCATCTAGAGGGGTAAGTAGACCAACATCTTCCAAGGGGGGTAGGTAGACAGACATCTTCTGAGGGTGTAGGAAGACAGACATCCTCGGAGGATGGGGGCAGGGGGTAGGTAGATAGACATCATCTGTGGAGGTGTGGATAAACAGACATCTTCTGAGGGGTAGGTAGACAGACATTTACCGAGTTGTGTTGTAGGTAGACACATATCTCCCAAAGGGGGGGGGGGGAGGGATAGGTAGACAGAGACTTTCCTGGTGGGTGGTTTGAGAATCTCCTGAAGGGGGGTTGGTAAACAGACTTCTTCTTAAGGGGGTAGGTACACAGACATCTACTGTTGGTGCGGGACAAATAGACATAATTCTTCTGAGGCTGGGGATGATAGACATCTTCCGAAGGAGGGCACGTAGACAGACATTTTCCAAGTTGGGCAGACTGACAGACATCTTCCGGGGAGTAGAAAGACATAGATGTTCCAAGGGTGGTAGGTAGACAGACATCTTCTGTGGGGGAGTAGATTGCCAGACATCATCTTAGTTTGGGTATGTAGACAGACATCTTCCAAGGGGAGGGAGTATATAGGAAGATACCTTCTGAGGGGGATGATAGACATCTTATGGGAGTAGGTAAACAGACATAGTTGATAGACATATACATTCAGAGGGGGTAGTTAGACAGACATCTTCTGAGTGGTGGAAAATAGACCACTTCCAAGGGGGAGGTAGGCATCTTCCTAAGTGAGCGGGCAGGTTGCCTGACATCTTCCATGGGGTAGGTAGCCAATCATCTTCCAAAGATGGGTTGGGTAGGCAGATATATTCAATGGGGGGTAGGTAGACAGACATCTTCTGAGATGGTAGTAGATAGACATTTCTGAGTTGGGGTAGAAAGGCATTGTCCAAAGTGGGTAGATAGGAATCTTCCGTGTGTGGATGGGGTAGGTAGACAGACATTTTCTGAAAGGGGTGCATCTTCTGTATGGGGATAGGTAGACAATCATCTTCTGAGGGGAAGATGGGTACAGAGACATTTTACTGGGGGTAGGTAGACAGACATCTTCAAGGGGGTAGGTAGACAGACAACTGGGGGGGGTTGTTAGACAGACATGTTCTGAGGGGTTTTTAAGTAGACAGACATCTTCTGAGCAGGGGTAGTAGACATACAGCTTCAGAGGACGAGGGATATGTAGACAGATATCTTCTAAGGTAGCTTAGGTAGAGAGACAATTAGTGAGGGGGTAGGTAGACAGACATTATCCGAGGCTGGGTTGTAGGTAGACAGAAATAATCTGAGGGGTGTAGTTAGACAAGTATTTTCTGAGGCTAGGGGTATGTAGACAGACATTGTCCATGGGGATAGTTAGACACACCTTCTGAGGTATGGGGAGTAGGAAGACTGACATTTCCTGAGGATGGTAGGTAGGGTGTCACTTTCGAAGGGGGGGGGGTAGTGAGAGAGACTTCATAAGAGGTGGGGGATGTTGGTAGATAGACATGTTCTGAGGGAGGTAGGTAGATAGACATGTTCAGAGGGAGGGGTGGTAGAAAGCAATATTCCGAATGAGTGTAGGTAGACATACATATTCCGAGGGGTGGTTGGTAGGCAGACATCTTTTGAGGTGGGGTAGGTAGGCAGTCGTTTTCTGAATTTGGGTCCGTTGACAGACATCTTCCAAGAGAAGTGGGTATGAAGGCAGATATCTTCGTGGGGGGGAGCTAGGTAGCCAGACGTCTTCCGAGGGTGTTGGGTATGTAGGCATACATCTTCAAGGGCAGTTGGTAGACCGATATTTTCCAATGGGGGTAGGTAGACACACATACTACGAGTGGTGGTAGGTAAACACATCTTCCATGGGGTAGGTAGACAAACATCTTCCGAGGTGGGGTTGGTAGACATTCATTATCTGGGGTGTATCGAGAGGGGTAGGACAGATATCTTCTGAGGGTGGTGTATTGGACAGACATCTTCCGAGGGGGTGTAGATAGACAACTTATGTAGGTGGTGGACAGACAACTGCTGACTGGGAGGGGGGGGTAGGTAGACATGTTCCAAGGGTACGGTAGATAGATATACTACTTCTGAGGGGGGTGGTAGGTAGACAGACATCTTCTGAGAGGGGGCTGGTAGACAGATATTTTCCGTGAGGTGTTATAGGTAGACAGAAATCTTCCAAGGGGGGGTAGGTCGACTGACATTTTCTGAGGGGGCAGGTAGACAGACAACTTCTGGGGGGTAGATAGACATACATGTTCAGTTTGTGTGCATAAACAGAGACCTTCTGAGGTGGGTTAGGTTGGCAGCTATCTTATTAGTTTTGGCATGTAGAGGGAAGAGTATTGGTAGACAGGTATCTTCCGAGGGGGGTATGTAGACTGACATTGTCTAAGGGAGTTAGGTAGACATACACATTCCACAGGCAGATAGATAGACAGACATCTTCTGAGGGGGGTTAGGTAGCCATACATCTTCCGACAGGAGAGTTGGTGGACAGACACCTTCCAAGGATGGGGGGTAGGTAGACAGATATTTTCCAAGCGAGATTTAGGTAGACAGGCATTTTCCAAGGAGGGGTAGGTAGACAAACATCTTCCGAGGATGGTTGGGGTAGGAAGACAGACAGTGTGGGGTATGTAGACAGACATCTTATTAGAGGGTGAATGTAGACAGACAGTATCCGAGGGCAGGTTGTAGGTAGACAGATATCTTACAGGGGGTGGGGTAGGTAGGCACGTATTTTCCAAGGCTGAGAGTATGTAGATAGACATAGTCCCGGTGGGCAATTAGACCGATATCTCCTGAGGGAGAGTAGGTGCACAGACATCTTCAGAGTAGGAGGACAGGTAGACAGACACCTTCTAAGAGTGGGATGATAGACATCTTTCCAACTGGGAAAGATAGACATTTTACGATGGGGGGGGGAGTAGACATACATCCTCCATGAGGTGGTAGACACACATATTATGAGGGGGGGGGTAGGTAGAAAGATTTCTTATAAGGTGGGGTAGGTTGGTAGACATCTTCTGAGGTGGAGTATGTAGGCACCAAGGGTAGAGGATATGAAGACATATATCTTCCGAGGGGGGGGGGGGCAAGGTAGACTGAAATTCTCTAACAGAGGGATGATAGACTTCTTCCGAGGGGGGTAGGTATGCAGACATCGTATGAGGGGGTGTAGGAAGACATACATATACCAAGGCAGGGTAGGTAGACAAAAATCTTCTGAGGGGGGTTGGAAGATAGACCTCTTCTGAGGGGCGAATGGAATACATACATCTTCCGAGGGGGTAGGAAGACAAAGTCCTCCAAGGGGGGGGGGAGATGAACAGACATCCACCAAGGGGGTTAGATGGATGGTCATCTTCTGTTGTAGTGGGAGGGGGCAGGTAGGCTTCCATCTTCTGGGTGGTCAGTAGACAATCATCTTCTGAGTTGTGGTTCAGTAGGCAATCATGTTCAGAGGGGGGTAGGTAGACAGACATCTTCCGAGGTGGGATGATAGACATCTTCCAAAGGGGTGGAAAGTAGACAGGCATTTTACAAAGTGGGGTGCAGGTGGACTGACATCTCCCATGCGTTAGGTGGAAATTCATATTCCGAGGTCGGGTTCGATATACAGACATATTCCGAGGGAGGTGGTAGGTAGACTGCCATCTTCCGAGTGGGGATAGGTAGACATACTTTTCCCGAGAGGGGGTTGGGTAGACAGGCATTTACCGAGGGGATGGGGGGTAGGTAGATAGACATCTTCTGAAGGGGGGTAGGTAGACAGACATCTCCCGAGGAGGGGTGGTAGACATACAACTTTCGAGGGGCGGTAGGTAGACAGACATTTTCTGTTGGAGGGGTTGATTGACAGGCATCTTTCAGAAGTGAGGGGGTGCAGGTAGACTGAAATCTTCCGGGGGTAGGTAGACAATCATCTTCTGAGGGGGTGTTGGGTAGACAGACATCCTCCGGGTTTTGGTAGACATAAATATTCCAAGGTGGGCAGGTAGACAGACATTTTCTGAGGGAGGGCCAGGTTGACAGACATCTTCAAATGGCGGGTTGGTAGACACACAACTTATGAGTGGGGGCGTAGGTAGAGAGACATGTCCGGAGGTGGGGTAGGTAGACATACATGTTCCGAGGGGAGTGGTGGCTAGTCATACATATTCCGAGTGTGTGTTTATGTGGGCAGACATCTTCCAAGAGGGGCTAGGTAGACAAACATCTTCCAAGGGGGGGGGGGTAAGTAGACAGACATCTTCCATGTGGGGTATGTAGACAGACATATTCTGACAGGGTGAGGCAGGCATATACCGTGGTTCGGTAGATAGACAGGCATCTTCGAGGGGGTGCTAGGTAGACATACACCTTCCGAGGGTAGTGGTAGGAAGTCATACATCTTCCAAAGCGGTTTTTTCGGTTGTCAAATGTCTTCCAAGAGGGGGGTCTGCACACATACATCCTCCAGGGATGGGAGGAGGGTTTGACAGAGATCTTCGGAGGTGGGGTAGTCAGTTACACATCTTTTGAAGTGGGTGTAGGTAGGCAGACACCTTCTAAATGGCGGTACCTAGGAAGATATGCAGACATCTTCGGGGGGGGGGGGGAGGTAGGTAGACAGACAGTTTCTGATTGTGAGAATGGTGGTGGTGGTGGTTAGTGTTTAATGTCTCGTCAACAACGAGGTCATTAGAGATCGGAGCGCAAGCTCGGGTTAGGGAAGGATTGGGAAAGAAATTGGCCGTGCCCTTTCAGAGGAACCATCCCGGCATTTGCCTGAAACGATTTAGGGTAATCACGAAAAACCTAAATCAGGATGGCCGGAGACGGGATTGAACCGTCGTCCTCCCGAATGCGAGTCCAGTGTGCTAACCACTGTACCACCTCTCTTGATGTGTGAGAATGGTAGACAGACAGATAGGGTGGGAGATCAGAGACAGTCATATTCTGAGGGTGGGGTATGTAGACAGCCATCTTCTGAGGGGGTAGATAAGAGTCTTCTGAAGGTGATGGAGAGATAGTCATCTTCCAAGTGCAGGTAGATAGGAATCTTCTGAGTTGGGGTAGCTTCCGAGCTAGGCGATAGATAGGCATCTTCACAGGGGGGGATGTTAGATTGGCATGTTATGGGGTGAGGGGGGGGGCGAGTAGACAAACATCACCCGACAGGTGGTATGTATAGAGACATCTTCCATGGAGTAGAAGGTAGGCAGACATCTTCTGGAGGGTGGGGTAGGGAGACAGACATTATCAGAGCAGTAGTAGGTAGACAGACATTTTCCGAAGGGGGTGTATGTAGACAAATATTTTCTTAGATGGAGGGTAGCTGGGCAGACATCTTCCAAGGGGTGGGGAGGGGGTAGGTAGACAGGCCTCTTCCAAAGGTGTGTAGGTAGACAGACATCTTCCAAGAAGGGGTATGTAGGCAAACATCTTCTGAAGGGTGGGTTAGGGAGACAGGCATCATCCACGTGCGGAGTAGGTAGAGAGTGATCTTCTGAGGGGGGTGGGGGATGTAGATAGAAAGACATATTTTGAGAGGCTGGTAGGTAGGCAGACATGCTCCAAACGAGGGGGGGGGGTTAAGTAGACAGGTATCTTCCGAGGGTGTGTAGGTAGACAGTCATCTTCTGAGGGGGGAGGGGGTGGGAAAACTGACGTTTTCCGGTTGGGGGGATAAGTAGAGAGTCATCTTCTGAGGGGGAAGTGGGTAAACACACATTTTCAGAAGGCGTGAGTAGGTAGGCAGACATATTACGAGGGGGGGGGGGTGGCGGGTATACGTAGACAGTCATCTTACGAGGGGGGAGGGGGGTAAAAAGACAGGCATGTTCCAAGGTCCTCTATCAACTGCAAGACACCAGAACCGGCCTACAGTTGAATTTTCGATACCTAAAACTTGAGTAGTACTACTTCTTACCTGCCGATTGCATCAAATGAGAAGCTCCTATTTTGTTGTTTGTGGTGCGACCGCATACCTCAGCACATGACGTAAGTTTCCAGATGTATATGTAAACAGTTCCGTGAGCAAAGCTGCCACTGCGACGATCTGGCATTACGATTAGGCGCGTGAGTGCGTGTGAAATCGCTCTCTAAGTTTTCATACATTTATAGGTTTCAGATACATATTTTAACGGTTTTTGTGATAATATTTACTATATAAGATACTTATTAATGGTTTCTTCATTCACCTCCGCCTTTCTTGGGTTGTGACCTGATATTTGCGAGTGTTTCGTATCGAGCAACTTAACTTCTTACCTGTGTTTACATTCCGCGCTGACCAGTTGCAGCTGTAGCGGCGCATCCAAAGCTAAGTACTAATTAGTTGTTTGTGTATAGTGGTTTATTTTGGAACTTTAGTAGTCTTCAATCGGTGTTCTTGTTGTTTCCTGGTGAAATAATTTCAGAAGAAATTGTCGCGAACTGTTTTCAGTTTCGTTACTGTGCCATTAGACGTTTGATAATCTTTCTGTTTTACCTTTTGTTTTATTTGCTGTTGATAAATACTGTTAATAATAGTAGCTACTTCCCTTGTACAGCAAGATTATGATTATTGTAGTCAGTTTTTTAACAGATTCTTATTGTACTAAAGGAACTTAAATAAATGCGAAAGGTTTTCTTAGGTTTTCAATATTTATTAACACGTTTCACATTTCCCCGTGCAACGTGACGTTCAGACCTCGTTTGATGCAAAAGCTTGAGGTCCTCGATCATGTCCAAGGCACCAAAGCCGGCTAATAAGTCAGTAATCTATAACTAAAACTTGAATTGTACTGCTTCTTACTGGCCGAATACATCTTCTTAACACCTTCTTCTGTCTTCTACTGTGGTGCTTTTAGGGTCTCCGCAAACCGCAGCAGGCGACATAAGTTTGCAGACTATAAATTTAACCGTCTCAGAGCGTAAAGCGGCCGATGTGACGATCTGCCAATAAGTCGATTCGACAGCAAATGAAGAAAACGGTCGGATTTGTCAGGTTTTTACTACAAATGGACACTTTTCACATCATCCCGTGCAACGTGGCGTCCAGACCGCGTTTCATGCAAAATCTTAGGGCCCTAGCTCATGTCCAAGGTACCAAAGCAGGCTAATAAGTCAATAAATGATAACTAAAATTTGAATTGTACAACTTATTACTGGTTCTTTCTCGGTGATTACACCAACACAGAAGCTTCATCTGTGTTCTACTGTGATGCTTTGACTGTCTCCGCATAACGCAGCACGCGACATAAGCTTGCAGATCTGGCAATTAGTCGATTAAATAGAAAATGACGAAAACGGGAGGATTTCTCAGGTTTTTACTACATATGAACACTTTTCACATTCTCCCGCGCAACGTGGCAGACAGACCTCGTTTTATGAACAATCTCAAGGTCATAGCTCATGTACAAATAACCAAAGCCGGTTAATAAGTCAATAATAGATAAGTAAAATGTGAATTGTAATGCTTCGTACTGGCCGATTACATCTTCTGAGAGTCTTCTTCTGTGTTCTACTATGGTTCTTTTAGTGTCTAAGCATAGCGAAGGACACGATATAGTTTTGCAGAAGATAAATATAACCATTGCAGAGAGAAAAGCGGCCAATATGACGATCTAGCATTAAGTCGATTCGATATCAAATGACGAAAACGGCCGAATTTGTCAGGTTTTCACTACATATGAACACATTTCACATTCCCCCGTGCAACACGGCTGCTCGACCTCCCTTCATGCCAAATCTTAAGGTCCTAGCTCATGTCCAAGGCACCAAAGCCGGCTAAAAAGTCAATAATCGATAACTAAAACTTGAATTGTACTACTTCTTACTGGCTATTACATCAACATAGAACCTTCTTCTGTGTTCTATTATGGTGCTTTTATTGTCCCCGCATACCGCAGCACGCGACTTAGCTTTGCAGACGATAAATGTAACCGTTTCAGAGAAAAGAGCGGCCAATATGACGATCTGGCAAAAGTCGATTCGATAGCAAATGACGATCTCACTTTAAGTCGATTTGATAACAAATGACGAAAACGGACGGATTTCCAGGTTTTTATTACTTGTGAACACAGTCTCCCTTGTACCGCGGCTGCTAGTTCTTCTGTGGTGCAAAATTGTAAGGTCCTAGCTCAAGTCCTACGCACCAAAGAAGGGTAAAAAGTCAATAATCGATAACTAAAACTTGAATTGTACTACTTCTTACTGCCCATTACATCAACTTAGAAGCCTCTTATGTGTTCTGCTATGCTGCATTTAGTGTCTCCGCATACCGCCACACGCGATATAGATTTGCAGTCCATTAATGTAACCGTTTCAGAGAGAAGACCGACCAATGTGACGATCTAGCTAAAAGCCGATTCGATAACAAATGACGAAAACGGACTGATTTCTCTGTTTTTTACTACAAATTAACACTTTTCACATTCTCTCGTGCAACGCGGCTGCTAGACCTCCCATCATGCAAAATCGTAAGGTCCTAGCTCATGTCAAAGGCACCAAAGGCTAAAAACACAATAATCGATATCTAAAACTTGTATTGTATTACTTCTTACTGGCTATTACATCAACTTAGAAGCTTCTTCAGTGTTCTACTATGGTGCATTTAGTGTCTCCGCGTACCGCAGCACGCGACATAGCTTTACAGACGATAAGTACAACCGTTTCAGAGAGAAGAGCAGCCAATGTGACGATCTGGCTTTAAGTCGATTCGATAACAAATGACGAAAACGGGCGGGTTTCTCAGGTTTTCACTACATATGAACACTTTTGCACATTCCCCCGAGCAACGCGGCTACTAGAGCTCTCTTCATGCAAAATCTGAAGGTCCTAGCTCATGTCCAGGGCACCAAAGACGTTTAAAAAGTCAGTAATCGATAACTAAAACTTGAATTTTACTGCTTCTTACTGGCTATCACATCAACTTAGAAGCTTCTTCTGTGATCTATAATGGGGCTTTTAGTGTCTCCGCATACCGCAGCACGCTACATAGCTTTGCACACGATAAATGTAACTGTTTCAGAGAGATAACCGGCCAATATGACGATTTGGCATTAAGTCGATTCGATAGCAAATGACGAAAACGGGCGGAATTCTCATGTTTTCACTACATATGAACACTTTTCACATTCCCCCGTGCAACGCGGCTGCTAGACCTTACTTCATGCAAGGTCGTAAAGTCCTAGCTCATGTTCAAGGCACCAAAATCGTATAAAAGTTAAATAATCGATAACTAAATCTTGAATAGTACTGCTTCATACTGGCTATCACATCAACTTAGAAGCTTTTTCTGTTTTATATTATTGTGCTTCTAGTGTCTCTGCATACCGCAGCACGCGACATAGCTTTGCACAAGATGAATGTAACCGTTTCAGAGACAAGTGCGGCCAGTATGACGATCTGGCATTAAGCTGATACGATAGCATATGACGAAAACGGGCGGATTTCTCAGGTTTTCACTACATATGAACACTTTTCACATTCCCAGTGCAACGCGGTTGCTAGACCTCGCTTCATGCAAAATCTTAAGGTCCTTGATCATGTCTAGGGCACCGAAGCCGTCTAACAAGTTATTAATCGATAACTAAAACTTGAATTGTACTGTTACGTAATGACTTTCACAGCAACTTAGAAGCTTCATCTATGTTCTATTATGGAGCTTTTAGTGACTCCGCATACCGCAGCACGCGACATAGCTTTGCAAACCATAAATGTAACCGTTTCAGAGAGAAGAGCCGCCAATATGACGATCTGGCAAATGTCGATTCGATAGCAATGAGGAGAACGGGTGGATTTTCCAGGTTTCCACTGCATATGAACACTTCCCACATTCCCCTGTCAAACGCGGATGCTAGACCCCCCTCATGCAAAATCTTAAGGAATTACCTAATGTCCAAGCCACGAAAGCCGTGTAAAAAGTCAATGATCGATAGTTAAAACTTGAATTGGACTGCTTCGTACTGGCTATCACATCAACTTAGAAGCTTCTTCTGTGATCCATTATGGTGCTTTTAGTGTCTCCACATACCGCAGCACGCGACATATCTTTGCACACGATAAATGTAACGGTTTCAGAGAGAATAGCGGGCAATATGACGATCTGAAATTAAGTCGATTCGATAGCAAATGACGAAAACGCTCGGATATCTCAGGTTTTCTCTACATATGAACACTTTTCACATTCCCCCGTGCAACGCTTCTCTTAGACGTCCCTTTATGCAATATCTTAAGGTCCTAGCTCATCTCAAAGGAACCAAAGCCATTTAAAAAGTCAATAATCGATAACTAAAACTTGAATTGTACTGCTTCGTACAGGTTATCACATCAACTTAGAAGCTTCTTCTGTGTTCTATTATGGTGATTTTAGTGTCTACGCATACCGCAGCATACGACATAACTTTGCACACGATAAATGTAACGGTTTCAGAGAGAAAAGCGGGCTATATGACGATCTGGCATTAAGCTGATTCGATAGCAAATGACGAAAACGGGCGGATTTCTTAGGTTTTCACTACATATGAACACTTTTCACATTCCCCAGTGCAACACAGCTCCTAGACCTCCCTTCATGCAATACCTTAAGGTCCTAGCTCATGTCAAAGGCACCAAAGACGTGTAAAAAGTCATTAATCGATAACTAAAACAAAAATTGTAATGCTTAGTACAGGCTATCACATCATCTTTGAAGCTACTTCTCTGACCTATTATGGTGCTTTTATTGTCTCTGCATACCTCAGCACGCGACATAGCTTTGCACACGGTAATTGTAACCGTTTCATTGAGAAGAGCGGCCAATATGACACTCTGGCAAAAGTCGAATCGATAGCAAATGACGAAAACGGGCGGATTTCTCCGGTTTTCACTACATATGAACACTTTTCACATTCCCCCGTCCAACGCGGCTGCTACACCTCCCTTCATGCAAAATCTTAAGGTCCTAGCTCATGTCCAAGGCACCAAAGCCGTCTAAAAAATCAGTAATCGATAACTTAAACTAGAATTGTACTGCTTCCTTTAGGGTATCACACCAAATTAGAAGCTTCTTCTGTGTCCTATTATGGTGCTTTTAGTGTCTCCGCATACTGCAGCACGCGACATAGCTTTGCACACGATAAATGTAACCGTTTCGAAGAGAAGAGCGGCCAATATGGCGATCTGGCAAAAATCGATTCGATAGCAAATGACGTAATCGGCGGATTTATCAGGTTTTTACTACATATGAACACTTTGCACATTCCCATGTGCAACGCGGCTGCTAGAACTCCCTCATGCCAAATCTTAAGGTCCTAGCTCATGTCCAGGGCACCAAAGACGTCTAAAAAGTCAGTAATCGATAACTAAAACTTGAATTTTACTGCTTCTTACTGGCTATCACATCAACTTAGAAGCTTCTTCTGTGATCTATAATGGGGCTTTTAGTGTCTCCGCATACCGCAGCACGCTACATAGCTTTGCACACGATAAATGTAACTGTTTCAGAGAGATAACCGGCCAATATGACTATTTGGCATTAAGTCGATTCGATAGCAAATGACGAAAACGGGCGGAATTCTCATGTTTTCACTACATATGAACACTTTTCACATTCCCCCGTGCAACGCGGCTACTAGACCTTACTTCATGCAAGGTCGTAAAGTCCTAGCTCATGTTCAAGGCACCAAAATCGTCTAAAAGTTAAATAATCGATAACTAAATCTTGAATAGTACTGCTTCGTACTGGCTATCACATCAACTTAGAAGCTTTTTCTGTTTTATATTATTGTGCTTCTAGTGTCTCTGCATACCGCAGCACGCGACATAGCTTTGCACACGATGAATGTAACCGTTTCAGAGACAAGTGCGGCCAGTATGACGATCTGGCATTAAGCTGATACGATAGCATATGACGAAAACGGGCGGATTTCTCAGGTTTTCACTACATATGAACACTTTTCACATTCCCAGTGCAACGCGGTTGCTAGACCTCGCTTCATGCAAAATCTTAAGGTCCTTGATCATGTCTAGGGCACCGAAGCCGTCTAACAAGTTATTAATCGATAACTAAAACTTGAATTGTACTGCTACGTAATGACTTTCACAGCAACTTAGAAGCTTCTTCTGTGTCCTATTATGGTGCTTTTAGTGTCTCCGCATACTGCAGCACGCGACATAGCTTTGCACACGATAAATGTAACCGTTTCAGAGAGAAGAGCGGCCAATATGACGATCTGGCATTAATTCGATTCGATAGCAAAGGACGATAACGGGCGGATTTCTCAGTTTTTCACTACATATGAACACTTCTCACATTCCCCCGTCAAACGCGGCTGCTAGACCTCCCTCATACAAAATCGTTCGGAACTACCTCTTGTCCAAGCCACGAAAGCCGTCTAAAAAGTCAATAATCGATAGTTAAAACTTGATTTGGACTGCTCCGTACTGTCTATCACATCAACTTAGAAGCTTCTTCTCTGATCCTTTATGGTGCTTTTAGTGTCTCCGCATACCGCAGCACGCGACAAAGCTTTGCACACGATACATGTCACCGTTTCAGAGAAAAGAGCGGCCAATATGACGATCTGGCAAAAGTCGATTCGATAGCAAATGACGAAAACGGGCGGATATCTCAGGTTTTCACTGTATATGAACAGGTTTCACATTCCCCCGTGCAACGCGGCTGCTAGACCTCCCTTCATGCAAAATCTTAAGGTCCTAGCTCATGTCCAAGGCACAAAAGCCGTCTAAAAAGTCAATAATGTAAAACTAAAACTTGAAATTTACTGCTTCGTACTATCTATCACATCAACTTAGAAGCTTTTTCTGTGTTCTACTATGGTGCTTTTGGTGTCTCCGCATACCGCAGCACGCGACATAGCTTTGTACACGATAAATGTAGCGGTTTCAGAGAGAATAGCGTGCAATATGACGATCTGAAATTAAGTTGATTCGATAGCAAATGATGAAAACGCTCGGATATCTCAGGATTTCACTACATATGAACACATTTCACATTCCCCCGTGCAACGCGTCTCTTAGACATCCCTTTATGCAATATCTGCAGTCCTAGGTCATCTCAAAGGAACCAAAGCCGTCTAAAAAGAAAATAATCGATAGATAAAACTTGAATTGTACTGCTTCGTACTGGCTATCACATCAACTTAGAAGCTTCTTCTGTGTTCTATTATGGTGATTTTAGTGTCTCCGCATACCTTAGCACGCGATATAGCTTTGCACACGATAAATGTAACCGTTTCAGAGAGAAGAGCGGCCAATATGACGATCTGGCATTAATTCGATTCGATAGAAAATGACGAAAACGGCGAATTTCTAGTTTTTCACTACATATGAACAGTTTTCACAATCTCCCGTACAACGTGGCTGCTAGACCTCGGTTCATGCCAAATCTTAAGTTCCTGGATCATGTCCAAGACACCGAAGCCGTCAAAAAGTTAATAATCGATAACTAAAACTTGAATTGTACTGCATCGTACTGATTATCACATTAACTTAGAAGCTTCATCTGCGTTCTATTATGGTGCATTTAGTGTCTCCACATACCGCAGCACGCCATATAGCTTTGCACACGATAAATGTAACAGTTTCAGAGCCATGAGCGGCCAATACGAAGATCTGGCATTAAGTCGATTCGATAGCAAATGACGAAAACGGGCGGATTTCTCCGGTTTCCACTACATATGAACACTTTTCAAATTCCGTCGTGCAACGCGGCTGCTAGACCTCCATTCATGCAAATTCTTAAGGTCCTAGCTCATGTCCAAGGCACCAAAGCTGTCTAAAATTCAATAATCGATAACTAAAACTTGAATTGTACTGCTTCGTACTGGCTATCACATCAACTTAGAACCTTTTTCTGTTTTCTATTATGGTGCTTCTAGTGTCTCCGAATACCGCAGCACGCGACATAGCTTTGCACACGATAAATGTAACCGTTTCAGAGACAAGTGCGGCCAGTATGACGATCTGGCATTAAGTCGATTCGATAGCAAATGACGAAAACGGGCTTATTTCTCAGGTTTTCACTACATATGAACACTTTTCACATTCCGCCGTGCAACGCGGCTGCTAGACCTCACTTCATGAAAAATCTTAAGGTCCGAGCTCATGTCGAAGGTACCAAAGCCTTATAAAAAGTCAATAATCGATAACAAAAACTTGAATAGTCCTGCTACGTACTGGCTGTCACATCAACTTAGAAGCTTCTTCTGTGTTCTTTGATGGTGCTTTGAGGGTCCCCGCGTACCGCAGCAAGCTACATAGCTTTGCACACGATAAATGTAACCGTTTCAGAGAGAAGACCAGTTATAAGACGAACTGGCAAAAGTCGATTCGATAGCAAATGACGAAATGGCGGATTTCTAAGGTTTTCACTACATATGAACACTTTTCACATTACCCCGTGCAACGCGGCTGCTAGACGTCCCTTCATGGAAAATCTTAAGGTCCTAGCTCATGTCCAAGGCACCAAAGCCGTCTAAGAAGTCAATATCGATAACTAAAACTTGATTTGTACTGCTTCTTACTGGCTATCACTTCAACTTAGAAGCTTCTTCTGTGATCCATTATGGTGCTTTTAGTGTCTCCGCATAACGCAGCACGCGACATGGCTTTGCACACGAATAATGTAACCGTTTCAGAGAGAGGAGCGCGAAATATGACGATCTGGCATTAGGTCGATTCGATGGCAAATGACGAAAACGGGCGGATTCCTCAGGTTTTCACTACATATTAACACTTTTCACATTCCCCAGTGCATGACGGCTGCTAGACCTCCCTTCATGCAAAATCTTATGGTCCTACCTCGCGTCAGAGGCAACAAAGCCGTCTAAAAAGTCAATACTCAAAAATTAAAACTTGAATTGTACTGCGTCGTAGTGGCTATCACATCAACTTAGAAGCTTCTTCTTTGATCTATTATGGTGCTTTTAGTGACTCCGCATACCGCAGCACGTGACATAGCTTTCCTAACGATAAATGTAACCTTCTCAGGGTGAAAACCGGCCAATATGACGATCTGGCAAAACTCGAATCGACAGCAAATGACGAAGACGGGCGGATTTCTCAGGTTTTCGCTACATAAGAACACTTTTCACATTCCCCCGTGCAACGCGGCTGCTAGATCTCCATTCATGCAAAATTTTAAGGTCCTAGCTCATGTCGAAGGCACCAACGCTGTCTAAAAAGTCAATAATCGATAGGTAAAACTTGAATTGTACTGCTTCGTTTTGGCTATCACATCAACTTAGAAGCTTAATCTGTGTTCTTTTATGGTGCTTTTAGTGTCTCCACATACCGCAGCACGCGATATAGCTTTGCACACGATATATGTAACGGTTTCAGAGAGAATAGCGGGCAATATGACGATCTGGCATTAAGTCGATTCGATAGCAAATGACGAAAACGGGCGGATTTCTCCGGTTTCCACTACATATGAACACTTTTCAAATTCCGTCGTGCAACGCGGCTGCTAGACCTCCATTCATGCAAATTCTTAAGGTCCTAGCTCATGTCCAAGGCACCAAAGCTGTCTAAAATTCAATAATCGATAACTAAAACTTGAATTGTACTGCTTCGTACTGGCTATCACATCAACTTCGAAGATTCTTCTGTGTACTATTATGGTGCTTTTAGTGTCTCCGCATACCGCAGCACGCGACATAGCTTTGCACACGGTAAATGTAATCGTTTCAGAGAGAAGTGCGGCCAATATGACGATCTGGCAAATGTCGATTCGATAGCAAATGACGAAAACATACGGATTTCTCAGGTCTTCACTACATATGAACACTTTTCACATTCACCCGTGCAACGCGGCTGCTAGACCTCCCTTGACGGAAAATCTTACGGTGCTAGCTGATACCCAAGGCACCAAAGCTGTCTACAAAGTCAATAATCGATAGCTAAAACTTGAATTGTACTACTTGGTACTGGCTATCACATCAACTTAGAATAATCTTCTGTGTTCCATTATGGTGCTTTTAGTATCTCTGCATTTCGCAGCACGTTACATAGCTTTGCACACGATAAATGTAACCGTTTCAGAGAGATTACTGGCCAATATGACGATCTGGCATTAAGTCGATTCGATAGCAGATTACGAAAACGGAAGGTTTTCTCAGGTTTTCACTACATATGTACTCTTTTCACATTCCCCGTGCAATGCGGTTGCTACACCTCCCTTCATGCAAAATCTTAAGGTCCTAGCTCATGTCCAAGGCACCAAAGCCGTATAAACATTCAATAATCGATAACTAAAACTTGAATTGTACTGCTATGTACTGGCTATCACATCAACTTAGAAGTTTCTTCTGTGTTCTATTATGGTGCTTTTAGTGTCTCCGCATACCGCAACACGCTACTTAGCTTTGCACACGATAAATGTAACCGTTTCAGAGAAAAGAGCGGCCAATATGACGATCTGGCAAAAGTCGATTCCATAGCAAATGACGAAAACGGGCGGATTTCTAGGGTTTCACAACGTATGAACACTTTTCACATTCCCCCGTGCAATGCGGCTGCTAGACCTCCCTTCATGCAAAATCTTAAGGTCCTATCTCATGTCCAAGGCACAAAAGCCGTCTAAGAAGTCAATAATCGATAACTAAAACCTGAATTGCACTGATTCTTACTGGCTATCACATCAACTTAGAAGCTTCCTCTGTGTTCTATTATGGTGCTTTTAGTATCTACGCATACCGCAGCACGCAACATAGCTTTGCACACCATAAATGTAACGGATTCAGAGATAATTGCGGGTAATATGTCGATCTGGCACTAAGTCGATTCGATAGCAAATGACGAAAACGGGCGGATTTGTCAGGTTTTTACTACATATGAACACTTTTCACATTACCCCGTGCAACGCGGTCCCTACACCTCACCTCATGCAAAATCGTAAAGTTCTAGCTCATGTCCAAGGCACCAAAGCCGTCTAAAAAATCAATAATCGATACTTAAAGTTGAATTGCTGTTTCGTACTAGCTATCACATCAAGTTAGAAGCTTCTTCTGTGTTCTACTATGGTGCTTGTAGTGTGTCCGCATTCCGCAGCACGCGACATAGCTTTGCACACGATAATTGTAACCGTTTCATAGAGAAGAGCGGCAAATATGACGATCTGGCAAAAGTCGATTCGATAGCAAATGACGAAAACGGGCGGATTTCTCATGTTTCCACTACATATGAACACTTTTCACATTCCCCCGTGCAACGCGGTTGCTAGAACTCGCTTCATGCAAAATCTTAAGGTCCTGGATCATGTCCAAGGCACCGAAGCAGTCTAAAAAGGTAATAATCGATACCTAAAACTTGAATTGTACTGCTGCGTACTTTCTATCACTTCAACTTAGAAGCTTGTTCTGTGTTCTATTATGGAGCTTTTAGTGTCTCCGCATACCGCAGCACGCGTCATAGCTTTGCACACGACAAATGTAACCGTTTCAGAGAGAATTCCGGCCAATATGACGATCTGGCATTAAGTCGATTCGATAGCAAATGACGAAAACGGGCGGATTTCTCAGAATTTCACTACATATGAACACATTTCACATTCACCCGTGGAACGCGGATGCTAGACCTCCATTCATGCAAAATCGTAATGTCCTAGCTCATGTCCAAGGCACCAAAACCGTCTAAAAATTCAATAATCGATATCTAAAACTTAATTTGTACTGCTTCATACTAGCTATCACATCAACTTAGATGCTTCTTCTGTGTTCTATTATGGTGCTTTTAGTGTCTCCGCATACCGCAGCACGCGACATTGCTTTGCAGACGATAAATGTAACCGTTTCAAAGCGAAGAGCGTGCAATATGACGATCTGGCATTAAGTCGATTCGATAGCAAATGAGGAAAACGGGCGGATTTCTCAGGTATTCACTACATATGAACACATTTCACATTCCCCCGTGCAACGCGGCTGCTATAACTCCTTCATGCAAAATCTTATGGTCCCAGCTCATGTCCAAGGCACCAAAGCCATCTAAAAAGTCAATAATCGATAACTAAAACTTGAATTGTACTGCTTCTTACTGGCTATCACATCAACTTAGAAGCTTCTTCTGTGTTCTATTATGGTGCTCTTAGTGTCTCCGCATACCGCAGCACGCGACATAGCTTTGCACACGATAAATGTAACCGTTTTAGAGAGAAGAGCGGCCAATATGACGATCTGGCATTAAGTCGATTCGATAGCAAATGACGAAAACGAGCCGATTTCTCAGGATTTCACTACATGTGAACACTTTTCACATTCCCCCGTGCAACGCGGCTGCTAGACTCCTTTCATGCAAGGTCGTAAGGTCCTAGCGCATGTACATGGCACCAAAATCGTCTAATAAGTCAATAATCTGTAGCAAAATCTTCAATTTTACTGCTTCGTACTGGCGATCACATCAATGTAGAAGCTTTTTCTGTGTTCTATTATGGTGCTTCTAGTGTCTCCGCATACCACATCACGCGTTATAGCTTTTCACACGATAAATGTAACCGTTTCAGAGTGAAGAGCTGCCAATATGACGATCTGGCATTAAGTCGATTCGATAGCAAATGACGAAAAAGGGTTGATTTCTCACGTTTACACTACATATGAACACTTCTCACATTCCCTCGTCCAACGCGGTTGCTAAACCTCCCGTCATGCAAGGTCGTAAGGTCCTAGCTCATGTCCAAGTCACCAAAATCGTCTGAAAAGTCAATAATCGATAACTAAAACTTCAATTGTACTGCTTAGGACTGACTATCTCATCAACTTAGAAGCTTCTTCTGTGTTCTATTATGTTGCTTTTAGTGTCTCCGCATACCACAGCAGCGACATTGCTTTGCACAGGATAAATGTAACCGTTTCAGAGAGAATACCGGCCAATATGACGATCTGTCATTAATTTGATTCGATAGCAAATGACGAAAACGGGCGGATTTCTCAGGTTTTCACAACGTATGAACACTTTTCACATTCCCCAGTGCAACGCGTCTACTAGACCTACCTTTATGCAAAATCTTAAGGTCCTAGCTCATGTCCAAGGCACCAAAGCCGTTTAAAAAGTCAATAATCGATAACTGAAACTTGAAATGTACTGCTTCGGACTGGCTATCACACCAATTTAGAAGCTTCTTTTGAGTTCTGTTATGGTGCTTTTAGTGTCTCCGCATACCGCAGCACGCGACATAGCGTTGCACACGATAAATGTAACCGTTTCAGAGAGAAGAGCGGGCAATATGACGACCTGGCATTTAGTCGATTCGATAGAAAATGACGAAAACGGGGGGATTTCTTAGGTTTTCACTACATATGAACACTTTTCACATTCCCCCGTGCAACGCGGATGCTAGACCTCCCTTCATGCAAGGTCACAAGGTCCTAGCCCATGTCCAAGGCACAAAATCGTCTAAAAATTCAATAATCGATAAATAAAACTTGAATTGTGCTGCTTCGTACAGGCTATCACATCAATTTAGAAGCTTCATCTGTGTTCTATTATGTTGCTTTTAGTGTCTACGCATACCGCAGCACGCAGCATAGCTTTGCACACGACAAATGTAACCGTTACAGAGAGAAGAGCGGCCAAATTGACGATCTGGCAAAAGTCGATTCGATAGCTAATGTCGAAAACGGGCAGATTTCTCACGTTTTCACTGCATATAACCACTTTTCACATTCCCCCGTGCAACGCGGCTGCTAGATCTCCCTTCATGCAAAATCATAAGGTCCTAGCTCATGTCCAAGGCACCAAAGCCGTCTAAAAAGTAAATAATCGTTAACTAAAACTTGAATTGCACTGATTCTTACTGGCTATCACATCAACTTAGAAGCATCTTCTGTGTTCTATTATGGTGCTTTTAGTGTCTCTCCATACCGCAGCACGCGACATAGCTTTGTACACGATAAATGTGACGGTTTCAGAGAGAATAGCGGGCAATATGACGATCTGAAATTAAGTGGATTCGATAGCAAATTACGAAAACGCTCGGATATCTCAGGTTTTCTTTACATATGAACAATTTTCACATTCACCCGTGCATCGCTTCTCTTAGTCATCCCTTTATGCAATATCTTAAGGTCCTAGCTCATCTCAAAGGAACCAAAGCCGTCTAAAAAGTCAATAATCGATAACTAAAACTTGAATTGCACTGCTTCGTACTGGCTATTACATCAACTTAGAAACATCTTCTGTGTTCTACTATGGTGCTTTTAGTGTCTCCACACACCGCAGCACGCGACATAGCTTTGCAGACGATGAGTACAACAGTTTCAGAGAGAAGAGCGGCCAATGTGACGATCTGGCTTTAAGTCGATTCGATAACAAATGACGAAAGCGGACGGATTTCTCAGGTTTTTAATACATATAAACACTTTTCACACTCTCCCGTGCAACTCGGCTGCTTGATCTCCTTTCATGCAGAATCTTAAGGTCCTAGCTCATGTCCAAGGCACCAAAGCCAGCTAAAAAGTCAATAATCAGTAACTAAAACTTGAATTGTACTACTTCTTACTGGCAATTACATCATCTTAGAAGCTTCATCTGCGTTCTACTATGGTGCTTTTAGTGTCTCCACATACCGCAGCACGCGACATAGCTTTGCAGACGATAAGTACAACCGTTTCAGAGAGAAGAGCGGCCAATGTGACGATCTGGCTTTAAGTCGATTCGATAACAAATGACGAAATCGGACGGATTTCTCAGGTGTTTACTACATATGAACACTTTTCACATTCTCCCGTGCAACTCGGGTGCTAGTCCTCCTTTCATGCAGATTCTTAAGGTCCTAGCTCATATCCAAGGCACCAAAGCCAGCTAAAAAGTCAATAATCAGTACCCAAAACTTGAATTGTACTACTTCTTACTGGCTATTACATCAACTTAGAAACTTCATCTGTGTTCTACTATGGTGCTTTTAGTGTCTCCGCATACCGCAGCACGCGACATAGCTTTGCAGACGATAAGTACAACGGTTCCAAAGAGAAGAGCGGCCAATTTGACGATCTAGCTTTTAGTCGATTCGATAACAAATGACGAAAACGGACGGATTTTCAGGTTTTTACTACATATGAACACTTTTCACATTCTCCCGTGCAACTCGGCTGCTAGTCCTCCTTTCATGCAGAATCTTAAGGTCCTAGCCCATGTCCAAGGCAACAAAGCCAGCTATAAAGTAAATAATCAGTACCTAAAACTTGTATTGTACTACTTCTTACTGGCTATTACATCAACTTAGAAGCTTCATCTGTGTTCTACTAAGGTGCATTTAGTGTCTCCGCATACCGCAGCACGCGACATAGCTTTGCAGACGATAAGTACAACCGTTTCAGAGAGAATAGCGGCCAAGTACGATCTGGCTTTAAGTCGATTCGATAACAAATGACGAAAACGGACGGATTTCTCAGGTTTTTACTACATATGAACACTTTTCACATTCTCACGTGCAACTCGGCTGCTAGTCCTCCTTTCATGCAGAATCTTAAAGTCCTAGCTCATTTCCAAGGCACCAAAGCCCGCTAAGAAGTCAATAATCGATACCTAAAACTTGAATTGCACTACTTCCTACTGGCTATTACATCAACTTAGAAGCTTCATCTGTGTTCTACTATGGTGCTTTTAGTGTCTCAGCATACCGCAGCAGGCGACATAGCTTTGCAGACGATAAGTACAACCGTTTCAGAGAGAAGAGCGGTCAATGTGACGATCTGGCTTTAAAACGATTCGATAACAAATGTCGAAAACGGACGGATTTCTCAGGTTTTTACTACATATGAACACTTTTCACATTCTCCCGTGCAACTCGGCTGCTAGTTCTCCTTTCATGCAGAATCTTAAGGTCCTAGCTCATGTCCAAGGAACCAAAGCCAGCTAAAATGTCAATAATCAATACCTAAAACTTGAATTGTACTACTTCTTACTGGCTATTACATCAACTTAGAAGCTTCATCTGTGTTCTACTATGGTGCTTTTAGTGTCTCCACATACCGCAGCACGCGACATAGCTTTGCAGACGATAAGTACAACCGTTTCAGAGAGAAGAGCGGCCAATGTGACGATCTGGCTTTAAGTCGATTCGATAACAAATGACGAAAACGGACGGATTTCTCAGGTTTTTACTACATATAAACACTTTTCACACTCTCCCGTGCAACTCGGCTGCCAGTCCTCCTTTCATGCAGAATCTTAAGGTCCTAGCTCATGTCCAAGGCACAAAAGCCAGCTAAAAAGTCAATAATCAGTAACTAAAACTTGAATTGTACTACTTCTTACTGGCAATTACATCATCTTAGAAGCTTCATCTGTGTTCTACTATGGTCCTTTTAGTGTCTCCGCATACCGCAGCACGCGACATAGCTTTGCAGACGATAAGTACAACCGTTTCAGAGAGAAGAGCGGCCAATGTGACGATCTGGCTTTAAGTCGATTCGATAACAAATTACGAAAACGGACGGATTTCTCAGGTTTTTACTACATATGAACACTTTTCACACTGTAACGTGCAACTCAGCTGCTAGTCCTCCTTTCATGCAGAATCTCAAGGACCTAGCTCAAGTCCAAGGCACCAAAGCCAGCTAAAAAGTCAATAAACGATACCTAAAACTTGAGTTGTACTACTTCTTACTGGCTATTACATCAACTTAGAAGCTTCATCTGTGTTTTACTATGGTGGTTTTAGTGTCTCCGCATACCGCAGCACACGTCATAGCTTTGCAGACGATAAGAACAACCGTTTCAGAGAGACGAGCGGCCAGTGTGAAGATCTGGCTTTAAGTCGATTCGATAACAAATGACGATAACGGGCGAATATCTAGGTTTTTACTGCATATGAATACATTCCACATTCGCCCGTGCAAATCGGCTGCTAGTCCTCCTTTCATGCAGAATCTTAAGGTCCTAGCTCATGTCCAAGGCACCAAAGCCAGCCAAAAAGTCAATAATCAGTACCTAAAACTTGAATTGTACTACTTCTTAGTGGCTATTACGTCAACTTAGAATCTTCATCTGTGTTCTACTGTGGTGCTTTTAGTGTCTCCGCATACCGCAGCACGAGACATAGCTCTGCAGACGATAAGTACAACCGTTTCAGAGAGAAGAGCGGCCAATGTGACGATCTGGCTTTAAGTCGATTCGATAACAAATGACGAAAACGGACGGATTTCTCAGGTTTTTACTACATATGAACACTTTTCACTTTCTCCCGTGCAACTCGGCTGCTAGTCCTCCTTTCATGCAGAATCTTAAGGTCCTAGCTCATGTACAAGGCACCAAATCCATCTAAGAAGTCAATAATCGATACCTAAAACTTGAATTGTACTACATCTTACTGGCTATTACATCAACTTAGAAGCTTCATCTGTGTTCTGCTATGGTGCTTTTAGTGTCTCCGCATACCGCAGCACGCGACACAGCTTTGCAGACGATAAGTACAACCGTTTCAGAGAGAAGAGCGGCCAAGTACGAACTGGCTTTAAGTAGATTCGATAACAAATGACGAAAACAGACGGATTTCTCAGGTTTTTACTACATATGAACACTTTTCACATTGTCCCGTGCAACTCGGCTGCTAGTCCTCCTTTCATGCAGAATCTTAAGGTTCTAGCTCATGTCCAAGGCACCAAAGCCAGCTAAAATTCAATAATCGATAAATAAAACTTGAATTGTACTACTTCTTACTGGCAATTACATCATCTTAGAGGCTTCATCTGTGTTCTGCTATGGTGCTTTTAGAGTCTCCGCATACCGCAGCACGCGACATAGCTTTGAGGACGATAAGTACAACCGTTTCAGAGAGAGGAGCGGCCAATGTGACGTTCTGGCATTAAGTCGATTCGATGACAAATGACGAAAACGGACGGATTTCGCAGGTTTTTACTACATATGAACACTTTTCACATTCTCCAGTGCAACTCGGCTGCTAGTCATCCTTTCATGCAGAATCTTAAGGTTGTAGTCCATGTCCAAGCCACCAAAGACAGGTAAGAAGTCAATAATCGATACATAAAACTTGAATTGCACTACTTCCTACTGGCTATTACATCAACTTAGAAGCTTCATCTGTGTTCTACTATGGTGCTTTTAGTGTCTCCGCATAACGCAGCACGCGACCTAGCTTTGAGGACGATAAGTACAACCGTTTCAGAGAGAAGAGCGGCCAATGTGACGATCTGGCTTTAAGTCGATTCGATAACAAATGACGAAAACGGACGGATTTCTCAGGTTTTTACTACATATGAACACTTTTCACATTTTCTCGTGCAACTCGCCTGCTAGTCCTCCTTTCATGCAGAATCTTAAGGTACTAGCTCATGTCCAAGGCACCAAAGCCTGCTATAAAGTCAATAATCGATACCTAAAACTTGAATTGTACTACTTCTTACTGGCTATTACATCATCTTAGAAGCTTCATCTGTGTTCTACTATGGAGCTTTTAGTGTCTCCGCATACCGCAGCACGCGACATAGCTTCGCAGACGATAAGTACAGCCGTTTCAGAGTGAAGAGCGGCCAATGTGACGATCTGGCTTTAAGTCGATTCGATAACAAATGACGAAAACGGACGGATTTCTCAGGTTTTTACTACATATGAACCCTTTTCACATTCTCCCGTGCAACTCGGCTGCTAGTCCACCTTTCATGCAAATCTTAAGGTCCTAGCTCATGTCCAAGGCACCAAAGCCAGCTAAAAAAAAAAAAATAATCAGTACCTAAAACTTGAATTGTACTACTTCTTACTGGCTATTACATCAACTTAGAAGCTTCATCTGTGTTCTACTATGGTGCTTTTAGTGTCTCCGCCTACCGCAGCACGCGACATAGCTTTGCAGACGATAAGTACAACCGTTTCAGAGAGAAGAGCGGCCAAGTGACGATCTGGCTTTAAATCGATTCGATAACAAATGACGAAAACGGACGGATTTCTCAGGTTTTTACTACATATGAACACTTTTCACTTTCTCCCGTGCAACTCGGCTGCTAGTCCTCCTTTCATGCAGAATCTTAAGGTCCTAGCTCATGGCCCGCATCTCGTGGTCGTGCGGTAGCGTTCTGGCTTCCCACGCCCGGGTTCCCGGGTTCGATTCCCGGCGGGGTCAGGGATTTTCTCTGCCTCGTGATGGCTGGGTGTTGTGTGATGTCCTTAGGTTAGTTAGGTTTAAGTAGTTCTAAGTTCTAGGTGACTGATGACCAACGATGTTAAGTTCCATAGTGCTCAGAGCCAATTGAATTGAACCTAGCTCATGTCCAAGGCACCAAAGCCAGCTAAAAAGTCAATAATCGATACCTAAAACTTGAATTGTACTACTTCTTACTGGCTATTACATCAACTTAGAAGCTTCATCTGTGTTCTGCTATGGTGCTTTTAGTGTCTCCGCATACCGCAGCACGCGACACAGCTTTGCAGACGATAAGTACAACCGTTTCAGAGAGAAGAGCGGCCAAGTACGAACTGGCTTTAAGTCGATTCGATAACAAATGCCGAAAACGGACGGATTTCTCAGGTTTTTACTACATATGAACACTTTTCACATTCTCCCGTGCAACTCGGCTGCTAGTCCTCCTTTCATGCAGATTCTTAAGGTCCTAGCTCATGTCCAAGGCACCAAAGCCAGCTAAAAAGTTAATAATCAATTTCTAAAACTTGAATTGTACTACTTCTTACTGGCTGTTACATCAACTTAGAAGCTTCATCTGTGTTCTACTATGGTGCTTTTAGTGTCTCCGCCTACCGCAGCACGCGACATAGCTTTGCAGACGATAAGTACAACCGTTTCAGAGAGAAGAGCGGCCAAGTGACGATCTGGCTTTAAATCGATTCGATAACAAATGACGAAAACGGACGGATTTCTCCGGTTTTTACTACATATGAACACTTTTCACTTTCTCCCGTGCAACTCGGCTGCTAGTCCTCCTTTCATGCAGAATCTTAAGGTCCTAGCTCATGTACAAGGCACCAAATCCATCTAAGAAGTCAATAATCGATACCTAAAACTTGAATTGTACTACATCTTACTGGCTATTACATCAACTTAGAAGCTTCATCTGTGTTCTGCTATGGTGCTTTTAGTGTCTCCGCATACCGCAGCACGCGACACAGCTTTGCAGACGATAAGTACAACCGTTTCAGAGAGAAGAGCGGCCAAGTACGAACTGGCTTTAAGTAGATTCGATAACAAATGACGAAAACAGACGGATTTCTCAGGTTTTTACTACATATGAACACTTTTCACATTGTCCCGTGCAACTCGGCTGCTAGTCCTCCTTTCATGCAGAATCTTAAGGTTCTAGCTCATGTCCAAGGCACCAAAGCCAGCTAAAATTCAATAATCGATAAATAAAACTTGAATTGTACTACTTCTTACTGGCAATTACATCATCTTAGAGGCTTCATCTGTGTTCTGCTATGGTGCTTTTAGAGTCTCCGCATACCGCAGCACGCGACATAGCTTTGAGGACGATAAGTACAACCGTTTCAGAGAGAGGAGCGGCCAATGTGACGTTCTGGCATTAAGTCGATTCGATGACAAATGACGAAAACGGACGGATTTCGCAGGTTTTTACTACATATGAACACTTTTCACATTCTCCAGTGCAACTCGGCTGCTAGTCATCCTTTCATGCAGAATCTTAAGGTTGTAGTCCATGTCCAAGCCACCAAAGACAGGTAAGAAGTCAATAATCGATACATAAAACTTGAATTGCACTACTTCCTACTGGCTATTACATCAACTTAGAAGCTTCATCTGTGTTCTACTATGGTGCTTTTAGTGTCTCCGCATAACGCAGCACGCGACCTAGCTTTGAGGACGATAAGTACAACCGTTTCAGAGAGAAGAGCGGCCAATGTGACGATCTGGCTTTAAGTCGATTCGATAACAAATGACGAAAACGGACGGATTTCTCAGGTTTTTACTACATATGAACACTTTTCACATTTTCTCGTGCAACTCGCCTGCTAGTCCTCCTTTCATGCAGAATCTTAAGGTACCAGCTCATGTCCAAGGCACCAAAGCCTGCTATAAAGTCAATAATCGATACCTAAAACTTGAATTGTACTACTTCTTACTGGCTATTACATCATCTTAGAAGCTTCATCTGTGTTCTACTATGGAGCTTTTAGTGTCTCCGCATACCGCAGCACGCGACATAGCTTTGCAGACGATAAGTACAGCCGTTTCAGAGTGAAGAGCGGCCAATGTGACGATCTGGCTTTAAGTCGATTCGATAACAAATGACGAAAACGGACGGATTTCTCAGGTTTTTACTACATATGAACCCTTTTCACATTCTCCCGTGCAACTCGGCTGCTAGTCCACCTTTCATGCAAATCTTAAGGTCCTAGCTCATGTCCAAGGCACCAAAGCCAGCTAAAAAAAAAAAAAAATCAGTACCTAAAACTTGAATTGTACTACTTCTTACTGGCTATTACATCAACTTAGAAGCTTCATCTGTGTTCTACTATGGTGCTTTTAGTGTCTCCGCCTACCGCAGCACGCGACATAGCTTTGCAGACGATAAGTACAACCGTTTCAGAGAGAAGAGCGGCCATGTGACGATCTGGCTTTAAATCGATTCGATAACAAATGACGAAAACGGACGGATTTCTCAGGTTTTTACTACATATGAACACTTTTCACTTTCTCCCGTGCAACTCGGCTGCTAGTCCTCCTTTCATGCAGAATCTTAAGGTCCTAGCTCATGGCCCGCATCTCGTGGTCGTGCGGTAGCGTTCTGGCTTCCCACGCCCGGGTTCCCGGGTTCGATTCCCGGCGGGGTCAGGGATTTTCTCTGCCTCGTGATGGCTGGGTGTTGTGTGATGTCCTTAGGTTAGTTAGGTTTAAGTAGTTCTAAGTTCTAGGGGACTGATGACCAACGATGTTAAGTTCCATAGTGCTCAGAGCCAATTGAATTGAACCTAGCTCATGTCCAAGGCACCAAAGCCAGCTAAAAAGTCAATAATCGATACCTAAAACTTGAATTGTACTACTTCTTACTGGCTATTACATCAACTTAGAAGGTTCATCTGTGTTCTGCTATGGTGCTTTTAGTGTCTCCGCATACCGCAGCACGCGACACAGCTTTGCAGACGATAAGTACAACCGTTTCAGAGAGAAGAGCGGCCAAGTACGAACTGGCTTTAAGTCGATTCGATAACAAATGCCGAAAACGGACGGATTTCTCAGGTTTTTACTACATATGAACACTTTTCACATTCTCCCGTGCAACTCGGGTGCTAGTCCTCCTTTCATGCAGAATCTTAATTTCCTAGCTCATGTCCAGGTCACCAAAGCCAGCTAAAAAGTCAATAATCGATACCAAAAACTTGAATTGTACTACTTCTTACTGGCTATTACATCAACTTAGAAGCTTCATCTGTGTTCTACTATGGTGCTTTTAGTGTCTCCGCATACCGCAGCACGCGACATAGCTTTCCAGACGATAAGTACAACCGTTTCAGAGAGAAGAGCGGCCAATGTGACGATCTGGCTTTAGGTCGATTCGATAACAAATGACGAAAACGGACGGATTTCTCAGGTTTTTACTACATATGAACACTTTTCACATTCTCCCGTGCAACTCGGCTGTTAGTCCTCCTTTTGATGCAGAGTCTTAAGGTCCTAGCTCATGTCCAAGGCACGAAAGCCAGCTAAAAAGTCAATAATCGATACCTAAAACTTGAAGTGTACTACTTCTTACTGGCTATTATATCAACTTAGAAGCTTCATCTGTGTTCTACTATGGTAATTTTATTGTCTCCGCATACCGCAGCACGCGACATAGCTTTGCAGACGATAAGTACAACCGTTTCAGAGAAAAGAGGAGCCAATTTGACGATCTGGTGTTTAAGTCGATTCGATAACAAATGACGAAAACGGACGGATTTCTCAGGTTTTTACTACATATGAACACTTTTCACATTGTCCCGTGCAACTCGGCTGCTAGTCCTCCTTTCAGGCCGAATCTTAAGGTTCTAGCTCATGTCCAAGGCACCAAAGCCAGCTAAAATTCAATAATCGATAAATAAAACTTGAATTGTACTACTTCTTACTGGCAATTACATCATCTTAGAGGCTTCATCTGTGTTCTGCTATGGTGCTTTTAGAGTCTCCGCATACCGCAGCACGCGACATAGCTTTGAGGACGATAAGTACAACCGTTTCAGAGAGAGGAGCGGCCAATGTGACAATCTGGCATTAAGTCGATTCGATGACAAATGACGAAAACGGACGGATTTCTCAGGTTTTTACTACATATGAACACTTTTCACATTCTCCCGTGCAACTCGGGTGCTAGTCCTCCTTTCATGCAGAATCTTAATTTCCTAGCTCATGTCCAGGTCACCAAAGCCAGCTAAAAAGTCAATAATCGATACCAAAAACTTGAATTGTACTACTTCTTACTGGCTATTACATCAACTTAGAAGCTTCATCTGTGTTCTACTATGGTGCTTTTAGTGTCTCCGCATACCGCAGCACGCGACATAGCTTTCCAGACGATAAGTACAACCGTTTCAGAGAGAAGAGCGGCCAATGTGACGATCTGGCTTTAGGTCGATTCGATAACAAATGACGAAAACGGACGGATTTCTCAGGTTTTTACTACATATGAACACTTTTCACATTCTCCCGTGCAACTCGGCTGCTAGTCCTCCTTTTGATGCAGAATCTTAAGGTCCTAGCTCATGTCCAAGGCACGAAAGCCAGCTAAAAAGTCAATAATCGATACCTAAAACTTGAAGTGTACTACTTCTTACTGGCTATTATATCAACTTAGAAGCTTCATCTGTGTTCTACTATGGTAATTTTATTGTCTCCGCATACCGCAGCACGCGACATAGCTTTGCAGACGATAAGTACAACCGTTTCAGAGAAAAGAGGGGCCAATTTGACGATCTGGTCTTTAAGTCGATTCGATAACAAATGACGAAAACGGACGGATTTCTCAGGTTTTTACTACATATGAACACTTTTCACATTCTCCCATGCAACTCGGCTGCTAGTTCTCCTTTAATGCAGATTCTTAAGGTCCTAGCTCATGTCCAAGGCACCAAAGACAGCTAAAAAGTCAATAATCGATACCTAAAACTTGAATTGTACTACTTCTCATTGGCTATTACATCAACTTAGAAGCTTCATCAGTGTTCTACTATGGTGCTTTTAGTGTCTCCACATACCGCAGCACGCGACATAGCTTTGCAGACGACAAGTACAACCGTTTCAGAGGTAAGAGCGGCCAATGTGACGATCGGGCTTTAAGTCGATTCGATAACAAATTACGAAAACGGACGGATTTCTCAGGTTTCTACTACATATGAACACATTTCACATTCTCCCGTTCAACGCGGCTGCTAGTCCTCCTTTAATGCAGAATCTTAAGGTATTAGCTCATGTCCAAGGCACCAAAGCCAGCTAAAAAGTCAATAATCGATACCTAAAACTTGAATTGTACTACTTCTTACTTTGTATTACATCAACTTAGAAGCTTCATCTGTGTTCTACTATGGTGCTTTTAGTGTCTCCGCATACCGCAGCATGCGACATAGCTTTGCAGACGGTAAGTACAACCGTTTCAGAGAGAAGAGCGGCCAATGTGACGATCGGGCTTTAAGTCGATTCGATAACAAATGACGAAAATGGACTCATTTCTCAGAATTTCTACTACATATGAAAACATTTCACATTCTCCCGTGCAACGCGGGTGCTAGTCCTCCTTTAATGCAGAATCTTAAGGTCCTAGCTCATGTCCAAGGCACCAAAGCCAGCTAAAAAGTCAATAATCGATACCTAAAACTTGAATTGTACTACTTCTTACTGGCTATTACATCATCTTAGAAGCTTCATCTGTGTTCTACTATGGTGATTTTATTGTCTCCGCATACCGCAGCACTCGACATAGCTTTGCAGACGATAAGTACAACCGTTTCAGAGAGAAGAGCGGCCAATGTGACGATCGGGCTTTTAGTCGATTCGATAACAAATGACGAAAACGGACGTATTTCTCAGGTTTCTACTACATATGAACACATTTCACATTCTCCCGTGCAACGCGGCTGCTAGTACTCCTTTAATGCAGAATCTTAGGGATCTAGTTCATGTCCAGAGCACCAAAGCCAGCTAAAAAGTCAATAATCGATACCTAAAACTTGAATTGTACTACTTCTTACTGGCTATTACATCAACTTAGAAGCTTCATCTGTGTTCTACTATGGTGCTTTTAGTGTCTCCGCATACCGCAGCACGTGACATAGCTTTGAGGACGATAAGTACAACCGTTTCAGAGAGAGGAGCGGCCAATGTGACGTTCTGGCATTAAGTCGATTCGATAACAAATGACGAAAACGGACGGATTTCTCAGGTTTTTACTACATATGAACACTTTTCACATTCTCCCGTGCAACTCGGCTGCTAGTCCTCCTTTTGATGCAGAATCTTAAGGTCCTAGCTCATCTCCAAGGCACCAAAGCCAGCTAAAAAGTCAATAATCGATACCTAAAACTTGAGGTGTACTACTTCTTACTGGCTATTACATCAACTTAGAAGCTTCATCTGTGTTCTACTATGGTGCTTTTAGTGTCTCCGCACACCGCATCACGCGACATAGCTATGCAGACGATAAGTACAACCGTTTCAGAGAGAAGAGCGGCCAATGTGGCGATCGGGCTTTAAGTCGAATCGATAACAAATGACGAAAATGGACGGATTTCTCAGGTTTCTACTACATATGAACACATTTCACATTCTCCCGTGCAACGCGGCTGCTAGTCCTCCTTTAATGCAGAATCTTAAGGTCCTAGCTCATGTCCATGGCACCAAAGCCAGCTAAAATGTCAATAATCGATACCTAAAACTTGAAGTGTACTACTTCTTACTGGCTATTATATCAACTTAGAAGCTTCATCTAAGTTCTACTATGGTGATTTTATTGTCTCCGCATACCACAGCACGCGACATAGCTTTGCAGACGATAAGTACAACCGTTTCAGAGAAAAGAGGGGCCAATTTGACGATCTGGCTTTAAGTCGATTCGATAACAAATGACGAAAACGGACGGATTTCTCAGGTATTTACTACATATGAACACTTTTCACATTCTCCCGTGCAACTCGGCTGCTAGTCCTCCTTTCATGCAGAATCTTAAGGTCCTAGCTCATGTCCAGATCACCAAAGCCAGCTAAAAAGTCAATAATCGATACCTAAAACTTGAATTGTACTACTTCTTACTGGCTATTACATCATATTAGAAGCTTCATCTGTGTTCTACTATGGTGCTTTTAGTGTCTGCGCATACCGCAGCACGCGACATAGGTTTCCAGACGATAAGTACAACCGTTTCAGAGAGAAGAGCGGCCAATGTGACGATCTGGCTTTAAGTCGATTCGATAACAAATGACGAAAACGGACGGATTTCTCAGGTTTTTACTACATATGAACACTTTTCACATTCTCCCGTGCAACTCGGCTGCTAGTCCTACTTTTGATGCAGAATCTTAAGGTACTAGCTCATGTCCAAGGCACCAAAGCCAGCTAAAAAGTCAATAATCGATACCTAAAACTTTAAGGGTACTACTTCTTACTGGCTATTATATCAACTTAGAAGCTTCATCTGTGTTCTACTATGGTGATTTTATTGTCTCCGCATACCGCAGCACGCGACATAGCTTTGCAGACGATAAGTACAACCGTTTCAGAGAAAAGAGGGGCCTATTTGACGATCTGGCTTGAAGTCGATTCGATAACAAATGACGAAAACGGACAGATTTCTAAGGTTTTTACTACATATGAACACTTCTCACATTCTCCCGTGCAACTCGGCTGCTAGTCCTCCTTTTGATGCAGAATCTTAAGGTCCTAGCTCATGTCCAAGGCTCCAAAGCCAGCTAAAAAGTCAATATTCGATACCTAAAACTTGTATTGTACTACTTCTTACTGGCTATTACATCAACTTAGAAGCTTCATCTGTGTTCTACTATGGTGCTTTTAGTGTCTCCGCATACCGCAGCACGCGACATAGCTTTCCAGACGATAAGTACAACCGTTTCAGAGAGAAGAGCGGCCAATGTAACGATCTGGCTTTAGGTCGATTCGATAACAAATGACGAAAACGGACGGATTTCTCAGGTTTTTACTACATATGAACACTTTTCACATTCTCCCGTGCAACTCGGCTGCTAGTCCTCCTTTTGATGCAGAATCTTAAGGTCCTAGCTCATGTCCAAGGCACGAAAGCCAGCTAAAAAGTCAATAATCGATACCTAAAACTTGAAGTGTACTACTTCTTACTGGCTATTATATCAACTTAGAAGCTTCATCTGTGTTCTACTATGGTAATTTTATTGTCTCCGCATACCGCAGCACGCGACATAGCTTTGCAGACGATAAGTACAACCGTTTCAGAGAAAAGAGGAGCCAATTTGACGATCTGGTCTTTAAGTCGATTCGATAACAAATGACGAAAACGGACGGATTTCTCAGGTTTTTACTACATATGAACACTTTTCACATTGTCCCGTGCAACTCGGCTGCTAGTCCTCCTTTCAGGCCGAATCTTAAGGTTCTAGCTCATGTCCAAGGCACCAAAGCCAGCTAAAATTCAATAATCGATAAATAAAACTTGAATTGTACTACTTCTTACTGGCAATTACATCATCTTAGAGGCTTCATCTGTGTTCTGCTATGGTGCTTTTAGAGTCTCCGCATACCGCAGCACGCGACATAGCTTTGAGGACGATAAGTACAACCGTTTCAGAGAGAGGAGCGGCCAATGTGACAATCTGGCATTAAGTCGATTCGATGACAAATGACAAAAACGGACGGATTTCTCAGGTTTTTACTACATATGAACACTTTTCACATTCTCCCGTGCAAATCGGGTGCTAGTCCTCCTTTCATGCAGAATCTTAATTTCCTAGCTCATGTCCAGGTCACCAAAGCCAGCTAAAAAGTCAATAATCGATACCTAAAACTTGAATTGTACTACTTCTTACTGGCTATTACATCAACTTAGAAGCTTCATCTGTGTTCTACTATGGTGCTTTTAGTGTCTCCGCATACCGCAGCACGCGACATAGCTTTCCAGACGATAAATACAACCGTTTCAGAGAGAAGAGCGGCCAATGTGACGATCTGGCTTTAGGTCGATTCGATAACAAATGACGAAAACGGACAGATTTCTCAGGTTTTTACTACATATGAACACTTTTCACATTCTCCCGTGCAACTCGGCTGCTAGTCCTCCTTTTGATGCAGAATCTTAAGGTCCTAGCTCATGTCCAAGGCACGAAAGCCAGCTAAAAAGTCAATAATCGATACCTAAAACTTGAAGTGTACTACTTCTTACTGGCTATTATATCAACTTAGAAGCTTCATCTGTGTTCTACTATGGTAATTTTATTGTCTCCGCATACCGCAGCACGCGACATAGCTTTGCAGACGATAAGTACAACCGTTTCAGAGAAAAGAGGGGCCAATTTGACGATCTGGTCTTTAAGTCGATTCGATAACAAATGACGAAAACGGACGGATTTCTCAGGTTTTTACTACATATGAACACTTTTCACATTCTCCCATGCAACTCGCCTGCTAGTTCTCCTTTAATGCAGATTCTTAAGGTCCTAGCTCATGTCCAAGGCACCAAAGACAGCTAAAAAGTCAATAATCGATACCTAAAACTTGAATTGTACTACTTCTCATTGGCTATTACATCAACTTAGAAGCTTCATCAGTGTTCTACTATGGTGCTTTTAGTGTCTCCACATACCGCAGCACGCGACATAGCTTTGCAGACGACAAGTACAACCGTTTCAGAGGTAAGAGCGGCCAATGTGACGATCGGGCTTTAAGTCGATTCGATAACAAATTACGAAAACGGACGGATTTCTCAGGTTTCTACTACATATGAACACATTTCACATTCTCCCGTTCAACGCGGCTGCTAGTCCTCCTTTAATGCAGAATCTTAAGGTATTAGCTCATGTCCAAGGCACCAAAGCCAGCTAAAAAGTCAATAATCGATACCTAAAACTTGAATTGTACTACTTCTTACTTTGTATTACATCAACTTAGAAGCTTCATCTGTGTTCTACTATGGTGCTTTTAGTGTCTCCGCATACCGCAGCATGCGACATAGCTTTGCAGACGGTAAGTACAACCGTTTCAGAGAGAAGAGCGGCCAATGTGACGATCGGGCTTTAAGTCGATTCGATAACAAATGACGAAAATGGACTCATTTCTCAGAATTTCTACTACATATAAAAACATTTCACATTCTCCCGTGCAAGGCGGCTGCTAGAGCTCCTTTAATGCAGAATATTAAGGTCCTAGCTCATGTCCAAGGCACCAAAGCCAGCTAAAAAGTCAATAATCGATACCTAAAACTTGAATTGTACTACTTCTTACTGGCTATTACATCATCTTAGAAGCTTCATCTGTGTTCTACTATGGTGATTTTATTGTCTCCGCATACCGCAGCACTCGACATAGCTTTGCAGACGATAAGTACAACCGTTTCAGAGAGAAGAGCGGCCAATGTGACGATCGGGCTTTTAGTCGATTCGATAACAAATGACGAAAACGGACGTATTTCTCAGGTTTCTACTACATATGAACACATTTCACATTCTCCCGTGCAACGCGGCTGCTAGTACTCCTTTAATGCAGAATCTTAGGGACCTAGTTCATGTCCAGAGCACCAAAGCCAGCTAAAAAGTCAATAATCGATACCTAAAACTTTAAGGGTACTACTTCTTACTGGCTGTTATATCAACTTAGAAGCTTCATCTGTGTTCTACTATGGTGATTTTATTGTCTCCGCATACCGCAGCACGCGACATAGCTTTGCAGACGATAAGTACAACCGTTTCAGAGAAAAGAGGGGCCTATTTGACGATCTGGCTTGAAGTCGATTCGATAACAAATGACGAAAACGGACAGATTTCTAAGGTTTTTACTACATATGAACACTTCTCACATTCTCCCGTGCAACTCGGCTGCTAGTCCTCCTTTTGATGCAGAATCTTAAGGTCCTAGCTCATGTCCAAGGCTCCAAAGCCAGCTAAAAAGTCAATATTCGATACCTAAAACTTGTATTGTACTACTTCTTACTGGCTATTACATCAACTTAGAAGCTTCATCTGTGTTCTACTATGGTGCTTTTAGTGTCTCCGCATACCGCAGCACGCGACATAGCTTTCCAGACGATAAGTACAACCGTTTCAGAGAGAAGAGCGGCCAATGTGACGATCTGGCTTTAGGTCGATTCGATAACAAATGACGAAAACGGACGGATTTCTCAGGTTTTTACTACATATGAACACTTTTCACATTCTCCCGTGCAACTCGGCTGCTAGTCCTCCTTTTGATGCAGAATCTTAAGGTCCTAGCTCATGTCCAAGGCACGAAAGATAGCTAAAAAGTCAATAATCGATACCTAAAACTTGAAGTGTACTACTTCTTACTGGCTATTATATCAACTTAGAAGCTTCATCTGTGTTCTACTATGGTAATTTTATTGTCTCCGCATACCGCAGCACGCGACATAGCTTTGCAGACGATAAGTACAACCGTTTCAGAGAAAAGAGGAGCCAATTTGACGATCTGGTCTTTAAGTCGATTCGATAACAAATGACGAAAACGGACGGATTTCTCAGGTTTTTACTACATATGAACACTTTTCACATTGTCCCGTGCAACTCGGCTGCTAGTCCTCCTTTCAGGCCGAATCTTAAGGTTCTAGCTCATGTCCAAGGCACCAAAGCCAGCTAAAAAGTCAATAATCGATACCTAAAACTTGAATTGTACTACTTCTTACTGGCTATTACATCAACTTAGAAGCTTCATCTGTGTTCTACTATGGTGCTTTTAGTGTCTCCGCATACCGCAGCACGCGACATAGCTTTCCAGACGATAAATACAACCGTTTCAGAGAGAAGAGCGGCCAATGTGACGATCTGGCTTTAGGTCGATTCGATAACAAATGACGAAAACGGACAGATTTCTCAGGTTTTTACTACATATGAACACTTTTCACATTCTCCCGTGCAACTCGGCTGCTAGTCCTCCTTTTGATGCAGAATCTTAAGGTCCTAGCTCATGTCCAAGGCACGAAAGCCAGCTAAAAAGTCAATAATCGATGCCTAAAACTTGAAGTGTACTACTTCTTACTGGCTATTATATCAACTTAGAAGCTTCATCTGTGTTCTACTATGGTAATTTTATTGTCTCCGCATACCGCAGCACGCGACATAGCTTTGCAGACGATAAGTACAACCGTTTCAGAGAAAAGAGGGGCCAATTTGACGATCTGGTCTTTAAGTCGATTCGATAACAAATGACGAAAACGGACGGATTTCTCAGGTTTTTACTACATATGAACACTTTTCACATTCTCCCATGCAACTCGCCTGCTAGTTCTCCTTTAATGCAGATTCTTAAGGTCCTAGCTCATGTCCAAGGCACCAAAGACAGCTAAAAAGTCAATAATCGATACCTAAAACTTGAATTGTACTACTTCTCATTGGCTATTACATCAACTTAGAAGCTTCATCAGTGTTCTACTATGGTGCTTTTAGTGTCTCCACATACCGCAGCACGCGACATAGCTTTGCAGACGACAAGTACAACCGTTTCAGAGGTAAGAGCGGCCAATGTGACGATCGGGCTTTAAGTCGATTCGATAACAAATTACGAAAACGGACGGATTTCTCAGGTTTCTACTACATATGAACACATTTCACATTCTCCCGTTCAACGCGGCTGCTAGTCCTCCTTTAATGCAGAATCTTAAGGTATTAGCTCATGTCCAAGGCACCAAAGCCAGCTAAAAAGTCAATAATCGATACCTAAAACTTGAATTGTACTACTTCTTACTTTGTATTACATCAACTTAGAAGCTTCATCTGTGTTCTACTATGGTGCTTTTAGTGTCTCCGCATACCGCAGCATGCGACATAGCTTTGCAGACGGTAAGTACAACCGTTTCAGAGAGAAGAGCGGCCAATGTGACGATCGGGCTTTAAGTCGATTCGATAACAAATGACGAAAATGGACTCATTTCTCAGAATTTCTACTACATATAAAAACATTTCACATTCTCCCGTGCAAGGCGGCTGCTAGTCCTCCTTTAATGCAGAATATTAAGGTCCTAGCTCATGTCCAAGGCACCAAAGCCAGCTAAAAAGTCAATAATCGATACCTAAAACTTGAATTGTACTACTTCTTACTGGCTATTACATCATCTTAGAAGCTTCATCTGTGTTCTACTATGGTGATTTTATTGTCTCCGCATACCGCAGCACTCGACATAGCTTTGCAGACGATAAGTACAACCGTTTCAGAGAGAAGAGCGGCCAATGTGACGATCGGGCTTTTAGTCGATTCGATAACAAATGACGAAAACGGACGTATTTCTCAGGTTTCTACTACATATGAACACATTTCACATTCTCCCGTGCAACGCGGCTGCTAGTACTCCTTTAATGCAGAATCTTAGGGACCTAGTTCATGTCCAGAGCACCAAAGCCAGCTAAAAAGTCAATAATCGATACCTAAAACTTGAATTGTACTACTTCTTACTGGCTATTACATCAACTTAGAAGCTTCATCTGTGTTCTACTATGGTGCTTTTAGTGTCTCCGCATACCGCAGCACGCGACATAGCTTTGCAGACGATAAGTACAACCGTTTCAGAGAGAGGAGCGGCCAATGTGACGTTCTGGCATTAAGTCGATTCGATAACAAATGACGAAAACGGACGGATTTCTCAGGTTTTTACTACATATGAACACTTTTCACATTCTCCCGTGCAACTCGGCTGCTAGTCCTCCTTTTGATGCAGAATCTTAAGGTCCTAGCTCATCTCCAAGGCACCAAAGCCAGCTAAAAAGTCAATAATCGATACCTAAAACTTGAGGTGTACTACTTCTTACTGGCTATTACATCAACTTAGAAGCTTCATCTGTGTTCTACTATGGTGCTTTTAGTGTCTCCGCACACCGCAGCACGCGACATAGCTATGCAGACGATAAGTACAACCGTTTCAGAGAGAAGAGCGGCCAATGTGACGATCTGGCTTTAAGTCGATTCGATAACAAATGACGAAAACGGACGGATTTCTCAGGTTTTTACTACATATGAACACTTTTCACATTCTCCCGTGCAACTCGGCTGCTAGTCCTCCTTTTGATGCAGAATCTTAAGGTCCTAGCTCATGTCCAAGGCACCAAAGCCAGCTAAAAAGTCAATAATCGATACCTAAAACTCTAAGGGTACTACTTCTTACTGGCTATTATATCAACTTAGAAGCTTCATCTGTGTTCTACTATGGTGATTTTATTGTCTCCGCATACCGCAGCACGCGACATAGCTTTGCAGACGATAAGTACAACCGTTTCAGAGAAAAGAGGGGCCTATTTGACGATCTGGCTTGAAGTCGATTCGATAACAAATGACGAAAACGGACAGATTTCTAAGGTTTTTACTACATATGAACACTTCTCACATTCTCCCGTGCAACTCGGCTGCTAGTCCTCCTTTTGATGCAGAATCTTAAGGTCCTAGCTCATGTCCAAGGCTCCAAAGCCAGCTAAAAAGACAATATTCGATACCTAAAACTTGTATTGTACTACTTCTTACTGGCTATTACATCAACTTAGAAGCTTCATCTGTGTTCTACTATGGTGCTTTTAGTGTCTCCGCATACCGCAGCACGCGACATAGCTTTGAGGACGATAAGTACAACCGTTTCAGAGAGAGGAGCGGCCAATTTGACGTTCTGGCATTAAGTCGATTCGATAACAAATGACGAAAACGGACGGATTTCTCAGGTTTTTACTACATATGAACACTTTTCACATTCTCCCGTGCAACTCGGCTGCTAGTCCTCCTTTCATGCAGAATCTTAAGGTCCTAGCTCATGTCCAGATCACCAAAGCCAGCTAAAAAGTCAATAATCGATACCTAAAACTTGAATTGTACTACTTCTTACTGGCTATTACATCATATTAGAAGCTTCATCTGTGTTCTACTATGGTGCTTTTAGTGTCTCCACATACCGCAGCACGCGACATAGCTATGCAGCCGATAAGTACAACCGTTTCAGAGAGAAGAGCGGCCAATGTGACGATCTGGCTTTAAGTCGATTCGATAACAAATGACGAAAACGGACGGATTTCTCAGGTTTTTACTACATATGAACACTTTTCACATTCTCCCGTGCAACTCGGCTGCTAGTCCTCCTTTGATGCAGAATCTTAAGGTCCTAGCTCATGTCCAAGGCACCAAAGCCAGCTAAAAAGTCAATAATCGATACCTAAAACTTTAAGTGTACTACTTCTTACTGGCTATTATATCAACTTAGAAGCTTCATCTGTGTTCTACTATGGTGATTTTATTGTCTCCGCATACCGCAGCACCCGACATAGCTTTGCAGACGATAAGTACAACCGTTTCAGAGGGAAGAGCGGCCTGTTTGACGATCTGGCTTTAAGTCGAGTCGATAACAAATGACGAAAACGGACAGATTTCTAAGGTTTTTACTACATATGAACACTTGTCACATTCTCCCGTGCAACTCGGCTGCTAGTCCTCGTTTTGATGCAGAATCTTAAGGTCCTAGCTCATGTCCAAGGCTCCAAAGCCAGCTAAAAAGTCAATAATCGATACCTAAAACTTGTATTGTACTACTTCTTACTGGCTATTATATCAACTTAGAAGCTTCATCTGTGTTCTACTATAGTGATTTTATTGTCTCCGCATACCGCAGCACGCGACATAGCTTTGCAGACGATAAGTACAACCGTTTCAGAGAGAAGAGCGGCCAATGTGACGATCTGGCTTTAAGTCGATTCGATAACAAATGACGAAAACGGACGGATTTCTCAGGTTTCTACTACATATGAACACATTTCACATTCTCCCATGCAACGCGGCTGCTAGTCCTCCTTTAATGCAGAATCTTAAGGTCCTAGCTCATGTCCAAGGCACCAAAGCCAGCTAAAAAGTCAATAATCGATACCTAAAACTTGAAGTGTACTACTTCTTACTGGCTATTATATCAACTTAGAAGCTTCATCTGTGTTCTACTATGGTGATTTTATTGTCTCCGCATACCGCAGCACGCGACATAGCTTTGCAGACGATAAGTACAACCGTTTCAGAGAAAAGAGGGGCCAATTTGACGATCTGGCTTTAAGTCGATTCGATAACAAATGACGAAAACGGACGGATTTCTCAGGTTTTTACTACATATGAACACTTTTCACATTCTCCCGTGCAGCTTGGCTGCTAGTCCTCCTTTCATGCAGAACTTTAAGGTCCTAGCTCATGTCCAAGGCACCAAAGCCAGCTGAAAAGTAATTAATCAGTACCTAAAACTTGAATTGTACTACTTCTTACTGGCTATTACATCAACTTAGAAGCTTCATCTGTGTTCTACTATGGTGCTTTTAGTGTCTCCGCATACCGCAGCATGCGACATAGCTTTGCAGACGATAAGTAAAACCGTTTCAGAGAAAAGAGGGGCCAATTTGACGATCTGTCTTTAAGTCAAATGGTTCAAATGGCTCTGAGCACTATGGGACTTAACATCTGTGGTCATCAGTCCCCTAGAACTTAGAACTACTTAAACCTAACTAACCTAAGGACATCACACACATCCATGCCCGAGGCAGGATTCGAACGTGCGACCGTAGCAGTCGCGCGGTTCCCGACTGCGCGCCTAGAACCGCTAGACCACCGCGGCCGGCGTCTTTAAGTCGATTCGATAACAAATGACGAAAACGGACGGATTTCTCAGGTTTTTACTACATATGAACACTTTTCACATTCTCCCATGCAACTTGGCTGCTAGTCCTCCTTTCATGCAGAATCTTAAGGTCCTACCTCATGTCCAGATCACCAAAGCCAGCTAAAAAGTCAATAATCGATACCTAAAACTTGAAGTGTACTACTTCTTACTGGCTATTATATCAACTTAGAAGCTTCATCTGTGTTCTACTATGGTGATTTTATTGTCTCTGCATACCGCAGCACGCGACATTGCTTTGCAGACGATAAGTACAACCGTTTCAGAGAAAAGAGGGGCCAATATTGACGAATTGGCTTTAAGTCGATTCGATAACAAATGACGAAAACGGACGGATTTCTAAGGTTTTTACTACATATGAACACTTTTCACATTCTCCCGTGCAACTCGGCTGCTAGTCCTCCTTTTGATGTAGAATCTTAAGGTCCTAGCTCATGTGCAAGGCACCAAAGCTAGCTAAGAGTCAATAATCGATACCTAAAACTTGAATTGTACTACTTCTTACTGGCTATTACATCATCTTAGAAGCTTCATCTGTGTTCTACTATGGTGCTTTTAGTGTCTCCGCATACCGCAGCACGCGACATAGCTTTGAGGACGATAAGTACAACCGTTTCAGAGAGAGGAGCGGCCAATGTGACGTTCTGGCATTAAGTCGATTCGATAACAAATGACGAAAACGGACGGATTTCTCAGGTTTTTACTACATATGAACACTTTTCACATTCTCCCGTGCAACTCGGCTGCTAGTCCTCCTTTCATGCAGAATCTTAAGGTCCTAGCTCATGTCCAGATCACCAAAGCCAGCTAAAAAGTCAATAATCGATACCTAAAACTTGAATTGTACTACTTCTTACTGGCTATTACATCATATTAGAAGCTTCATCTGTGTTCTACTATGGTGCTTTTAGTGTCTCCACATACCGCAGCACGCGACATAGCTATGCAGCCGATAAGTACAACCGTTTCAGAGAGAAGAGCGGCCAATGTGACGATCTGGCTTTAAGTCGATTCGATAACAAATGACGAAAACGGACGGATTTCTCAGGTTTTTACTACATATGAACACTTTTCACATTCTCCCGTGCAACTCGGCTGCTAGTCCTCCTTTGATGCAGAATCTTAAGGTCCTAGCTCATGTCCAAGGCACCAAAGCCAGCTAAAAAGTCAATAATCGATACCTAAAACTTTAAGTGTACTACTTCTTACTGGCTATTTTATCAACTTAGAAGCTTCATCTGTGTTCTACTATGGTGATTTTATTGTCTCCGCATACCGCAGCACCCGACATAGCTTTGCAGACGATAAGTACAACCGTTTCAGAGGGAAGAGCGGCCTGTTTGACGATCTGGCTTTAAGTCGAGTCGATAACAAATGACGAAAACGGACAGATTTCTAAGGTTTTTACTACATATGAACACTTGTCACATTCTCCCGTGCAACTCGGCTGCTAGTCCTCGTTTAGATGCAGAATCTTAAGGTCCTAGCTCATGTCCAAGGCTCCAAAGCCAGCTAAAAAGTCAATAATCGATACCTAAAACTTTAAGTGTACTACTTCTTACTGGCTATTATATCAACTTAGAAGCTTCATCTGTGTTCTACTATGGTGATTTTATTGTCTCCGCATACCGCAGCACGCGACATAGCTTTGCAGACGATAAGTACAACCGTTTCAGAGAGAAGAGCAGCCAATGTGACGATCTGGCTTTAAGTCGATTCGATAACAAATGACGAAAACGGACGGATTTCTCAGGTTTTTACTACATATGAACACTTTTCACATTCTCCCGTGCAGCTTGGCTGCTAGTCCTCCTTTCATGCAGAACTTTAAGGTCCTAGCTCATGTCCAAGGCACCAAAGCCAGCTGAAAAGTAATTAATCAGTACCTAAAACTTGAATTGTACTACTTCTTACTGGCTATTACATCAACTTAGAAGCTTCATCTGTGTTCTACTATGGTGCATTTAGTGTCTCCGCATACCGCAGCATGCGACATAGCTTTGCAGACGATAAGTAAAACCGTTTCAGAGAAAAGAGGGGCCAATTTGACGATCTGTCTTTAAGTCAAATGGTTCAAATGGCTCTGAGCACTATGGGACTTAACATCTGTGGTCATCAGTCCCCTAGAACTTAGAACTACTTAAACCTAACTAACCTAAGGACATCACACACATCCATGCCCGAGGCAGGATTCGAACGTGCGACCGTAGCAGTCGCGCGGTTCCCGACTGCGCGCCTAGAACCGCTAGACCACCGCGGCCGGCGTCTTTAAGTCGATTCGATAACAAATGACGAAAACGGACGGATTTCTCAGGTGTTTACTACATATGAACACTTTTCACATTCTCCCATGCAACTTGGCTGCTAGTCCTCCTTTCATGCAGAATCTTAAGGTCCTGGCTCATGTCCAGATCACCAAAGCCAGCTAAAAAGTCAATAATCGATACCTAAAACTTGAAGTGTACTACTTCTTACTGGCTATTATATCAACTTAGAAGCTTCATCTGTGTTCTACTATGGTGATTTTATTGTCTCTGCATACCGCAGCACGCGACATTGCTTTGCAGACGATAAGTACAACCGTTTCAGAGAAAAGAGGGGCCAATATTGACGAATTGGCTTTAAGTCGATTCGATAACAAATGACGAAAACGGACGGATTTCTAAGGTTTTTACTACATATGAACACTTTTCACATTCTCCCGTGCAACTCGGCTGCTAGTCCTCCTTTTGATGTAGAATCTTAAGGTCCTAGCTCATGTGCAAGGCACCAAAGCTAGCTAAAGAGTCAATAATCGATACCTAAAACTTGAATTGTACTACTTCTTACTGGCTATTACATCATCTTAGAAGCTTCATCTGTGTTCTACTATGGTGCTTTTAGTGTCTCCGCATACCGCAGCACGCGACATAGCTTTCCAGACGATAAGTACAACCGTTTCAGAGAGAATAGCGGCCAATGTGACGATCTGGCTTTAAGTCGATTCGATAACAAATGACGAAAACGGACGGATTTCTCAGGTTTTTACTACATATGAACACTTTTCACATTCTCCCGTGCAACTCGGCTGCTAGTCCTCCTTTTGATGCAGAATCTTAAGGTCCTAGCTCATGTGCAAGGCACCAAAGCCAGCTAAAAAGTCAATAATCGATACCTAAAACTTGAAGTGTACTACTTCTTACTGGCTATTATATCAACTTAGAAGCTTCATCTGTGTTCTACTATGGTGATTTTATTGTCTCCGCATACCGCAGCACGCGACATAGCTTTGCAGACGATAAGTACAACCGTTTCAGAGAAAAGAGGGGCCAATTTGACGATCTGGCTTTAAGTCGATTCGATAACAAATGACGAAAACGGACGGATTTCTCAGGTTTTTACCACATATGAACACTTTTCACATTCTCTCTTGCAACTCGGCTGCTAGTCCTCCTTTTGATGCAGAATCTTAAGGTCCTAGCTCATGTCCAAGGCACCAAAGCCATCTAAAAAGTCAATAATCGATACCTAAAACTTGAAGTGTACTACTTCTTACTGGCTATTATATCAACTTAGAAGCTTCATTTGTGTTCGACTATGGTGATTTTATTGTCTCCGCATACCGCAGAACGCGACATAGCTTTGCAGACGATAAGTACAACCGTTTCAGAGAGAAGAGCGGCCAATGTTACGATCGGGCTTTAAGTCGATTCGATAACAAATGACGAAAACGGACGGATTTCTCAGGTTTTTACTACATATGAACACTTTTCACATTCTCCCGTGCAGCTTGGCTGCTAGTCCTCCTTTCATGCAGAACTTTAAGGTCCTAGCTCATGTCCAAGGCACCAAAGCCAGCTAAAAAGTAATTAATCAGTACCTAAAACTTGAATTGTACTACTTCTTACTGGCTATTACATCAACTTAGAAGCTTCATCTGTGTTCTACTATGGTGCTTTTAGTGTCTCCGCATACCGCAGCACGCGACATAGCTTTGAGGACGATAAGTACAACCGTTTCAGAGAGAGGAGCATCCAATGGGACGTTCTGGCATTAAGTCGATTCGATAACAAATGACGAAAACCGACGGATTTCTCAGGTTTTTACTACATATGAACACTTTTCACATTCTCCCGTGCAACTCGGCTGCTAGTCCTCTTTTTGATGCAGAATCTTAAGGTCCTAGCTCATGTCCAAGGCACCAAAGCCAGCTAAAAAGTCAATAATCGATACCTAAAACTTTAAGTGTACTACTTCTTACTGGCTATTATATCAACTTAGAAGCTTCATCTGTGTTCTACTATGGTGATTTTATTGTCTCCGCATACCGCAGCACCCGACATAGCTTTGCAGACGATAAGTACAAACCGTTTCAGAGGGAAGAGCGGCCAATTTGACGATCTGGCTTTAAGTCGATTCGATAACAAATGACGAAAACGGACAGATTTCTATGGTTTTTACTACATATGAACACTTTTCACATTCTCCCGTGCAACTCGGCTGCTAGTCCTCGTTTTGATGCAGAATCTTAAGGTCCTAGCTCATGTCCAAGGCTCCAAAGCCAGCTAAAAAGTCAATTATCGATACCTAAAACTTGTATTGTACTACTTCTTACTGGCTATTATATCAACTTAGAAGCTTCATCTGTGTTCTACTATGGTGATTTTATTGTCTCCGCAAACCGCAGCACGCGACATAGCTTTGCAGACGATAAGTACAACCGTTTCAGAGAGAAGAGCGGCCAGTGTGACGATCTGGCTTTAAGTCGATTCGATAACAAATGACGAAAACCGACGGATTTCTCAGGTTTTTACTACATATGAACACTTTTCACATTCTCCCGTGCAACTCGGCTGCTAGTCCTCCTTTCATGCAGAATCTTATGGTCCTAGCTCATGTCCAGATCACCAAAGCCAGCTAAAAAGTCAATAATCGATACCTAAAACTTGAATTGTACTACTTCTTATGGCTATTACATCATATTAGAAGCTTCATCTGTGTTCTACTATGGTGCTTTTAGTGTCTCCACATACCGCAGCACGCGACATAGCTTTGCAGGCGATAAGTACAACCGTTTCAGAGAGAAGAGCGGCCAATGTGACGATCTGGCTTTAAGTCGATTCGATAACAAATGACGAAAACGGACGGATTTCTCAGGTTTTTACTACATATGAACACTTTTCACATTCTCCCGTGCAACTCGGCTGCTAGTCCTCCTTTTGATGCAGAATCTTAAGGTCCTAGCTCATGTCCAAGGCACCAAATCCAGCTAAAAAGTCAATAATCGATACCTAAAACTTTAAGTGTACTACTTCTTACTGGCTATTATATCAACTTAGAAGCTTCATCTGTGTTCTACTATGGTGATTTTATTGTCTCCGCATACCGCAGCACCCGACATAGCTTTGCAGACGATAAGTACAAACCGTTTCAGAGGGAAGAGCGGCCAATTTGACGATCTGGCTTTAAGTCGATTCGATAACAAATGACGAAAACGGACAGATTTCTATGGTTTTTACTACATATGAACACTTTTCACATTCTCCCGTGCAACTCGGCTGCTAGTCCTCGTTTTGATGCAGAATCTTAAGGTCCTAGCTCATGTCCAAGGCTCCAAAGCCAGCTAAAAAGTCAATTATCGATACCTAAAACTTGTATTGTACTACTTCTTACTGGCTATTATATCAACTTAGAAGCTTCATCTGTGTTCTACTATGGTGATTTTATTGTCTCCGCAAACCGCAGCACGCGACATAGCTTTGCAGACGATAAGTACAACCGTTTCAGAGAGAAGAGCGGCCAGTGTGACGATCTGGCTTTAAGTCGATTCGATAACAAATGACGAAAACGGACGGATTTCTCAGGTTTCTACTACATATGAACACTTTTCACATTCTCCTGTGCAACTCGGCTGCTAGTCCTCCTTTCATGCAGAATATTAAGGTCCTAGCTCATGTCCAGATCACCAAAGCCAGCTAAAAAGTCAATAATCGATACCTAAAACTTGAAGTGTACTACTTCTTACTGGCTATTATATCAACTTAGAAGCTTCATCTGTGTTCTACTATGGTGATTTTATTGTCTCTGCATACCGCAGCACGCGACATTGCTTTGCAGACGATAAGTACAACCGTTTCAGAGAGAAGAGCGGCCAATGTTACGATCGGGCGTTAAGTCGATTCGATAACAAATGACGAAAACGGACGGATTTCTCAGGTTTTTACTACATATGAACACTTTTCACATTCTCCCGTGCAGCTTGGCTGCTAGTCCTCCTTTCATGCAGAACTTTAAGGTCCTAGCTCATGTCCAAGGCACCAAAGCCAGCTAAAAAGTAATTAATCAGTACCTAAAACTTGAATTGTACTACTTCTCACTGGCTATTACATCAACTTAGAAGCTTCATCTGTGTTCTACTATGGTGCTTTTAGTGTCTCCGCATACCGCAGCACGCGACATAGCTTTGAGGACGATAAGTACAACCGTTTCAGAGAGAGGAGCATCCAATGTGACGTTCTGGCATTAAGTCGATTCGATAACAAATGACGAAAACCGACGGATTTCTCAGGTTTTTACTACATATGAACACTTTTCACATTCTCCCGTGCAACTCGGCTGCTAGTCCTCCTTTCATGCAGAATCTTATGGTCCTAGCTCATGTCCAGATCACCAAAGCCAGCTAAAAAGTCAATAATCGATACCTAAAACTTGAATTGTACTACTTCTTATGGCTATTACATCATATTAGAAGCTTCATCTGTGTTCTACTATGGTGCTTTTAGTGTCTCCACATACCGCAGCACGCGACATAGCTTTGCAGGCGATAAGTACAACCGTTTCAGAGAGAAGAGCGGCCAATGTGACGATCTGGCTTTAAGTCGATTCGATAACAAATGACGAAAACGGACGGATTTCTCAGGTTTTTACTACATATGAACACTTTTCACATTCTCCCGTGCAACTCGGCTGCTAGTCCTCCTTTTGATGCAGAATCTTAAGGTCCTAGCTCATGTCCAAGGCACCAAATCCAGCTAAAAAGTCAATAATCGATACCTAAAACTTTAAGTGTACTACTTCTTACTGGCTATTATATCAACTTAGAAGCTTCATCTGTGTTCTACTATGGTGATTTTATTGTCTCTGCATACCGCAGCACGCGACATTGCTTTGCAGACGATAAGTACAACCGTTTCAGAGAAAAGAGGGGCCAATTTGACGATCTGGCTTTAAGTCGATTCGATAACAAATGACGAAAACGGACGTATTTCTCAGGTTTTTACAACATATGAACACTTTTCACATTCTCCCGTGCAACTCGGCTGCTAGTCCTCCTTTTGATGTAGAATCTTAAGGTCCTAGCTCATGTCCAGATCACCAAAGCCAGCTAAAAAGTCAATAATCGATACCTAAAACTTGAAGTGTACTACTTCTTACTGGCTATTATATCAACTTAGAAGCTTCATCTGTGTTCTACTATGGTGATTTTATTGTCTCCGCGTACCGCAGCACGCGACATAGCTTTGCAGACGATAAGTACAACCGTTTCAGAGAGAAGAGCGGCCAATGTGACGATCGGGCTTTAAGTCGATTCGATAACAAATGACGAAAACGGACGGATTTCTCAGGTTTCTACCACATATGAACACATTTCACATTCTCCCGTGCATCGCGGCTGCTAGTCCTCCTTTAATGCAGAATCTTAAGGTCCCAGTTCATGTCCAAGGCACCAAAGCCAGCTAAATAGTCAATAATCGATACCTAAAACTTGAAGTGTACTACTTCTTACTGGCTATTATATCAACTTAGAAGCTTCATCTGTTTTCTACTATGGTGATTTTATTGTCTCCGCATACCGCAGCACGCGACATAGCTTTGCAGACGATAAGTACAACCGTTTCAGAGAAAAGATGGGCCAATTTGACGATCTGGCTTTAAGTCGATTCGATAACAAATGACGAAAACGGACGGATTTCTCAGGTTTTTACTACATATGAACACTTTTCACATTCTCCCGTGCAACTCGGCTGCTAGTCCTCCTTTCATGCAGAATCTTAAGGTCCTAGCTCATGTCCAGATCACCAAAGCCAGCTAAAAAGTCAATAATCGATACCTAAAACTTCAATTATACTACTTCTTACTGGCTATTACATCATCTTAGAAGCTTCATCTGTGTTCTACTATGGTGCTTTTAGTGTCTCCGCATACCGCAGCACGCGACATAGCTTTCCAGACGATAAGTACAACCGTTTCAGAGAGAAGAGCGGCCAATGTGACGATCTGGCTTTAAGTCGATTCGATAACAAATGACGAAAACGGACGGATTTCTCAGGTTTTTACTACATATGAACACTTTTCACATTCTCCCGTGCAACTCGGCTGCTAGTCCTCCTTTTGATGCAGAATGTTAAGGTCCTAGCTCATGTCCAAGGCACCAAAGCCAGCTAAAAAGTCAATAATCGATAGCTAAAACTTGAAGTGTACTCCTTCTTACTGGCTATTATATCAACTTAGAAGCTTCATCTATGTTCTACTATGGTGATTTTATTGTCTCCGCATACCGCAGCACGCGACATAGCTTTGCAGACAATAAGTACAACCGTTTCAGAGAAAGGAGGGGCCAATTTGACGATTTGGCTTTAAGTCGATTCGATAACAAATGACGAAAACGGACAGATTTCTCAGGTTTTTACTACATATGAACACTTTTCACATTCTCCCGTGCAGCTCGGCTGCTAGTCCTCCTTTCATGCAGAATCTTAAGGTCCTAGCTCATGTCCAAGGCACCAAAGCCAGCTAAAAAGTAAATAATCAGTACCTAAAACTTGAATTGTACTACTTCTTACTGGTTATTACATCAACTTAGAAGCTTCATCTGTGTTCTACTATGGTGCTTTTAGTGTCTCCGCATACCGCAGCACGCGACATAGCTTTGCAGACGATAAGTAGAACCGTTTCAGAGAGAAGAGCATCCAAGTGACGATCTGGCTTTAAGTCGATTCGATAACAAATGACGAAAACGGACGGATTTCTCAGGTTTTTACTACATGTGAACACTTTTCACATTCTCCCGTGCAACTCGGCTGCTAGTCCTCCTTTCATGCAGAATCTTAAGGTCCTAGCTCATGTCCAAGGCACCAAAGCCAGCTAAGAAGTCAATAATCAATACATAAAACTTGAATTGTACTACTTCTTACTGGCTATTTCATCAACTTAGAAGCTTTATCTGTGTTCTACTATGGTGCTTTTACAGTCTCCGCATACCGCAGCACGCGACATAGCTTTGCAGACGATAAGTACAACCGTTTCAGAGAGAAGAGCGGCCAATGTGACGATCTGGCTTTAAGTCGATTCGATATCAAATGACGAAAACGGACGGATTTCTCAGGTTTTTACTACATATGAACACTTTTCACATTCTCCCGTGCAACTCGGCTGCTAGATCGCTTTTCATGCAGAATATTAAGGTCCTAGCTCATGTCCAAGGCACCAAAGACAGCTAAAAAGTCAATAATCGATACCTAAAACTTGAATTGTACTACTTCTTACTGGCTATTACATCAACTTAGAAGCTTCATCTGTGTTCTACTATGTTGCTTTTAGTGTCTCCGCATACCGCAGAATGCGACATAGCTTTGCAGACGATAAGTACAACCGTTTCGGAGGCAAGAGCGGCCAATGTGACGATCTGGCTTTAAGTCGATTCGATAACAAATGACGAAAACGGACGGATTTCTCACGTTTTTACTACATATGAACACTTTTCACATTCTCCCGTGCAGCTTGGCTGCTAGTCCTCCTTTCATGCAGAACTTTAAGGTCCTAGCTCATGTCCAAGGCACCAAAGCCAGCTGAAAAGTAATTAATCGGTACCTAAAACTTGAATTGTACTACTTCTTACTGGCTATTACATCAACTTAGAAGCTTCATCTGTGTTCTACTATGGTGCTTTTAGTGTCTCCGCATACCGCAGCATGCGACATAGCTTTGCAGACGATAAGTAAAACCGTTTCAGAGAAAAGAGGGGCCAATTTGACGATCTTTCTTTAAGTCGATTCGATAACAAATGACGAAAACGGACGGATTTCTCAGGTTTTTACTACATATGAACACTTTTCACATTCTCCCATGCAACTCGGCTGCTAGTCCTCCTTTCATGCAGAATCTTAAGGTCCTAGCTCATGTCCAGATCACCAAAGCCAGCTAAAAAGTCAATAATCGATACCTAAAACTTGAAGTGTACTACTTCTTACTGGCTATTATATCAACTTAGAAGCTTCATCTGTGTTCTACTATGGTGATTTTATTGTCTCTGCATACCGCAGCACGCGACATTGCTTTGCAGACGATAAGTACAACCGTTTCAGAGAAAAGAGGGGCCAATATTGACGAATTGGCTTTAAGTCGATTCGATAACAAATGACGAAAACGGACGGATTTCTAAGGTTTTTACTACATATGAACACTTTTCACATTCTCCCGTGCAACTCGGCTGCTAGTCCTCCTTTTGATGTAGAATCTTAAGGTCCTAGCTCATGTGCAAGGCACCAAAGCTAGCTAAAGAGTCAATAATCGATACCTAAAACTTGAATTGTACTACTTCTTACTGGCTATTACATCATCTTAGAAGCTTCATCTGTGTTCTACTATGGTGCTTTTAGTGTCTCCGCATACCGCAGCACGCGACATAGCTTTCCAGACGATAAGTACAACCGTTTCAGAGAGAAGAGCGGCCAATGTGACGATCTGGCTTTAAGTCGATTCGATAACAAATGACGAAAACGGACGGATTTCTCAGGTTTTTACTACATATGAACACTTTTCACATTCTCCCGTGCAACTCGGCTGCTAGTCCTCCTTTTGATGCAGAATCTTAAGGTCATAGCTCATGTGCAAGGCACCAAAGCCAGCTAAAAAGTCAATAATCGATACCTAAAACTTGAAGTGTACTACTTCTTACTGGCTATTATATCAACTTAGAAGCTTCATCTGTGTTCTACTATGGTGATTTTATTGTCTCCGCATACCGCAGCACGCGACATAGCTTTGCAGACGATAAGTACAACCGTTTCAGAGAAAAGAGGGGCCAATTTGACGATCTGGCTTTAAGTCGATTCGATAACAAATGACGAAAACGGACGGATTTCTCAGGTTTTTACTACATATGAACACTTTTCACATTCTCTCTTGCAACTCGGCTGCTAGTCCTCCTTTTGATGCAGAATCTTAAGGTCCTAGCTCATGTCCAAGGCACCAAAGCCATCTAAAAAGTCAATAATCGATACCTAAAACTTGAAGTGTACTACTTCTTACTGGCTATTATATCAACTTAGAAGCTTCATTTGTGTTCGACTATGGTGATTTTATTGTCTCCGCATACCGCAGAACGCGACATAGCTTTGCAGACGATAAGTACAACCGTTTCAGAGAGAAGAGCGGCCAATGTTACGATCGGGCTTTAAGTCGATTCGATAACAAATGACGAAAACGGACGGATTTCTCAGGTTTTTACTACATATGAACACTTTTCACATTCTCCCGTGCAGCTTGGCTGCTAGTCCTCCTTTCATGCAGAACTTTAAGGTCCTAGCTCATGTCCAAGGCACCAAAGCCAGCTAAAAAGTAATTAATCAGTACCTAAAACTTGAATTGTACTACTTCTTACTGGCTATTACATCAACTTAGAAGCTTCATCTGTGTTCTACTATGGTGCTTTTAGTGTCTCCGCATACCGCAGCACGCGACATAGCTTTGAGGACGATAAGTACAACCGTTTCAGAGAGAGGAGCATCCAATGTGACGTTCTGGCATTAAGTCGATTCGATAACAAATGACGAAAACGGACGGATTTCTCAGGTTTTTACTACATATGAACACTTTTCACATTCTCCCGTGCAACTCGGCTGCTAGTCCTCCTTTCATGCAGAATCTTAAGGTCCTAGCTCATGTCCAGATCACCAAAGCCAGCTAAAAAGTCAATAATCGATACCTAAAACTTGAATTGTACTACTTCTTATGGCTATTACATCATATTAGAAGCTTCATCTGTGTTCTACTATGGTGCTTTTAGTGTCTCCACATACCGCAGCACGCGACATAGCTTTGCAGGCGATAAGTACAACCGTTTCAGAGAGAAGAGCGGCCAATGTGACGATCTGGCTTTAAGTCGATTCGATAACAAATGACGAAAACGGACGGATTTCTCAGGTTTTTACTACATATGAACACTTTTCACATTCTCCCGTGCAACTCGGCTGCTAGTCCTCCTTTTGATGCAGAATCTTAAGGTCCTAGCTCATGTCCAAGGCACCAAAGCCAGCTAAAAAGTCAATAATCGATACCTAAAACTTTAAGTGTACTACTTCTTACTGGCTATTATATCAACTTAGAAGCTTCATCTGTGTTCTACTATGGTGATTTTATTGTCTCCGCATACCGCAGCACCCGACATAGCTTTGCAGACGATAAGTACAAACCGTTTCAGAGGGAAGAGCGGCCAATTTGACGATCTGGCTTTAAGTCGATTCGATAACAAATGACGAAAACGGACAGATTTCTATGGTTTTTACTACATATGAACACTTTTCACATTCTCCCGTGCAACTCGGCTGCTAGTCCTCGTTTTGATGCAGAATCTTAAGGTCCTAGCTCATGTCCAAGGCTCCAAAGCCAGCTAAAAAGTCAATTATCGATACCTAAAACTTGTATTGTACTACTTCTTACTGGCTATTACATCAACTTAGAAGCTTCATCTGTGTTCAACTATGGTGCTTTTAGTGTCTCCGCACACCGCAGCACGCGACATAGCTTTGAAGACGATAAGTACAACCGTTTCAGAGAAAGGAGGGGCCAATTTGACGATCTTGCTTTAAGTCGATTCGATAACAAATGACGAAAACGGACAGATTTCTCAGGTTTTTACTACATATGAACACTTTTCACATTCTCCCGTGCAGCTCGGCTGCTAGTCCTCCTTTCATGCAGAATCTTAAGGTCCTAGCTCATGTCCAAGGCACCAAAGCCAGCTAAAAAGTAAATAATCAGTACCTAAAACTTGAATTGTACTACTTCTTACTGGTTATTACATCAACTTAGAAGCTTCATCTGTGTTCTACTATGGTGCTTTTAGTGTCTCCGCATACCGCAGCACGCGACATAGCTTTGCAGACGATAAGTAGAACCGTTTCAGAGAGAAGAGCATCCAAGTGACGATCTGGCTTTAAGTCGATTCGATAACAAATGACGAAAACGGACGGATTTCTCAGGTTTTTACTACATGTGAACACTTTTCACATTCTCCCGTGCAACTCGGCTGCTAGTCCTCCTTTCATGCAGAATCTTAAGGTCCTAGCTCATGTCCAAGGCACCAAAGCCAGCTAAGAAGTCAATAATCAATACATAAAACTTGAATTGTACTACTTCTTACTGGCTATTTCATCAACTTAGAAGCTTTATCTGTGTTCTACTATGGTGCTTTTACAGTCTCCGCATACCGCAGCACGCGACATAGCTTTGCAGACGATAAGTACAACCGTTTCAGAGAGAAGAGCGGCCAATGTGACGATCTGGCTTTAAGTCGATTCGATATCAAATGACGAAAACGGACGGATTTCTCAGGTTTTTACTACATATGAACACTTTTCACATTCTCCCGTGCAACTCGGCTGCTAGATCGCTTTTCATGCAGAATATTAAGGTCCTAGCTCATGTCCAAGGCACCAAAGACAGCTAAAAAGTCAATAATCGATACCTAAAACTTGAATTGTACTACTTCTTACTGGCTATTACATCAACTTAGAAGCTTCATCTGTGTTCTACTATGTTGCTTTTAGTGTCTCCGCATACCGCAGAATGCGACATAGCTTTGCAGACGATAAGTACAACCGTTTCGGAGGCAAGAGCGGCCAATGTGACGATCTGGCTTTAAGTCGATTCGATAACAAATGACGAAAACGGACGGATTTCTCACGTTTTTACTACATATGAACACTTTTCACATTCTCCCGTGCAGCTTGGCTGCTAGTCCTCCTTTCATGCAGAACTTTAAGGTCCTAGCTCATGTCCAAGGCACCAAAGCCAGCTGAAAAGTAATTAATCAGTACCTAAAACTTGAATTGTACTACTTCTTACTGGCTATTACATCAACTTAGAAGCTTCATCTGTGTTCTACTATGGTGCTTTTAGTGTCTCCGCATACCGCAGCATGCGACATAGCTTTGCAGACGATAAGTAAAACCGTTTCAGAGAAAAGAGGGGCCAATTTGACGATCTTTCTTTAAGTCGATTCGATAACAAATGACGAAAACGGACGGATTTCTCAGGTTTTTACTACATATGAACACTTTTCACATTCTCCCATGCAACTCGGCTGCTAGTCCTCCTTTCATGCAGAATCTTAAGGTCCTAGCTCATGTCCAGATCACCAAAGCCAGCTAAAAAGTCAATAATCGATACCTAAAACTTGAAGTGTACTACTTCTTACTGGCTATTATATCAACTTAGAAGCTTCATCTGTGTTCTACTATGGTGATTTTATTGTCTCTGCATACCGCAGCACGCGACATTGCTTTGCAGACGATAAGTACAACCGTTTCAGAGAAAAGAGGGGCCAATATTGACGAATTGGCTTTAAGTCGATTCGATAACAAATGACGAAAACGGACGGATTTCTCAGGTTTTTACTACATATGAACACTTTTCACATTCTCCCGTGCAACTCGGCTGCTAGTCCTCCTTTTGATGTAGAATCTTAAGGTCCTAGCTCATGTGCAAGGCACCAAAGCTAGCTAAAGAGTCAATAATCGATACCTAAAACTTGAATTGTACTACTTCTTACTGGCTATTACATCATCTTAGAAGCTTCATCTGTGTTCTACTATGGTGCTTTTAGTGTCTCCGCATACCGCAGCACGCGACATAGCTTTCCAGACGATAAGTACAACCGTTTCAGAGAGAAGAGCGGCCAATGTGACGATCTGGCTTTAAGTCGATTCGATAACAAATGACGAAAACGGACGGATTTCTCAGGTTTTTACTACATATGAACACTTTTCACATTCTCCCGTGCAACTCGGCTGCTAGTCCTCCTTTTGATGCAGAATCTTAAGGTCATAGCTCATGTGCAAGGCACCAAAGCCAGCTAAAAAGTCAATAATCGATACCTAAAACTTGAAGTGTACTACTTCTTACTGGCTATTATATCAACTTAGAAGCTTCATCTGTGTTCTACTATGGTGATTTTATTGTCTCCGCATACCGCAGCACGCGACATAGCTTTGCAGACGATAAGTACAACCGTTTCAGAGAAAAGAGGGGCCAATTTGACGATCTGGCTTTAAGTCGATTCGATAACAAATGACGAAAACGGACGGATTTCTCAGGTTTTTACTACATATGAACACTTTTCACATTCTCTCTTGCAACTCGGCTGCTAGTCCTCCTTTTGATGCAGAATCTTAAGGTCCTAGCTCATGTCCAAGGCACCAAAGCCATCTAAAAAGTCAATAATCGATACCTAAAACTTGAAGTGTACTACTTCTTACTGGCTATTATATCAACTTAGAAGCTTCATTTGTGTTCGACTATGGTGATTTTATTGTCTCCGCATACCGCAGAACGCGACATAGCTTTGCAGACGATAAGTACAACCGTTTCAGAGAGAAGAGCGGCCAATGTTACGATCGGGCTTTAAGTCGATTCGATAACAAATGACGAAAACGGACGGATTTCTCAGGTTTTTACTACATATGAACACTTTTCACATTCTCCCGTGCAGCTTGGCTGCTAGTCCTCCTTTCATGCAGAACTTTAAGGTCCTAGCTCATGTCCAAGGCACCAAAGCCAGCTAAAAAGTAATTAATCAGTACCTAAAACTTGAATTGTACTACTTCTTACTGGCTATTACATCAACTTAGAAGCTTCATCTGTGTTCTACTATGGTGCTTTTAGTGTCTCCGCATACCGCAGCACGCGACATAGCTTTGAGGACGATAAGTACAACCGTTTCAGAGAGAGGAGCATCCAATGTGACGTTCTGGCATTAAGTCGATTCGATAACAAATGACGAAAACGGACGGATTTCTCAGGTTTTTACTACATATGAACACTTTTCACATTCTCCCGTGCAACTCGGCTGCTAGTCCTCCTTTCATGCAGAATCTTAAGGTCCTAGCTCATGTCCAGATCACCAAAGCCAGCTAAAAAGTCAATAATCGATACCTAAAACTTGAATTGTACTACTTCTTATGGCTATTACATCATATTAGAAGCTTCATCTGTGTTCTACTATGGTGCTTTTAGTGTCTCCACATACCGCAGCACGCGACATAGCTTTGCAGGCGATAAGTACAACCGTTTCAGAGAGAAGAGCGGCCAATGTGACGATCTGGCTTTAAGTCGATTCGATAACAAATGACGAAAACGGACGGATTTCTCAGGTTTTTACTACATATGAACACTTTTCACATTCTCCCGTGCAACTCGGCTGCTAGTCCTCCTTTTGATGCAGAATCTTAAGGTCCTAGCTCATGTCCAAGGCACCAAAGCCAGCTAAAAAGTCAATAATCGATACCTAAAACTTTAAGTGTACTACTTCTTACTGGCTATTATATCAACTTAGAAGCTTCATCTGTGTTCTACTATGGTGATTTTATTGTCTCCGCATACCGCAGCACCCGACATAGCTTTGCAGACGATAAGTACAAACCGTTTCAGAGGGAAGAGCGGCCAATTTGACGATCTGGCTTTAAGTCGATTCGATAACAAATGACGAAAACGGACAGATTTCTATGGTTTTTACTACATATGAACACTTTTCACATTCTCCCGTGCAACTCGGCTGCTAGTCCTCGTTTTGATGCAGAATCTTAAGGTCCTAGCTCATGTCCAAGGCTCCAAAGCCAGCTAAAAAGTCAATTATCGATACCTAAAACTTGTATTGTACTACTTCTTACTGGCTATTACATCAACTTAGAAGCTTCATCTGTGTTCAACTATGGTGCTTTTAGTGTCTCCGCACACCGCAGCACGCGACATAGCTTTGAAGACGATAAGTACAACAGTTTCAGAGAGAAGAGCAGCCAATGTGACGATCTGGCTTTAAGTAGATTGGATGACAAATGACGAAAACGGACGGATTTCTCAGGTTTTTACTACATATGAACACATTTCACATTCTCCCGTGCAACGCGGCTGCTAGTCCTCCTTCTATGCAGAATCTTAAGGTCCTAGCTCATGTCCAAGGCACCAAAGCCAGCTAAAAAGTCAATAATCGATACCTAAAACTTGAATTGTACTACTTCTTACTGGATATTACATCAACTTAGAAGCTTCATCTGTGTTCTACTATGGTGCTTTTAGTGTCTCCGCACACCGCAGCACGCGACATAGCTTTGCAGACGATAAGTACAACCGTTTCAGAGAAAAGAGGGGCAAAATGTGACGATCTGGCTTTAAGTCGATTTGATAACAAATGACGAAAACGGACGGATTTCTCAGGTTTTTACTACATATGAACACTTTTCATATTCTCCCGCGCAACTCGGCTGCTAGTCCTCCTTTCATGCAGAATCTTAAGGTCATATCTCATGTCCAGATAACCAAAGCCAGCTAAAAAGTCAATAATCGATACCTAAAACTTGAATTGTACTATATATTACTGGCTATTACATCAACTTGGAAGCTTCATCTGTGTTCTACTATGGTGCTTTTAGTGTCTCCGCATACCGCAGCACGCGACATAGCTTTGCAGACGATAAGTACAACCGTTTCAGAGAAAGGAGGGGCCAATTTGACGATCTTGCTTTAAGTCGATTCGATAACAAATGACGAAAACGGACAGATTTCTCAGGTTTTTACTACATATGAACACTTTTCACATTCTCCCGTGCAGCTCGGCTGCTAGTCCTCCTTTCATGCAGAATCTTAAGGTCCTAGCTCATGTCCAAGGCACCAAAGCCAGCTAAAAAGTAAATAATCAGTACCTAAAACTTGAATTGTACTACTTCTTACTGGCTATTACATCAACTTAGAAGCTTCATCTGTGTTCTACTATGGTGCATTTAGTGTCACCGCACACCGCAGCACGCGACATAGCTTTGCAGACGATATAAACAACCGTTTCAGAGAGAAGAGCGGCCAATGTGACGATCTGGCTTTAAGTCGATTCGATAACAAATGAAGAAAACGGACGGATTTCTCAGGTTTTTACTACATATGAACATTTTTCACATTCTCCCGTGTAACTCGGCTGCTAGACCTCCTTTCATGCAGAAACTTAAGGTCCTAGCTCATGTCCAAGGCACCAAAGTAAGCTAAAAAGTAAATAATCAGTACCTAAAACTTGAATTGTACTACTTCTTACTTTCTATTACATCAACTTAGAAGCTTCATCTGTGTTCTACTATGGTGCTTTTAGTGTCTCCGCATACCGCAGCACGAGACATAGCTTTGCAGACGATAAGTACAACCGTTTCAGGGATAAGATCGGCCAAGTGACGATCTGGCTTTAAGTCGATTCGGTAACAAATGACGAAAACTGTAGAATTTCTCAGGTTTTTACAACATATGAACACATTTCACATTCTCCCGTGCAACGCGGCTGCTAGTCCTCCTTCTATGCAGAATCTTAAGGTCCTAGCTCATGTCCAAGGCACCAAAGCCAGCTAAAAAGTCAATAATCGATACCTAAAACTTGAATAGTACTACTTCTTACTGGATATTACATCAACTTAGAAGCTTCATCAGTGTTCTACTATGGTGCTTTTAGTGTCTCCGCACACCGCAGCACGCGACATAGCTTTGCAGACGATAAGTACAACCGTTTCAGAGAAAAGAGGGGCAAAATGTGACGATCTGGCTTTAAGTCGATTCGATAACAAATGACGAAAACGGACGGATTTCTCAGGTTTTTACTACATATGAACACTTTTCATATTCTCCCGTGCAACTCGGCTGCTAGTCCTCCTTTCATGCAGAATCTTAAGGTCATATCTCATGTCCAGATAACCAAAGCCAGCTAAAAAGTCAATAATCGAAACCTAAAACTTGAATTGTACTATATATTACTGGCTATTACATCAACTTAGAAGCTTCATCTGTGTTCTACTATGGTGCTTTTAGTGTCTCCGCATACCGCAGCACGCGACACAGCTTTGAAGGCGATACGTACAACCGTTTCAGAGAGAAGAGCGGCCAATGTAACGATCTGGCTTTAAGTCGATTCGATAACAAATGACGAAAACGGACGGATTTCTCAGGTTTTTACTACATATGAACACTTTTCACATTCTCCCGTGCAACTCGGCTGCTAGTCCTCCTTTCATGCAGAATCTTAAGGTCCCAGTTCATGTCCAAGGCACCAAAGCCAGCTAAAAAGTCAATTATCGATACCTAAAACTTGAAGTGTACTACTTCTTACTGGCTATTATATCAACTTAGAAGCTTCATCTGTTTTCTACTATGGTGATTTTATTGTCTCCGCATACCGCAGCACGCGACATAGCTTTGCAGATGATAAGTACAACCGTTTCAGAGAAAAGAGGGGCCAATTTGACGATCTGGCTTTAAGTCGATTCGATAACAAATGACGAAAACGGACGGATTTCTCAGGTTTCTACTACATATGAACACATTTCACATTCTCCCGTGCAACGCGGCTGCTAGTCCTCCTTTAATGCAGAATCTTAAGGTTTTAGCTCATGTCCAAGGCACCAAAGCCAGCTAAAAAGTCAATAATCGATACTTAAAACTTGAAGTGTACTACTTCTTACTGGCTATTATATCAACTTAGAAGCTTCATCTGTGTTCTACTATGGTGATTTTATTGTCTCCGCATACCGCAGCACGCGACATAGCTTTGCTGACGATAAGTACAACCGTTTCAGAGAGAGGAGCGGCCAATGTGACGTTCTGGCATTAAGTCGATTCGATAACAAATGACGAAAACGGACGGATTTCTCAGGTTTTTACAACATATGAACACTTTTCACATTCTCCCGTGCAACTCGGCTGCTAGTCCTCCTTTCATGCAGAATCTTAAGGTCCTAGCTCATGTCCAGATCACCAAAGCCAGCTAAAAAGTCAATAATCGATACCTAAAACTTCAATTATACTACTTCTTACTGGCTATTACATCATCTTAGAAGCTTCATCTGTGTTCTACTATGGTGCTTTTAGTGTCTCCGCATACCGCAGCACGCGACATAGCTTTCCAGACGATAAGTACAACCGTTTCAGAGAGAAGAGCGGCCAATGTGACGATCTGGCTTTAAGTCGATTCGATAACAAATGACGAAAACGGACGGATTTCTCAGGTTTTTACTACATATGAACACTTTTCACATTCTCCCGTGCAACTCGGCTGCTAGTCCTCCTTTTGATGCAGAATCTTAAGGTCCTAGCTCATGTCCAAGGCACCAAAGCCAGCTAAAAAGTCAATAATCGATAGCTAAAACTTGAAGTGTACTCCTTCTTACTGGCTATTATATCAACTTAGAAGCTTCATCTATGTGCTACTATGGTGATTTTATTGTCTCCGCATACCGCAGCACGCGACATAGCTTTGCAGACGATAAGTAGAACCGTTTCAGAGAGAAGAGCAGCCAAGTGACGATCTGGCTTTAAGTCGATTCGATAACAAATGACGAAAACGGACGGATTTCTCAGGTTTTTACTACGTGTGAACACTTTTCACATTCTCCCGTGCAACTCGGCTGCTAGTCCTCCTTTCATGCAGAATCTTAAGGTCCTAGCTCATGTCCAAGGCACCAAAGCCAGCTAAGAAGTCAATAATCAATACATAAAACTTGAATTGTACTACTTCTTACTGGCTATTTCATCAACTTAGAAGCTTTATCTGTGTTCTACTATGGTGCTTTTACAGTCTCCGCATACCGCAGCACGCGACATAGCTTTGCAGACGATAAGTACAACCGTTTCAGAGAGAAGAGCGGCCAATGTGACGATCTGGCTTTAAGTCGATTCGATATCAAATGACGAAAACGGACGGATTTCTCAGGTTTTTACTACATATGAACACTTTTCACATTCTCCCGTGCAACTCGGCTGCTAGATCGCCTTTCATGCAGAATATTAAGGTCCTAGCTCATGTCCAAGGCACCAAAGACAGCTAAAAAGTCAATAATCGATACCTAAAACTTGAATTGTACTACTTCTTACTGGCTATTACATCAACTTAGAAGCTTCATCAGTGTTCTACTATGGTGCTTTTAGTGTCTGCGCATACCGCAGCACGCGACATAGCTTTGCAGACGATAAGTACAACCGTTTCAGAGGGAAGAGCGGCCATTTTGACGATCGGGCTTTAAGTCGATTCGATAACAAATGACGAAAACGGACGGATTTCTCAGGTTTTTACTACATATGAACACTTTTCACATTGTCCCGTGCAACTCGGCTGCTAGTCCTCCTTTCATGCAAAATCTTAATGTCCTAGCTCATGTCCAAGGCACCAAAGCCAGCTAAAAAGTCAATAATCGATACCTAAAACTTGAATTGTACTACTTCTTACTGGCTATTACGTCAACTTAGAAGCTTCATCTGTGTTCTACTATGGTGCATTTAGTGTCTCCGCACACCGCAGCACGCGACATAGCTTTGCAGACGATATGTACAACCGTTTCAGAGAGAAGAGCGGCCAATGTGACGATCTGGCTTTATGTCGATTCGATAACAAATGAAGATAACGGACGGATTTCTCAGGTTTTTACTACATATGAACATTTTTCACATTCTCCCGTGTAACTCGGCTGCTAGACCTCCTTTCATGCAGAAACTTAAGGTCCTAGCTCATGTCCAAGGCACCAAAGTAAGCTAAAAAGTAAATAATCAGTACCTAAAACTTGAATTGTACTACTTCTTACTGGCTATTACATCAACTTAGAAGCTTCATCTGTGTTCTACTATGGTGCTTTTAGTGTCTCCGCATACCGCAGCACGAGACATAGCTTTGCAGACGATAAGTACAACCGTTTCATGGATAAGATCGGCCAAGTGACGATCTGGCTTTAAGTCGATTCGGTAACAAATGACGAAAACTGTAGGATTTTTCAGGTTTTTACTACATATGAACACATTTCACATTCTCCCGTGCAACGCGGCTGCTAGTCCTCCTTCTACGCAGAATCTTAAGGTCCTAGCTCATGTCCAAGGCACCAAAGCCAGCTTAAAAGTCAATAATCGATAGCTAAAACTTGAAGTGTACTACTTCTTACTGGCTATTATATCAACTTAGAAGCTTCATCTGTGTTCTACTATGGTGATTTTATTGTCTCCGCATACCGCAGCACGCGACATAGCTTTGCAGACGATAAGTACAACCGTTTCAGAGAAAGGAGGGGCCAATTTGACGATCTGGCTTTAAGTCGATTCGATAACAAATGACGAAAACGGACAGATTTCTCAGGTTTTTACTTCATATGAACACTTTTCACATTCTCCCGTGCAGCTCGGCTGCTAGTCCTCCTTTCATGCAGAATCTTAAGGTCCTAACTCATGTCCAAGGCACCAAAGCCAGCTAAAAAGTAAATAATCAGTACCTAAAACTTGAATTGTACTACTTCTTACTGGCTATTACATCAACTTAGAAGCTTCATCTGTGTTCTACTATGGTGCTTTTAGTGTCTCCGCATACCGCAGCACGCGACATAGCTTTGCAGACGATAAGTAGAACCGTTTCAGAGAGAAGAGCAGCCAAGTGACGATCTGGCTTTAAGTGGATTCGATAACAAATGACGAAAACGGACGGATTTCTCAGGTTTTTACTACATGTGAACACTTTTCACATTCTCCCGTGCAACTCGGCTGCTAGTCCTCCTTTCATGCAGAATCTTAAGGTCCTAGCTCATGTCCAAGGCACCAAAGCCAGCTAAGAAGTCAATAATCAATACATAAAACTTGAATTGTACTACTTCTTACTGGCTATTACATCAACTTAGAAGCTTCATCTGTGTTCTACTATGGTGCTTTTACAGTCTCCGCATACCGCAGCACGCGACATAGCTTTGCAGACGATAAGTACAACCGTTTCACAGAGAAGAGCGGCCAATGTGACGATCTGGCTTTAAGTCGATTCGATATCAAATGACGAAAACGGACGGATTTCTCAGGTTTTTACTACATATGAACACTTTTCACATTCTCCCGTGCAACTCGGCTGCTCGATCGCCTTTCATGCAGAATATTAAGGTCCTAGCTCATGTCCAAGGCACCAAAGACAGCTAAAAAGTCAATAATCGATACCTAAAACTTGAATTGTACTACTTCTTACTGGCTATTACATCAACTTAGAAGCTTCATCAGTGTTCTACTATGGTGCTTTTAGTGTCTCCGCATACCGCAGCACGCGACATAGCTTTGCAGACGATAAGTACAACCGTTTCAGAGGGAAGAGCGGCCATTTTAACGATCGGGCTTTAAGTCGATTCGATAACAAATGACGAAAACGGACGGATTTCTCAGGTTTTTACTACATATGAACACTTTTCACATTGTCCCGTGCAACTCGGCTGCTAGTCCTCCTTTCATGCAGAATCTTAATGTCCTATCTCATGTCCAAGGCACCAAAGCCAGCTAAAAAGTCAATAATCGATACCTAAAACTTGAATTGTACTACTTCTTACTGGCTATTACATCAACTTAGAAGCTTCATCTGTGTTCTACTATGGTGCATTTAGTGTCTCCGCACACCGCAGCACGCGACATAGCTTTGCAGACGATATGTACAACCGTTTCAGAGAGAAGAGCGGCCAATGTGACGATCTGGCATTAAGTCGATTCGATAACAAATGAAGAAAACGGACGGATTTCTCAGGTTTTTACTACATATGAAAATTTTTCACATTCTCCCGTGTAACTCGGCTGCTAGACCTCCTTTCATGCAGAAACTTAAGGTCCTAGCTCATGTCCAAGGCACCAAAGTAAGCTAAAAAGTAAATAATCAGTACCTAAAACTTGAATTGTACTACTTCTTACTGGCTATTACATCAACTTAGAAGCTTCATCTGTGTTCTACTATGGTGCTTTTAGTGTCTCCGCATACCGCAGCACGAGACATAGCTTTGCAGACGATAAGTACAACCGTTTCAGGGATAAGATCGGCCAAGTGACGATCTGGCTTTAAGTCGATTCGGTAACAAATGACGAAAACTGTAGAATTTCTCAGGTTTTTACTACATATGAACACATTTCACATTCTCCCGTGCAACGCGGCTGCTAGTCCTCCTTCTATGCAGAATCTTAAGGTCCTAGCTCATGTCCAAGGCACCAAAGCCAGCTAAAAAGTCAATAATCGATACCTAAAACTTGAATTGTACTACTTCTTACTGGATATTACATCAACTTAGAAGCTTCATCTGTGTTCTACTATGGTGCTTTTAGTGTCTCCGCACACCGCAGCACGCGACATAGCTTTGCAGACGATAAGTACAACCGTTTCAGAGAAAAGAGGGGCAAAATGTGACGATCTGGCTTTAAGTCGATTCGATAACAAATGACGAAAACGGACGGATTTCTCAGGTTTTTACTACATATGAACACTTTTCATATTCTCCCGTGCAACTCGGCTGCTAGTCCTCCTTTCATGCAGAGTCTTAAGGTCATATCTCATGTCCAGATAACCAAAGCCAGCTAAAAAGTCAATAATCGATACCTAAAACTTGAATTGTACTATATATTACTGGCTATTACATCAACTTAGAAGCTTCATCTGTGTTCTACTATGGTGCTTTTAGTGTCTCCGCATACCGCAGCACGCGACACAGCTTTGAAGGCGATACGTACAACCGTTTCAGAGAGAAGAGCGGCCAATGTAACGATCTGGCTTTAAGTCGATTCGATAACAAATGACGAAAACGGACGGATTTCTCAGGTTTTTACTACATATGAACACTTTTCACATTCTCCCGTGCAACTCGGCTGCTAGTCCTCCTTTCATGCAGAATCTTAAGGTCGTAGCTCATGTCCAAGGCACCAAAGCCAGCTAAAAAGTCAATAATCCATACCTAAAACTTGAATTGTACTACTTCTTACTGGCTATTACATCAACTTAGAAGCTTCATCTGTGTTCAACTATGGTGCTTTTAGTGTCTCCGCACACCGCAGCACGCGACATAGCTTTGAAGACGATAAGTAAAACCGTTTCAGAGAGAAGAGCAGCCAATGTGACGATCTGGCTTTAAGTAGATTGGATGACAAATGACGAAAACGGACGGATTTCTCAGGTTTTTACTACATATGAACACTTTTCACATTCTCCCGTGCAACTCGGCTGCTAGTTCGCCTTTTGATGCAGAATCTTAAGGTCCTAGCTCATGTCCAAGGCACCAAAGCCAGCTAAAAAATCAATAATCGATACCTAAAACTTGAATTGTACTACTTCTTACTGGCTATTACATCAACTTAGAAGCTTCATCTGTGTTCTACTATGGTGCTTTTAGTGTCTCCGCATACCGCAGCACGCGACACAGCTTTGAAGGCGATACGTACAACCGTTTCAGAGAGAAGAGCGGCCAATGTAACGATCTGGCTTTAAGTCGATTCGATAACAAATGACGAAAACGGACGGATTTCTCAGGTTTTTACTACATATGAACACTTTTCACATTCTCCCGTACAACTCGGCTGCTAGTCCTCCTTTCATGCAGAATCTTAAGGTCGTAGCTCATGTCCAAGGCACCAAAGCCAGCTAAAAAGTCAATAATCGATACCTAAAACTTGAATTGTACTACTTCTTACTGGCTATTACATCAACTTAGAAGCTTCATCTGTGTTCTACTATGGTGCTTTTAGTGTCTCCGCAAACCGCAGCACGCGACATAGCTTTGAAGACGATAAGTACAACCGTTTCAGAGAGAAGAGCAGCCAATGTGACGATCTGGCTTTAAGTAGATTGGATAACAAATGACGAAAACGGACGGATTTCTCAGATTTTTACTACATATGAACACTTTTCACATTCTCCCGTGCAACTCGGCTGTTAGTCCTCCTTTCATGCAGAATCTTAAGGTCATAGCTCATGTCCAGATAACCAAAGCCAGCTAAAAAGTCAATAATCGATACCTAAAACTTGAATTGTACTACTTCTTACTGGCTATTATATCAACTTAGAAGCTTCATCTGTGTTCTACTATGGTGATTTTATTGTCTCCGCATACCGCAGCACGCGACATAGCTTTGCAGACGATAAGTACAACCGTTTCAGAGAAAGGAGGGGCCAATTTGACGATCTTGCTTTAAGTCGATTCGATAACAAATGACGAAAACGGACAGATTTCTCAGGTTTTTACTACATATGAACACTTTTCACATTCTCCCGTGCAGCTCGGCTGCTAGTCCTCCTTTCATGCAGAAACGTAAGGTCCTAGCTCATGTCCAAGGCACCAAAGCCAGCTAAAAAGTAAATAATCAGTACCTAAAACTTGAATTGTACTACTTCTTACTGGCTATTACATCAACTTAGAAGCTTCATCTGTGTTCTACTATGGTGCATTTAGTGTCTCCGCACACCGCAGCACGCGACATAGCTTTGCAGACGATATAAACAACCGTTTAAGAGAGAAGAGCGGCCAATGTGACGATCTGGCTTTAAGTCGATTCGATAACAAATGAAGAAAACGGACGGATTTCTCAGGTTTTTACTACATATGAACATTTTTCACATTCTCCCGTGTAACTCGGCTGCTAGACCTCCTTTCATGCAGAAACTTAAGGTCCTAGCTCATGTCCAAGGCACCAAAGTAAGCTAAAAAGTAAATAATCAGTACCTAAAACTTGAATTGTACTACTTCTTACTGGCTATTACATCAACTTAGAAGCTTCATCTGTGTTCTACTATGGTGCTTTTAGTGTCTCCGCATACCGCAGCACGAGACATAGCTTTGCAGACGATAAGTACAACCGTTTCAGGGATAAGATCGGCCAAGTGACGATCTGGCTTTAAGTCGATTCGGTAACAAATGACGAAAACTGTAGAATTTCTCAGGTTTTTACAACATATGAACACATTTCACATTCTCCCGTGCAACGCGGCTGCTAGTCCTCCTTCTATGCAGAATCTTAAGGTCCTAGCTCATGTCCAAGGCACCAAAGCCAGCTAAAAAGTCAATAATCGATACCTAAAACTTGAATAGTACTACTTCTTACTGGATATTACATCAACTTAGAAGCTTCATCTGTGTTCTACTATGGTGCTTTTAGTGTCTCCGCACACCGCAGCACGCGACATAGCTTTGCAGACGATAAGTACAACCGTTTCAGAGAAAAGAGGGGCAAAATGTGACGATATGGCTTTAAGTCGATTCGATAACAAATGACGAAAACGGACGGATTTCTCAGGTTTTTACTACATATGAACACTTTTCATATTCTCCCGTGCAACTCGGCTGCTAGTCCTCCTTTCATGCAGAGTCTTAAGGTCATATCTCATGTCCAGATAACCAAAGCCAGCTAAAAAGTCAATAATCGATACCTAAAACTTGAATTGTACTATATATTACTGGCTATTACATCAACTTAGAAGCTTCATCTGTGTTCTACTATGGTGCTTTTAGTGTGTCCGCATACCGCAGCACGCGACACAGCTTTGAAGGCGATACGTACAACCGTTTCAGAGAGAAGAGCGGCCAATGTAACGATCTGGCTTTAAGTCGATTCGATAACAAATGACGAAAACGGACGGATTTCTCAGGTTTTTACTACATATGAACACTTTTCACATTCTCCCGTGCAACTCGGCTGCTAGTCCTCCTTTCATGCAGAATCTTAAGGTCGTAGCTCATGTCCAAGGCACCAAAGCCAGCTAAAAAGTCAATAATCGATACCTAAAACTTGAATTGTACTACTTCTTACTGGCTATTACATCAACTTAGAAGCTTCATCTGTGTTCAACTATGGTGCTTTTAGTGTCTCCGCACACCGCAGCACGCGACATAGCTTTGAAGACGATAAGTAAAACCGTTTCAGAGAGAAGAGCAGCCAATGTGACGATCTGGCTTTAAGTAGATTGGATGACAAATGACGAAAACGGACGGATTTCTCAGGTTTTTACTACATATGAACACTTTTCACATTCTCCCGTGCAACTCGGCTGCTAGTTCGCCTTTTGATGCAGAATCTTAAGGTCCTAGCTCATGTCCAAGGCACCAAAGCCAGCTAAAAAATCAATAATCGATACCTAAAACTTGAATTGTACTACTTCTTACTGGCTATTACATCAACTTAGAAGCTTCATCTGTGTTCTACTATGGTGCTTTTAGTGTCTCCGCATACCGCAGCACGCGACACAGCTTTGAAGGCGATACGTACAACCGTTTCAGAGAGAAGAGCGGCCAATGTAACGATCTGGCTTTAAGTCGATTCGATAACAAATGACGAAAACGGACGGATTTCTCAGGTTTTTACTACATATGAACACTTTTCACATTCTCCCGTACAACTCGGCTGCTAGTCCTCCTTTCATGCAGAATCTTAAGGTCGTAGCTCATGTCCAAGGCACCAAAGCCAGCTAAAAAGTCAATAATCGATACCTAAAACTTGAATTGTACTACTTCTTACTGGCTATTACATCAACTTAGAAGCTTCATCTGTGTTCTACTATGGTGCTTTTAGTGTCTCCGCACACCGCAGCACGCGACATAGCTTTGAAGACGATAAGTACAACCGTTTCAGAGAGAAGAGCAGCCAATGTGACGATCTGGCTTTAAGTAGATTGGATAACAAATGACGAAAACGGACGGATTTCTCAGGTTTTTACTACATATGAACACTTTTCACATTCTCCCGTGCAACTCGGCTGTTAGTCCTCCTTTCATGCAGAATCTTAAGGTCATAGCTCATGTCCAGATAACCAAAGCCAGCTAAAAAGTCAATAATCGATACCTAAAACTTGAATTGTACTACTTCTTACTGGCTATTATATCATTTTAGAAGCTTCATCTGTGTTCTACTATGGTGATTTTATTGTCTCCGCATACCGCAGCACGCGACATAGCTTTGCAGACGATAAGTACAACCGTTTCAGGGATAAGATCGGCCAAGTGACGATCTGGCTTTAAGTCGATTCGGTAACAAATGACGAAAACTGTAGAATTTCTCAGGTTTTTACAACATATGAACACATTTCACATTCTCCCGTGCAACGCGGCTGCTAGTCCTCCTTCTATGCAGAATCTTAAGGTCCTAGCTCATGTCCAAGGCACCAAAGCCAGCTAAAAAGTCAATAATCGATACCTAAAACTTGAATAGTACTACTTCTTACTGGATATTACATCAACTTAGAAGCTTCATCTGTGTTCTACTATGGTGCTTTTAGTGTCTCCGCACACCGCAGCACGCGACATAGCTTTGCAGACGATAAGTACAACCGTTTCAGAGAAAAGAGGGGCAAAATGTGACGATATGGCTTTAAGTCGATTCGATAACAAATGACGAAAACGGACGGATTTCTCAGGTTTTTACTACATATGAACACTTTTCATATTCTCCCGTGCAACTCGGCTGCTAGTCCTCCTTTCATGCAGAGTCTTAAGGTCATATCTCATGTCCAGATAACCAAAGCCAGCTAAAAAGTCAATAATCGATACCTAAAACTTGAATTGTACTATATATTACTGGCTATTACATCAACTTAGAAGCTTCATCTGTGTTCTACTATGGTGCTTTTAGTGTGTCCGCATACCGCAGCACGCGACACAGCTTTGAAGGCGATACGTACAACCGTTTCAGAGAGAAGAGCGGCCAATGTAACGATCTGGCTTTAAGTCGATTCGATAACAAATGACGAAAACGGACGGATTTCTCAGGTTTTTACTACATATGAACACTTTTCACATTCTCCCGTGCAACTCGGCTGCTAGTCCTCCTTTCATGCAGAATCTTAAGGTCGTAGCTCATGTCCAAGGCACCAAAGCCAGCTAAAAAGTCAATAATCGATACCTAAAACTTGAATTGTACTACTTCTTACTGGCTATTACATCAACTTAGAAGCTTCATCTGTGTTCAACTATGGTGCTTTTAGTGTCTCCGCACACCGCAGCACGCGACATAGCTTTGAAGACGATAAGTAAAACCGTTTCAGAGAGAAGAGCAGCCAATGTGACGATCTGGCTTTAAGTAGATTGGATGACAAATGACGAAAACGGACGGATTTCTCAGGTTTTTACTACATATGAACACTTTTCACATTCTCCCGTGCAACTCGGCTGCTAGTTCGCCTTTTGATGCAGAATCTTAAGGTCCTAGCTCATGTCCAAGGCACCAAAGCCAGCTAAAAAATCAATAATCGATACCTAAAACTTGAATTGTACTACTTCTTACTGGCTATTACATCAACTTAGAAGCTTCATCTGTGTTCTACTATGGTGCTTTTAGTGTCTCCGCATACCGCAGCACGCGACACAGCTTTGAAGGCGATACGTACAACCGTTTCAGAGAGAAGAGCGGCCAATGTAACGATCTGGCTTTAAGTCGATTCGATAACAAATGACGAAAACGGACGGATTTCTCAGGTTTTTACTACATATGAACACTTTTCACATTCTCCCGTACAACTCGGCTGCTAGTCCTCCTTTCATGCAGAATCTTAAGGTCGTAGCTCATGTCCAAGGCACCAAAGCCAGCTAAAAAGTCAATAATCGATACCTAAAACTTGAATTGTACTACTTCTTACTGGCTATTACATCAACTTAGAAGCTTCATCTGTGTTCTACTATGGTGCTTTTAGTGTCTCCGCACACCGCAGCACGCGACATAGCTTTGAAGACGATAAGTACAACCGTTTCAGAGAGAAGAGCAGCCAATGTGACGATCTGGCTTTAAGTAGATTGGATAACAAATGACGAAAACGGACGGATTTCTCAGGTTTTTACTACATATGAACACTTTTCACATTCTCCCGTGCAACTCGGCTGTTAGTCCTCCTTTCATGCAGAATCTTAAGGTCATAGCTCATGTCCAGATAACCAAAGCCAGCAAAAAGTCAATAATCGATACCTAAAACTTGAATTGTACTACTTCTTACTGGCTATTATATCAACTTAGAAGCTTCATCTGTGTTCTACTATGGTGATTTTATTGTCTCCGCATACCGCAGCACGCGACATAGCTTTGCAGACGATAAGTACAACCGTTTCAGGGATAAGATCGGCCAAGTGACGATCTGGCTTTAAGTCGATTCGGTAACAAATGACGAAAACTGTAGAATTTCTCAGGTTTTTACAACATATGAACACATTTCACATTCTCCCGTGCAACGCGGCTGCTAGTCCTCCTTCTATGCAGAATCTTAAGGTCCTAGCTCATGTCCAAGGCACCAAAGCCAGCTAAAAAGTCAATAATCGATACCTAAAACTTGAATAGTACTACTTCTTACTGGATATTACATCAACTTAGAAGCTTCATCTGTGTTCTACTATGGTGCTTTTAGTGTCTCCGCACACCGCAGCACGCGACATAGCTTTGCAGACGATAAGTACAACCGTTTCAGAGAAAAGAGGGGCAAAATGTGACGATATGGCTTTAAGTCGATTCGATAACAAATGACGAAAACGGACGGATTTCTCAGGTTTTTACTACATATGAACACTTTTCATATTCTCCCGTGCAACTCGGCTGCTAGTCCTCCTTTCATGCAGAATCTTAAGGTCATATCTCATGTCCAGATAACCAAAGCCAGCTAAAAAGTCAATAATCGAAACCTAAAACTTGAATTGTACTATATATTACTGGCTATTACATCAACTTAGAAGCTTCATCTGTGTTCTACTATGGTGCTTTTAGTGTCTCCGCATACCGCAGCACGCGACACAGCTTTGAAGGCGATACGTACAACCGTTTCAGAGAGAAGAGCGGCCAATGTAACGATCTGGCTTTAAGTCGATTCGATAACAAATGACGAAAACGGACGGATTTCTCAGGTTTTTACTACATATGAACACTTTTCACATTCTCCCGTGCAACTCGGCTGCTAGTCCTCCTTTCATGCAGAATCTTAAGCTCGTAGCTCATGTCCAAGGCACCAAAGCCAGCTAAAAAGTCAATAATCGATACCTAAAACTTGAATTGTACTACTTCTTACTGGCTATTACATCAACTTAGAAGCTTCATCTGTGTTCTACTATGGTGCTTTTAGTGTCTCCGCACACCGCAGCACGCGACATAGCATTGAAGACGATAAGTACAACCGTTTCAGAGAGAAGAGCAGCCAATGTGACGATCTGGCTTTAAGTAGATTGGATAACAAATGACGAAAACGGACGGATTTCTCAGGTTTTTACAACATATGAACACTTTTCACATTCTCCCGTGCAACTCGGCTGCTAGTCCGCCTTTTGATGCAGAATCTTAAGGTCCTAGCTCATGTCCAAGGCACCAAAGCCAGCTAAAAAATCAATAATCGATACCTAAAACTTGAATTGTACTACTTCTTACTGGCTATTACATCAACTTAGAAGCTTCATCTGTGTTCTACTATGGTGCTTTTAGTGTCTCCGCATACCGCAGCACGCGACATAGCTTTGAAGACGATACGTACAACCGTTTCAGAGAGAAGAGCGGCCAATGTGACGATCTGGCGTTAAGTCGATTCGATAACAAATGACGAAAACGGACGGATTTCTCAGGTTTTTACTACATATGAACACTTTTCACATTCTCCCGTGCAACTCGGCTGTTAGTCCTCCTTTCATGCAGAATCTTAAGGTCATAGCTCATGTCCAGATAACCAAAGCCAGCTAAAAAGTCAATAATCGATACCTAAAACTTGAATTGTACTACTTCTTACTGGCTATTACATCGACTTAAAACTTCATCTGTGTTGATTTTATTGTCTCCACATACCGCAGCACGCGACATAGCTTTGTAGACGATAAGTACAACCGTTTCAGAGAGAAGAGCTTCCAATGTGACGATCGGGCTTTAAGTCGATTCGATAACAAATGACGAAAACGGACGGATTTCTCAGGTTTCTACTACATATGAACACATTTCACATTCTCCCGTGCAACGCGGCTACTAGTCCTCCTTTCATGCAGAATCTTAAGGTCCTAGCTCATGTCCAAGGCACCAAAGCCAGCTAAAAATTCAATAATCGATACCTAAAACTTGAAGTGTACTACTTCTTACTGGCTATTATATCAACTTAGAAGCTTCATCTGTGTTCTACTATGGTGATTTTATTGTCTCCGCATACCGCAGCACGCGACATAGCTTTGCAGACGATAAGTACAACCGTTTCAGAGAAAGGAGGGGCCAATTTGACGATCTTGCTTTAAGTTGATTCGATAACAAATGACGAAAACGGACAGATTTCTCAGGTTTTTACTACATATGAACACTTTTCACATTCTCCCGTGCAGCTCGGCTGCTAGTCCTCCTTTCATGCAGAATCTTAAGGTCCTAGCTCATGTCCAAGGCACCAAAGCCAGCTAAAAAGTCAATAATCAGTACCTAAAACTTGAATTGTACTACTTCTTACTGGCTATTACATCAACTTAGAAGCTTAATCTGTGTTTTACTATGGTGCTTTTAGTGTCTCCGCATACCGCAGCATGCCACATAGCTTTGCAGACGATAAGTACAGCCGTTTCAGAGAGAAGAGCGGCCAAGTGACGATCTGGCTTTAAGGCGATTCGATAACAAATGACGAAAACGGACGGATTTCTCAGGTTTTTACTACATATGAACACTTTTCATATTGTCCCGTGCAACTCGGCTGCTAGTCCTCCTTTCATGCAGAATCTTAAGGTCCTAGCTCATGTCCAAGGCACCAAATCCATCTAAGAATTCAATAACCGATACCTAAAACTTGAATTGTACTACTTCTTACTGGCTATTACATCGACTTAGAAGCTTCATCTGTGTTGTACTATGGTGATTTTATTGTCTCCGCATACCGCAGCACGCGACTTAGCTTTGCAGACGAAAAGTACAACCGTTTCAGAGAGAAGAGCGGCCAATGTGACGATCGGGCTTTAAGTCGATTCGATAACAAATGACGAAAACGGACGGATATCTCAAGTTTCTACTACATATGAACACATTTCACATTCTCCCGTGCAACGCGGCTGCTAGTCCTCCTTTCATGCAGAATCTTAAGGTCCTAGCTCATGTCCAAGGCACCAAAGCCAGCTAAAAAGTCAATAATCGATACCTAAAACTTGAAGTGTACTACTTCTTACTGGCTATTATATCAACTTAGAAGCTTCATCTGTGTTCTACTATGGTGATTTTATTGTCTCCGCATACCGCAGCACGCGACATAGCTTTGCAGACGATAAGTACAACCGTTTCAGAGAGAGGAGCGGCCAATGTGACGTTCTGGCATTAAGTCGATTCGATAACAAATGACGAAAACGGACGGATTTCTCAGGTTTTTACTACATATGAACACTTTTCACATTGTCCCGTGCAACTCGGCTGCTAGTCCTCCTTTCATGCAGAATCTTAAGGTCCTAGCTCATGTCCAGATCACCAAAGCCAGCTAAAAAGTCAATAATCGATACCTAAAACTTCAATTATACTACTTCTTACTGGCTATTACATCATCTTAAAAGCTTCATCTGTGTTCTACTATGGTGCTTTTAGTGTCTCCGCATACCGCAGCACGCGACATAGCTTTCCAGACGATAAGTACAACCGTTTCAGAGGGAAGAGCGGCCATTTTGACGATCGGGCTTTAAGTCGATTCGATAACAAATGACGAAAACGGACGGATTTCTCAGGTTTTTACTACATATGAACACTTCTCAGATTGTCCCGTGCAACTCGGCTGCTAGTCCTCCTTTCATGCAGAATCTTAATGTCCTAGCTCATGTCCAAGGCACCAAAGCCAGCTAAAAAGTCAATAATCGATACCTAAAACATGAATTGTACTACTTCTTACTGGCTATTACATCAACTTAGAAGCTTCATCTGTGTTCTACTATGGTGCATTTAGTGTCTCCGCACACCGCAGCACGCGACATAGCTTTGCAGACGATATGTACAACCGTTTCAGAGAGAAGAGCGGCCAATGTGACGATCTGGCTTTAAGTCGATTCGATAACAAATGAAGAAAACGGACGGATTTCTCAGGTTTTTACTACATATGAACACTTTTCACATTCTCCCGTGCAGCTCGGCTGCTAGTCCTCCTTTCATGCAGAATCTTAAGGTCCTAGCTCATGTCCAAGGCACCAAAGCCAGCTAAAAAGTCAATAATCAGTACCTAAAACTTGAATTGTACTACTTCTTACTGGCTATTACATCAACTTAGAAGCTTAATCTGTGTTTTACTATGGTGCTTTTAGTGTCTCCGCATACCGCAGCACGCCACATAGCTTTGCAGACGATAAGTACAGCCGTTTCAGAGAGAAGAGCGGCCAAGTGACGATCTGGCTTTAAGGCGATTCGATAACAAATGACGAAAACGGACGGATTTCTCAGGTTTTTACTACATATGAACACTTTTCATATTGTCCCGTGCAACTCGGCTGCTAGTCCTCCTTTCATGCAGAATCTTAAGGTCCTAGCTCATGTCCAAGGCACCAAATCCATCTAAGAAGTCAATAACCGATACCTAAAACTTGAATTGTACTACTTCTTACTGGCTATTACATCGACTTAGAAGCTTCATCTGTGTTGTACCATGGTGATTTTATTGTCTCCGCATACCGCAGCACGCGACTTAGCTTTGCAGACGAAAAGTACAACCGTTTCAGAGAGAAGAGCGGCCAATGTGACGATCGGGCTTTAAGTCGATTCGATAACAAATGACGAAAACGGACGGATATCTCAAGTTTCTACTACATATGAACACATTTCACATTCTCCCGTGCAACGCGGCTGCTAGTCCTCCTTTCATGCAGAATCTTAAGGTCCTAGCTCATGTCCAAGGCACCAAAGCCAGCTAAAAAGTCAATAATCGATACCTAAAACTTGAAGTGTACTACTTCTTACTGGCTATTATATCAACTTAGAAGCTTCATCTGTGTTCTACTATGGTGATTTTATTGTCTCCGCATACCGCAGCACGCGACATAGCTTTGCAGACGATAAGTACAACCGTTTCAGAGAGAGGAGCGGCCAATGTGACGTTCTGGCATTAAGTCGATTCGATAACAAATGACGAAAACGGACGGATTTCTCAGGTTTTTACTACATATGAACACTTTTCACATTGTCCCGTGCAACTCGGCTGCTAGTCCTCCTTTCATGCAGAATCTTAAGGTCCTAGCTCATGTCCAGATCACCAAAGCCAGCTAAAAAGTCAATAATCGATACCTAAAACTTCAATTATACTACTTCTTACTGGCTATTACATCATCTTAAAAGCTTCATCTGTGTTCTACTATGGTGCTTTTAGTGTCTCCGCATACCGCAGCACGCGACATAGCTTTCCAGACGATAAGTACAACCGTTTCAGAGGGAAGAGCGGCCATTTTGACGATCGGGCTTTAAGTCGATTCGATAACAAATGACGAAAACGGACGGATTTCTCAGGTTTTTACTACATATGAACACTTCTCAGATTGTCCCGTGCAACTCGGCTGCTAGTCCTCCTTTCATGCAGAATCTTAATGTCCTAGCTCATGTCCAAGGCACCAAAGCCAGCTAAAAAGTCAATAATCGATACCTAAAACATGAATTGTACTACTTCTTACTGGCTATTACATCAACTTAGAAGCTTCATCTGTGTTCTACTATGGTGCATTTAGTGTCTCCGCACACCGCAGCACGCGACATAGCTTTGCAGACGATATGTACAACCGTTTCAGAGAGAAGAGCGGCCAATGTGACGATCTGGCTTTAAGTCGATTCGATAACAAATGAAGAAAACGGACGGATTTCTCAGGTTTTTACTACATATGAACATTTTTCACATTCTCCCGTGTAACTCGGCTGCTAGACCTCCTTTCATGCAGAAACTTAAGGTCCTAGCTCATGTCCAAGGCACCAAAGTAAGCTAAAAAGTAAATAATCAGTACCTAAAACTTGAATTGTATTACTTCTTACTGGCTATTACATCAACTTAGAAGCTTCATCTGTGCTCTACTATGGTGCTTTTAGTGTCTCCGCATACCGCAGCACGCCACATAGCTTTGCAGACGATAAGTACAGCCGTTTCAGAGAGAAGAGCGGCCAAGTGACGATCTGGCTTTAAGGCGATTCGATAACAAATGACGAAAACGGACGGATTTCTCAGGTTTTTACTACATATGAACACTTTTCATATTGTCCCGTGCAACTCGGCTGCTAGTCCTCCTTTCATGCAGAATCTTAAGGTCCTAGCTCATGTCCAAGGCACCAAATCCATCTAAGAAGTCAATAACCGATACCTAAAACTTGAATTGTACTACTTCTTACTGGCTATTACATCGACTTAGAAGCTTCATCTGTGTTGTACTATGGTGATTTTATTGTCTCCGCATACCGCAGCACGCGACTTAGCTTTGCAGACGAAAAGTACAACCGTTTCAGAGAGAAGAGCGGCCAATGTGACGATCGGGCTTTAAGTCGATTCGATAACAAATGACGAAAACGGACGGATATCTCAAGTTTCTACTACATATGAACACATTTCACATTCTCCCGTGCAACGCGGCTGCTAGTCCTCCTTTCATGCAGAATCTTAAGGTCCTAGCTCATGTCCAAGGCACCAAAGCCAGCTAAAAAGTCAATAATCGATACCTAAAACTTGAAGTGTACTACTTCTTACTGGCTATTATATCAACTTAGAAGCTTCATCTGTGTTCTACTATGGTGATTTTATTGTCTCCGCATACCGCAGCACGCGACATAGCTTTGCAGACGATAAGTACAACCGTTTCAGAGAGAGGAGCGGCCAATGTGACGTTCTGGCATTAAGTCGATTCGATAACAAATGACGAAAACGGACGGATTTCTCAGGTTTTTACTACATATGAACACTTTTCACATTGTCCCGTGCAACTCGGCTGCTAGTCCTCCTTTCATGCAGAATCTTAAGGTCCTAGCTCATGTCCAGATCACCAAAGCCAGCTAAAAAGTCAATAATCGATACCTAAAACTTCAATTATACTACTTCTTACTGGCTATTACATCATCTTAAAAGCTTCATCTGTGTTCTACTATGGTGCTTTTAGTGTCTCCGCATACCGCAGCACGCGACATAGCTTTCCAGACGATAAGTACAACCGTTTCAGAGGGAAGAGCGGCCATTTTGACGATCGGGCTTTAAGTCGATTCGATAACAAATGACGAAAACGGACGGATTTCTCAGGTTTTTACTACATATGAACACTTCTCAGATTGTCCCGTGCAACTCGGCTGCTAGTCCTCCTTTCATGCAGAATCTTAATGTCCTAGCTCATGTCCAAGGCACCAAAGCCAGCTAAAAAGTCAATAATCGATACCTAAAACATGAATTGTACTACTTCTTACTGGCTATTACATCAACTTAGAAGCTTCATCTGTGTTCTACTATGGTGCATTTAGTGTCTCCGCACACCGCAGCACGCGACATAGCTTTGCAGACGATATGTACAACCGTTTCAGAGAGAAGAGCGGCCAATGTGACGATCTGGCTTTAAGTCGATTCGATAACAAATGAAGAAAACGGACGGATTTCTCAGGTTTTTACTACATATGAACATTTTTCACATTCTCCCGTGTAACTCGGCTGCTAGACCTCCTTTCATGCAGAAACTTAAGGTCCTAGCTCATGTCCAAGGCACCAAAGTAAGCTAAAAAGTAAATAATCAGTACCTAAAACTTGAATTGTATTACTTCTTACTGGCTATTACATCAACTTAGAAGCTTCATCTGTGCTCTACTATGGTGCTTTTAGTGTCTCCGCATACCGCAGCACGAGACATAGCTTTGCAGACGATAAGTACAACCGTTTCAGAGAGAAGAGCGGCCAATGTGACGATCTGGCTTTAAGTCGATTCGATAACAAATGACGAAAACGGACGGATTTCTCAGGTTTTTACTACATATGAACACATTTCACATTCTCCCGTGCAACTCGGCTGCTAGTCCTCCTTTCATGCAGAATCTTAAGGTCCTAGCTCATGTCCAAGGTACCAAAGCCAGCTAAAAAGTCAATAATCAGTACCTAAAACTTGAATTGTACTACTTCTTACTGGCTATTACATCAACTTAGAAGCTTCATCTGTGTTTTACTATGGTGCTTTTAGTGTCTCCGCATACCGCAGCACGCCACATAGCTTTGCAGACGATAAGTACAGCCGTTTCAGAGAGAAGAGCGGCCAAGTGACGATCTGGCTTTAAGGCGATTCGATAACTTATGACGAAAACGGACGGATTTCTCAGGTTTTTACTACATATGAACACTTTTCATATTGTCCCGTGCAACTCGGCTGCTAGTCCTCCTTTCATGCAGAATCTTAAGCTCCTAGCTCATGTCCAAGGCACCAAAGCCAGCTAAAAAGTCAATAATTGATACCTAAAACTTGAATTGTACTACTTCTTACTGGCTATTACATCAACTTAGAAGCTTCATCTGTGTTCTACTATGGTGCTTTTAGTGTCTCCGCACACCGCAGCACGCGACATAGCTTTGAAGACGATAAGTACAACCGTTTCAGAGAGAAGAGCAGCCAATGTGACGATCTGGCTTTAAGTAGATTGGATAACAAATGACGAAAACGGACGGATTTCTCAGGTTTTTACTACATATGAACACTTTTCACATTCTCCCGTGCAACTCGGCTGCTAGTCCGCCTTTTGATGCAGAATCTTAAGGTCCTAGCTCATGTCCAAGGCACCAAAGCCAGCTAAAAAATCAATAATCGATACCTAAAACTTGAATTGTACTACTTCTTACTGGCTATTACATCAACTTAGAAGCTTCATCTATGTTCTACTATGGTGCTTTTAGTGTCTCCGCATACCGCAGCACGCGACATAGCTTTGCAGACGATAAGTACAACCGTTTCAGAGAGAAGAGCGGCCAATGTGACGATCGGGCTTTAAGTCGATTCGATAACAAATGACGAAAACGGACCGATTTCTCAGGTTTCTACTACATATGAACACTTTTCACATTCTCCCGTGCAACGCGGTTGCTAGTCCTCCTATCATGCAGAATCTTAAGGTCCTAGCTCATGTCCAAGGCACCAAAGCCAGCTAAAAGTCAATAATCGATACCTAAAACTTCAGTTGTACTACTTCTTACTGGCTATTACATCAACTTAGAAGCTTCATCTGTTTTAAACTATGGTGCTTTTAGTGTCTGCGCATACCGCAGCACGCGACATAGCTTTGCAGACGATAAGTACTACCGTTTCAGAGAGAAGAGCGGCCAATGTGACGATCTGGCTTTAAGTCGATTCGATAACAAATGACGAAAACGGACGGATTTCTCAGGTTTTTACTACATATGAACACTTTTCAGATTCTCCCGTGCAACTCGGCTGCTAGTTCTCCTTTCATGCAGAATTTTAAGGTCCTAGCTCATGCCCAAGGCACCAAAGCCAGCTAAAAAGTCAATAATCGATACCTAAAACTTGAATTGTCCTACTTCTTATTGTCTATTACATCATCTTAGAAGCTTCATCTGTGTTCTACTATGGTGCTTTTAGTGTCTCCGCATACCGCAGCACGCGACATCGCTTTGCAGAGGATAAGTACAACTGTTTCAGAGAGAAGAGCGGCCAATGTGACGATCGGGCTTTAAGTCGATTCGATAACAAATGACGAAAACGTACGGATTTCTCAGGTTTTTACTACATATGAACACATTTTACATTCTCCCGTGCAACTCGGCTGCTAGTCCTCCTTTCATGCAGAATCTTAAGGTCCTAGCTCATGTCCAGATCACCAAAGCCAGCTAAAAAGTCAATAATCGATACCTAAAACTTCAATTATACTACTTCTTACTGGCTATTACATCATCTTAGAAGCTTCATCTGTGTTCTACTATGGTGCTTTTAGTGTCTCCGCATACCGCAGCACGCGACATAGCTTTCCAGACGATAAGTACAATCGTTTCAGAGGGAAGAGCGGCCATTTTGACGATCGGGCTTTAAGTCGATTCGATAACAAATGACGAAAACGGACGGATTTCTCAGGTTTTTACTACATATGAACACTTTTCAGATTGTCCCGTGCAACTCGGCTGCTAGTCCTCCTTTCATGCAGAATCTTAATGTCCTAGCTCATGTCCAAGGCACCAAAGCCAGCTAAAAAGTCAATAATCGATACCTAAAACATGAATTGTACTACTTCTTACTGGCTATTACATCAACTTAGAAGCTTCATCTGTGTTCTACTATGGTGCATTTAGTGTCTCCGCACACCGCAGCACGCGACATAGCTTTGCAGACGATATGTACAACCGTTTCAGAGAGAAGAGCGGCCAATGTGACGATCTGGCTTTAAGTCGATTCGATAACAAATGAAGAAAACGGACGGATTTCTCAGGTTTTTACTACATATGAACATTTTTCACATTCTCCCGTGTAACTCGGCTGCTAGACCTCCTTTCATGCAGAAACTTAAGGTCCTAGCTCATGTCCAAGGCACCAAAGTAAGCTAAAAAGTAAATAATCAGTACCTAAAACTTGAATTGTATTACTTCTTACTGGCTATTACATCAACTTAGAAGCTTCATCTGTGTTCTACTATGGTGCTTTTAGTGTCTCCGCATACCGCAGCACGAGACATTGCTTTGCAGACGATAAGTACAACCGTTTCAGAGAGAAGAGCGGCCAATGTGACGATCTGGCTTTAAGTCGATTCGATAACAAATTACGAAAACGGACGGATTTCTCAGGTTTTTACTACATATGAACACATTTCACATTCTCCCGTGCAACTCGGCTGCTAGTCCTCCTTTCATGCAGAATCTTAAGGTCCTAGCTCATGTCCAAGGTACCAAAGCCAGCTAAAAAGTCAATAATCAGTACCTAAAACTTGAATTGTACTACTTCTTACTGGCTATTACATCAACTTAGAAGCTTCATCTGTGTTTTACTATGGTGCTTTTAGTGTCTCCGCATACCGCAGCACGCCACATAGCTTTGCAGACGATAAGTACAGCCGTTTCAGAGAGAAGAGCGGCCAAGTGACGATCTGGCTTTAAGGCGATTCGATAACTTATGACGAAAACGGACGGATTTCTCAGGTTTTTACTACATATGAACACTTTTCATATTCTCCCGTGCAACTCGGCTGCTAGTCCTCCTTTCATGCAGAATCTTAAGCTCCTAGCTCATGTCCAAGGCACCAAAGCCAGCTAAAAAGTCAATAATTGATACCTAAAACTTGAATTGTACTACTTCTTACTGGCTATTACATCAACTTAGAAGCTTCATCTGTGTTCTACTATGGTGCTTTTAGTGTCTCCGCACACCGCAGCACGCGACATAGCTTTGAAGACGATAAGTACAACCGTTTCAGAGAGAAGAGCAGCCAATGTGACGATCTGGCTTTAAGTAGATTGGATAACAAATGACGAAAACGGACGGATTTCTCAGGTTTTTACTACATATGAACACTTTTCACATTCTTCCGTGCAACTCGGCTGCTAGTCCGCCTTTTGATGCAGAATCTTAAGGTCCTAGCTCATGTCCAAGGCACCAAAGCCAGCTAAAAAATCAATAATCGATACCTAAAACTTGAATTGTACTACTTCTTACTGGCTATTACATCAACTTAGAAGCTTCATCTATGTTCTACTATGGTGCTTTTAGTGTCTCCGCATACCGCAGCACGAGACATAGCTTTGCAGACGATAAGTACAACCGTTTCAGAGAGAAGAGCGGATAATGTGACGATCGGGCTTTAAGTCGATTCGATAACAAATGACGAAAACGGACCGATTTCTCAGGTTTCTACTACATATGAACACTTTTCACATTCTCCCGTGCAACGCGGTTGCTAGTCCTCCTATCATGCAGAATCTTAATGTCCTAGGTCATGTCCAAGGCACCAAAGCCAGCTAAAAAGTAAATAATCAGTACCTAAAACTTGAATTGTACTACTTCTTACTGGCTATTACATCAACTTAGAAGCTTCATCTGTGTTCTACTATGGTGCTTTTAGAGTCTCCGCATACCGCAGCACGCGACATAGCTTTGCAGACGATAAGTACAACCGTTTCAGAGAGAAGAGCGGCCAATGTGACGATCTGGCTTTAAGTCGATTCGATAACAAATGACGAAAACGGACGGATTTCTCAGGTTTTTACTACATATGAACACTTTTCACATTCTCCCATCCAAAGCGGCTGCTAGTCCTCCTTTCATGCAGAATCTTAAGGTCCTAGCTCATGTCCAAGGCACCAAAGCCAGCTAAAAAGTCAATAATCGATACCTAAAACTTTAATTGTACTACTTCTTACTGGCTATTACATCATCATAGAAGCTTCATCTGTGTTCTACTATGGTGCTTTTAGTGTCTCCGCATACCGCATCACGCGACATAGCTTTGCAGGCGATAAGTACAACCGTTTCAGAGAGAAGAGCGGCCAATGTGACGATCTGGCTTTAAGTCGATTCGATAACAAATGACGAAAACGGACGGATTTCTCAGATTTTTACTACATATGAACACTTTTCACATTCTCCCATCCAACGCGGCTGCTAGTCCTCCTTTCATGCAGAATCTTAAGGTCCTAGCTCATGTCCAAGGCACCAAAGCCAGCTAAAAAGTCAATTATCAGTACCTAAAACTTGAATTGTACTACTTCTTACTGGCTATTACATCAACTTAGAAGCTTAATCTGTGTTCTACTATGGTGCTTTTAGTGTCTCCGCATACCGCAGCACGCCACATAGCTTTGCAGACGATAAGTACAGCCGTTTCAGAGAGAAGAGCGGCCAAGTGACGATCTAGCTTTAAGGCGATTCGATAACAAATGACGAAAACGGACTGATTTCTCAGGTTTTTACTACATATGAACACTTTTCATATTGTCCCGTGCAACTCGGCTGCTAGTCCTCCTTTCATGCAGAATCTTAAGGTCCTAGCTCATGTCCAAGGCACCAAAGCCAGCTAAGAAGTCAATAATCGATACCTAAAACTTGAATTGTACTACTTCTTACTGGCTATTACATCATCTTAGAAGCTTCATCTGTGTTCTACTATGGTGCTTTTATTGTCTCCGCATACCGCAGCACGCGACGTAGCTTTGAAGACGATAAGTACAAACGTTTCAGAGAGAAGAGCGGCCAATGTGACGATCGGGCTTTAAGTCGATTCGATAACAAATGACGAAAACGGACGGATTTCTCAGGTTTTTACTACATATGAACACATTTCACATTCTCCCGTGCAACGCGGCTGCTAGTCCTCCTTTTGATGCAGAATCTTAAGGTCCTAGCTCATGTCCAAGGCACCAAAGCCAGCTAAAAAGTCAATAATCGATACCTAAAACTTGAAGTGTACTACTTCTTACTGGCTATTATATCAACTTAGAAACTTCATTTGTGTTCTACTATGGTGATTTTATTGTCTCCGCATACCGCAGAACGCGACATAGCTTTGCAGACGATAAGTACAACAGTTTCAGAGAGAAGAGCGGCCAATGTTACGATCGGGCTTTAAGTCGATTCGATAACAAATGACGAAAACGGACGGATTTCTCAGGTTTCTACTACATATGAACACATTTCACATTCTCCCGTGCAACGCGGCTGCTAGTCCTCCTTTAGTGCAGAATCTTAAGGTCCTAGCTCATGTCCAAGGCACCAAAGCCAGCTAAAAAGTCAATAATCGATACCTAAAACTTGAAGTGTACTACTTCTTACTGGCTATTATATCAACTTAGAAGCTTCATCTGTGTTCTACTATGGTGATTTTATTGTCTCCGCATACCGCAGCACGCGACATAGCTTTGCAGACGATAAGTACAACCGTTTCAGAGAGAGGAGCGGCCAATGTGACGTTCTGGCATTAAGTCGATTCGATAACAAATGACGAAAACGGACGGATTTCTCAGGTTTTTACTACATATGAACACTTTTCACATTGTCCCGTGCAACTCGGCTGCTAGTCCTCCTTTCATGCAGAATCTTAAGGTCCTAGCTCATGTCCAGATCACCAAAGCCAGCTAAAAAGTCAATAATCGATACCTAAAACTTCAATTATACTACTTCTTACTGGCTATTACATCATCTTAGAAGCTTCATCTGTGTTCTACTATGGTGCTTTTAGTGTCTCCGCATACCGCAGCACGCGACATAACTTTCCAGACGATAAGTACAACCGTTTCAGAGAGAAGAGCGGCCAATGTGACGATCTGGCTTTAAGTCGATTCGATAACAAATGACGAAAACGGACGGATTTCTCAGGTTTTTACTACATATGAACACTTTTCACATTCTCCCGTTCAACTCGGCTGCTAGTCTTCCTTTCATGCAGAATCTTAAGGTCCTAGCTCATGTTCAAGGCACCAAAGCTAGCTAAAAAGTCAATAATCGATAGCTAAAACTTGAATTGTACTACTTCTTACTGGCTATTACATCAACTTAGAAGCTTCATCTGTGTTCTACTATGGTGCTTTTAGTGTCTCCGCATACCGCAGCACGCGACATAGCTTTGCAGACGATAAGTAGAACCGTTTCAGAGAGAAGAGCAGCCAAGTGACGATCTGGCTTTAAGTCGATTCGATAACAAATGACGAAAACGGACGGATTTCTCAGGTTTTTACTACATGTGAACACTTTTCACATTGTCCCGTGCAACTCGGCTGCTAGTCCGCCTTTTGATGCAGAATCTTAAGGTCCTAGCTCATGTCCAGATCACCAAAGCCAGCTAAAAATTCAATAATCGATACCTAAAACTTCAATTATACTACTTCTTACTGGCTATTACATCATCTTAGAAGCTTCATCTGTGTTCTACTATGGTGCTTTTAGTGTCTCCGCATACCGCAGCACGCGACATAACTTTCCAGACGATAAGTACAACCGTTTCAGAGAGAAGAGCGGCCAATGTGACGATCTGGCTTTAAGTCGATTCGATAACAAATGACGAAAACGGACGGATTTCTCAGGTTTTTACTACATATGAACACTTTTCACATTCTCCCGTTCAACTCGGCTGCTAGTCCTCCTTTCATGCAGAATCTTAAGGTCCTAGCTCATGTTCAAGGCACCAAAGCTAGCTAAAATGTCAATAATCGATAGCTAAAACTTGAATTGTACTACTTCTTACTGGCTATTACATCAACTTAGAAGCTTCATCTGTGTTCTACTATGGTGCTTTTAGTGTCTCCGCATACCGCAGCACGCGACATAGCTTTGCAGACGATAAGTAGAACCGTTTCAGAGAGAAGAGCAGCCAAGTGACGATCTGGCTTTAAGTCGATTCGATAACAAATGACGAAAACGGACGGATTTCTCAGGTTTTTACTACATGTGAACACTTTTCACATTCTCCCGTGCAACTCGGCTGCTAGTCCTCCTTTCATGCAGAATCTTAAGGTCCTAGCTCATGTCCAAGGCACCAAAGCCAGCTAAGAAGTCAATAATCAATACATAAAACTTGAATTGTACTACTTCTTACTGGCTATTACATCAACTTAGAAGCTTCATCTGTGTTCTACTATGGTGCTTTTACAGTCTCCGCATACCGCAGCACGCGACATAGCTTTGCAGACGATAAGTACAACCGTTTCAGAGAGAAGAGCGGCCAATGTGACGATCTGGCTTTAAGTCGATTCGATATCAAATCTACATCTACATCTACATCTACATCCATACTCCGCAAGCCACCTGACGGTGTGTGGCGGAGGGTACCTTAAGTACGTCTATCGGTTCTCCCTTCTATTCCAGTCTCGTATTGTTCGTGGAAAGAAGGATTGTTGGTATGCTTCTGTGGCGGCTCTAATCTCTCTGATTTTATCCTCATGGTCTCTCCGCATGACGAAAACGGACGGATTTCTCAGGTTTTTACTACATATGAACACTTTTCACATTCTCCCGTGCAACTCGGCTGCTAGATCGCCTTTCATGCAGAATATTAAGGTCCTAGCTCATGTCCAAGGCAACAAAGACAGCTAAAAAGTCAATAATCGATACCTAAAACTTGAATTGTACTACTTCTTACTGGCTATTACATCAACTTAGAAGCTTCATCAGTGTTCTACTATGGTGCTTTTAGTGTCTCCGCATACCGCAGCACGCGACATAGCTTTGCAGACGATAAGTACAACCGTTTCAGAGGGAAGAGCGGCCATTTTGACGATCGGGCTTTAAGTCGATTCGATAACAAATGACGAAAACGGACGGATTTCTCAGGTTTTTACTACATATGAACACTTTTCACATTGTCCCGTGCAACTAGGCTGCTAGTCCTCCTTTCATGCAGAATCTTAATGTCCTAGCTCATGTCCAAGGCACCAAAGCCAGCTAGAAAGTCAATAATCGATACCTAAAACTTGAATTGTACTACTTCTTACTGGCTATTACATCAACTTAGAAGCTTCATCTGTGTTCTACTATGGTGCATTTAGTGCCTCCGCACACCGCAGCACGCGACATAGCTTTGCAGACGATATGTACAACCGTTTCTGAGAGAAGAGCGGCTAATGTGACGATCTGGCTTTAAGTCGATTCGATAACAAATGAAGAAAACGGACGGATTTCTCAGGTTTTTACTACATATGAACATTTTTCACATTCTCCCGTGTAACTCGGCTGCTAGACCTCCTTTCATGCAGAAACTTAAGGTCCTAGCTCATGTCCAAGGCACCAAAGTAAGCTAAAAAGTAAATAATCAGTACCTAAAACTTGAATTGTACTACTTCTTACTGGCTATTACATCAACTTAGAAGCTTCATCTGTGTTCTACTATGGTGCTTTTAGTGTCTCCGCATACCGCAGCACGAGACATAGCTTTGCAGACGATAAGTACAACCGTTTCCGGGATAAGATCGGCCAAGTGACGATCTGGCTTTAAGTCGATTCGGTAACAAATGACGAAAACTGTAGGATTTCTCAGGTTTTTACTACATATGAACACATTTGACATTCTCCCGTGCAACGCGGCTATGCAGAATCTTAAGGTCCTAGCTCATGTCCAAGGCACCAAAGCCAGCTAAAAAGTCAATAATCGATACCTAAAACTTCAGTTGTACTACTTCTTACTGGCTATTACATCATCATAGAAGCTTCATCTGTGTTCTACTATGGTGCTTTTAGTGTCTCCGCATACCGCAGCACGCGACATAGCTTTGCAGACGATAAGTACAACCGTTTCAGAGAGAAGAGCGGCCAATGTGACGATCGGGCTTTAAGTCGATTCGATAACAAATGACGAAAACGGACCGATTTCTCAGGTTTCTACTACATATGAACACTTTTCACATTCTCCCGTGCAACGCGGTTGCTAGTCCTCCTATCATGCAGAATCTTAAGGTCCTAGCTCATGTCCAAGGCACCAAAGCCAGCTAAAAGTCAATAATCGATACCTAAAACTTCAGTTGTACTACTTCTTACTGGCTATTACATCAACTTAGAAGCTTCATCTGCTTTAAACTATGGTGCTTTTAGTGTCTGCGCATACCGCAGCACGCGACATAGCTTTGCAGACGATAAGTACTACCGTTTCAGAGAGAAGAGCGGCCAATGTGACGATCTGGCTTTAAGTCGATTCGATAACAAATGACGAAAACGGACGGATTTCTCAGGTTTTTACTACATATGAACACTTTTCAGATTCTCCCGTGCAACTCGGCTGCTAGTTCTCCTTTCATGCAGAATTTTAAGGTCCTAGCTCATGCCCAAGGCACCAAAGCCAGCTAAAAAGTCAATAATCGATACCTAAAACTTGAATTGTACTACTTCTTATTGTCTATTACATCATCTTAGAAGCTTCATCTGTGTTCTACTATGGTGCTTTTAGTGTCTCCGCATACCGCAGCACGCGACATCGCTTTGCAGAGGATAAGTACAACTGTTTCAGAGAGAAGAGCGGCCAATGTGACGATCGGGCTTTAAGTCGATTCGATAACAAATGACGAAAACGTACGGATTTCTCAGGTTTTTACTACATATGAACACATTTTACATTCTCCCGTGCAACGCGGCTGCTAGTCCTCCTTTCATGCAGAATCTTAATGTCCTAGGACATGTCCAAGGCACCAAAGCCAGCTAAAAAGTAAATAATCAGTACCTAAAACTTGAATTGTACTACTTCTTACTGGCTATTACATCAACTTAGAAGCTTCATCTGTGTTCTACTATGGTGCTTTTAGAGTCTCCGCATACCGCAGCACGCGACATAGCTTTGCAGACGATAAGTACAACCGTTTCAGAGAGAAGAGCGGCCAATGTGACGATCTGGCTTTAAGTCGATTCGATAACAAATGACGAAAACGGACGGATTTCTCAGGTTTTTACTACATATGAACACTTTTCACATTCTCCCATCCAAAGCGGCTGCTAGTCCTCCTTTCATGCAGAATCTTAAGGTCCTAGCTCATGTCCAAGGCACCAAAGCCATCTAAAAAGTCAATAATCGATACCTAAAACTTTAATTGTACTACTTCTTACTGGCTATTACATCATCATAGAAGCTTCATCTGTGTTCTACTATGGTGCTTTTAGTGTCTCCGCATACCGCATCACGCGACATAGCTTTGCAGACGATAAGTACAACCGTTTCAGAGAGAAGAGCGGCCAATGTGACGATCTGGCTTTAAGTCGATTCGATAACAAATGACGAAAACGGACGGATTTCTCAGATTTTTACTACATATGAACACTTTTCACATTCTCGCATCCAACGCGGCTGCTAGTCCTCCTTTCATGCAGAATCTTAAGGTCCTAGCTCATGTCCAAGGCACCAAAGCCAGCTAAAAAGTCAATTATCAGTACCTAAAACTTGAATTGTACTACTTCTTACTGGCTATTACATCAACTTAGAAGCTTAATCTGTGTTCTACTATGGTGCTTTTATTGTCTCCGCATACCGCAGCACGCGACGTAGCTTTGCAGACGAGAAGTACAAACGTTTCAGAGAGAAGAGCGGCCAATGTGACGATCGGGCTTTAAGTCGATTCGATAACAAATGACGAAAACGGACGGATTTCTCAGGTTTCTACTACATATGAACACATTTCACATTCTCCCGTGCAACGCGGCTGCTAGTCCTCCTTTTGATGCAGAATCTTAAGGTCCTCGCTCATGTCCAAGGCACCAAAGCCAGCTAAAAAGTCAATAATCGATACCTAAAACTTGAAGTGTACTACTTCTTACTGGCTATTATATCAACTTAGAAGCTTCATTTGTGTTCTACTATGGTGATTTTATTGTCTCCGCATACCGCAGAACGCGACATAGCTTTGCAGACGATAAGTACAACCGTTTCAGAGAGAAGAGCGGCCAATGTTACGCTCGGGCTTTAAGTCGATTCGATAACAAATGACGAAAACGGACGGATTTCTCAGGTTTCTACTACATATGAACACATTTCACATTCTCCCGTGCAACGCGGCTGCTAGTCCTCCTTTAATGCAGAATCTTAAGGTCCTAGCTCATGTCCAAGGCACCAAAGCCAGCTAAAAAGTCAATAATCGATACCTAAAACTTGAAGTGTACTACTTCTTACTGGCTATTATATCAACTTAGAAGCTTCATCTGTGTTCTACTATGGTGATTTTTTTGTCTCCGCATACCGCAGCACGCGACATAGCTTTGCAGACGATAAGTACAACCGTTTCAGAGAGAGGAGCGGCCAATGTGACGTTCTGGCATTAAGTCGATTCGATAACAAATGACGAAAACGGACGGATTTCTCAGGTTTTTACTACATATGAACACTTTTCACATTGTCCCGTGCAACTCGGCTGCTAGTCCTCCTTTCATGCAGAATCTTAAGGTCCTAGCTCATGTCCAGATCACCAAAGCCAGCTAAAAAGTCAATAATCGATACCTAAAACTTCAATTATACTACTTCTTACTGGCTATTACATCATCTTAGAAGCTTCATCTGTGTTCTACTATGGTGCTTTTAGTGTCTCCGCATACCGCAGCACGCGACATAACTTCCTAGACGATAAGTACAACCGTTTCAGAGAGAAGAGCGGCCAATGTGACGATCTAGCTTTAAGTCGATTCGATAACAAATGACGAAAACGGACGGATTTCTCAGGTTTTTACTACATATGAACACTTTTCACATTCTCCCGTGCAACTCGGCTGCTAGTCCTCCTTTTGATGCAGAATCTTAAGGTCCTAGCTCATGTCCAAGGCACCAAAGCCAGCTAAAAAGTCAATAATCGATAGCTAGAACTTGAAGTGTACTACTTCTTACTGGCTATTATATCAACTTAGAAGCTTCATCTGTGTTCTACTATGGTGATTTTATTGTCTCCGCATACCGCAGCACGCGACATATCTTTGCAGACGATAAGTACAACCGTTTCAGAGAAAGGAGGGGCCAATTTGACGATCTGGCTTTAAGTCGATTCGATAACAAATGACGAAAACGGACAGATTTCTCAGGTTTTTACTACATATGAACACTTTTCACATTCTCCCGTGCAGCTCGGCTGCTAGTCCTCCTTTCATGCAGAATCTTAAGGTCCTAGCTCATGTCCAAGGCACCAAAGCCAGCTAAAAAGTAAATAATCAGTACCTAAAACTTGAATTGTACTACTTCTTACTGGCTATTACATCAACTTAGAAGCTTCATCTGTGTTCTACTATGGTGCTTTTAGTGTCTCCGCATACCGCAGCACGCGACATAGCTTTGCAGACGATAAGTAGAACCGTTTCAGAGAGAAGAGCAGCCAAGTGACGATCTGGCTTTAAGTCGATTCGATAACAAATGACGAAAACGGACGGATTTCTCAGGTTTTTACTACATGTGAACACTTTTCACATTCTCCCGTGCAACTCGGCTGCTAGTCCTCCTTTCATGCAGAATCTTAAGGTCCTAGCTCATGTCCAAGGCACCAAAGCCAGCTAAGAAGTCAATAATCAATACATAAAACTTGAATTGTACTACTTCTTACTGGCTATTACATCAACTTAGAAGCTTCATCTGTGTTCTACTATGGTGCTTTTACAGTCTCCGCATACCGCAGCACGCGACATAGCTTTGCAGACGATAAGTACAACCGTTTCAGAGAGAAGAGCGGCCAATGTGACGATCTGGCTTTAAGTCGATTCGATATCAAATGACGAAAACGGACGGATTTCTCAGGTTTTTACTACATATGAACACTTTTCACATTCTCCCGTGCAACTCAGCTGCTAGATCGCCTTTCATGCAGAATATTAAGGTCCTACCTCATGTCCAAGGCACCAAAGACAGCTAAAAAGTCAATAATCGATACCTAAAACTTGAATTGTACTACTTCTTACTGGCTATTACATCAACTTAGAAGCTTCATCAGTGATCTACTATGGTGCTTTTAGTGTCTCCGCATACCGCAGCACGCGACATAGCTTTGCAGACGATAAGTACAACCGTTTCAGAGGGAAGAGCGGCCATTTTGACGATCGGGCTTTAAGTCGATTCGATAACAAATGACGAAAACGGACGGATTTCTCAGGTTTTTACTACATATGAACACTTTTCACATTGTCCCGTGCAACTAGGCTGCTAGTCCTCCTTTCATGCAGAATCTTAATGTCCTAGCTCATGTCCAAGGCACCAAAGTAAGCTAAAAAGTAAATAATCAGTACCTAAAACTTGAATTGTACTACTTCTTACTGGCTATTACATCAACTTAGAAGCTTCATCTGTGTTCTACTATGGTGCTTTTAGTGTCTCCGCATACCGCAGCACGAGACATAGCTTTGCAGACGATAAGTACAACCGTTTCAGGGATAAGATCGGCCAAGTGACGATCTGGCTTTAAGTCGATTCGGTAACAAATGACGAAAACTGTAGGATTTCTCAGGTTTTTACTACATATGAACACATTTCACATTCTCCCGTGCAACGCGGCTGCTAGTCCTCCTTCTATGCAGGATCTTAAGGTCCTAGCTCATGTCCAAGGCACCAAAGCCAGCTAAAAAGTCAATAATCGATACCTAAAACTTGAATTGTACTATATATTACTGGCTATTACATCAACTTAGAAGCTTCATCTGTGTTCTACTATGGTGCTTTTAGTGTCTCCGCATACCGCAGCACGCGACACAGCTTTGAAGACGATACGTACAACCGTTTCAGAGAGAAGAGCGGCCAATGTAACGATCTGGCTTTAAGTCGATTCGATAACAAATGACGAAAACGGACGGATTTCTCAGGTTTTTACTACATATGAACACTTTTCACATTCTCGCATCCAACGCGGCTGCTAGTCCTCCTTTCATGCAGAATCTTAAGGTCGTAGCTCATGTCCAAGGCACCAAAGCCAGCTAAAAAGTCAATAATCGATACCTAAAACTTGAATTGTACTACTTCTTACTGGCTATTACATCAACTTAGAAGCTTCATCTGTGTTCTACTATGGTGCTTTTAGTGTCTCCGCACACCGCAGCACGCGACATAGCTTTGCAGACGATAAGTACAACCGTTTCAGAGAGAAGAGCAGCCAATGTGACGATCTGGCTTTAAGTAGATTGGATAACAAATGACGAAAACGGACGGATTTCTCAGGTTTTTACTACATATGAACACTTTTCACATTGTCCCGTGCAACTCGGCTGCTAGTCCGCCTTTTGATGCGGAATCTTAAGGTCCTAGCTCATGTCCAAGGCACCAAAGCCAGCTAAAAAATCAATAATCGATACCTAAAACTTGAATTGTACTACTTCTTACTGGCTACTACATCAACTTAGAAGCTTCATCTGTGTTCTACTATGGTGCTTTTAGTGTCTCCGCATTCCGCAGCAGGCGACATAGCTTTGAAGACGATACGTACAACCGTTTCAGAGAGAAGAGCGGCCAATGTGACGATCTGGCTTTAAGTCGATTCGATAACAAATGACGAAAACGGACGGATTTCTCAGGTTTTTACTACATATGAACACTTTTCACATTCTCCCGTGCAACTCGGCTGTTAGTCCTCCTTTCATGCAGAATCATAAGGTCATAGCTCATGTCCAGATAACCAAAGCCAGTTAAAAAGTCAATAATCGATACCTAAAACTTGAAATGTACTACTTCTTACTGGCTATTACATCGACTTAAAACTTCATCTGTGTTGATTTTATTGTCTCCACATACCGCAGCACGCGACATAGCTTTGTAGACGATAAGTACAACCGTTTCAGAGAGAAGAGCTTCCAATGTGACGATCGGGCTTTAAGTCGATTCGATAACAAATGACGAAAACGGACAGATTTCTCAGGTTTCTACGACATATGAACACATTTCACATTCTCCCGTGCAACGCGGCTACTAGTCCTCCTTTCATGGAGAATCTTAAGGTCCTAGCTCATGTCCAAGGCACCAAAGCCAGCTAAAAAGTCAATAATCTATACCTAAAACTTGAAGTGTACTACTTCTTACTGGCTATTATATCAACTTAGAAGCTTCATCTGTGTTCTACTATGGTGATTTTATTGTCTCCGCATACCGCAGCACGCGACATAGCTTTGCAGACGATAAGTACAACCGTTTCAGAGAAAGGAGGGGCCAATTTGACGATCTGGCTTTAAGTCGATTCGATAACAAATGACGAAAACGGACAGATTTCTCAGGTTTTTACTACATATGAACACTTTTCACATTCTCCCGTGCAGCTCGGCTGCTAGTCCTCCTTTCATGCAGAATCTTAAGGTCCTAGCTCATGTCCAAGGCACCAAAGCCAGCTAAAAAGTAAATAATCAGTACCTAAAACTTGAATTGTACTACTTCTTACTGGCTATTACATCAACTTAGAAGCTTCGTCTGTGTTCTACTATGGTGCTTTTAGTGTCTCCGCGTACCGCAGCACGCGACATAGCTTTGAAGACGATAGGTACAACCGTTTCAGAGCGAAGAGCGGCCAATGTGACGATCTGGCTTTAAGTCGATTCGATAACAAATGACGAAAACGGACGGATTTCTCAGGTTTTTACTACATATGAACACTTTTCACATTCTCCCGTGCAACTCGGCTGCTAGTCCTCCTTTCATGCAGAATCTTAAGGTCCTAGCTCATGTCCAAGGCACCAAAGCCAGCTAAAAATTCAATAAACGATACCTAAAACCTTAATTGTACTACTACTTACTGGCTATTACATCATCATAGAAGCTTCATCTGTTTTAAACTATGGTGCTTTTAGTGTCTGCGCATACCGCAGCACGCGACATAGCTTTGCAGACGATAAGTACTACCGTTTCAGAGAGAAGAGCGGCCAATGTGACGATCTGGCTTTAAGTCGATTCGATAACAAATGACGAAAACGGACGGATTTCTCAGGTTTTTACTACATATGAACACTTTTCAGATTCTCCCGTGCAACTCGGTTGCTAGTCCTCCTTTCATGCAGAATTTTAAGGTCCTAGCTCATGCCCAAGGCACCAAAGCCAGCTAAAAAGTCAATAATCGATACCTAAAACTTGAATTGTACTACTTCTTATTGTCTATTACATCATCTTAGAAGCTTCATCTGTGTTCTACTATGGTGCTTTTAGTGTCTCCGCATACCGCAGCACGCGACATCGCCTTGCAGAGGATAAGTACAACCGTTTCAGAGAGAAGAGCGGCCAATGTGACGATCGGCTTTAAGTCGATTCGATAACAAATGACGAAAACGTACGGATTTCTCAGGTTTTTACTACATATGAACACATTTCACATTCTCCCGTGCAACGCGGCTGCTAGTCCTCCTTTCATGCAGAATCTTAATGTCCTAGCTCATGTCCAAGGCACCAAAGCCAGCTAAAAAGTAAATAATCAGTACCTAAAACTTGAATTGTACTACTTCTTACTGGCTATTACATCAACTTAGAAGCTTCATCTGTGTTCTACTATGGTGCTTTTAGAGTCTCCGCATACCGCAGCACGCGACATAGCTTTGCAGACGATAAGTACAACCGTTTCAGAGAGAAGAGCGGCCAATGTGACGATCTGGCTTTAAGTCGATTCGATAACAAATGACGAAAACGGACGGATTTCTCAGATTTTTACTACATATGAGCACTTTTCACATTCTCCCATCCAACGCGGCTGCTAGTCCTCCTTTCATGCAGAATCTTAAGGTCCTAGCTCATGTCCAAGGCACCAAAGACAGCTAAAAAGTCAATAATCAGTACCTAAAACTTGAATTGTACTACTTCTTACTGGCTATTACATCAACTTAGAAGCTTAATCTGTGTTCTACTATGGTGCTTTTAGTGTCTCCGCATACCGCAGCACGCCACATAGCTTTGCAGACGATAAGTACAGCCGTTTCAGAGAGAAGAGCGGCCAAGTGACGATCTAGCTTTAAGGCGATTCGATAACAAATGACGAAAACGGACTGATTTCTCAGGTTTTTACTACATATGAACACTTTTCATATTGTCCCGTGCAACTCGGCTGCTAGTCCTCCTTTCATGCAGAATCTTAAGGTCCTAGCTCATGTCCAAGGCACCAAAGCCAGCTAAGAAGTCAATAATCGATACCTAAAACTTGAATTGTACTACTTCTTACTGGCTATTACATCATCTTAGAAGCTTCATCTGTGTTCTACTATGGTGCTTTTATTGTCTCCGTATACCGCAGCACGCGACGTAGCTTTGCAGACGATAAGTACAAACGTTTCAGAGAGAAGAGCGGCCAATGTGACGATCGGGCTTTAAGTCGATTCGATAACAAATGACGAAAACGGACGGATTTCTCAGGTTTCTACTACATATGAACACATTTCACATTCTCCCGTGCAACGCGGCTGCTAGTCCTCCTTTTGATGCAGAATCTTAAGATCCTAGCTCATGTCCAAGGCACCAAAGCCAGCTAAAAAGTCAATAATCGATACCTAAAACTTGAAGTGTACTACTTCTTACTGGCTATTATATCAACTTAGAAGCTTCATTTGTGTTCTACTATGGTGATTTTATTGTCTCCGCATACCGCAGAACGCGACATAGCTTTGCAGACGATAAGTACAACCGTTTCAGAGAGAAGAGCGGCAAATGTTACGATCGGGCTTTAAGTCGATTCGATAACAAATGACGAAACTGACGGATTTCTCAGGTTTCTACTACATATGAACACATTTCACATTCTCCCGTGCAACGCGGCTGCTAGTCCTCTTTTAATGCAGAATCTTAAGGTCCTAGCTCATGTCCAAGGCACCAAAGCCAGCTAAAAAGTCAATAATCGATACCTAAAACTTCAATTATACTACTTCTTACTGGCTATTACATCATCTTAGAAGCTTCATCTGTGTTCTACTATGGTGCTTTTAGTGTCTCCGCATACCGCAGCACGCGACATAGCTTTCCAGACGATAAGTACAACCGTTTCAGAGAGAAGAGCGGCCAATGTGACGATCTGGCTTTAAGTCGATTCGATAACAAATGACGAAAACGGACGGATTTCTCAGGTTTTTACTACATATGAACACTTTTCACATTCTCCCGTGCAACTCGGCTGCTAGTCCTCCTTTTGATGCAGAATCTTAAGGTCCTAGCTCATGTCCAAGGCACCAAAGCCAGCTAAAAAGTCAATAATCGATAGCTAAAACTTGAAGTGTACTACTTCTTACTGGCTATTATATCAACTTTGAAACTTCATCTGTGTTCTACTATGGTGATTTTATTGTCTCCGCATACCGCAGCACGCGACATAGCTTTGCAGACGATAAGTACAACCGTTTCAGAGAAAGGAGGGGCCAATTTGACGATCTGGCTTTAAGTCGATTCGATAACAAATGACGAAAACGGACAGATTTCTCAGGTTTTTACTACATATGCACACTTTTCACATTCTCCCGTCAAACTCGGCTGCTAGTCCTCCTTTCATGCAGAATCTTAAGGTCCTAGCTCATGTCCAGATCACCAAAGCCAGCTAAAAAGTCAATAATCGATACCTAAAACTTCAATTATACTACTTCTTACTGGCTATTACATCATCTTAGAAGCTTCATCTGTGTTCTACTATGGTGCTTTTAGTGTCTCCGCATACCGCAGCACGCGACATAGCTTTGCAGACGATAAGTAGAACCGTTTCAGAGAGAAGAGCAGCCAAGTGACGATCTGGCTTTAAGTCGATTCGATAACAAATGACGAAAACGGACGGATTTCTCAGGTTTTTACTACATGTGAACACTTTTCACATTCTCCCGTGCAACTCGGCGGCTAGTCCTCCTTTCATGCAGAATCTTAAGGTCCTAGCTCATGTCCAAGGCACCAAAGCCAGCTAAAAAGTCAATAATCGATACCTAAAACTTGAATTGTACAACTTCTTACTGGCTATTACATCATCATAGAAGCTTCATCTGTGTTCTACTATGGTGCTTTTAGTGTCTCCGCATACCGCAGCAGGCGACATAGCTTTGCAGAGGATAAGTACAACCGTTTCAGAGAGAAGAGCGGCCAATGTGACGATCGGGCTTTAAGTCGATTCGATAACAAATGACGGAAACAGACGGATTTCAAAAGTTTTTACTACATATGAACACATTTCACATTCTCCCGTGCAACGCGGCTGCTAGTCCTCCTTCCATGCAGAATCTTAAGGTAATAGCTCATGTACAAGGCACAAAAGCCAGCTAAAAAGTAAATAATCAGTACCTAAAACTTGAATTGTACTACTTCTTACTGGCTATTACATCAACTTAGAAGCTTCATCTGTGTTCTACTATGGTGCTTTTAGTGTCTCCGCATACCGCAGCACGCGACATAGCTTTGCAGACGATAAGTACAACCGTTTCAGAGAGAAGAGCGGCCAAGTGACGATCTAGCTTTAAGGCGATTCGATAACAAATGACGATAACGGACGGATTTCTCAGGTTTTTTCTACATATGAACACTTTTCATATTGTCCCGTGCAACTCGGCTGCTAGTCCTCCTTTCATGCAGAATCTTAAGGTCCTAGCTCATGTCCAAGGCATCAAATCCATCTAAGAAGTCAATAATCGATACCTAAAACTTGAATTGTACTACTTCTTACTCGCTATTATATCAACTTAGAAGCTTAATCTGTGTTCTACTATGGTGCTTTTAGTGTCTCCGCATACCGCAGCACGCCACATAGCTTTGCAGACGATAAGTACAGCCGTTTCAGAGAGAAGAGCGGCCAAGTGACGATCTAGCTTTAAGGCGATTCGATAACAAATGACGAAAACGGACTGATTTCTCAGGTTTTTACTACATATGAACACTTTTCATATTGTCCCGTGCAACTCGGCTGCTAGTCCTCCTTTCATGCAGAATCTTAAGGTCCTAGCTCATGTCCAAGGCACCAAAGCCAGCGAAGAAGTCAATAATCGATACCTAAAACTTGAATTATACTACTTCTTACTGGCTATTACATCATCTTAGAAGCTTCATCTGTGTTCTACTATGGTGCTTTTATTGTCTCCGTATACCGCAGCACGCGACGTAGCTTTGCAGACGATAAGTACAAACGTTTCAGAGAGAAGAGCGGCCAATGTGACGATCGGGCTTTAAGTCGATTCGATAACAAATGACGAAAACGGACGGATTTCTCAGGTTTTTACTACATATGAACACATTTCACATTCTCCCGTGCAACGCGGCTGCTAGTCCTCCTTTTGATGCAGAATCTTAAGGTCCTAGCTCATGTCCAAGGCACCAAAGCCAGCTAAAAAGTCAATAATCGATACGTAAAACTTGAAGTGTACTACTTCTTACTGGCTATTATATCAACTTAGAAGCTTCATTTGTGTTCTACTATGGTGATTTTATTGTCTCCGCATACCGCAGAACGCGACATAGCTTTGCAGACGATAAGTACAACCGTTTCAGAGAGAAGAGCGGCCAATGTTACGATCGGGCTTTAAGTCGATTCGATAACAAATGACGAAACGGACGGATTTCTCAGGTTTCTACTACATATGAACACATTTCACATTCTCCCGTGCAACGCGGCTGCTAGTCCTCCTTTAATGCAGAATCTTAAGGTCCTAGCTCATGTCCAAGGCACCAAAGCCAGCTAAAAATTCAATAATCGATACCTAAAACTTCAATTATACTACTTCTTACTGGCTATTACATCATCTTAGAAGCTTCATCTGTGTTCTACTATGGTGCTTTTAGTGTCTCCGCATACCGCAGCACGCGACATAGCTTTCCAGACGAAAAGTACAACCGTTTCAGAGAGAAGAGCGGCCAATGTGACGATCTGGCTTTAAGTCGATTCGATAACAAATGACGAAAACGGACGGATTTCTCAGGTTTTTACTACATATGAACACTTTTCACATTCTCCCGTGCAACTCGGCTGCTAGTCCTCCTTTTGATGCAGAATCTTAAGGTTCTAGCTCATGTCCAAGGCACCAAAGCCTGCTAAAAAGTCAATAATCGATAGCTAAAACTTGAAGTGTACTACTTCTTACTGGCTATTACATCAACTTTGAAGCTTCATCTGTGTTCTACTATGGTGATTTTATTGTCTCCGCATACCGCAGCACGCGACATAGCTTTGCAGACGATAAGTACAACCGTTTCAGAGAAAGGAGGGGCCAATTTGACGATCTGGCTTTAAGTCGATTCGATAACAAATGACGAAAACGGACAGATTTCTCAGGTTTTTACTACATATGAACACTTTTCACATTCTCCCGTGCAACTCGGCTGCTAGTCCTCCTTTCATGCAGAATCTTAAGGTCCTAGCTCATGTCCAGATCACCAAAGCCAGCTAAAAAGTCAATAATCGATACCTAAAACTTCAATTATACTACTTCTTACTGGCTATTACATCATCTTAGAAGCTTCATCTGTGTTCTACTATGGTGCTTTTAGTGTCTCCGCATACCGCAGCACGCGACATAGCTTTGCAGACGATAAGTAGAACCGTTTCAGAGAGAAGAGCAGCCAAGTGACGATCTGGCTTTAAGTCGATTCGATAACAAATGACGAAAACGGACGGATTTCTCAGGTTTTTACTACATGTGAACACTTTTCACATTCTCCCGTGCAACTCGGCGGCTAGTCCTCCTTTCATGCAGAATCTTAAGGTCCTAGCTCATGTCCAAGGCACCAATGCCAGCTAAAAAGTCAATAATCGATACCTAAAACTTGAATTGTACAACTTCTTACTGGCTATTACATCATCATAGAAACTTCATCTGTGTTCTACTATGGTGCTTTTAGTGTCTCCGCATACCGCAGCAGGCGACATAGCTTTGCAGAGGATAAGTACAACCGTTTCAGAGAGAAGAGCGGCCAATGTGACGATCGGGCTTTAAGTCGATTCGATAACAAATGACGGAAACAGACGGATTTCTCAAGTTTTTACTACATATGAACACATTTCACATTCTCCCGTGCAACGCGGCTGCTAGTCCTCCTTCCATGCAGAATCTTAAGGTAATAGCTCATGTACAAGGCACAAAAGCCAGCTAAAAAGTAAATAATCAGTACCTAAAACTTGAATGGTACTACTTCTTACTGGCTATTACATCAACTTAGAAGCTTCATCTGTGTTCTACTATGGTGCTTTTAGTGTCTCCGCATACCGCAGCACGCGACATAGCTTTGCAGACGATAAGTACAACCGTTTCAGAGAGAAGAGCGGCCAAGTGACGATCTAGCTTTAAGGCGATTCGATAACAAATGACGATAACGGACGGATTTCTCAGGTTTTTTCTACATATGAACACTTTTCATATTGTCCCGTGCAACTCGGCTGCTAGTCCTCCTTTCATGCAGAATCTTAAGGTCCTAGCTCATGTCCAAGGAACCAAATCCATCTAAGAAGTCAATAATCGATACCTAAAACTTGAATTGTACTACTTCTTACTCGCTATTATGTCAACTTAGAAGCTTCATCTGTGTTCTACTATGGTGATTTTATTGTCTCCGCATACCGCAGCACGCGACATAGCTTTGCAGACGATAAGTACAACCGTTTAAGAGAAAGGAGGGGCCAATTTGACGATCTGGCTATAAGTCGATTCGATAACAAATGACGAAAACGGACAGATTTCTCAGGTTTTTACTACATATGAACACTTTTTACATTCTCCCGTGCAACTCGGCTGCTAGTCCTCCTTTCATGCAGAATCTTAAGGTCCTAGCTCATGTCCAGATCACCAAAGCCAGCTAAAAAGTCAATAATCGATACCTAAAACTTCAATTATACTACTTCTTACTGGCTATTACATCATCTTAGAAGCTTCATCTGTGTTCTACTATGGTGCTTTTAGTGTCTCCGCATACCGCAGCACGCGACATAGCTTTGCAGACGATAAGTAGAACCGTTTCAGAGAGAAGAGCAGCCAAGTGCCGATCTGGTTTTAAGTCGATTCGATAACAAATGACGAAAACGGACGGATTTCTTAGGTTTTTACTACATGTGAACACTTTTCACATTCTCCCGTGCAACTCGGCTGCTAGTCCTCCTTTCATGCAGAATCTTAAGGTCCTAGCTCATGTCCAAGGCACCAAAGCAAGCTAAAAAGTCAATAATCGATACCTAAAACTTGAATTGTACTACTTCTTACTGGCTATTACATCATCATAGAAGCTTCATCTGTGTTCTACTATGGTGCTTTTAGTGTCTCCGCATACCGCAGCACGCGACGTAGCTTTGCAGACGATAAGTACAAATGTTTCAGAGGGAAGAGCGGCCAATGTGACGATCGGGCTTTAAGTCGATTCGATAACAAATGACGAAAACGGACGGATTTCTCAGGTTTCTACTACATATGAACACTTTTCACATTCTCCCATCCAACGCGGCTGCTAGTCCTCCTTTCATGCAGAATCTTAAGGTCCTAGCTCATGCCCAAGGCACCAAAGCCAGCTAAGAAGTAAATAATCAGTACCTAAAACTTGAATTGTACTACTTCTTACTGGCTATTACATCAACTTAGAAGCTTCATCTGTGTTCTACTATGGTGCTTTTAGTGTCTCCGCATACCGCAGCACGCGACATAGCTTTGCAGACGATAAGTGGAACCGTTTCAGAGAGAAGAGCGGCCAATGTGACGATCTGGCTTTAAGTCGATTCGATAACAATTGACGAAAACGGACGGATTTCTCAGGTTTTTACTACATATGAACACTTTTCACATTCTCCCGTGCAACTCGGCTGCTAGTCCTCCTTTCATGCAGAATCTTAAGGTCCTAGCTCATGTCCAAGGCACCAGAGCCAGCTAAAAAGTCAATAATCGATACCTAAAACTTGAATTGTACTACTTCTTACTGGCTATTACATCAACTTAGAAGCTTCATCTGTGTTCTACTATGGTGCTTTTAGTGTCTCCGCATACCGCAGCACGCGACATAGCTTTGAAGACGATAAGAACAACCGTTTCAGAGAGAAGAGCGGCCAATGTGACGATCTGGCTTTAAGTCGATTCGATAACAAATGACGAAAACGGACGGATTTCTCAGGTTTTTACTACATATGAACACTTTTCACATTCTCCCATTAAACGCGGCTGCTAGTCCTCCTTTCATGCAGAATCTTAAGGTCCTAGCTCATGTCCAAGGCACCAAAGCCAGCTAAAAAGTCAAAAATCGATACCTAAAACTTGAATTGTACTACTTCTTACTGGCTATTACATCATCATAGAAGCTTCATCTGTGTTCTACTATGGTGCTTTTAGTGTCTCCGCATACCGCAGCACACGACATAGCTTTGCAGAGGATAAGTACAACCGTTTCAGAGAGAAGAGCGGCCAATGTGACGATCTGGCTTTAAGTCGATTCGATAACAAATGACGAAAACGGACGGATTTCTCAGATTTTTACTACATATGAACACTTTTCACATTCTCCCATTAAACGCGGCTGCTAGTCCTCCTTTCATGCAGAATCTTAAGGACCTAGCTCATGTCCAAGGCACCAAAGCCAGCTAAAAAGTCAATAATCAGTACCTAAAACTTGAATTGTACTACTTCTTACTGGCTATTACATCAACTTAGAAGCTTAATCTGTGTTCTACTATGGTGCTTTTAGTGTCTCCGCATACCGCAGCACGCCACATAGCTTTGCAGACGATAAGTACAGCCGTTTCAGAGAGAAGAGCGGCCAAGTGACGATCTAGCTTTAAGGCGATTCGATAACAAATGACGAAAACGATCTGATTTCTCAGTTTTTTACTACATATGAACACTTTTCATATTGTCCCGTGCATCTCGGCTGCTAGTCCTCCTTTCATGCTGAATCTTAAGGTCCTAGCTCATGTCCAAGGCACCAAAGCCAGCTAAGAAGTCAATAATCGATACCTAAAACTTGAATTGTACTACTTCTTACTGGCTATTACATCATCTTAGAAGCTTCATCTGTGTTCTACTATGGTGCTTTTATTGTCTCCGCATACCGCAGCACGCGACGTAGCTTTGCAGACGATAAGTACAACCGTTTCAGAGAGAAGAGCGGCCAATGTTACGATCGGGCTTTAAGTAGATTCGATAACAAATGACGAAAACGGACGGATTTCTCAGGTTTCTACTACATATGAACACATTTCACATTCTCCCGTGCAACGCGGCTGCTAGTCCTCCTTTCATATAGAATCTTAAGGTCCTAGCTCATGTCCAAGGCACCAGAGCCAGCTAAAAAGTCAATAATCGATAGCTAAAACTTGAAGTGTACTACTTCTTACTGGCTATTATATCAACTTAGAAGCTTCATCTGTGTTCTACTATGGTCATCTTATTTTCTCCGCATACCGCAGCACGCGACATAGCTTTGCAGACGATAAGTACAACCGTTTCAGAGAAAGGAGGGGCCAATTTGACGATCTGGCTTTAAGTCGATTCGATAACAAATGACGAAAACGGACGGATTTCTCAGGTTTTTACTACATATGAACACTTTTCACATTCTCCCGTGCAACTGGGCTGCTAGTCCTCCTTTCATGCAGAATCTTAAGGTCCTAGCTCATGTCCAGATCACCCAAGCCAGCTAAAAAGTCAATAATCGATACCTAAAACTTCAATTATACTACTTCTTACTGGCTATTACATCATCTTAGAAGCTTCATCTGTGTTCTACTATGGTGCTTTTAGTGTCTCCGCATACCGCAGCACGCGACATAGCTTTGCTGACGATAAGTAGAACCGTTTCAGAGAGAAGAGCAGCCAAGTGACGATCTGGCTTTAAGTCGATTCGATAACAAATGACGAAAACGGACGGATTTCTCAGGTTTTTACTACATATGAACACTTTTCACATTCTCCCGTGCAACTCGGCTGCTAGTCCTCCTTTCATGCAGAATCTTAAGGTCCTAGCTCATGTCCAAGGCACCAAAGCCAGCTAAAAAGTCAATAATCGATACCTAAAACTTGAATTGTACTACTTCTTACTGGCTATTACATCATCATAGAAGCTTCATCTGTGTTCTACTATGGTGCTTTTCGTGTCTCCGCATACCGCAGCACGCGACATAGCTTTGCAGAGGATAAGTACAACCGTTTCAGAGAGAAGAGCGGCCAATGTGACGATCGGGCTTTAAGTCGATTCGATAACAAATGACGGAAACAGACGGATTTCTCAAGTTTTTACTACATATGAACACATTTCACATTCTCCCGTGCAACGCGGCTGCTAGTCCTCCTTCCATGCAGAATCTTAAGGTAATAGCTCATGTACAAGGCACAAAAGCCAGCTAAAAAGTAAATAATCAGTACCTAAAACTTGAATTTTACTACTTCTTACTGGCTATTACATCAACTTAGAAGCTTCATCTGTGTTCTACTATGGTGCTTTTAGTGTCTCCGCATACCGCAGCACGCGACATAGCTTTGCAGACGATAAGTACAACCGTTTCAGAGAGAAGAGCGGCCAAGTGACGATCTAGCTTTAAGGCGATTCGATAACAAATGACGATAACGGACGGATTTCTCAGGTTTTTTCTACATATGAACACTTTTCATATTGTCCCGTGCAACTCGGCTGCTAGTCCTCCTTCCATGCAGAATCTTAAGGTCCTAGCTCATGTCCAAGGCACCAAATCCATCTAAGAAGTCAATAATCGATACCTAAAACTTGAATTGTACTACTTCTTACTGGCTATTATATCAACTTAGAAGCTTCATCTGTGTTCTACTATGGTGATTTTATTGTCTCCGCATACCGCAGCACGCGACATAGCTTTGCAGACGATAAGTACAACCGTTTCAGAGAAAGGAGGGGCCAATTTGACGATCTGGCTTTAAGTCGATTCGATAACAAATGACGAAAACGGACAGATTTCTCAGGTTTTTACTACATATGAACACTTTTCACATTCTCCCGTGCAACTCGGCTGCTAGTCCTCCTTTCATGCAGAATCTTAAGGTCCTAGCTCATGTCCAGATCACCAAAGCCAGCTAAAAAGTCAATAATCGATACCTAAAACTTCAATTATACTACATCTTACTGGCTATTACATCATCTTAGAAGCATCATCTGTGTTCTACTATGGTGCTTTTAGTGTCTCCGCATACCGCAGCACGCGACATAGCTTTGCAGACGATAAGTAGAAGCGTTTCAGAGAGAAGAGCAGCCAAGTGACGATCTGGCTTTAAGTCGATTCGATAACAAATGACGAAAACGGACGGATTTCTCAGGTTTTTACTACATGTGAACACTTTTCACATTCTCCCGTGCAACTCGGCTGCTAGTCCTTCTTTCATGCAGAATCTTAAGGTCCTAGCTCATGTCCAAGGCACCAAAGCCAGCTAAAAAGTCAATAATCGATACCTAAAACTTGAATTGTACTACTTCTTACTGGCTATTACATCATCATAGAAGCTTCATCTGTGTTCTACTATGGTGCTTTTAGTGTCTCCGCATACCGCAGCACGCGACATAGCTTTGCAGAGGATAAGTACAACCGTTTCAGAGAGAAGAGCGTCCAATGTGACGATCGGGCTTTAAGTCGATTCGATAACAAATGACGGAAACAGACGGATTTCTCAAGTTTTTACTACATATGAACACATTTCACATTCTCCCGTGCAACGCGGCTGCTAGTCCTCCTTCCATGCAGAATCTTAAGGTAATAGCTCATGTACAAGGCACAAAAGCCAGCTAAAAAGTAAATAATCAGTACCTAAAACTTGAATTGTACTACTTCTTACTGGCTATTACATCAACTTAGAAGCTTCATCTGTGTTCTACTATGGTGCTTTTAGTGTCTCCGCATACCGCAGCACGCGACATAGCTTTGCAGACGATAAGTACAACCGTTTCAGAGAGAAGAGCGGCCAAGTGACGATCTAGCTTTAAGGCGATTCGATAACAAATGACGATAACGGACGGATTTCTCAGGTTTTTTCTACATATGAACACTTTTCATATTGTCCCGTGCAACTCGGCTGCTAGTCCTCCTTTCATGCAGAATCTTAAGGTCCTAGCTGATGTCCAAGGCACCAAATCCATCTAAGAAGTCAATAATCGATACCTAAAACTTGAATTGTACTACTTCTTACTGGCTATTACATCGACTTAGAAGCTTCATCTGTGTTCTACTATGGTGATTTTATTGTCTCCGCATACCGCAGCACGCGACGTAGCTTTGCAGACGATAAGTACAAATGTTTCAGAGGGAAGAGCGGCCAATGTGACGATCGGGCTTTAAGTCGATTCGATAACAAATGACGAAAACGGACGGATTTCTCAGGTTTCTACTACATATGAACACTTTTCACATTCTCCCATCCAACGCGGCTGCTAGTCCTCCTTTCATGCAGAATCTTAAGGTCCTAGCTCATGCCCAAGGCACCAAAGCCAGCTAAGAAGTAAATAATCAGTACCTAAAACTTGAATTGTACTACTTCTTACTGGCTATTACATCAACTTAGAAGCTTCATCTGTGTTCTACTATGGTGCTTTTAGTGTCTCCGCATACCGCAGCACGCGACATAGCTTTGCAAACGATAAGTACACCGTTTCAGAGAGAAGAGCGGCCAATGTGACGATCTGGCTTTAAGTCGATTCGATAACAATTGACGAAAACGGACGGATTTCTCAGGTTTTTACTACATATGAACACTTTTCACATTCTCCCGTGCAACTCGGCTGCTAGTCCTCCTTTCATGCAGGATCTTAAGGTCCTAGCTCATGTCCAAGGCACCAAAGCCAGCTAAAAAGTCAATAATCGATACCTAAAACTTGAATTGTACTACTTCTTACTGGCTATTACATCAACTTAGAAGCTTCATCTGTGTTCTACTATGGTGCTTTTAGTGTCTCCGCATACCGCAGCACGCGACATAGCTTTGAAGACGATAAGAACAACCGTTTCAGAGAGAAGAGCGGCCAATGTGACGATCTGGCTTTAAGTCGATTCGATAACAAATGACGAAAACGGACGGATTTCTCAGGTTTTTACTACATATGAACACTTTTCACATTCTCCCATCCAACGCGGCTGCTAGTCCTCCTTTCATGCAGAATGCTAAGGTCCTAGCTCATGTCCAAGGCACCAAAGCAAGCTAAAAAGTCAATAATCGATACCTAAAACTTGAATTGTACTACTTCTTACTGGCTATTACATCATCATAGAAGCTTCATCTGTGTTCTACTATGGTGCTTTTAGTGTCTCCGCATACCGCAGCACACGACATAGCTTTGCAGAGGATAAGTACAACCGTTTCAGAGAGAAGAGCGGCCAATGTGACGATCGGGCTTTAAGTCGATTCGATAACAAATGACGGAAACAGACGGATTTCTCAAGTTTTTACTACATATGAACACATTTCACATTCTCCCGTGCAACGCGGCTGCTAGTCCTCCTTTCATGCAGAATCTTAAGGTCCTAGCTCATGTCCAAGGCACCAAAGCCAGCTAAAAAGTAAATAATCAGTACCTAAAACTTGAATTGTACTACTTCTTACTGGCTATTACATCAACTTAGAAGCTTCATCTGTGTTCTACTATGGTGCTTTTAGTGTCTCCGCATACCGCAGCACGCGACATAGCTTTGCAGACGATAAGTACAACCGTTTCAGAGAGAAGAGCGGCCAAGTGACGATCTGGCTTTAAGTCGATTCGATAACAAATGACGAAAACATACGGATTTCTCAGGTTTTTACTACATATGAACACTTTTCACATTCTCCCGTGCAATTCAAGTGCTAGTCCTCCTTTCATGCAGAATATTAAGGTCCTAGCTCATGTCCAGGGCACCAAAGCCAGCTAAGAAGTCAATAATCGATACCTAAAACTTGAATTGTACTACTTCTTACTTGCTATTACATCAACTTAGAAGCTTCATCTGTGTTCTACTATGGTGCTTTTAGTGTCTCCGCATACCGCAGCACGCGACATAGCTTTGAAGACGATAAGTACAACCGTTTCAGAGAGAAGAGCGGCCAATGTGACGATCTGGCTTTAGGTCGATTCGATAACAAGTTACGAAAACGGACGGATTTCTCAGGTTTTTACTACATATGAACACTTTTCACATTCTCCCGTGCAACGCGGCTGCTAGTCCTCCTTTCATGCAGAATCTTAAGGTCCTAGCTCATGTCCAAAGCAGTAAAGCCAGCTAAAAAGTCAATAATCGATACCTAAAACTTGAGTTGTACTACTTCTTACTGGCTATTACATCATCTTAGAAGCTTCATCTGTTTTATACTATGGTGCTTTTAGTGTCTGCACATACCGCAGCACGCGACATAGCTTTGCAGACGATAAGTACAACCGTTTCAGAGAGAAGAGCGGCCAATGTGACGATCTGGCTTTAAGTCGATTCGATAACAAATGACGAAAACGGACGGATTTCTCAGGTTTTTACTACATATGAACACTTTTCACATTCTCCCCTGCAACTCGGCTGCTAGTCCTCATTTCATGCAGAATCTTAAGGTCCTAGCTCATGTCCAAGGCACCAAAGCCAGATAAAAAGTCAATAATCGATACCTAAAACTTGAATTGTACTACTTCTTACTGGCTATTACATCATCTTAGAAGCTTCATCTGTGTTCTACTATGGTGCTTTTAGTGTCTCCGCATACCACAGCACGCGACAAAGCTTTCCAGACGATAAGTACAACCGTTTCAGAGAGAAGAGCGGCCAATGTTACGATCGGGCTTTAAATAGATTCGATAACAAATGACGAAAACGGACGGATTTCTCAGGTTTCTACTACATATGAACACATTTCACATTCTCCCGTGCAACGCGGCTGCTAGTCCTCCTTTCATATAGAATCTTAAGGTCCTAGCTCATGTCCAAGGCACCAGAGCCAGCTAAAAAGTCAATAATCGATAGCTAAAACTTGAAGTGTACTACTTCTTACTGGCTATTATATCAACTTAGAAGCTTCATCTGTGTTCTACTATGGTGATCTTATTTTCTCCGCATACCGCAGCACGCGACATAGCTTTGCAGACGATAAGTACAACCGTTTCAGAGAAAGGAGGGGCCAATTTGACGATCTGGCTTTAAGTCGATTCGATAACAAATGACGAAAACGGACGGATTTCTCAGGTTTTTACTACATATGAACACTTTTCACATTCTCCCGTGCAACTCGGCTGCTAGTCCTCCTTTCATGCAGAATCTTAAGGTCCTAGCTCATGTCCAAGGCACCAAAGCCAACTAAAAAGTCAATAATCGATACCTAAAACTTGAATTGTACTACTTCTTACTGGCTATTACATCATCATAGAAGCTTCATCTGTGTTCTACTATGGTGCTTTTAGTGTCTCCGCATACCGCAGCACGCGACATAGCTTTGCAGAGGATAAGTACAACCGTTTCAGAGAGAAGAGCGGCCAATGTGACGATCGGGCTTTAAGTCGATTCGATAACAAATGACGGAAACAGACGGATTTCTCAAGTTTTTACTACATATGAACACATTTCACATTCTCCCGTGCAACGCGGCTGCTAGTCCTCCTTCCATGCAGAATCTTAAGGTAATAGCTCATGTACAAGGCACAAAAGCCAGCTAAAAAGTAAATAATCAGTACCTAAAACTTGAATTTTACTACTTCTTACTGGCTATTACATCAACTTAGAAGCTTCATCTGTGTTCTACTATGGTGCTTTTAGTGTCTCCGCATACCGCAGCACGCGACATAACTTTGCAGACGATAAGTACAACCGTTTCAGAGAGAAGAGCGGCCAAGTGACGATCTAGCTTTAAGGCGATTCGATAACAAATGACGATAACGGACGGATTTCTCAGGTTTTTTCTACATATGAACACTTTTCATATTGTCCCGTGCAACTCGGCTGCTAGTCCTCCTTCCATGCAGAATCTTAAGGTCCTAGCTCATGTCCAAGGCACCAAATCCATCTAAGAAGTCAATAATCGATACCTAAAACTTGAATTGTACTACTTCTTACTGGCTATTATATCAACTTAGAAGCTTCATCTGTGTTCTACTATGGTGATTTTATTGTCTCCGCATACCGCAGCACGCGACATAGCTTTGCAGACGATAAGTACAACCGTTTCAGAGAAAGGAGGGGCCAATTTGACGATCTGGCTTTAAGTCGATTCGATAACAAATGACGAAAACGGACAGATTTCTCAGGTTTTTACTACATATGAACACTTTTCACATTCTCCCGTGCAACTCGGCTGCTAGTCCTCCTTTCATGCAGAATCTTAAGGTCCTAGCTCATGTCCAGATCACCAAAGCCAGCTAAAAAGTCAATAATCAATACCTAAAACTTCAATTATACTACATCTTACTGGCTATTACATCATCTTAGAAGCATCATCTGTGTTCTACTATGGTGCTTTTAGTGTCTCCGCATACCGCAGCACGCGACATAGCTTTGCAGACGATAAGTAGAACCGTTTCAGAGAGAAGAGCAGCCAAGTGACGATCTGGCTTTAAGTCGATTCGATAACAAATGACGAAAACGGACGGATTTCTCAGGTTTTTACTACATGTGAACACTTTTCACATTCTCCCGTGCAACTCGGCTGCTAGTCCTCCTTTCATGCAGAATCTTAAGGTCCTAGCTCATGTCCAAGGCACCAAAGCCAGCTAAAAAGTCAATAATCGATACCTAAAACTTGAATTGTACTACTTCTTACTGGCTATTACATCATCATAGAAGCTTCATCTGTGTTCTACTATGGTGCTTTTAGTGTCTCCGCATACCGCAGCACGCGACATAGCTTTGCAGAGGATAAGTACAACCGTTTCAGAGAGAAGAGCGGCCAATGTGACGATCGGGCTTTAGGTCGATTCGATAACAAATGATGTAAACAGACGGATTTCCCATGTTTTTACTACATATGAACACATTTCACATTCTCCCGTGCAACGCGGCTGCTAATCCTCCTTCCATGCAGAATCTTAAGGTAATAGCTCATGTACAAGGCACAAAAGCCAGCTAAAAAGTAAATAATCAGTACCTAAAACTTGAATTGTACTACTTCTTACTGGCTATTACATCAACTTAGAAGCTTCATCTGTGTTCTACTATGGTGCTTTTAGTGTCTCCGCATACCGCAGCACGCGACATAGCTTTGCAGACGATAAGTACAACCGTTTCAGAGAGAAGAGCGGCCAAGTGACGATCTAGCTTTAAGGCGATTCGATAACAAATGACGATAACGGACGGATTTCTCAGGTTTTTTCTACATATGAACACTTTTCATATTGTCCCGTGCAACTCGGCTGCTAGTCCTCCTTTCATGCAGAATCTTAAGGTCCTAGCTGATGTCCAAGGCACCAAATCCATCTAAGAAGTCAATAATCGATACCTAAAACTTGAATTGTACTACTTCTTACTGGCTATTACATCGACTTAGAAGCTTCATCTGTGTTCTACTATGGTGATTTTATTGTCTCCGCATACCGCAGCACGCGACGTAGCTTTGCAGACGATAAGTACAAATGTTTCAGAGGGAAGAGCGGCCAATGTGACGATCGGGCTTTAAGTCGATTCGATAACAAATGACGAAAACGGACGGATTTCTCAGGTTTCTACTACATATGAACACTTTTCACATTCTCCCATCCAACGCGGCTGCTAGTCCTCCTTTCATGCAGAATCTTAAGGTCCTAGCTCATGCCCAAGGCACCAAAGCCAGCTAAGAAGTAAATAATCAGTACCTAAAACTTGAATTGTACTACTTCTTACTGGCTATTACATCAACTTAGAAGCTTCATCTGTGTTCTACTATGGTGCTTTTAGTGTCTGCGCATACCGCAGCACGCGACATAGCTTTGCAGACGATAAGTACAACCGTTTCAGAGAGAAGAGCGGCCAATGTGACGATCTGGCTTTAAGTCGATTCGATAACAAATGACGAAAACGGACGGATTTCTCAGGTTTTTACTACATGTGAACACTTTTCACATTCTCCCCTGCAACTCGGCTGCTAGTCCTCATTTCATGCAGAATCTTAAGGTCCTAGCTCATGTCCAAGGCACCAAAGCCAGCTAAAAAGTCAATAATCGATACCTAAAACTTGATTTGTACTACTTCTTACTGGCTATTACATCATCTTAGAAGCTTCATCTGTGTTCTACTATGGTGCTTTTAGTGTCCCTGCATACCACAGCACGCGACAGAGCTTTCCAGACGATAAGTACAACCGTTTCAGAGAGAAGAGCAGCCAATGTGACGATCTGGCTTTAAGTCGATTCGATAACAAATGACGAAAACGGACGGATTTCTCAGGTTTTTACTACATATGAACACTTTTTGCATTCTCCTATCCAACGCGGCTGCTAGTCCTCCTTTCATGCAGAATCTTAAGGTCCTAGCTCATGTCCAAGGCACCAAAGCCAGCTAAAAAGTCAATAATCGATACCTAAAACTTGAATTGTACTACGTCTTACTGGCTATTACATCATCATAGTAGCTTCATCTGTGTTTTACTATGGTGCTTTTAGTGTCTCCGCATACCGCAGCACGCGACATAGCTTTGCAGACGATAAGTACAACCGTTTCAGAGAGAAGAGCAGCCAATGTGACGATCTGGCTTTAAGTAGATTCGATAACAAATGACGAAAACGGACGGATTTCTCAGGTTTTTACTACATATGAACACTTTTCACATTCTCCCGTGCAACTCGGCTGCTAGTCCTCCTTTCATGCTGAATCTTAAGGTCCTAGCTCATGTCCAAGGCACCAAAGCCAGCTAAAAAGTCAATAATCGATACCTAAATCTTGAATTGTACTACTTCTTACTGGCTATTACATCAACTTAGAAGCTTCATCTGTGTTCTACCATGGTGCTTTTAGTGTCTCCGCACACCGCAGTACGCGACATAGCTTTGCAGACGATAAGTACAACCGTTTCAGAGAGAAGAGCGGCCAATGTGACGATCTGGCTTTAAGTCGATTCGATAACAAATGACGAAAACGGACGTATTTCTCAGGTTTTTACTACATATGAACACATTTCACATTCTCCCGTGCAACGCGGCTGCTAGTCCTCCTTTAATGCAGAATCTTAAGGTCCAAGCTCATGTCCAAGGCACCAAAGCCAGCTAAAAAGTCAATAATCGATACCTAAAACTTGAATTGTACTACTTCTTACTGGCTATTACATCAAATTAGAAGCTTAATCTGTGTTCTACTATGGTGCTTTTAGTGTCTCCGCATACCGCAGCACGCCACATAGCTTCGCAGACGATAAGTACAGCCGTTTCAGAGAGAAGAGCGGCCAAGTGACGATCTGACTTTAAGGCGATTCGATAACAAATGACGAAAACGGACGGATTTCTCAGGTTTTTACTACATATGAACACTTTTCATATTGTCCCGTGCAAATCGGCTGCTAGTCCTCCTTTCATGCAGAATCTTAAGGTCCTAGTTCATGTCCAAGGCACCAAAGCCAGCTAAAAAGTCAATAATCAGTACCTAAAACTTGAATTGTACTACTTCTTACTGGCTATTACATCGACTTAGAAGCTTCATCTGTGTTCTACTATGGTGATTTTATTGTCTCCGCATACCGCAGCACGCGACATAGCTTTGCAGACGATAAGTACAACCGTTTCAGAGAGAAGAGCGGCCAATGTGACGATCGGGCTTTAAGTCGATTCGATAACAAATGACGAAAACGGACGGATTTCTCAGGTTCCTACTACATATGAACACATTTCACATTCTCCCATGCAACGCGGCTGCTAGTCCTCCTTTAATGCAGAATCTTAAGGTCCTAGCTCATGTCCAAGGCACCAAAGCCAGCTAAAAAGTCAATAATCGATACCTTAAACTTGAATTGTACTACATCTTACTGGCTATTACATCAACTTAGAAGCTTCATCTGTGTTCTACCATGGTGCTTTTAGTGTCTCCGCACACCGCAGTACGCGACATAGCTTTGCAGACGATAAGTACAACCGTTTCAGAGAAAAGATGGGCCAATGTGACGATCTGGCTTTAAGTCAATTCGATAACAAATGACGAAAACGGACGGATTTCTCACGTTTTTACTACATATGAACACTTTTCACATTCTCCCGTGCAACTCGGCTGCTAGTCCTCCTTTCATGCAGAATCTTAAGGTCCTAGCTCATGTCCAAGGCACCAAAGCCAGCTAAAAAGTCGATAATCGATACATTAAACTTGAATTGTACTACTTCTTAATGGCTATTACATTATCATAGAAGCTTCATATGTGTTCTACTATGGTGCTTTTATTGTCTCCGCATACCGCAGCACGCGACATAGCTTTGCAGACGATAAGTACAACCGTTTCAGAGAGAAGAGCGGCCAATGTGACGATCTGGCTTTAAGTCGATTCGATAACAAATGACGAAAACGGACGGATTTCTCAGGTTTTTACTACATATGAACACATTTCACATTCTCCCGTACAACGCGGCTGCTAGTCCTCCTTTCATGCAGAATCTTAAGGTCCTAGCTCATGTCCAAGGCACCAAAGCCAGCTAAAAAGTCAATAATCGATACCTAAAACTTGAATTGTACTACTTCTTACTGTCTATTACATCAACTTAGAAGCTTCATCTGTGTTCTACTATGGTGCTTTTAGTGTCTCCGCATACCGCAGCACGCGACATAGCTTTGAAGACGATAAGTACAACCGTTTCAGAGAGAAGAGCGGCCAATGTGACGATCTGGCTTTAAGTCGATTCGATAACAAATGACGAAAACGGACGGATTTCTCAGGTTTCTACTACATATGAACACATTTCACATTCTCCCGTGCAACGCGGCTGCTAGTCCTCCCTTAATGCAGAATCTTAAGGTCCAAGCTCATGTCCAAGGCACCAAAGCCAGCTAAGAAGTCAATAATCGATACCTAAAACTTGAATTGTACTACTTCTTACTGGCTATTACATCAACTTAGAAGCTTAATCTGTGTTCTACTGTGGTGCTTTTAGTGTCTCCGCATACCGCAGCACGCCACATAGCTTTGCAGACGATAAGTACAGCCGTTTCAGTGAGAAGAGCGGCCAAGTGACGATCTGGCTTTAAGGCGATTCGATAACAAATGACGAAAACGGACGGATTTCTCAGGTTTTTACTACATATGAACACTTTTCATATTGTCCCGTGCAACTCGGCTGCTAGTCCTCCTTTCATGCTGAATCTTAAGGTCCTAGCTCATGTCCAAGGCACCAAAGCCAGCTAAAAAGTCAATAATCGATACCTAAAACTTGAATTGTACTACTTCTAACTGGCTATTACATCAACTTAGAAGCTTCATCTGTGTTCTACCATGGTGCTTTTAGTGTCTCCGCACACCGCAGTACGCGACATAGCTTTGCAGACGATAAGTACAACCGTTTCAGAGAGAAGAGCGGCCAATGTGACGATCTGGCTTTAAGTCGATTCGATAACAAATGACGAAAACGGACGTATTTCTCAGGTTTTTACTACATATGAACACATTTCACATTCTCCCGTACAACGCGGCTGCTAGTCCTCCTTTAATGCAGAATCTTAAGGTCCTAGCTCATGTCCAAGGCACCAAAGCCAGCTAAAAAGTCAATAATCGATACCTTAAACTTGAATTGTACTACATCTTACTGGCTATTACATCAACTTAGAAGCTTCATCTGTGTTCTACCATGGTGCTTTTAGTGTCTCCGCACACCGCAGTACGCGACATAGCTTTGCAGACGATAAGTACAACCGTTTCAGAGACAAGATGGGCCAATGTGACGATCTGGCTTTAAGTCGATTCGATAACAAATGACGAAAACGGACGGATTTCTCAGGTTTTTACTACATATGAACACTTTTCACATTCTCCCCTGCAACTCGGCTGCTAGTCCTCCTTTCATGCAGAATCTTAAGGTCCAAGCTCATGTCCAAGGCACCAAAGCCAGCTAAGAAGTCAATAATCGATACCTAAAACTTGAATTGTACTACTTCTTACTGGCTATTACATCAACTTAGAAGCTTAATCTGTGTTCTACTATGGTGCTTTTAGTGTCTCCGCATACCGCAGCACGCCACATAGCTTTGCAGACGATAAGTACAGCCGTTTCAGTGAGAAGAGCGGCCAATGTGACGATCTGGCTTTAAGTCGATTCGATAACAAATGACGAAAACGGACGGATTTCTCAGGTTTTTACTACATATGAACACTTTTCACATTCTCCCCTGCAACTCGGCTGCTAGTCCTCCTTTCATGCAGAATCTTAAGGTCCTAGCTCATGTCCAAGGCACCAAAGCCAGCTAAAAAATCAATAATCGATACCTAAAACTTGAATTGTACTACTTCTTACTGGCTATTACATCATCATAGAAGCTTCATCTGTGTTCTACTATGGTGCTTTTAATTTCTCCGCATACCGCAGCACGCGACATAGCTTTGCAGACGATAAGTACAACCGTTTCAGAGAGAAGAGCGGCCAATGTGACGATCTGGCTTTAAGTCGATTAGATAACAAATGACGAAAACGGACGGATTTCTCAGGTTTTTACTACATATGAACACTTTTCACATTCTCCCGTGCAACTCAAGTGCTAGTCCTCCTTTCATGCAGAATATTAAGGTCCTAGCTCATGTCCAGGGCACCAAAGCCAGCTAAGAAGTCAATAATCGATACCTAAAACTTGAATTGTACTACTTCTTACTGGCTATTACATCAACTTAGAAGCTTCATCTGTGTTCTACTATGGTGCTTTTAGTGTCTCCGCATACCGCAGCACGCGACATAGCTTTGAAGACGATAAGTACAACCGTTTCAGAGAGAAGAGCGGCCAATGTGACGATCTGGCTTTAGGTCGATTCGATAACAAATTACGAAAACGGACGGATTTCTAAGGTTTTTACTACATATGAACACTTTTCACATTCTCCCGTGCAACGCGGCTGCTAGTCCTCCTTTCATGCAGAATCTTAAGGTCCTAGCTCATGTCCAAAGCACCAAAGCCAGCTAAAAAGTCAATAATCGATACCTAAAACTTGAGTTGTACTACTTCTTACTGGCTATTACATCAACTTAGAAGCTTCATCTGTTTTATACTATGGTGCTTTTAGTGTCTGCGCATACCGCAGCACGCGACATAGCTTTGCAGACGATAAGTACAACCGTTTCAGAGAGAAGAGCGGCCAATGTGACGATCTGGCTTTAAGTCGATTCGATAACAAATGACGAAAACGGACGGATTTCTCAGGTTTTTACTACATATGAACACTTTTCACATTCTCCCCTGCAACTCGGCTGCTAGTCCTCCTTTCATGCAGAATCTTAAGGTCCTAGCTCATGTCCAAGGCACCAAAGCCAGCTAAAAAGTCAATAATCGATACCTAAAACTTGAATTGTACTACTTCTTACTGGCTATTACATCATCTTAGAAGTTTCATCTGTGTTCTACTATGGTGCTTTTAGTGTCTCCGCATACCACAGCACGCGACAAAGCTTTCCAGACGATAAGTACAAACGTTTCAGAGAGAAGAGCAGCCAATGTGACGATCTGGCTTTAAGTCGATTCGATAACAAATGACGAAAACGGACGGATTTCTCAGGTTTTTACTACATATGAACACTTTTTGCATTCTCCTATCCAACGCGGCTGCTAGTCCTCCTTTCATGCAGAATCTTAAGGTCCTAGCTCATGTCCAAGGCACCAAACCCAGCTAAAAAGTCAATAATCGATACCTAAAACTTGAATTGTACTACGTCTTACTGGCTATTACATCATCATAGTAGCTTCATCTGTGTTCTACTATGGTGCTTTTAGTGTCTCCGCATACCGCAGCACGCGACATAGCTTTGCAGACGATAAGTACAACCGTTTCAGAGAGAAGAGCAGCCAATGTGACGATCTGGCTTTAAGTAGATTCGATAACAAATGACGAAAACGGACGGATTTCTCAGGTTTTTACTTCATATGAACACTTTTCACATTCTCCCGTGCAACTCGGCTGCTAGTCCTCCTTTCATGGTGAATCTTAAGGTCCTAGCTCATGTCCAAGGCACCAAAGCCAGCTAAAAAGTCGATAATCGATACATTAAACTTGAATTGTACTACTTCTTACTTGCTATTACATTATCATAGAAGCTTCATATGTGTTCTACTATGGTGCTTTTATTGTCTCCGCATACCGCAGCACGCGACATAGCTTTGCAGACGATAAGTACAACCGTTTCAGAGAGAAGAGCGGCCAATGTGTCGATCTGGCTTTAAGTCGATTCGATAACAAATGACGAAAACGGACGGATTTCTCAGGTTTTTACTACATATGAACACATTTCACATTCTCCCGTACAACGCGGCTTCTAGTCCTCCTTTCATGCAGAATCTTAAGGTCCTAGCTCATGTCCAAGGCACCAAAGCCAGCTAAAAAGTCAATAATCGATACCTAAAACTTGAATTGTACTACTTCTTACTGTCTATTACATCAACTTAGAAGCTTCATCTGTGTTCTACTATGGTGCTTTTAGTGTCTCCGCATACCGCAGCACGCGACATAGCTTTGAAGACGATAAGTACAACCGTTTCAGAGAGAAGAGCGGCCAATGTGACGATCTGGCTTTAAGTCGATTCGATAACAAATGACGAAAACGGACGGATTTCTCAGGTTTCTACTACATATGAACACATTTCACATTCTCCCGTGCAACGCGGCTGCTAGTCCTCCTTTCATGCAGAATCTTAAGGTCCAAGCTCATGTCCAAGGCACCAAAGCCAGCTAAAAAGTCAATAATCGATACCTTAAACTTGAATTGTACTACTTCTTACTGGCTATTACATCAACTTAGAAGCTTCATCTGTGTTCTACCATGGTGCTTTTAGTGTCTCCGCACACCGCAGTACGCGACATAGCTTTGCAGACGATAAGTACAACCTTTTCAGAGAAAAGATGGGCCAATGTGACGATCTGGCTTTAAGTCGATTCGATAACAAATGACGAAAACGGACGGATTTCTCACGTTTTTACTACATATGAACACTTTTCACATTCTCCCGTGCAACTCGGCTGCTAGTCCTCCTTTCATGCAGAATCTTAAGGTCCTAGCTCATGTCCAAGGCACCAAAGCCAGCTAAAAAGTCGATAATCGATACATTAAACTTGAATTGTACTACTTCTTACTGGCTATTACATTATCATAGAAGCTTCATATGTGTTGTACTATGGTGCTTTTATTGTCTCCGCATACCGCAGCACGCGACATAGCTTTGCAGACGATAAGTACAACCGTTTCAGAGAGAAGAGCGGCCAATGTGTCGATCTGGCTTTAAGTCGATTCGATAACAAATGACGAAAACGGACGGATTTCTCAGGTTTTTACTACATATGAACACATTTCACATTCTCCCGTACAACGCGGCTGCTAGTCCTCCTTTCATGCAGAATCTTAAGGTCCTAGCTCATGTCCAAGGCACCAAAGCCAGCTAAAAAGTCAATAATCGATACCTAAAACTTGAATTGTACTACTTCTTACTGGCTATTACATCAACTTAGAAGCTTCATCTGTGTTCTACCATGGTGCTTTTAGTGTCTCCGCATACCGCAGTACGCGACATAGCTTTGCAGACGATAAGTACAACCGTTTCAGAGAAAAGAGGGGCCAACGTGACGATCTGGCTTTAAGTCGATTCGATAACAAATGACGAAAACGGACGGATTTCTCAGGTTTTTACTACATATGAACACTTTTCACATTATCCCGTGCAACGCGGCTGCTAGTCCTCCTTTCATGCAGAATCTTAAGGTCCTAGCTCATGTCCAATGCACCAAATCCATCTAAGAAGTCAATAATCGATACCTAAAACTTGAATTGTACTACTTCATACTGGCTTTTACATCAACTTAGAAGCTTCATCTGTGTTCTACTATGGTGCTTTTAGTGTCTCCGCATGCCGCAGCACGCGACATAGCTTTGAAGACGATAAGTACAACCGTTTCTGAGAGAAGAGCGGCCAATGTGACGATCTGGCTTTAAGTCGATTCGGTAACAAATGACGAAAACGGACGGATTTCTCAGGTTTTTACTACATATGAACACTTTTCACATTCTCCCCTGCAACTCGGCTGCTAGTCCTCCTTTCATGCAGAATCTTAAGGTCCTAGCTCATGTCCAAGGCACCAAAGCCAGCTAAAAAATCAATAATCGATACCTAAAACTTGAATTGTACTACTTCTTACTGGCTATTACATCATCATAGAAGCTTCATCTGTGTTCTACTATGGTGCTTTTAATTTCTCCGCATACCGCAGCACGCGACATAGCTTTGCAGACGATAAGTACAACCGTTTCAGAGAGAAGAGCGGCCAATGTGACGATCTGGCTTTAAGTTGATTCGATAACAAATGACGAAAACGGACGGATTTCTCAGGTTTTTACTACATATGAACACTTTTCACATTCTCCCGTGCAACTCAAGTGCTAGTCCTCCTTTCATGCAGAATATTAAGGTCCTAGCTCATGTCCAGGGCACCAAAGCCAGCTAATAAGTCAATAATCGATACCTAAAACTTGAATTGTACTACTTCTTACTGGCTATTACATCAACTTAGAAGCTTCATCTGTGTTCTACTATGGTGCTTTTAGATTCTCCGCATACCGCAGCACGCGACATAGCTTTGAAGACGATAAGTACAACCGTTTCAGAGAGAAGAGCGGCCAATGTGACGATCTGGCTTTAGGTCGATTCGATAACAAATTACGAAAACGGACGGATTTCTAAGGTTTTTACTACATATGAACACTTTTCACATTCTCCCGTGCAACGCGGCTGCTAGTCCTCCTTTCATGCAGAATCTTAAGGTCCTAGCTCATGTCCAAAGCACCAAAGCCAGCTAAAAAGTCAATAATCGATACCTAAAACTTGAGTTGTACTACTTCTTACTGGCTATTACATCAACTTAGAAGCTTCATCTGTTTTATACTATGGTGCTTTTAGTGTCTGCGCATACCGCAGCACGCGACATAGCTTTGCAGACGATAAGTACAACCGTTTCAGAGAGAAGAGCGGCCAATGTGACGATCTGGCTTTAAGTCGATTCGATAACAAATGACGAAAACGGACGGATTTCTCAGGTTTTTACTACATATGAACACTTTTCACATTCTCCCCTGCAACTCGGCTGCTAGTCCTCCTTTCATGCAGAATCTTAAGGTCCTAGCTCATGTCCAAGGCACCAAAGCCAGCTAAAAAGTCAATAATCGATACCTAAAACTTGAATTGTACTACTTCTTACTGGCTATTACATCATCTTAGAAGTTTCATCTGTGTTCTACTATGGTGCTTTTAGTGTCTCCGCATACCACAGCACGCGACAAAGCTTTCCAGACGATAAGTACAACCGTTTCAGAGAGAAGAGCAGCCAATGTGACGATCTGGCTTTAAGTCGATTCGATAACAAATGACGAAAACGGACGGATTTCTCAGGTTTTTACTACATATGAACACTTTTTGCATTCTCCTATCCAACGCGGCTGCTTGTCCTCCTTTCATGCAGAATCTTAAGGTCCTAGCTCATGTCCAAGGCACCAAACCCAGCTAAAAAGTCAATAATCGATACCTAAAACTTGAATTGTACTACGTCTTACTGGCTATTACATCATCATAGTAGCTTCATCTGTGTTCTACTATGGTGCTTTTAGTGTCTCCGCATACCGCAGCACGCGACATAGCTTTGCAGACGATAAGTACAACCGTTTCAGAGAGAAGAGCAGCCAATGTGACGATCTGGCTTTAAGTAGATTCGATAACAAATGACGAAAACGGACGGATTTCTCACGTTTTTACTACATATGAACACTTTTCACATTCTCCCGTGCAACTCGGCTGCTAGTCCTCCTTTCATGCTGAATCTTAAGGTCCTAGCTCATGTCCAAGGCACCAAAGCCAGCTAAAAAGTCAATAATCGATACCTTAAACTTGAATTGTACTACTTCTTACTGGCTATTACATCAACTTAGAAGCTTCATCTGTGTTCTACCATGGTGCTTTTAGTGTCTCCGCACACCGCAGTACGCGACATAGCTTTGCAGACGATAAGTATAACCGTTTCAGAGAAAAGAGGGGCCAATGTGACGATCTGGCTTTAAGTCGATTCGATAACAAATGACGAAAACGGACGGATTTCTCAGGTTTTTACTACATATGAACACTTTTCACATTCTCCCGTGCAACTCGGCTGCTAGTCCCCCTTTCATGCAGAATATTAAGGTCCTAGCTCATGTCCAAGGCACCAAAGCCAGCTAAAAAGTCGATAATCGATACCTTAAACTTGAATTGTACTATTTCTTACTGGCTATTACATCATCATAGAAGCTTCATATGAGTTCTACTATGGTGCTTTTAGTGTCTCCGCATACCGCAGCACGCGACATAGCTTTGCAGACGATAAGTACAACCGTTTCAGAGAGAAGAGCGGCCAATGTGACGATCTGGCTTTAAGTCGATTCGATAACAAATGACGAAAACGGACGTATTTCTCAGGTTTTTACTACATATGAACACATTTCACATTCTCCCGTACAACGCGGCTGCTAGTCCTCCTTTCATGCAGAATCTTAAGGTACTAGCTCATGTCCAGATCACCAAAGCCAGCTAAAAAGTCAATAATCGATACCTAAAACTTGAATTGTACTACGTCTTACTGGCTATTACATCAACTTAGAAGCTTCATCTGTGTTCTACTATGGTGCTTTTAGTGTCTCCGCATACCGCAGCACGCGACATAGCTTTGAAGACGATAAGTACAACCGTTTCAGAGAGAAGAGCGGCCAATGTGACGATCTGGCTTTAAGTCGATTCGATAACAAATGACGAAAACGGACGGATTTCTCAGGTTTTTACTACATATGAACACATTTCACATTCTCCCGTGCAACGCGGCTGCTAGTCCTCCTTTAATGCAGAATCTTAAGGTCCAAGCTCATGTCCAAGGCACCAAAGCCAGCTAAAAAGTCAATAATCGATACCTAAAACTTGAATTGTACTACTTCTTACTGGCTATTACATCAAATTAGAAGCTTAATCTGTGTTCTACTATGGTGCTTTTAGTGTCTCCGCATACCGCAGCACGCCACATAGCTTCGCAGACGATAAGTACAGCCGTTTCAGAGAGAAGAGCGGCCAAGTGACGATTTGACTTTAAGGCGATTCGATAACAAATGAAGAAAACGGACGGATTTCTCAGGTTTTTACTACATATGAACACTTTTCATATTGTCCCGTGCAAATCGGCTGCTAGTCCTCCTTTCATGCAGAATCTTAAGGTCCTAGTTCATGTCCAAGGCACCAAAGCCAGCTAAAAAGTCAATAATCAGTACCTAAAACTTGAATTGTACTACTTCTTACTGGCTATTACATCGACTTAGAAGCTTCATCTGTGTTCTACTATGGTGATTTTATTGTCTCCGCATACCGCAGCACGCGACATAGCTTTGCAGACGATAAGTACAACCGTTTCAGAGAGAAGAGCGGCCAATGTGACGATCGGGCTTTAAGTCGATTCGATAACAAATGACGAAAACGGACGGATTTCTCAGGTTTCTACTACATATGAACACATTTCACATTCTCCCATGCAACGCGGCTGCTAGTCCTCCTTTAATGCAGAATCTTAAGGTCCTAGCTCATGTCCAAGGCACCAAAGCCAGCTAAAAAGTCAATAATCGATACCTTAAACTTGAATTGTACTACTTCTTACTGGCTATTACATCAACTTAGAAGCTTCATCTGTGTTCTACCATGGTGCTTTTAGTGTCTCCGCACACCGCAGTACGCGACATAGCTTTGCAGACGATCAGTACAACCGTTTCAGAGAAAAGATGGGCCAATGTGACGATCTGGCTTTAAGTCGATTCGATAACAAATGATGAAAACGGACGGATTTCTCACGTTTTTACTACATATGAACACTTTTCACATTCTCCCGTGCAACTCGGCTGCTAGTCCTCCTTTCATGCAGAATCTTAAGGTCCTAGCTCATGTCCAAGGCACCAAAGCCAGCTAAAAAGTCGATAATCGATACATTAAACTTGAATTGTACTACTTCTTACTGGCTATTACATTATCATAGAAGCTTCGTATGTGTTCTACTATGGTGCTTTTATTGTCTCCGCATACCGCAGCACGCGACATAGCTTTGCAGACGATAAGTACAACCGTTTCAGAGAGAAGAGCGGCTAATGTGTCGATCTGGCTTTAAGTCGATTCGATAACAAATGACGAAAACGGACGGATTTCTCAGGTTTTTACTACATATGAACACATTTCACATTCTCCCGTACAACGCGGCTGCTAGTCCTCCTTTCATGCAGAATCTTAAGGTCCTAGCTCATGTCCAAGGCACCAAAGGCAGCTAAAAAGTGAATAATCGATACCTAAAACTTGAATTGTACTACTTCTTACTGTCTATTACATCAACTTAGAAGCTTCATCTGTGTTCTACTATGGTGCTTTTAGTGTCTCCGCATACCGCAGCACGCGACATAGCTTTGAAGACGATAAGTACAACCGTTTCAGAGAGAAGAGCGGCCAATGTGACGATCTGGCTTTAAGTCGATTCGATAACAAATGACGAAAACGGACGGATTTCTCAGGTTTCTACTACATATGAACACATTTCACATTCTACCGTGCAACGCGGCTGCTAGTCCTCCCTTAATGCAGAATCTTAAGGTCCAAGCTTATGTCCAAGGCACCAAAGCCAGCTAAGAAGTCAATAATCGATACCTAAAACTTGAATTGTACTACTTCTTACTGGCTATTACATCAACTTAGAAGCTTCATCTGTGTTCTACCATGGTGCTTTTAGTGTCTCCGCACACCGCAGTACGCGACATAGCTTTGCAGACGATAAGTACAACCGTTTCAGAGAAAAGAGGGGCCAACGTGACGATCTGGCTTTAAGTCGATTCGATAACAAATGACGAAAACGGACGGATTTCTCAGGTTTTTACTACATATAAACACTTTTCACACTCTCCCGTGCAACTCGGCTGCTAGTCCTCCTTTCACGCAGAATCTTAAGGTCCTAGCTCATGTCCAAGGCACCAAAGCCAGCTAAAAAGTCAATAATCGATACCTAAAACTTGAATTGTACTACTTCTTACTGGCTATTACATCAACTTAGAAGCTTAATCTGTGTTCTACTATGGTGCTTTTAGTGTCTCCGCATACCGCAGCACGCCACATAGCTTTGCAGACGATAAGTACAGCCGTTTCAGTGAGAAGAGCGGCCAAGTGACGATCTGGCTTTAAGGCGATTCGATAACAAATGACGAAAACGGACGGATTTCTCAGGTTTTTACTACATGTGAACACTTTTCATATTGTCCCGTGCAACTCGGCTGCTAGTCCTCCTTTCATGCAGAATCTTAAGGTCCTAGCTCATGTCCAAGGCACCAAATCCATCTAAGAAGTCAATAATCGATACCTAAAACCTGAATTGTACTACTTCCTACTGGCTATTACATCGACTTAGAAGCTTCATCTGTGTTCTACTATGGTGATTTTATTGTCTCCGCATACCGCAGCACGCGACATAGCTTTGCAGACGATAAGTACAACCGTTTCAGAGAGAAGAGCGGCCAATGTGACGATCGGGCTTTAAGTCGATTGGATGCAAATGACGAAAACGGACGGATTTCTCAGGTTTTTACTACATATGAACACTTTTCACATTCTCCCCTGCAACTCGGCTGCTAGTCCTCCTTTCATGCAGAATCTTAAGGTCCCAGCTCATGTCCAAGGCACCAAAGCCAGCTAAAAAATCAATAATCGATACCTAAAACTTGAATTGTACTACTTCTTACTGGCTATTACATCATCATAGAAGCTTCATCTGTGTTCTACTATGGTGCTTTTAATTTCTCCGCATACCGCAGCACGCGACATAGCTTTGCAGACGATAAGTACAACCGTTTCAGAGAGAAGAGCGGCCAATGTGACGATCTGGCTTTAAGTCGATTCGATAACAAATGACGAAAAAGGACGGATTTTTCAGGTTTTTACTACATATGAACACTTTTCACATTCTCCCGTGCAACTCGACTGCTAGTCCTCCTTTCATGCAGAATCTTAAGGTCCTAGCTCATGTCCAAGGCACCAAATCCATCTAAGAAGTCAATAATCGATACCTAAAACTTGAATTGTACTACTTCTTACTGGCTATTACATCAACTTAGAAGCTTCATCTGTGTTCTACTATGGTGCTTTTAGTGTCTCCGCATACCGCAGCACGCGACATAGCTTTGAAGACGATAAGTACAACCGTTTCAGAGAGAAGAGCGGCCAATGTGACGATCTGGCTTTAAGTCGATTCGATAACAAATGACGAAAACGGACGGATTTCTCAGGTTTTTACTACATATGAACACTTTTCACATTCTCCCCTGCAACTCGGCTGCTAGTCCTCCTTTCATGCAGAATCTTAAGGTCCTAGCTCATGTCCAAGGCACCAAAGCCAGCTAAAAAGTCAATAATCGATACCTAAAACTTGAATTGTACTACTTCTTACTGGCTATTACATCAACTTAGAAGCTTAATCTGTGTTCTACTATGGTGCGTTTAGTGTCTCCGCATACCGCAGCACGCCACATAGCTTTGCAGACGATAAGTACAGCCGTTTCAGTGAGAAGAGCGGCCAAGTGACGATCTGGCTTTAAGGCGATTCGATAACAAATGACGAAAACGGACGGATTTCTCAGGTTTTTACTACATATGAACACTTCTCATATTGTCCCGTGCAACTCGGCTGATAGTCCTCCTTTCATGCAGAATCTTAAGGTCCTAGCTCATGTCCAAGGCACCAAATCCATCTAAGAAGTCAATAATCGATACCTAAAACTTGAATTGTACTACTTTCTACTGGCTATTACATCGACTTAGAAGCTTCATCTGTGTTCTACTATGGTGATTTTATTGTCTCCGCATACCGCAGCACGCGACATAGCTTTGCAGACGATAAGTACAACCGTTTCAGAGAGAAGAGCGGCCAATGTGACGATCGGGCTTTAAGTCGATTCGATAACAAATGACGAAAACGGACGGATTTCTCAGGTTTTTACTACATATGAACACATTTCACATTATCCCGTGCAACGCGGCTGCTAGTCCTCCTTTCATGCAGAATTTTAAGGTCCTAGCTCATGTCCAATGCACCAAATCCATCTAAGAAGTCAATAATCGATACCTAAAACTTGAATTGTACTACTTCATACTGGCTATTACATCAACTTAGAAGCTTCATCTGTGTTCTACTATGGTGCTTTTAGTGTCTCCGCATGCCGCAGCACGCGACATAGCTTTTTAGACGATAAGTACAACCGTTTCTGAGAGATGAGCGGCCAATGTGACGATCTGGCTTTAAGTCGATTCGATAACAAATGACGAAAACGGACGGATTTCTCAGGTTTTTACTACATATGAACACATTTCACATTCTCCCGTACAACACGGCTGCTAGTCCTCCTTTCATGCAGAATCTTAAGGTCCTAGCTCATGTCCAAGGCACCAAAGGCAGCTAAAAAGTGAATAATCGATACTTAAAACTTGAATTGTACTACTTCTTACTGTCTATTACATCAACTTAGAAGCTTCATCTGTGTTCTACTATGGTGCTTTTAGTGTCTCCGCATACCGCAGCACGCGACATAGCTTTGAAGACGATAAGTACAACCGTTTCAGAGAGAAGAGCGGCCAATGTGACGATCTGGCTTTAAGTCGATTCGATAACAAATGACGAAAACGGACGGATTTCTCAGGTTTCTACTACATATGAACACATTTCACATTCTCCCGTGCAACGCGGCTGCTAGTCCTCCCTTAATGCAGAATCTTAAGGTCCAAGCTTATGTCCAAGGCACCAAAGCCAGCTAAGAAGTCAATAATCGATACCTAAAACTTGAATTGTACAACTTCTTACTGGCTATTACATCAACTTAGAAGCTTCATCTGTGTTCTACCATGGTGCTTTTAGTGTCTCCGCACACCGCAGTACGCGACATAGCTTTGCAGACGATAAGTACAACCGTTTCAGAGAAAAGAGGGGCCAACGTGACGATCTGGCTTTAAGTCGATTCGATAACAAATGACGAAAACGGACGGATTTCTCAGGTTTTTACTACATATAAACACTTTTCACACTCTCCCGTGCAACTCGGCTGCTAGTCCTCCTTTCATGCAGAATCTTAAGGTCCTAGCTCATGTCCAAGGCACCAAAGCCAGCTAAAAAGTCAATAATCGATACCTAAAACTTGAATTGTACTACTTCTTACTGGCTATTACATCAACTTAGAAGCTTAATCTGTGTTCTACTATGGTGCTTTTAGTGTCTCCGCATACCGCAGCACGCCACATAGCTTTGCAGACGATAAGTACAGCCGTTTCAGTGAGAAGAGCGGCCAAGTGACGATCTGGCTTTAAGGCGATTCGATAACAAATGACGAAAACGGACGGATTTCTCAGGTTTTTACTACATATGAACACTTTTCATATTGTCCCGTGCAACTCGGCTGCTAGTCCTCCTTTCATGCAGAATCTTAAGGTCCTAGCTCATGTCCAAGGCACCAAATCCATCTAAGAAGTCAATAATCGATACCTAAAACTTGAATTGTACTACTTCCTACTGGCTATTACATCGACTTAGAAGCTTCATCTGTGTTCTACTATGGTGATTTTATTGTCTCCGCATACCGCAGCACGCGACATAGCTTTGCAGACGATAAGTACAACCGTTTCAGAGAGAAGAGCGGCCAATGTGACGATCGGGCTTTAAGTCGATTCGATAACAAATGACGAAAGCGGACGGATTTCTCAGGTTTTTACTACATATGAACACTTTTCACATTCTCCCCTGCAACTCGGCTGCTAGTCCTCCTTTCATGCAGAATCTTAAGGTCCTAGCTCATGTCCAAGGCACCAAAGCCAGCTAAAAAATCAATAATCGATACCTAAAACTTGAATTGTACTACTTCTTACTGGCTATTATATCATCATAGAAGCTTCATCTGTGTTCTACTATGGTGCTTTTAATTTCTCCGCATACCGCAGCACGCGACATAGCTTTGCAGACGATAAGTACAACCGTTTCAGAGAGAAGAGCGGCCAATGTGACGATCTGGCTTTAAGTCGATTCGATAACAAATGACGAAAAAGGACGGATTTTTCAGGTTTTTACTACATATGAACACTTTTCACATTCTCCCGTGCAACTCGACTGCTAGTCCTCCTTTCATGCAGAATCTTAAGGTCCTAGCTCATGTCCAAGGCACCAAATCCATCTAAGAAGTCAATAATCGATACCTAAAACTTGAATTGTACTACTTCTTACTGGCTATTACATCAACTTAGAAGCTTCATCTGTGTTCTACTATGGTGCTTTTAGTGTCTCCGCATACCGCAGCACGCGACATAGCTTTGAAGACGATAAGTACAACCGTTTCAGAGAGAAGAGCGGCCAATGTGACGATCTGGCTTTAAGTCGATTCGATAACAAATGACGAAAACGGACGGATTTCTCAGGTTTTTACTACATATGAACACTTTTCACATTCTCCCCTGCAACTCGGCTGCTAGTCCTCCTTTCATGCAGAATCTTAAGGTCCTAGCTCATGTCCAAGGCACCAAAGCCAGCTAAAAAGTCAATAATCGATACCTAAAACTTGAATTGTACTACTTCTTACTGGCTATTACATCAACTTAGAAGCTTAATCTGTGTTCTACTATGGTGCTTTTAGTGTCTCCGCATACCGCAGCACGCCACATAGCTTTGCAGACGATAAGTACAGCCGTTTCAGTGAGAAGAGCGGCCAAGTGACGATCTGGCTTTAAGGCGATTCGATAACAAATGACGAAAACGGACGGATTTCTCAGGTTTTTACTACATATGAACACTTTTCATATTGTCCCGTGCAACTCGGCTGCTAGTCCTCCTTTCATGCAGAATCTTAAGGTCCTAGCTCATGTCCAAGGCACCAAATCCATCTAAGAAGTCAATAATCGATACCTAAAACTTGAATTGTACTACTTCCTACTGGCTATTACATCGACTTAGAAGCTTCATCTGTGTTCTACTATGGTGATTTTATTGTCTCCGCATACCGCAGCACGCGACATAGCTTTGCAGACGATAAGTACAACCGTTTCAGAGAGAAGAGCGGCCAATGTGACGATCGGGCTTTAAGTCGATTCGATAACAAATGACGAAAACGGACGGATTTCTCAGGTTTTTACTACATATGAACACATTTCACATTATCCCGTGCAACGCGGCTGCTAGTCCTTCTTTCATGCAGAATCTTAAGGTCCTAGCTCATGTCCAATGCACCAAATCCATCTAAGAAGTCAATAATCGATACCTAAAACTTGAATTGTACTACTTCATACTGGCTATTACATCAACTTAGAAGCTTCATCTGTGTTCTACTATGGTGCTTTTAGTGTCTCCGCATGCCGCAGCACGCGACATAGCTTTGAAGACGATAAGTACAACCGTTTCTGAGAGAAGAGCGGCCAATGTGACGATCTGGCTTTAAGTCGATTCGATAACAAATGACGAAAACGGACGGATTTCTCAGGTTTTTACTACATATGAACACTTTTCACATTCTCCCCTGCAACTCGGCTGCTAGTCCTCCTTTCATGCAGAATCTTAAGGTCCTAGCTCATGTCCAAGGCACCAAAGCCAGCTAAAAAATCAATAATCGATACCTAAAACTTGAATTGTACTACTTCTTACTGGCTATTACATCATCATAGAAGCTTCATCTGTGTTCTACTATGGTGCTTTTAATTTCTCCGCATACCGCAGCACGCGACATAGCTTTGCAGACGATAAGTACAACCGTTTCAGAGAGAAGAGCGGCCAATGTGACGATCTGGCTTTAAGTCGATTCGATAACAAATGACGAAAAAGGACGGATTTTTCAGGTTTTTACTACATATGAACACTTTTCACATTCTCCCGTGCAACTCGACTGCTAGTCCTCCTTTCATGCAGAATCTTAAGGTCCTAGCTCATGTCCAAGGCACCAAATCCATCTAAGAAGTCAATAATCGATACCTGAAACTTGAATTGTACTACTTCTTACTGGCTATTACATCAACTTAGAAGCTTCATCTGTGTTCTACTATGGTGCTTTTAGTGTCTCCGCATACCGCAGCACGCGACATAGCTTTGAAGACGATAAGTACAACCGTTTCAGAGAGAAGAGCGGCCAATGTGACGATCTGGCTTTAAGTCGATTCGATAACAAATGACGAAAACGGACGGATTTCTCAGGTTTTTACTACATATGAACACTTTTCACATTCTCCCCTGCAACTCGGCTGCTAGTCCTCCTTTCATGCAGAATCTTAAGGTCCTAGCTCATGTCCAAAGCACCAAAGCCAGCTAAAAAGTCAATAATCGATACATAAAACTTGAATTGTACTACTTCTGACTGGCTATTACATCATCTTAGAAGCTTCATCTGTGTTCTACTATGGTGCTTTTAGTGTCTCCGCATACCGGTGCACGCGACAAAGCTTTTCAGACGATAAGTATAACCGTTTCAGAGAGAAGAGCAGCCAATGTGACGATCTGGCTTTAAGTCGATTCGATAACAAATGACGAAAACGGACGGATTTCGCAGGTTTTTACTACATATGAACACTTTTCACATTCTCCTATCCAACGCGGGTGCTTGTCCTCCTTTCATGCAGAATCTTAAGGTCCTAGCTCACGTCCAAGGCACCAAAGCCAGCTAAAAAGTCAATAATCGATACCTAAAACTTGAATTGTACTACTTCTTACTGGCTATTACATCATCATAGAAGCTTCATCTGTGTTCTACTATGGTGCTTTTAGTGACTCCGCATATCGCAACACGCAACATAGCTTTGCAGACGATAAGTACAACCGTTTCAGAGAGAAGAGCGGCCAATGTGACGATCTGGCTTTAAGTCGATTCCATAACAAATGAGGAAAACGGACGGATTTCTCAGGTTTTTACTACATATGAACACTTTTCACATTCTCCCATGCAACTCGGCTGCTAGTCCTCCTTTCATGCAGAATCTTAAGGTCCTAGCTCATGTCCAAGGCACCAAAGCCAGCTAAAAAGTCAATAATCAGTACCTAAAACTTGAATTGTACTACTTCTTACTGGCTATTACATCGACTTTTAAGCTTCATCTGTGTTCTACTATGGTGATTTTATTGACTCCGCATACCGCAGCACGCGACATAGCTTTGCAGACGATAAGTACAACCGTTTCAGAGAGAAGAGCGGCCAATGTGACGATCGGGCTTTAAGTCGATTCGATAACAAATGACGAAAACGGACGGATTTCTCAGGTTTCTACTACATATGAACACATTTCACATTCTCCCGTGCAACGCGGCTGCTAGTCCTCCTTTAATGCAGAATCTTAAGGTCCTAGCTCATGTCCAAGGCACCAAAGCCAGCTAAAAAGTCAATAATCGATACCTAAAACTTGAATTGTACTACTTCTTACTGGCTATTACATCAACTTAGAAGCTTCATCTGTGTTCTACCATGGTGCTTTTAGTGTCTCTGCACACCGCAGTACGCGACATAGCTTTGCAGACGATAAGTACAACCGTTTCAGAGAAAAGAGGGGCCAATGTGACGATCTGGCTTTAAGTCGATTCGATAACAAATGACGAAAACGGACGGATTTCTCAGGTTTTTACTACATATGAACACTTTTCACATTCTCCCGTGCAACTCGGCTGCTAGTCCTCCTTTCATGCAGAATCTTAAGGTCCTAGCTCATGTCCAAGGCACCAAAGCCAGCTAAAAAGTCAATAATCGATACCTAAAACTTGAATTGTACTACTTCTTACTGGCTATTACATCATCTTAGAAGCTTCATCTGTGTTCTACTATGGTGCTTTCAGTGTCTCCGCATACCGCAGCACGCGACAAAGCTTTCCAGACGATAAGTACAACCGTTTCAGAGAGAAGAGCAGCCAATGTGACGATCTGGCTTTAAGTCGATTCGTTAACAAATGACGAAAACGGACGGATTTCTCAGGATTTTACTACATATGAACACATTTCACATTCTCCCGTACAACGCGGCCGCTAGTCCTCCTTTCATGCAGAATCTTAAGGTCCTAGCTCATGTCCAAGGCACCAAAGCCAGCTAAAAAGTCAATAATCGATACCTAAAACTTGAATTGTACTACTTCTTACTGGCTATTACATCAACTTAGAAGCTTCATCTGTGTTCTACTATGGTGCTTTTAGTGTCTCCGCATACCGCATCACGCGACATAGCTTTGCAGGCGATAAGTACAGCCGTTTCAGAGAGAAGAGCGGCAAATGTGACGATCGGGCTTTAAGTCGATTCGATAACAAATGACGAAAACGGACGGATTTCTCAGGTTTTTACTACATATGAACACTTTTCACATTCTTCCCTGCAACTCGGCTGCTAGTCCTCCTTTCATGCAGATTCTTAAGGTCCTAGCTCATGTCCAAGGCATCAAAGCCAGCTAAAAAGTCAATAATCGATACCTAAAACTTGAATTGTACTACTTCTTACTGGCTATTACATCAAATTAGAAGCTTCATCTGTGTTCTACTGTGGTGGTTTCAGTGTCTCCGCCTACCGCAGCATACGACATAGCTTTGCAGACGATAAGTACAACCGTTTCAGAGAGAAGAGCGGCCAATGTGACGAGCTGGCTTTAAGTCGATTCGATAACAAATGACGAAAACGGACGGATTTCTCAGGTTTTTACTACATATGAACACTTTTCACATTCTCCCGTGCAACTCGGCTGCTAGTCCTCCTTTCATGCAGAATCTTAAGGTCCTAGCTCATGTCCAAGGCACCAAAGCCAGCTAAAAAGTCAATAATCGATACCTAAAACTTGAATTATACTACTTCTTACTGGCTATTACATCAACTTAGAAGCTTCATCTGTGTTCTACTATGGTGCTTTTAGTGTCTCCGCATACCGCATCACGCGACATAGCTTTGCAGACGATAAGGACAACCGTTTCAGAGAGAAGAGCGGCCAATGTGACGATCTGGCTTTAAGTCGATTCAATAACAAGTGACGAAAACGGACGGATTTCTCAGGTTTTTACTACATATGAACACTATTCACATTCTCCCATCCAACGCGGCTGCTAGTCCTCCTTTCACGCAGAATCTTAGGGTCCTACCTCTTGTCCAAGGCACCAAAGCCAGCTAAAAAGTCAATAATCGATACCTAAAACTTGAATTGTACTACTTCTTACTGGCTATTACATCATCATAGAAGCTTCATCTGTGTTCTACTATGGTGCTTTTAGTGTCTCCGCATACCGCAGCACGCGACATAGCTTTGCAGACGATAAGTACAACCGTTTCAGAGAGAAGAGCGGCCAATGTGACGATCTGGCTTTAAGTCGATTCGATAACAAATGAGGAAAACGGACGGATTTCTCAGGTTTTTACTACATATGAACACTTTTCACATTCTCCCGTGCAACTCGGCTGCTAGTCCTCCTTTCATGCAGAATCTTAAGGTCCTAGCTCATGTCCAAGGCACCAAAGCCAGCTAAAAAGTCAATAATCAGTACCTAAAACTTGAATTGTACTACATCTTACTGGCTATTACATCAACTTAGAAGCTTCATCTGTGTTCTACTATGGTGCTTTTAGTGTCTCCGCATACCGCAGCTCGCGACATAGCTTTGCAGACGATAAGTACAACCGTTTCAGAGAGAAGAGCGGCCAATGTGACGATCTGCCTTTAAGTCGATTCGATAACAAATGACGAAAACGGACGGATTTCTCAGGTTTTTACTACATATGAACACTTTTCACATTCTCCCGTGGAACTCGGCTGCTAGTCCTCCTTTCATGCAGAATCTTAAGGTCCTAGCTCATGTCCAAGGCACCAAAGCCAGCTGAAAAGTCAATAATCAGTACCTAAAACTTGAATTGTACTACTTCTTACTGGCTATTACATCAACTTAGAAGCTTCATCTGTGTTCTACTATGGTGCTTTTAGTGTCTCCGCATACCGCAGCACGCGACATAGCTTTGCAGACGATAAGTACAACCGTTTCAGAGAGAAGAGCGGCCAATGTGACGATCTGCCTTTAAGTCGATTCGATAACAAATGACGAAAACGGACGGATTTCTCAGGTTTTTACTACATATGAACACTTTTCACATTCTCCCGTGCAACTCGGCTGCTAGTCCTCCTTTCATGCAGAATCTTAGGGTCCTAGCTCATGTCCAAGGCACCAAAGCCAGCTAAAAACTAAATATTCAGCACCTAAAACTTGAATTGTACTACTTCTTACTGGCTATTACATCAACTTAGAAGCTTCATCTGTGTTCTACTATGGTGCTTTTAGTGTCTCCTCATACCGCAGCACGCGACATAGCTTTGCAGACGATAAGTAGAACCGTTTCAGAGAGAAGAGCGGCCAATGTGACGATCTGCCTTTAAGTCGATTCGATAACAAATGACGAAAACGGACGGATTTCTCAGGTTTTTACTACATATGAACACTTTTCACATTCTCCCGTGCAACTCGGCTGCTAGTCCTCCTTTCATGCAGAAACTTAAGGTCCTAGCTCATGTCCAAGGCACCAAAGCCAGCTAAAAAGTCAATAATCGATACATAAAACTTGAATTGTACTACTTCTTACTGGCTATTACATCATCTTAGAAGCTTCATCTGTGTTCTACTATGGTGCTTTTAGTGTCTCCGCATACGGCAGCACGCGACAAAGCTTTTCAGACGATAAGTACAACCGTTTCAGAGAGAAGAGCAGCCAATGTGACGATCTGGCTTTAAGTCGATTCGATAACAAATGACGAAAACGGACGGATTTCTCAGGTTTTTACTACATATGAACACTTTTCACATTCTCCTATCCAACGCGGGTGCTAGTCCTCCTTTCATGCAGAATCTTAACGCTCTAGCTCATGTCCAAGGCACCAAAGCCAGCAAAAAGTCAATAATCGATACCTAAAACTTGAATTATACTACTTCTTACTGGCTATTACATCAACTTAGAAGCTTCATCTGTGTTCTACTATGGTGCTTTTAGTGTCTCCACATACCGCATCACGCGACATAGCTTTGCAGGCGATAAGGACAACCGTTTCAGAGAGAAGAGCGGCCAATGTGACGATCTGGCTTTAAAGCGATTCGATAACAAATGACGAAAACGGACGGATTTCTCAGGTTTTTACTACATATGAACACTATTCACATTCTCCCATCCAACGCGGCTGCTAGTCCTCCTTTCACGCAGAATCTTAAGGTCCTACCTCATGTCCAAGGCACCAAATCCAGCTAAAAAGTCAATAATCGATACCTAAAACTTGAATTGTACTACTTCTTACTGGCTATTACATCATCATAGAAGCTTCATCTGTGTTCTACTATGGTGCTTTTAGTGTCTCCGCATACCGCAGCACGCGACATAGCTTTGCAGACGATAAGTACAACAGTTTCAGATAGAACAGCGGCCAATGTGACGATCTGGCTTTAAGTCGATTCGATAACAAATGAGGAAAACGGACGGATTTCTCAGGTTTTTACTACATATGAACACTTTTCACATTCTCCCGTGCAACTCGGCTGCTAGTCCTCCTTTCATGCAGAATCTTAAGGTCCTAGCTCATGTCCAAGGCACCAAAGCCAACTAAAAAGTCAATAATCAGTACCTAAAACTTGAATTGTACTACTTCTTACTGGCTATTACATCAACTTAGAAGCTTCATCTGTGTTCTACTATGGTGCTTTTAGTGTCTCCGCATACCGGAGCACGCGACATAGCTTTGCAGACGATAAGTACAACCGTTTCAGAGAGAAGAGCGGCCAATGTGACGATCTGCCTTTAAGTCGATTCGATAACAAATGACGAAAACGGACGGATTTCTCAGGTTTTTACTACATATGAACACTTTTCACATTCTCCCGTGCAACTCGGCTGCTAGTCCTCCTTTCATGCAGAATCTTAAGGTCCTAGCTCATGTCCAAGGCACCAAAGCCAGCTAAAAAGTAAATAATCAGTACCTAAAACTTGAATTATACTACTTCTTACTGGCTATTACATCAACTTAGAAGCTTCATCTGTGTTCTACTATGGTGCTTTTAGTGTCTCCGCATACCGCATCACGCGACATAGCTTTGCAGGCGATAAGGACAACCGTTTCAGAGAGAAGAGCGGCCAATGTGACGATCTGGCTTTAAGTCGATTCGATAACAAATGACGAAAACGGACGGATTTCTCAGGTTTTTACTTCATATGAACACTATCCACATTCTCCCATCCAACGCGGCTGCTAGTCCTCCTTTCACGCAGAATCTTAAGGTCCTACCTCATGTCCAAGGCACCAAAGCCAGCTAAAAAGTCAATAATCGATACCTAAAACTTGAATTGTACTACTTCTTACTGGCTATTACATCAACTTAGAAGCTTCATCTGTGTTCTACTATGGTGCTTTTAGTGTCTCCGCATACCGCATCACGCGACATAGCTTTGCAGGCGATAAGTACAACCGTTTCAGAGATAAGAGCGGCCAATGTGACGATCGGGCTTTAAGTCGATTCGATAACAAATGACGAAAACGGACGGATTTCTCAGGTTTTTACTACATATGAATACATTTCACATTCTCCCGTGCAACGCGGCTGCTAGTCCTCCTTTCATGCAGAATCTTAAGGTCCTAGCTCATGTCCAAGGCACCAAAGCCAGCTAAAAAGTAAATAATCAGTACCTAAAACTTGAATTGTACTACTTCTTACTGGCTATTACATCAACTTAGAAGCTTCATCTGTGTTCTACTATGGTGCTTTTAGAGTCTCCGCATACCGCAGCACGCGACATAGCTTTGCAGACGATAAGTACAACCGTTTCAGAGAGAAGAGCGGCCAATGTGACGATCTGGCTTTAAGTCGATTCGATAACAAATGACGAAAACGGACGGATTTCTCAGGTTTTTACTACATATGAACACTTTTCACATTCTTCCCTGCAACTCGGCTGCTAGTCCTCCTTTCATGCAGATTCTTAAGGTCCTAGCTCATGTCCAATGCATCAAAGCCAGCTAAAAAGTAAATAATCAGTACCTAAAACTTGAATAGTACTACTTCTTACTGGCTATTACATCAACTTAGAAGCTTCATCTGTGTTCTACTATGGTGCTTTAAGAGTCTCCGCATACCGCAGCACGCGACATAGCTTTGCAGACGATAAGTACAACCGTTTCAGAGAGAAGAGCGGCCAATGTGACGATCTGGCTTTAAGTCGATTCGATAACAAATGACGAAAACGGACGGATTTCTCAGGTTTTTACTACATATGAACACTTTTCACATTCTTCCCTGCAACTCGGCTGCTAGTCCTCCTTTCATGCAGATTCTTAAGGTCCTAGCTCATGTCCAATGCATCAAAGCCAGCTAAAAAGTCAATAATCGATACCTAAAACTTGAATTGTACTACTTCTTACTGGCTATTACATCAAATTAGAAGCTTCATCTGGGTTCTACTGTGGTGGTTTCAGTGTCTCCGCCTACCGCAGCATACGACATAGCTTTGCAGACGATAAGAACAACCGTTTCAGAGAGAAGAGCGGCCATTGTGACGATCTGGCTTTAAGTCGATTCGATAACAAATGACGAAAACGGACGGATTTCTCAGGTTTTTACTACATATGAACACTTTTCACATTCTCCCGTGCAACTCGGCTGCTAGTCCTCCTTTCATGCAGAATCTTAAGGTCCTACCTCATGTCCAAGGCACCAAAGCCAGCTAAAAAGTCAATAATCGATACCTAAAACTTGAATTATACTACTTCTAACTGGCTATTACATCAACTTAGAAGCTTCATCTGTGTTCTACTATGGTGCTTTTAGTGTCTCCGCATACCGCATCACGCGACATAGCTTTGCAGGCGATAAGGACAACCGTTTCAGAGAGAAGAGCGGCCAATGTGACGATCTGCCTTAAGTCGATTCGATAACAAATGACGAAAACGGACGGATTTCTCAGGTTTTTACTACATATGAACACTATTCACATTCTCCCATCCAACGCGGCTGCTAGTCCTCCTTTCACGCAGAATCTTAAGGTCCTACCTCATGTCCAAGGCACCAAAGCCAGCTAAAAAGTCAATAATCGATACCTAAAACTTGAATTGTACTACTTCTTACTGGCTATTACATCATCATAGAAGCTTCATCTGTGTTCTACTATGGTGCTTTTAGTGTCTCCGCATACGGCAGCACGCGACATAGCTTTGCAGACGATAAGTACAACCGTTTCAGAGAGAAGAGCAGCCAATGTGACGATCTGGCTTTAACTCGATTCGATAACAAATGAGGAAAACGGACGGATTTCTCAGGGTTTTTACTACATATGAACACTTTTCACATTCTCCCGTGCAACTCGGCTGCTAGTCCTCCTTTCATGCAGAATCTTAAAGTCCTAGCTCATGTCCAAGGCACCAAAGCCAGCTAAAAAGTCAATAAGCACTACCTAAAACTTGAATTGTACTACTTCTTACTGGCTATTACATCATCATAGAAGCTTCATCTGTGTTCTACTATGGTGCTTTTAGTGTCTCCGCATACCGCAGCACGCGACATAGCTTTGCAGACGATAAGTACAACCGTTTCAGAGAGAAGAGCGGCCAAGTGACGATCTGGCTTTAAGGCGATTCGATAACAAATGACGAAAACGGACGGATTTCTCAGGTTTTTACTACATATGAACACTTTTCATATTGTCCCGTGCAACTCGGCTGCTAGTCCTCCTTTCATGCAGAATGTTAACATCCTAGCTCATGTCCAAGGCACCAAATCCATCTAAGAAGTCAATAATCGATACCTAAAACTTGAATTGTACTAATTCTTACTGGCTATTACATCGACTTAGAAGCTTCATCTGTGTTCTACTATGGTGCTTTTAGTGTCTCCGCATACCGCAGCACGCGACATAGCTTTTGCAGACGATAAGTACAACCGTTTCAGAGAGAAGAGCGGCCAATGTGACGATCTGCCTTTAAGTCGATTCGATAACAAATGACGAAAACGGACGGATGTCTCAGGTTTTTACTACATATGAACACTTTTCACATTCTCCCGTGCAACTCGGCTGCTAGTCCTCCTTTCATGCAGAATCTTAAGGTCCTAGCTCATGTCCAAGGCACCAAAGCCAGCTAAAAAGTAAATAATCAGTACCTAAAACTTGAATTGTACTACTTCTTACTGGCTATTACACCAACTTAGAAGCTTCATCTGTGTTCTACCATGGTGCTTTTAGTGTCTCCGCACACCGCAGTACGCGACATAGCTTTGCAGACGATAAGTACACACCGTTTCAGAGAAAAGAGGGGCCAATGTGACGATCAGGCTTTAAGTCGATTCGATAACAAATGACGAAAACGGACGGATTTCTCAGGTTTTTACTACATATGAACACTTTTCACATTCTCCCGTGCCACTCGGCTGCTAGTCCTCCTTTCATGCAGAATCTTAAGGTCCTAGCTCATGTCCAAGGGCACCAAAGGCAGCTAAAAAGTGAATAATCCCATCCTCAAAACTTGAATTGTACTACTTCTTACTGGCTATTACATCATCTTAGAAGATTCATCTGTGTTCTACTATGGTGCTTTCAGTGTCTCCGCATACCGCAGCACTCGACAAAGCTTTCCAGACGATAAGTACAACCGTTTCAGAGAGAAGAGCAGCCAATGTGACGATCTGGCTTTAAGTCGATTCGATAACAAATGACGAAAACGGACGGATTTCTCAAGTTTTTACTACATATGAACACTTTTCACATTCTCCCCGTGCAACTCGGCTGCTAGTCCTTCCTTTTATGCAGAATCTTAAGGTCCTAGCTCATGTCCAAGGCACCAAAGCCAGCTAAAAAGTCAATAATCGATACCTAAAACTTGAATTATACTACTTCTTACTGGCTATTACATCAACTTAGAAGCTTCATCTGTGTTCTACTATGGTGCTTTTAGTGTCTCCGCATACCGCATCACGCGACATAGCTTTGCAGGCGATAAGGACAACCGTTTCAGAGAGAAGAGCGGCCAATGTGACGATCTGGCTTTAAGTCGATTCGATAACAAATGACGAAAACGGACGGATTTCTCAGGTTTTTACTACATATGAACACTATTCACATTCTCCCATCCAACGCGGCTGCTAGTCCTCCTTTCACGCAGAATCTTAAGGTCCCACCTCATGTCCAAGGCACCAAAGCCAGCTAAAAAGTCAATAATCGATACCTAAAACTTGAATTGTACTACTTCTTACTGGCTATTACATCATCATAGAAGCTTCATCTGTGTTCTACTATGGTGCTTTTAGAGTCTCCGCATACCGCAGCACGCGACATAGCTTTGCAGACGATAAGTACAACCGTTTCAGAGAGAAGAGCGGCCAGTGTGACGATCAGGCTTTAAGTCGATTCGATAACAAATGAGGAAAATGGACGGATTTCTCAGGTTTTTACTACATATGAACACTTTTCACATTCTCCCGTGCAACTCGGCTGCTAGTCCTCCTTTCATGCAGAATCTTAAGGTCCTAGCTCATGTCCAAGGCACCAAAGCCAGCTAAAAAGTCAATAATCAGTACCTAAAACTTGAATAGTACTACTTCTTACTGGCTATTACATCAACTTAGAAGCTTCATCTGTGTTCTACTATGGTGCTTTTAGTGTTTCCGCATACCGCAGCACGCGACATAGCTTTGCATACGATAAGTACAGCCGTTTCAGAGAGAAGAGCGGCCAAGTGACGATCTGGCTTTAAGGCGATTCGATAACAAATGACGAAAACGGACGGATTTCTCAGGTTTTTACTACATATGAACACTTTTCACATTCTCCCGTGCAACTCGGCTGCTAGTCCTCCTTTCATGCAGAATCTTAAGGTCCTAGCTCATGTCCAAGGCACCAAAGGCAGCTAAAAAGTCAATAATCGATACCTAAAACTTGAATTGTACTACTTCTTACTGGCTATTACATCATCTTAGAAGCTTCATCTGTGTTCTACTATGGTGCTTTTAGTGTCTCCGCATACCGCATCACGCGACATAGCTTTGCAGCGATAAGTACAACCGTTTCAGAGAGAAGAGCGGCCAATGTGACGATCGGGCTTTAAGTCGATTCGATAACAAATGACGAAAACGGACGGATTTCTCAGGTTTTTACTACATATGAACACATTTCACATTCTCCCGTGCAACGCGGCTGCTAGTCCTCCTTTCATGCAGAATCTTAAGGTCCTAGCTCATGTCCAAGGCTCCAGAGCCAGCTAAAAAGTAAATAATCAGTACCTTAAACTTGAATTGTACTACTTCTTACTGGCTATTACATCAACTTAGAAGCTTCATCTGTGTTCTACTATGGTGCTTTTAGAGTCTCCGCATACCGCAGCACGCGACATAGCTTTGCAGACGATAAGTACAACCGTTTCAGAGAGAAGAGCGGCCAATGTGACGATCTGGCTTTAAGTCGATTCGATAACAAATGACGAAAACGGACGGATTTCTCAGTTTTTTACTACATATGAACACTTTTCACATTCTTCGATGCAACTCGGCTGCTAGTCCTCCTTTCATGCAGATTCTTAAGGTCCTAGCTCATGTCCAAGGCATCAAAGCCAGCTAAAAAGTCAATAATCGATACCTAAAACTTGAATTGTACTACTTCTTACTGGCTATTACATCAACTTAGAAGCTTCATCTGTGTTCTACTATGGTGCTTTTAGCGTCTCCGCATACCGCAGCACGCGACATAGCTTTGCAGACGATAAGTACAACCGTTTCAGAGAGAAGAGCGGCCAATGTGACGATCTGGCTTTAAGTCGATTCGATAACAAATGACGAAAACGGACGGATTTCTCAGGTTTTTACTACATATGAACACTTTTCACATTCTCCCGTGCAACTCGGCTGCTAGTCCTCCTTTCATGCAGAATCTTAAGGTCCTAGCTCATGTCCAAGGCACCAAAGCCAGCTAAAAAGTCAATAATCAGTACCTAAAACTTGAATAGTACTACTTCTTACTGGCTATTACATCAACTTAGAAGCTTCATCTGTGTTCTACTATGGTGCTTTTAGTGTTTCCGCATACCGCAGCACGCGACATAGCTTTGCATACGATAAGTACAGCCGTTTCAGAGAGAAGAGCGGCCAAGTGACGATCTGGCTTTAAGGCGATTCGATAACAAATGACGAAAACGGACGGATTTCTCAGGTTTTTACTACATATGAACACTTTTCACATTCTCCCGTGCAACTCGGCTGCTAGTCCTCCTTTCATGCAGAATCTTAAGGTCCTAGCTCATGTCCAAGGCACCAAAGGCAGCTAAAAAGTCAATAATCGATACCTAAAACTTGAATTGTACTACTTCTTACTGGCTATTACATCATCTTAGAAGCTTCATCTGTGTTCTACTATGGTGCTTTTAGTGTCTCCGCATACCGCATCACGCGACATAGCTTTGCAGCGATAAGTACAACCGTTTCAGAGAGAAGAGCGGCCAATGTGACGATCGGGCTTTAAGTCGATTCGATAACAAATGACGAAAACGGACGGATTTCTCAGGTTTTTACTACATATGAACACATTTCACATTCTCCCGTGCAACGCGGCTGCTAGTCCTCCTTTCATGCAGAATCTTAAGGTCCTAGCTCATGTCCAAGGCTCCAGAGCCAGCTAAAAAGTAAATAATCAGTACCTTAAACTTGAATTGTACTACTTCTTACTGGCTATTACATCAACTTAGAAGCTTCATCTGTGTTCTACTATGGTGCTTTTAGAGTCTCCGCATACCGCAGCACGCGACATAGCTTTGCAGACGATAAGTACAACCGTTTCAGAGAGAAGAGTGGCCAATGTGACGATCTGGCTTTAAGTCGATTCGATAACAAATGACGAAAACGGACGGATTTCTCAGGTTTTTACTACATATGAACACTTTTCACATTCTTCGATGCAACTCGGCTGCTAGTCCTCCTTTCATGCAGATTCTTAAGGTCCTAGCTCATGTCCAAGGCATCAAAGCCAGCTAAAAAGTCAATAATCGATACCTAAAACTTGAATTGTACTACTTCTTACTGGCTATTACATCAACTTAGAAGCTTCATCTGTGTTCTACTATGGTGCTTTTAGCGTCTCCGCATACCGCAGCACGCGACATAGCTTTGCAGACGATAAGTACAACCGTTTCAGAGAGAAGAGCGGCCAATGTGACGATCTGGCTTTAAGTCGATTCGATAACAAATGACGAAAACGGACGGATTTCTGAGGTTTTTACTACATATGAACACTTTTCACATTCTCCCGTGCAACTCGGCTGCTAGTCCTCCTTTCATGCAGAATCTTAAGGTCCTAGCTCATGTCCAAGGCACCAAAGCCAGCTAAAAAGTCAATAATCGATACCTAAAACTTGAATTATACTATTTCTTACTGGCTATTACATCAACTTAGAAGCTTCATCTGTGTTCTACTATGGTGCTTTTAGTGACTCCGCATACCTCATCACGCGACATAGCTTTGCAGGCGATAAGTACAACCGTTTCAGAGAGAAGAGCGGCCAATGTGACGATCTGGCTTTAAGTCGATTCGATAACAAATGACGAAAACGGACGGATTTCTCAGGTTTTTACTACATATGAACACTTTTCACATTCTCCCGTGCAACTCGGCTGCTAGTCCTCCTTTCATGCAGAATCTTAAGGTCCTAGCTCATGTCCAAGGCACCAAAGCCAGCTAAAAAGTCAATAATCGATACCTAAAACTTGAATTGTACTACTTCTTACTGGCTATTACTTCAACTTAGAAGCTTCATCTGTGTTCTACTATGGTGCTTTTAGTGTCTCCGCATACCGCATCACGCGACATAGCTTTGCAGGCGATAAGTACAACCGTTTCAGAGAGAAGAGCGGCCAATGTGACGATCTGGCTTTAAGTCGATTCGATAACAAATGACGAAAACGGACGGATTTCTCAGGTTTTTACTACATATGAACACATTTCACATTCTCCCGTGCAACGCGGCTGCTAGTCCTCCTTTCATGCAGAATCTTAAGGTCCTAGCTCATGTCCAAGGCTCCAAAGCCAGCTAAAAAGTAAATAATCAGTACCTAAAACTTGAATTGTACTACTTCTTACTGGCTATTACATCAACTTAGAAGCTTCATCTGTGTTCTACTATGGTGCTTTTAGAGTCTCCGCATACCGCAGCACGCGACATAGCTTTGCAGACGATAAGTACAACCGTTTCAGAGAGAAGAGCGGCCAATGTGACGATCTGGCTTTAAGTCGATTCGATGACAAATGACGAAAACGGACGGATTTCTCAGGTTTTTACTACATATGAACACTTTTCACATTCTCCCGTGCAACTCGGCTGCTAGTCCTCCTTTCATGCAGAATCTTATGGTCCTAGCTCATGTCCAAGGCACTAAAGCCAGCTAAAAAGTCAATAATCGATACCTAAAACTTGAATTATACTACTTCTTACTGGCTATTACATCAACTTAGAAGCTTCATCTGTGTTCTACTATGGTGCTTTTAGTGTCTCCGCATACCGCATCACGCGACATAGCTTTGCAGGCGATAAGTACAAGCGTTTCAGAGAGAAGAGCGGCCAATGTGACGATCTGGCTTTAAGTCGATTCGATAACAAATGACGAAAACGGACGGATTTCTCAGGTTTTTACTACATATGAACACTTTTCACATTCTCCCGTGCAACTCGGCTGCTAGTCCTCCTTTCATGCAGAATCTTAAGGTCCTAGCTCATGTCCAAGACACCAAAGCCAGCTAAAAAGTCAATAATCGATACCTAAAACTTGAATTGAACTACTTCTTACTGGCTATTACATCAACTTAGAAGCTTCATCTGTGTTCTACTATGGTGCTTTTAGTGTCTCCGCATACCGCATCACGCGACATAGCTTTGCAGGCGATAAGTACAACCGTTTCAGAGTGAAGAGCGGCCAATGTGACGATCGGGCTTTAAGTCGATTCGATAACAAATGACGAAAACGGACGGATTTCTCAGGTTTTTACTACATATGAACACATTTCACATTCTCCCGTGCAACGCGGCTGCTAGTCCTCCTTTCATGCAGAATCTTAAGATCCTAGCTCATGTCCAAGGCTCCAAAGCCAGCTAAAAAGTAAATAATCAGTACCTTAAACTTGAATTGTACTACTTCTTACTGGCTATTACATCAACTTAGAAGCTTCATCTGTGTTCTACTATGGTGCTTTTAGAGTCTCCGCATTCCGCAGCACGCGACATAGCTTTGCGGACGATAAGTACAACCGTTTCAGAGAGAAGAGCGGCCAATGTGACGATCTGGCTTTAAGTCGATTCGATAACAAATGACGAAAACGGACGGATTTCTCAGGTTTTTACTACATATGAACACTTTTCACATTCTCCCGTGCAACTCGGCTGCTAGTCCTCCTTTCATGCAGAATCTTAAGGTCCTAGCTCATGTCCAAGGCACCAAAGCCAGCTAAAAAGTCAATAATCGATACCTAAAACTTGAATTGTACTACTTCTTACTGGCTATTACTTCAACTTAGAAGCTTCATCTGTGTTCTACTATGGTGCTTTTAGTGTCTCCGCATACCGCATCACGCGACATAGCTTTGCAGGCGATAAGTACAACCGTTTCAGAGAGAAGAGCGGCCAATGTGACGATCTGGCTTTAAGTCGATTCGATAACAAATGACGAAAACGGACGGATTTCTCAGGTTTTTACTACATATGAACACTTTTCACATTCTCCCGTGCAACTCGGCTGCTAGTCCTCCTTTCATGCAGAATCTTTAAGTCCTAGCTCATGTCCAAGGCACCAAAGCCAGCTAAAAAGTCAATAATCACTACCTAAAACTTGAATTGTACTACTTCTTACTGGCTATTACATCATCATAGAAGCTTCATCTGTGTTCTACTATGGTGCTTTTAGTGTCTCCGCATACCGCAGCACGCGACATAGCTTTGCAGACGATAAGTACAACCGTTTCAGAGAGAAGAGCGGCCAAGTGACGATCTGGCTTTAAGGCGATTCGATAACAAATGACGAAAACGGACGGATTTCTCAGGTTTTTACTACATATGAACACTTTTCATATTGTCCCGTGCAACTCGGCTGCTAGTCCTCCTTTCATGCAGAATGTTAACATCCTAGCTCATGTCCAAGGCACCAAATCCATCTAAGAAGTCAATAATCGATACCTAAAACTTGAATTGTACTAATTCTTACTGGCTATTACATCGACTTAGAAGCTTCATCTGTGATCTACTATGGTGCTTTTAGTGTCTCCGCATACCGCAGCACGCGACATAGCTTTGCAGACGATAAGTACAACCGTTTCAGAGAGAAGAGCGGCCAATGTGACGATCTGCCTTTAAGTCGATTCGATAACAAATGACGAAAACGGACGGATGTCTCAGGTTTTTACTACATATGAACACTTTTCACATTCTCCCGTGCAACTCGGCTGCTAGTCCTCCTTTCATGCAGAATCTTAAGGTCCTAGCTCATGTCCAAGGCACCAAAGCCAGCTAAAAAGTAAATAATCAGTACCTAAAACTTGAATTGTACTACTTCTTACTGGCTATTACACCAACTTAGAAGCTTCATCTGTGTTCTACCATGGTGCTTTTAGTGTCTCCGCACACCGCAGTACGCGACATAGCTTTGCAGACGATAAGTACAACCGTTTCAGAGAAAAGAGGGGCCAATGTGACGATCAGGCTTTAAGTCGATTCGATAACAAATGACGAAAACGGACGGATTTCTCAGGTTTTTACTACATATGAACACTTTTCACATTCTCCCGTGCAACTCGGCTGCTAGTCCTCCTTTCATGCAGAATCTTAAGGTCCTAGCTCATGTCCAAGGCACCAAAGCCAGCTAAAAAGTCAATAATCGATACCTAAAACTTGAATTGTACTACTTCTTACTGGCTATTACATCATCATAGAAGCTTCATCTGTGTTCTACTATGGTGCTTTTAGAGTCTCCGCATACCGCAGCACGCGACATAGCTTTGCAGACGATAAGTACAACCGTTTCAGAGAGAAGAGCGGCCAGTGTGACGATCTGGCTTTAAGTCGATTGGATAACAAATGAGGAAAATGGACGGATTTCTCAGGTTTTTACTACATATGAACACTTTTCACATTCTCCCGTGCAACTCGGCTGCTAGTCCTCCTTTCATGCAGAATCTTAAGGTCCTAGCTCATGTCCAAGGCACCAAAGCCAGCTAAAAAGTCAATAATCGATACCTAAAACTTGAATTGTACTACTTCTTACTGGCTATTACTTCAACTTAGAAGCTTCATCTGTGTTCTACTATGGTGCTTTTAGTGTCTCCGCATACCGCATCACGCGACATAGCTTTGCAGGCGATAAGTACAACCGTTTCAGAGAGAAGAGCGGCCAATGTGACGATCTGGCTTTAAGTCGATTCGATAACAAATGACGAAAACGGACGGATTTCTCAGGTTTTTACTACATATGAACACATTTCACATTCTCCCGTGCAACGCGGCTGCTAGTCCTCCTTTCATGCAGAATCTTAAGGTCCTAGCTCATGTCCAAGGCTCCAAAGCCAGCTAAAAAGTAAATAATCAGTACCTAAAACTTGAATTGTACTACTTCTTACTGGCTATTACATCAACTTAGAAGCTTCATCTGTGTTCTACTATGGTGCTTTTAGAGTCTCCGCATACCGCAGCACGCGACATAGCTTTGCAGACGATAAGTACAACCGTTTCAGAGTGAAGAGCGGCCAATGTGACGATCGGGCTTTAAGTCGATTCGATAACAAATGACGAAAACGGACGGATTTCTCAGGTTTTTACTACATATGAACACATTTCACATTCTCCCGTGCAACGCGGCTGCTAGTCCTCCTTTCATGCAGAATCTTAAGATCCTGGCTCATGTCCAAGGCTCCAAAGCCAGCTAAAAAGTAAATAATCAGTACCTTAAACTTGAATTGTACTACTTCTTACTGGCTATTACATCAACTTAGAAGCTTCATCTGTGTTCTACTATGGTGCTTTTAGAGTCTCCGCATTCCGCAGCACGCGACATAGCTTTGCGGACGATAAGTACAACCGTTTCAGAGAGAAGAGCGGCCAATGTGACGATCTGGCTTTAAGTCGATTCGATAACAAATGACGAAAACGGACGGATTTCTCAGGTTTTTACTACATATGAACACTTTTCACATTCTCCCGTGCAACTCGGCTGCTAGTCCTCCTTTCATGCAGAATCTTAAGGTCCTAGCTCATGTCCAAGGCACCAAAGCCAGCTAAAAAGTCAATAATCGATACCTAAAACTTGAATTGTACTACTTCTTACTGGCTATTACTTCAACTTAGAAGCTTCATCTGTGTTCTACTATGGTGCTTTTAGTGTCTCCGCATACCGCATCACGCGACATAGCTTTGCAGGCGATAAGTACAACCGTTTCAGAGAGAAGAGCGGCCAATGTGACGATCTGGCTTTAAGTCGATTCGATAACAAATGACGAAAACGGACGGATTTCTCAGGTTTTTACTACATATAAACACTTTTCACATTCTCCCGTGCAACTCGGCTGCTAGTCCTCCTTTCATGCAGAATCTTAAAGTCCTAGCTCATGCCCAAGGCACCAAAGCCAGCTAAAAAGTCAATAATCACTACCTAAAACTTGAATTGTACTACTTCTTACTGGCTATTACATCATCATAGAAGCTTCATCTGTGTTCTACTATGGTGCTTTTAGTGTCTCCGCATACCGCAGCACGCGACATAGCTTTGCAGACGATAAGTACAACCGTTTCAGAGAAACGAGGGGCCAATGTGACGATCAGGCTTTAAGTCGATTCGATAACAAATGACGAAAACGGACGGATTTCTCAGGTTTTTACTACATATGAACACTTTTCACATTCTCCCGTGCAACTCGGCTGCTAGTCCTCCTTTCATGCAGAATCTTAAGGTCCTAGCTCATGTCCAAGGCACCAAAGGCAGCTAAAAAGTGAATAATCCATCCTCAAAACTTGAATTGTACTACTTCTTACTGGCTATTACATCATCTTAGAAGATTCATCTGTGTTCTATTATGGTGCTTTCAGTGTCTCCGCATACCGCAGCACTCGACAAAGCTTTCCAGACGATAAGTACAACCGTTTCAGACAGAAGAGCAGCCAATGTGACGATCTGGCTTTAAGTCGATTCGATAACAAATGACGAAAACGGACGGATTTCTCAAGTTTTTACTACATATGAACACTTTTCACATTCTCCCGTGCAACTCGGCTGCTAGTCCTCCTTTTATGCAGAATCTTAAGGTCCTAGCTCATGTCCAAGGCACCAAAGCCAGCTAAAAAGTCAATAATCGATACCTAAAACTTGAATTATACTACTTCTTACTGGCTATTACATCAACTTAGAAGCTTCATCTGTGTTCTACTATGGTGCTTTTAGTGTCTCCGCATACCGCATCACGCGACATAGCTTTGCAGGCGATAAGGACAACCGTTTCAGAGAGAAGAGCGGCCAATGTGACGATCTGGCTTTAAGTCGATTCGATAACAAATGACGAAAACGGACGGATTTCTCAGGTTTTTACTACATATGAACACTTTTCACATTCTCCCGTGCAACTCGGCTGCTAGTCCTCCTTTCATGCAGAATCTTAAGGTCCTAGCTCATGTCCAAGGCACCAAAGGCAGCTAAAAAGTCAATAATCGATACCTAAAACTTGAATTGTACTACTTCTTACTGGCTATTACATCATCTTAGAAGCTTCATCTGTGTTCTACTATGGTGCTTTTAGTGTCTCCGCATACCGCATCACGCGACATAGCTTTGCAGCGATAAGTACAACCGTTTCAGAGAGAAGAGCGGCCAATGTGACGATCGGGCTTTAAGTCGATTCGATAACAAATGACGAAAACGGACGGATTTCTCAGGTTTTTACTACATATGAACACATTTCACATTCTCCCGTGCAACGCGGCTGCTAGTCCTCCTTTCATGCAGAATCTTAAGGTCCTAGCTCATGTCCAAGGCTCCAGAGCCAGCTAAAAAGTAAATAATCAGTACCTTAAACTTGAATTGTACTACTTCTTACTGGCTATTACATCAACTTAGAAGCTTCATCTGTGTTCTACTATGGTGCTTTTAGAGTCTCCGCATACCGCAGCACGCGACATAGCTTTGCAGACGATAAGTAGAACCGTTTCAGAGAGAAGAGCGGCCAATGTGACGATCTGGCTTTAAGTCGATTCGATAACAAATGACGAAAACGGACGGATTTCTCAGGTTTTTACTACATATGAACACTTTTCACATTCTTCGATGCAACTCGGCTGCTAGTCCTCCTTTCATGCAGATTCTTAAGGTCCTAGCTCATGTCCAAGGCATCAAAGCCAGCTAAAAAGTCAATAATCGATACCTAAAACTTGAATTGTACTACTTCTTACTGGCTATTACATCAACTTAGAAGCTTCATCTGTGTTCTACTATGGTGCTTTTAGCGTCTCCGCATACCGCAGCACGCGACATAGCTTTGCAGACGATAAGTACAACCGTTTCAGAGAGAAGAGCGGCCAATGTGACGATCTGGCTTTAAGTCGATTCGATAACAAATGACGAAAACGGACGGATTTCTCAGGTTTTTACTACATATGAACACTTTTCACATTCTCCCGTGCAACTCGGCTGCTACTCCTCCTTTCATGCAGAATCTTAAGGTCCTAGCTCATGTCCAAGGCACCAAAGCCAGCTAAAAAGTCAATAATCGATACCTAAAACTTGAATTATACTACTTCTTACTGGCTATTACATCAACTTAGAAGCTTCATCTGTGTTCTACTATGGTGCTTTTAGTGACTCCGCATACCTCATCACGCGACATAGCTTTGCAGGCGATAAGTACAACCGTTTCAGAGAGAAGAGCGGCCAATGTGACGATCTGGCTTTAAGTCGATTCGATAACAAATGACGTAAACGGACGGATTTCTCAGGTTTTTACTACATATGAACACTTTTCACATTCTCCCGTGCAACTCGGCTGCTAGTCCTCCTTTCATGCAGAATCTTAAGGTCCTAGCTCATGTCCAAGGCACCAAAGCCAGCTAAAAAGTCAATAATCGATACCTAAAACTTGAATTGTACTACTTCTTACTGGCTATTACTTCAACTTAGAAGCTTCATCTGTGTTCTACTATGGTGCTTTTAGTGTCTCCGCATACCGCATCACGCGACATAGCTTTGCAGGCGATAAGTACAACCGTTTCAGAGAGAAGAGCGGCCAATGTGACGATCTGGCTTTAAGTCGATTCGATAACAAATGACGAAAACGGACGGATTTCTCAGGTTTTTACTACATATGAACACATTTCACATTCTCCCGTGCAACGCGGCTGCTAGTCCTCCTTTCATGCAGAATCTTAAGGTCCTAGCTCATGTCCAAGGCTCCAAAGCCAGCTAAAAAGTAAATAATCAGTACCTAAAACTTGAATTGTACTACTTCTTACTGGCTATTACATCAACTTAGAAGCTTCATCTGTGTTCTACTATGGTGCTTTTAGTGTCTCCGCATACCGCAGCACGCGACATAGCTTTGCAGACGATAAGTACAACCGTTTCAGAGAGAAGAGCGGCCAATGTGACGATCTGGCTTTAAGTCGATTCGATAACAAATGACGAAAACGGACGGATTTCTCAGGTTTTTACTACATATGAACACTTTTCACATTCTCCCGTGCAACTCGGCTGCTAGTCCTCCTTTCATGCAGAATCTTATGGTCCTAGCTCATGTCCAAGGCACCAAAGCCAGCTAAAAAGTCAATAATCGACACCTAAAACTTGAATTATACTACTTCTTACTGGCTATTACATCAACTTAGAAGCTTCATCTGTGTTCTACTATGGTGCTTTTAGTGTCTCCGCATACCGCATCACGCGACATAGCTTTGCAGGCGATAAGTACAAGCGTTTCAGAGAGAAGAGCGGCCAATGTGACGATCTGGCTTTAAGTCGATTCGATAACAAATGACGAAAACGGACGGATTTCTCAGGTTTTTACTACATATGAACACTTTTCACATTCTCCCGTGCAACTCGGCTGCTAGTCCTCCTTTCATGCAGAATCTTAAGGTCCTAGCTCATGTCCAAGACACCAAAGCCAGCTAAAAAGTCAATAATCGATACCTAAAACTTGAATTGAACTACTTCTTACTGGCTATTACATCAACTTAGAAGCTTCATCTGTGTTCTACTATGGTGCTTTTAGTGTCTCCGCATACCGCATCACGCGACATAGCTTTGCAGGCGATAAGTACAACCGTTTCAGAGTGAAGAGCGGCCAATGTGACGATCGGGCTTTAAGTCGATACGATAACAAATGACGAAAACGGACGGATTTCTCAGGTTTTTACTACATATGAACACATTTCACATTCTCCCGTGCAACGCGGCTGCTAGTCCTCCTTTCATGCAGAATCTTAAGATCCTAGCTCATGTCCAAGGCTCCAAAGCCAGCTAAAAAGTAAATAATCAGTACCTTAAACTTGAATTGTACTACTTCTTACTGGCTATTACATCAACTTAGAAGCTTCATCTGTTTCTACTATGGTGCTTTTAGAGTCTCCGCATTCCGCAGCACGCGACATAGCTTTGCGGACGATAAGTACAACCGTTTCAGAGAGAAGAGCGGCCAATGTGACGATCTGGCTTTAAGTCGATTCGATAACAAATGACGAAAACGGACGGATTTCTCAGGTTTTTACTACATATGAACACTTTTCACATTCTCCCGTGCAACTCGGCTGCTAGTCCTCCTTTCATGCAGAATCTTAAGGTCCTAGCTCATGTCCAAGGCACCAAAGCCAGCTAAAAAGTCAATAATCGATACCTAAAACTTGAATTGTACTACTTCTTACTGGCTATTACTTCAACTTAGAAGCTTCATCTGTGTTCTACTATGGTGCTTTTAGTGTCTCCGCATACCGCATCACGCGACATAGCTTTGCAGGCGATAAGTACAACCGTTTCAGAGAGAAGAGCGGCCAATGTGACGATCTGGCTTTAAGTCGATTCGATAACAAATGACGAAAACGGACGGATTTCTCAGGTTTTTACTACATATGAACACATTTCACATTCTCCCGTGCAACGCGGCTGCTAGTCCTCCTTTCATGCAGAATCTTAAGGTCCTAGCTCATGTCCAAGGCTCCAAAGCCAGCTAAAAAGTAAATAATCAGTACCTAAAACTTGAATTGTACTACTTCTTACTGGCTATTACATCAACTTAGAAGCTTCATCTGTGTTCTACTATGGTGCTTTTAGAGTCTCCGCATACCGCAGCACGCGACATAGCTTTGCAGACGGTAAGTACAACCGTTTCAGAGAGAAGAGCGGCCAATGTGACGATCTGGCTTTAAGTCGATTCGATAACAAATGACGAAAACGGACGGATTTCTCAGGTTTTTACTACATATGAACACTTTTCACATTCTCCCGTGCAACTCGGCTGCTAGTCCTCCTTTCATGCAGAATCTTATGGTCCTAGCTCATGTCCAAGGCACCAAAGCCAGCTAAAAAGTCAATAATCGATACCTAAAACTTGAATTATACTACTTCTTACTGGCTATTACATCAACTTAGAAGCTTCATCTGTGTTCTACTATGGTGCTTTTAGTGTCTCCGCATACCGCATCACGCGACATAGCTTTGCAGGCGATAAGTACAAGCGTTTCAGAGAGAAGAGCGGCCAATGTGACGATCTGGCTTTAAGTCGATTCGATAACAAATGACGAAAACGGACGGATTTCTCAGGTTTTTACTACATATGAACACTTTTCACATTCTCCCGTGCAACTCGGCTGCTAGTCCTCCTTTCATGCAGAATCTTAAGGTCCTAGCTCATGTCCAAGACACCAAAGCCAGCTAAAAAGTCAATAATCGATACCTAAAACTTGAATTGAACTACTTCTTACTGGCTATTACATCAACTTAGAAGCTTCATCTGTGTTCTACTATGGTGCTTTTAGTGTCTCCGCATACCGCATCACGCGACATAGCTTTGCAGGCGATAAGTACAACCGTTTCAGAGTGAAGAGCGGCCAATGTGACGATCGGGCTTTAAGTCGATTCGATAACAAATGACGAAAACGGACGGATTTCTCAGGTTTTTACTACATATGAACACATTTCACATTCTCCTGTGCAACGCGGCTGCTAGTCCTCCTTTCATGCAGAATCTTAAGATCCTAGCTCATGTCCAAGGCTCCAAAGCCAGCTAAAAGTAAATAATCAGTACCTTAAACTTGAATTGTACTACTTCTTACTGGCTATTACATCAACTTAGAAGCTTCATCTGTGTTCTACTATGGTGCTTTTAGAGTCTCCGCATTCCGCAGCACGCGACATAGCTTTGCGGACGATAAGTACAACCGTTTCAGAGAGAAGAGCGGCCAATGTGACGATCTGGCTTTAAGTCGATTCGATAACAAATGACGAAAACGGACGGATTTCTCAGGTTTTTACTACATATGAACACTTTTCACATTCTCCCGTGCAACTCGGCTGCTAGTCCTCCTTTCATGCAGAATCTTAAGGTCCTACCTCATGTCCAAGGCACCAAAGCCAGCTAAAAAGTAAATAATCAGTAACTAAAACTTGAATTGTACTACTTCTTACTGGCTATTACATCAACTTAGAAGCTTCATCTGTCTTCTACTATGGTGCTTTTAGTGTCTCCGCATACCGCAGCACGCGACATAGCTTTGCAGACGATAAGTAGAACCGTTTCAGAGAGAAGAGCGGCCAATGTGACGATCTGGCTTTAAGTCGATTCGATAACAAATGACGAAAACGGACGGATTTCTCAGGTTTTTACTACATATGAACACTTTTCACATTGTTCCGTGCAACTCGGCTGCTAGTCCTCCTTTTGATGCAGAATCTTAAGGTCCTAGCTCATGTCCAAGGCACCAAAGCCTGCTAAGAAGTCAATAATCGATACCTAAAACTTGAAATGTACAACTTCTTACTGGCTATTACATCAACTTAGAAGCTTCATCTGTGTTCTACTATGGTGCTTTTAGTGTCTCCGCATACCGCAGCACGCGACATAGCTTTGAAGACGATAAGTACAACCGTTTCAGAGAGAAGAGCGGCCAATGTGACGATCTGGCTTAAAGTCGATTCGATAACAAATGACGAAAACGGACGGATTTCTCAGGTTTTTACTACATATGAACACTTTTCACATTCTCCCCTGCAACTCGGCTGCTAGTCCTCCTTTCATGCAGAATCTTAAGGTCCTAGCTCATGTCCAAGGCACCAAAGCCAGCTAAAAGTCAATAATCGATACCTAAAACTTGAAGTGTACTTCTTCTTACTGGCTATTACATCATCTTAGAAGCTTCTTCTGTGTTCTGCTATGGTGCTTTTAGTGTCTCCGCATACCGCAGCAAGCGAAAAAACTTTCCAGACGATAAGTACCACCGTTTCAGAGAGAAGAGCAGCCAATGTGACGATCTGGCTTTAAGTCGATTCGATAACAAATGTGAAAACGGACGGATTTCTCAGGTTTTTACTACATATGAACACTTTTCACATTCTCCCTTGCAATTCGGCTGCTAGTCCGCCTTTTGATGCAGAATCTTAAGGTCCTAGCTCATGTCCAAGGCACCAAAGCCAGCTAAAAAATCAATAATCGATACCTAAAACTTGAATTGTACTACTTCTTACTGGCTATTACATCAACTTAGAAGCTTCATCTGTGTTCTACTATGGTGCTTTTAGTGTCTCCGCATACCGCAGCACCGTTTCAGAGAGAAGAGCGGCCAATGTGACGATCTGGCTTTAAGTCGATTCGATAACAAATGACGAAAACGGACGGATTTCTCAGGTTTTTACTACATATGAATACTTTTCACATTCTCCCGTGCAACTCGGCTGCTAGTCCTCCTTTCATGCAGATTCTTAAGGTCCTAGCTCATGTCCAAGGCATCAAAGCCAGCTAAAAAGTCAATAATCGATACCTAAAACTTGAATTGTACTACTTCTTACTGGCTATTACATCATCATAGAAGCTTCATCTGTGTTCTACTATGGTGCTTTTAGTGTCTCCGCATACCGCAGCACGCGACATAGCTTTGCAGAATATAAGTACAACCGTTTCAGAGAGAAGAGCGGCCAATGTGACAATCTGGCTTTAAGTCGATTCGATAACAAATGACGCAAACGGACGGATTTCTCAGGTTTTTACTACATATGAACACCTTTCACATTCTCCCGTACAACTCGGCTGCTAGTCCTCCTTTCATGCAGAATCTTAAGGTCCTATCTCATGTCCAAGGCACCAAAGCCAGCTAAAAAGTCAATAATCCATACCTAAAACTTGAATTGTACTACTTCTTATTGTCTATTACATC